>NC_053489.1:592349843-592949843 GCF_905171775.1 Rana temporaria
TTAAGGGCAGCACACCGACTGCATCACAACGCAGAGCTCCGCATGTGCAGGGCGCTGCTGTCTCTCCATGTTATTCCAAAAGTTCTTTGGTGTAGGCCTTTTTTGAGACAAGTGCATCAGATCGCACCGCTGCTATTTGCAACATATGTCGCAAGCGTATCTTGCATGGCCAAAACATCATCCGCTTGGGCACCACATGCTTGACCAGACATATGTCGACCTGCCATGCAGTTCGTTGGCAAGCGTACCTCAAAGACTCACACCAAAGAACAAAGCGGACCTCTCCTTGCTCCTCATCTTCTGAGATCTCCAACTCCACTATACCTTCAGTCCTGCACTTATAGGACTGAAGGTGAAGAATAAGGTTTGTCACAGCCAAGTACTTGCGGTCAATCTACTATCGGTACACCGACGTCAGATTGTACCAGGCAAATTTCAGCAAATTTCAGCAAATGCCAGCAGGCATGGACAGGCACGTTACCTATCTTTCACAGCACATTGGGTGACTCTGCTGGCAGCTGGAAAGGATGCAGGACAAGGTACAGTAGTGTTGGAGGTTGTTCCGCCACCACGCCTCCAAAATGCTACTACTGGTCATAGTGACACACCTCTCTCCTCCTCCCCCTCCTCTTCTTCTTCCTCTGTAGCCTCTTGCTGTGCTGATGTGTCCTTGAAACCAGCGGTGCTTCGTAGGCGTTCATGGGGCTAGGCAGGTACGCAGGCAAAGAGATGCCATGAGGTGCTTGAGCTGGTGTGCTTGGGGGACAGGAGCCACACTGGGGCATAGGTTCTGTCAGCTCTGCAGGAACAGGCTCAGAGGTGGTTGACACCAAGCCAGCTTAAGCCAGGAATGGTGGTTTGCGACAATGGCACCAACCTCCTCTCCGCCCTGCGACAGAGACAACTGACTCATGTGCACAGTTTTGCTCATGTCCTTAACTTGGTGGTGCAGCGGTTCTTGGGCAGGTACCTGGGCTTACAGGATGTCCTGAAGCAGGCCAGGAAACTCTGTGTGCATTTCCGACGGTCATATAATGCCAGAGCTCGGCTGGCAGACCTCCAAAAGGAATACAACCTGCCCAAGAACCGCCTAATCTTTGACATGCCCACCAGGTGGAACTCTACGTTGGCCATGCTGCAGCGGCTGCACACACAGCAGAGGGCCATCAATGAGTATCTGTGTAAATATGGCACCAGGACAGGGTCAGGGGAGCTTGTTTTTTTTCCCCACGCCAGTGGGCCATGATCAGGGATGCATACACTGTCCTGTCACCATTTGAGGAGGCCACACGGATGGTGAGCAGTGACAGTGCATGCATCAGTGACACTGTCCCTTTTATCCACCTGTTGGAGCACACACTGCATGGAATAATGGATAGGGCCCTTGAGGCAGAACAGTGGGAGGAAGAGGAGGACTTCCTTGCCTCTCAAGGCCCCCTTTATCCATACAGTGTTCCTGCTTGCCCGCCTATCACACAGGAAGAGGAAGAGGAGGAGGAGGAGGTTTGTGTCAGCATGGAGGTGGAGCCTAGCACTCAGCATCAGCAACAGTCTTCAAGGGATCAATAACAGTCCCACGAAACCCATGGACTTGTACGTAGCTGGGACGAGGTGGCTGCGGATCATGTCGTCCTCAGTGACCGAGAGGACTCTGCACCAAATGCCTCAGCAAACCTACATTGTATGGCCTCCCTGATCCTGCAAAGCCTGCGGAAGGATCCTCGTATTTGTGCTATCAAGGAGAGGGATCATTGCTGGCAGGCAACCCTCCTTGATCCACGTTACAAGGGTAAGGTTGCGGACCTTATCTTGCCGGCGCAGAGGGAGCAGAAGATGAAACATCTTCGGGAGGCCTTGCAGAAAGGTCTGTGCAATGCGTTCCCAGAGACTGGGGGGTTACCAAATCCTGGTCCTGGACAACGTGTTGCTAAGGCTTCGGTCAGTCACAGAAGGAGCAGTGGAGAAGGTGGCCGTCTGACCGATGCGTTCAGACAATTTTTTAGTCCGCAGCCCCAAGGTATGACCAGTTCCAGCAACCATCGCCAGCGTCTGTTTTACATGGTGCGGGAATACCTAGGGGCAAATCAGACTTGGACACCTTTCCCACCGAAAATCCTCTGGCTTACTGGGTCTTGAGGATGGATCACTGTCCTGCATCCAGCGTTCTTTCGGAGCGCACATTCAGTGCTGCTGGAGGCTTTGTAACCGATCACAGGGTGCGCCTCTCCACCGACTCTGTTGATCGACTGACCTTCATAAAAATGAATCAACCTTGAATCACCACCAGCTACCAAGCACTTGATGCTGATGTAACTGAATAACTTTTTTTGAAATGTCAGATCACTTCAAGGCTGCCTATGCTGATGCTAAGTGACTACCCTGTTATGCTGAGTGACTATCCTTTTCCTCCTCAATGATCATGCTGATAGCTTGTAAGAAAATGTTTGATTCTGGGCACCGCCACCAGTGGCTAAGGCCCAATTTTTCTGCCCCTGTTTAACAGGGGCGTGTAATTTCAATTTTTGATGCAATACTTCGTAGCAGGGCTCATTCCTGCGCTCCAACTAGAGTATCTGTGAGAGGTTGCAGTATTGTGGCACCAACACCAGTGAATAAGGCCAGAGGAAGGAGGCAGGAATCAGAGGATTCCTGCCTCTACAATTTGCACTGTACTAAATCACAGGTGTTAATGTAGATTAAACACTCTGAAACAATTCATCCACAGAGTTAATATCAGAAGCACTTAAGGTATACAAGTTGTTCTCTAGGCAGCTCAGCAACTCCTGCTTCCCAATCTCAGAGCACCTTCCCTTTGTTTATAATGGAAGTTAGAAGGTGGAATAGATGCTCTGTCAAGACTGGAAGTGGGGGGCAGTGTGAACTAAGTTGGTTTTGACAAAGTATTTTTACTGTGAACGTTAAAGATGGATTGCCCACAATGCCTGCAGCTATAGAGGTCAGTGATGCATGTTTCAAAGTCTGTTTACTGCATGTTAAAGGGTTAGTTCACCTTTACTTACTTTTCCTAAATACCTCCCTATGCTTTAAATTATCTTTATTATGTTAACACTCTATTTTGTAAAGACATTTTTACTTTTTCAGTTGCTTTATATTTCTACTCGCTTTTTCATCCTGAAGATGGCAAGAGGTACCCATTGTTGGATGCACAGCCCCAGAATCTCACAAAAAAAGACTCCTGGCTCCCTACCCATGCATATTAATTCACCTCTTTTGCACTCTCACAGAACACTGAGCTGTGAGAGAAAGCACACTGCACATGCATGGGCAGAGGACAGAGAAGGGAGTGCTCATTCATGGGTTTCCAGGGCCGCATATCCAACACTTGGAATGTCCTTCCATGGGTCTTCATCTGTGGGGACACAAATATACATACCCGTGTTTGTGCTGGATAGCACATTCTCAGCATAGAGACTGTGCTGTCCATGAAAGCTTTATCTCTTGTACTAACATGATTGGTTATTACAGTGACCAGTAACTGTACAGCCAAACCTGCCTACCCTGCCTACCCTGCCTACCAGCCTACCCTTTATTCTTTCTCCTTAAGAATATACACATTTACACTGTATCCCTTTCTCCTTGATAGAGGAGGAAAATGTTTAAAAAAAAAGAGTCTGTGTAAAAATAATTAAAAAAACATGAGGATATATAGCTAGATCAGGGTTTGTGCTGGGTTATTGTCAGAATTGGGGTCAGGGTTAAACTCCAGTGCTATGATCAAAGTTTATGGTCAGTATCAGTGTGTTTTAGGTAGGATTATAAAAAAAAATGTTAGTGTCAGTTTCAGTGTCAGCGTGTTTTAGGTAGAATGGAAAAACAAAAATAAACACATTTTTTTCTGGTTCTTAGTGTGGTTGCAAGAAATAAATACCGGTAATATGCACATATATGGTATTGCTGCAATTATCAGCAGTACGAGGATTTATCTTTTAATGGTGTTTGGTGGGGGGTTATGGCAAAAAAAAATGTACAGTTACATTTAAAAAAATAATCTTTTATTACTATTTTGGGTCAGTTTTCTTTTAATAATAAAACAATAAATCAGATAGTATCCATTGCAATATACCACCAAATTAAGGTCCAACTTTCCCTGAAAAAACAAGGCATATTATATCTGGATACGCTAAGTAGTTACAAAATGGGCAAAGATTTTAAATTTAAAGTCTGGCCAATTTGAATAGAAAGTGATTTTCAACAACTCTTGTCTTGTCGTTGTGTAGCACTACCCGAAAGAGCTGCTGGTTTAGATTTTGGGAAATGCACGTTACCTCTAAGTTCGTTGTCCAGGGGAGGAAGTCTGTAGTAATTGGAATGTCCACACAAGATGTAAAACCTTCAAATATAGGCTTTATTTTCACTGCGTAAAACTTGCGAGGGAAGTAGAGAGTATAGAGAGAAGGGGAAGGTTCAGGAATGCGGTACAGAATGCACAACAGTATTCAAGGCTCCAATATTTGCGACTCAGTCCTGAGTGGGTATTGCTCACCCGGAAAGACCCCTCTCACATGGCCCAGCAGCCGGAGTGAAGCACGGACAGTATAGAGACAGTCTCTGCCACAGACCGTTTGAGAACACAGAATAGATATTCAGAAATCCTCTGCCACAGGATTTAAAAGTCCAGAACTTCCTGTCTTACAGCCAAAGGACCTTTAAGCCAATCCGGCAGACTGTAAGGTGTTGTAGGCTATGGTGCATCCTTCAATAAGTTACCAGGCCTCTCCCAAAGTACCAGCCTTCTGCTCGGTCCTTTCCGGGACAGGTCCTCCCCTGGCTTCCTTCATTGAGTGGCTTCTTCCCGCAGGACAGACAGCACAGGATCACCTTCAGAGCATAGGCCCCAGCCAGAATAACTGAGCCTACTCGACAAGAACACAGCCTCAGACCAACGTGGTCCCGAGACTGAAATCACACACACCCACCTCACGCCAGAAGGGTCACAAGGCGAAGGACACCAAAAAACGGTGTCTTAAGTATCCCCTCCCAGCATGCACAGCGGAGTCACCACTCCCACTGTACTGCTGCAGAGGAGGGACACTCAATACACCATGGTACACCTGCCTTCCAACAAGGGCCCAAAGTGTTAAGGCCACCCACAGGCAACAAGGGAAAATACTACCAGGCAGTACCACAGCCAGAACAGAGGCAAATTTGTATAAAATTCAGCAGGTCTGGGCCCAACAATTGGCCCAGACATCCCCTAAATTTGAAATAGCGCTACATATGCATTATAAAATAAAATATTAGAAATTAGCATTTTAGGGGCAATAATCAGAATTTTCTTTGCTGGAGTTTTTGTAAAGCAGCCTCTCTTCTGATGAATAAATATAGATCATGACAATTACTCTAACACCATAATGGTCATATGCAGACATAAACACAATTACAGTTACAGTTTTATGTTATTTAAGTAGGCATATTCATTAACTCCAGACAATGTTACAGCATGTCAAAGCATGGCAGTCCTACTTTAATTGGGAAGTTATTTTGACCTTAAAACTGTACATTTGGGGAAAAAAGTGCCTTACATGTATTTTATTTGACAAAATATGAAAAAGTACTTAAGAGCTGTAACAATATGGATTTAATTTGAGATATTACTGCACCATAACATATATTCTAGTCTTTTATTCCCTATTTAGTTATATCAGTTTGCAGACCTCTTTTAAAGAGACAATATCAGCTTGCTTATGCAAGACAAAATAAGAGTGTTTGTCACGTACCTGGTCCTGAGGCCAAAATGCTGAGAGGGCTCTCCTTGCGGCGGAGTGCTCAGTGTCCCTGAAGGTGGTAACAGGAAACACCAAGCCCAAAGGTCAGAGCTGGGAGCAAGACAAGAGGCCGGGTTGGTAACAGATTATTAGAAGCAACAGCAAACACAGAAACAGGAAGCAGGAAGCTGAAGACCAGTCAAAAATGTCCATGTTTCACAGTCATCCTTTTAAATGCCTGAGGGTGCCGGGATCTGAAGTCCATTGCCAGCGCACCTGTCTTTACCATTGCGAACGTGCATTCACCAAACACGTGCGTGTATTCGTGTGGGTGAGGCCATATTGCAAAATGGCTAATGTGAGTGAGCGACTATTTTCTGGCTAGTTCCCTGACAGTGTCCCCTCTTATGGTCAGCCTCCAGCAGCCCAAACGTGACACTTTCTCAGGGTTTCTGTTGAAGAATTCTTGTAGTAACCTGGGGGCAAGAATATTTTCCTTGGGCTCACATGAATTTTCTTCAGGTGGGTATCCCTTCCACTTAACAAGATACTGAATATGTCTCCCTCACTTTCTGCAGTCCAGTATTGCTTTCACCTCAAGTTCTGTTTCCTCGCCAACAGTAACTGGAGGTGGCGGTGGATCCTCCCTTCCTGGAAAACGATCTGAAACAGCAGGTTTATGAAAACACACGTGTGAACTTTGGCGCTGCTGGAAGAAGTGGTACCCACAGCATATGGGGCCATCAACTGCCAACATGAAAGCGTTTATGGATAACTTGTGATATCAGACTGTAAATAAAGGTTTAATACTGTTTTCTTTTGACTCTGGTTGGTTGACTGGCATTTCATTTTTTCACTTTTCATTTCTCGTACTTTTTACTGTCCATTTATCTTATGTTGAAGAAGTATATTGATTTTAACTAACAGCATGATATGGATCACTAGATTGTAACTGGATTTTGTGTCAACTAGTTCATCATCTTCAACTGTACCCTACTGTACGTGAGACAGAGATAAGTAATACAAACTATTCTTATTCTGTATATATAATGAACCTGTCTGTTATGTAATAATAGTGGTTGGGATCAACCACTATAAACACAATGCGGGTTATTTACGAAAGGCAAATCCACTTTGCACTACAATTGCAAAACTACAAGTGCAAAGTGCACTTGAAATTGCACTGAAAGTGCACTTGGAAGTGCAGTCGCTGTAAATCTGAGGGGTAAATCTGAAATGAGAGGAAACTTTGCTGATTTTATCATCCAATCATGTGCAAGCTAAAATTTTGTTTTTTATTTTCCTTGCATGTCCCCCTTAGATCTACAGCGACTGCACTTCCAAGTGCACTTTCAGTGCAATTTCAAGTGCACTTTGCACTTGTAGCTTGCACTTGTAGGGCAAAATGGATTTTCCTTTCGTAAATAACCCCCAATGAAAGACTGGGTGGATCTTGCAAGATTGGGGAAGAGAAAGTTCAAAAGCCACAGGATTGATCATTCTTTCAATTACAAATGATTCAATTAACCTTGGTACCAGCTTACAAGAAGGACAGGGGAGTTTTAGGTTGGCCGAAAGGAGCCAGATTGTCATCAGCCTTGAACGCTGGGTTCTCACCTCTTTTTGTCATCGTTCCTTTTATAGTCATCATGGGCCTTTTGTATTGCCTACTGCAGGGTCTGATAGTTCATAGAGATGGAGTGGAGGTTAATCTATCTTCTACCGCGGGCACAGCAGTTTCTGACAGAGAATCTAAAAGAAAGTATGGATGAAAGCCATAGTTAGCCCAGAATGGGGTTTGGTTGGTGGCAGCATGGACTGAGTTATTGTAGGCAAATTAAGCACAGGGGAGCAGAGATACCAAGTTGTCCTGTGAAAAGGTGGAGAAACACAGAAGATACTGCACTAAGGTCTGTATGGTCCTTTGCTTTGTGGGTGGTAGGCTAATGCCAAACAGACATCAACATTTAAAGCGGAGTTCCGGCCACAATTTCACTTTTTATATATAAATACCCCTGTAATACACAAGCCTAATGTATTCTAGTAAAGTTAGTCTGTAAATTAAGGTCCGTTTTGTTAGGTTGTTACAGCATTTAGACACTTTATAAAAGAGAAATTGACTGGGGCCATCTTAAGTGTGGGCATCATGAAGCCAGACTGTATGACTTCCTGGATTTCAGCCTTGCAGATCTCGCACATGCTCAGTGCTGCACAAGCAGTGTAATAGGTTTCAGATCAGGTTTCAGCACCTGTACTGTCCAAGTCACATGATTCTTTGAGACTGGGGAGTGCACAGACTCCTGGAAAGTTATACCCACTACATTCCCAGGAGTCTGTGCGGTGTAGGTTAGGAAGCTTAAGCACCTAGGTGCAGGAAGTGGGAAGATTAACTATTCTGCCTAGCAACAACACTTTGAAGGCATCTAAAAAAAAAAATTATTAAAGGACTAATGACATTTTTTTAAAACTACTGATGTAATGTTATATTTATGGGTGGAACTTCACTTTAAAGATTTGCAAAGGGTTCTCCAGAATTTTGAGGTGAACTGCACGCCTCTGTCAGGCACAATGCTTCTGGGCAGGCTATTTAGTCTCACTACTTCTTTAATAAAAGCCTAAGCCATATCAGTAGCCGAAGGCATACCCACCATAGGCACAAAATGTGACATTTTAGATAATCGATCAATTCCCACATCTCGAGATACGTTGGCGTAAGTGTTTTGTGAATCCGGGCCATGATGTATACTTTCCTCCCTTTATACTTTCCTCCCTTTCATAATCGTTTTCTTCTATTTTGATCCAGACCAGATCAATTATGAAAAAAAAAGGAAGAATAGTAAACTATAGTTCTTATGCCTTGTACACACAATTGGAATTTCCGATGGAAAAAGTCAGATGGAATTTTTTCATTAGATATTCCGACCGTGTGTGTGCCCCATCAGAGTTTTTCCATTTGAAATTCCGACGGACTTAGAAAGATAACATGTTCTCTTATTTTCCGATGATCGGTAATTCTGTTCGTCTGTATGGAACTCCGAAGGAGAAAAAAAACATGCATGCTCAGAATCAAGTCGACGCATGGCTCGATAGCATTGAACTTCATTTTTTTCGGCTCGTCGTAGTGCTGTACGTCACCGCATTTTGGACGGTCGGAATTTGGTGTGACAGTGTGTATGCAAGACAGCTTGAACGAAATTCCGTCAGAAAAATCCATTGGAGTTTATCCTTACGGAAATTCTGATTGTGTGTACGGGGCATTAGAGTAAACAGTAACAAAATTACTAAAATTTCTATGCAATAGAAAATGTATCCCATCTCACAAAATACTCTTTTAATGAACTGGCAAGCATTTTGCTAATTTACATTTGAAGAGCTAAAATGTGGTAGACAGACATCTTATTTTATTACTTTTTATTATTTATTGAATTTATTGTTTAAATGGTTAAAGTATATGGTGTGCCACACGTGCCTCTATTAAAAATCATTAAGCTATACAGTATGCAGCTTACACAAGAAATAAAGCCTTTAAATATGGTAGTTCAAGCACCACGTTTACAAGAATACTAAATAAATGTAAATTGATTCATTCCATAGTGACTTATGAAAGCTCTTACTGGAAATGGTCGCCCTGGGTCACGACAATATAGAATCACAATTTTCTGTTTGAACTGCAAATGTTAGATTGATTTTACTTCTGCAGATGAGTCTGAAAAATATCCACAGTCTATGAGAATCTGTTTAGAAAGAAAATACTTTTTTATTGATTGACGCCTTGGAGGATTATGCTGCTAATGTAATTAATTCAGTATGAAAATTTTCACCTACCTATTTACAATATCTGTCTTGGAAGAATGGCCCTTTGCATAAACTATCCAAGAACTCAATATGTTAAAGGAAACAGGGGATAAATACAGGTCTAGACATTGACTTATTTATATTTACAAACCTTAATCTCCAGCTGTATGCTTGAATTTTAGACAATTTAATCCTCATATATTTTCCTATGCGGAAAGGATTTTATAGGTTATATAGATATACAACATTGGAGATATTTATAGTGCAGATAAGTGCTGTATTGATTTTCATTTCCATAGAGCATGAATGAAAAACATGGAGATTTCCTAGGTAATAAATTAGGTTTGTGACTGTATTTGCGTGTTACAGTTGTGTTAAGCAAAAACATAACAGGCACTCAGGGAGTGTAGCAAAGTGTATTCATATTTGAATTTTATAGTAAAGATTCTGGTCTGTTATTATGGGGGCTTACTAAAAAAAATCCTATTTACAAGGGTTTGCCCTTAGTTAGTTATAATGTGTGTTATGCAATCAGATATTTACACCATAGCTATTCATCCATCCACCCATTCATCCATCTACCTATCCACCCATCTTCCCATCCACTCATCCACTTTCAGGAGACTGACTCCAATGATGTAGGAATTCAAGTAAATGCAGAGTGAGCATGTCAGTCTATGCCTCTTTCTGGGAATTTAAAAGGAGTTCTTATCTCAGCTGCCATGCAATTACACCAACAACACCACTTTTGATAAAAAATAAATAAAGCTATTTTGTACAGTAATGTTATCTAAAACTATATTTTCCTTGCAGACTAGAGCTGCAAGTGACTTACAGGATTATGTCCTGAGCATCCTGAATGGGCTGAAAATGGCATTGCACAGAATCGCACAGGAATAGCGCAAGAATGAAGAGCGCGTTCCTCTGTGATTCCCGGTCCGAACTGGCCTTAAAGGCAGGGTGTTTCTGATGTGCTGCCTTTTTAGGTAGGCAAATATTGGTAGCATATAGTAAACTCAGATACAAAACATGAATTTAAACATGATTTAACCACTTGCGTTACTTTAACTGACAATTGCGCGGTCATGAGTCGTCCTTTTTTTCCCACAAATAGAGCTTTTTTTGGTGGTATTTGATCACCTCTGTGTTTTTTTTTTTTTTTGCTATAAACAAAAAAAAAAAGAGTGACAATTTTGAAAAAAAAAAACACAATGGGGGTTATTTACTAAAGGCAAATCCATTTTGCACTACAAGTGCAAACTACAAGTGCAAAGTGCACTTGAAATTGCACTGAAAGTGCACTTGGAAGTGCAGTTGCTGTAGATCCGGGGGGGACATGAAAGGCAAATAAAAAATAGCATTTTAGCTTGCATATGATTGGATGATAAAATCAGCAGAGCTTCCCCTCATTTCAGATCTACTCCTCAGATTTACAGTGACTGCACTTCCAAGTGCACTTTCAGTGCAGTTTGCGCTTGTAGTGCAAAGTGGATTTGCCTTTCTTAAATAACCCCCATTATCTTTTACTTTTTGCTATAGTAAATACCCAATATATTTTTTTAAAAAAATCGAATTTCTTGATTAATTTAGGCCAATATGTATTTTGCTACATATTTTTGGTAAAAAAAAAAACAAGAAGTGTATATTGATTGGTTTGCGCAAAAGTTATAGCGTCTACAAACTATGGGATAGATTTATGCCATTTTTATTATATTTTATTTTTACTAGTAATGGCGGTGATCAGAGATTTTAAGCGCGACTGCGACATTGTGGTGGACAGATCGGACACCTAGCTTACATTTTTAACACTTTTTTGAGAATCAGTGATGTTATTACAGTGATCAGTGCTAAAAATATGCACTGACATTGTACTAATGACACTGTCAGAGAAGGGGTTAACATCAGGGGCGATCAAAAGGGGTAACTGTGTTTCCTCAGTGTGTTTACTAACTGTATGGGGATGGGCTGCTTGGGACAACACACAGATCTGTCTTCCTGCATAGCAGAAAGACATGATCTCTGTGTGATGCCCTGTCAGAATGGAGATTTGGCGCCAGACCCGCTGATTGGCTCCCCGCTGGCCAATGATCGTTTACTCTGATGCCGCGTACACACGATCATTTTTGGGCATGAAAAAAAACGTTGTTTTTAAAACATGTCATTTAAAATGATCGTGTGTGTGCTTCACATCATTTTTCGGGTTCTGAAAAACGACAATTTTTTTTGAACATGCTGCATTTTTTAACAACGTTTTAAACTATGTTGTTTTTTGGGTTCTAAAAAATGATCGTGTGTGGGCTTTAACAACGTGAAAAACCTGTGCATGCTCAGAAGCAAGTTATGAGACGGGAGCGCTCATTCTGGTAAAACTACCGTTCATAATGGAGTAGGTACGTTCATCACGCTGTAACAGACATAAAAGCGCGAATCGTCTTTTACTAACACGGCTAAAGCAGCTAAAGCAGCCCCAAGGGTGGCGTCATCCGCATGGAACTTCCCCTTTATAGTGCCATCGTACGTGTTGTACGTCACCGCGCTTTGCTAGAGCATTTTCTTTAAACGATGGTGTGTGGGCAACGTCGTTTTAATGATGAAGTTGGAAAAACTTTGTTTTTTCTAAATGCCGAAAAATGATCGTGTATACGCGGCATTAGACTTTCTGTGGCTTTTGACACAGTTGCTCTCCTCCTCAATAAACTCCCTTAGCCTCTGTGACTATGTGTCTACATCTCTTCCGACTTCTTCTCCCCTCTCTGGCTATTCTTTGCTCTCTCTCCAGTTCTTCTCCCTCTGTCCACTGTTACATATATGCAAATTGGATGCGATTTAAAAAAAAAGATTTTGCCAACTATCTAGATAGCTGTTTGGGTCCATATCCCTGATATAGGTAGAAAAAAAGAGTAGGACTTTTAAGGACCAAGAACAGTTAATTATATCAGAAAAGGTACACAATTTACTGAAACAAATATTCAAACAGTGATTGGTAAAAAATAGTTGATCAATAAAAAAAAAGAACATGGGACACAGTTAGCAACATGGACTCGATGAACATAAAGACCTAGGATTGAGAGGATAGAGACCCCTGGATAAGCAACAAACAGGCAGGGAGAAAGGAGAGCGACAGAAGTGACCCCAAATGTAAACCACAGGCCTCCAACAGGGGCAAGAGTACCTGAAGGACAAATGTGCATGAAGCACTGATATCAAGCATCTAAGTAAAATATAAAAAAAATAGTAATATGATAAAAATATAGACCACAATTAATGAATAGAGATATTACCATAATAGTCCTAGACATACCTATGTCATATGGGACACTGGATGACAATAATGATTTGAGATGATCAGGCCATACATATGTAACACCCAGATGAAAGGGGAAATACAAGCACAGTCTTTATTGAATTTGGGTCAGTTATATCTAGCTATTTAACCTCATCATGAAAGTGTGTCAAAACTGGCAATTTAAATATAATCCCCATAAAAATGGGGTGTGGTGCCAAGGGCGTTGGTCCTTCAACCAGGCTCCTAAGTGGCCCCCTGAGCTGGCAGCGCACCACGCGGTCCCGGAGACACAGACAATGCTGGTCTCCGTGATTACAGGAGCCTGAGCACTGGAAAATGACGTCAGCTGCGGCATCGGGCTACCTGGTCATGTGACGGCGCTGTGCGTCATCAGCCCACTGATGCACGCTGGGTCCTATGACAACCAGGAGAAGAAACTCCTGTGACGCCAGACCCTGTGGATGCCATCATCGCCGTCAGAGGGCAGCGAGCTATCCTACGTGCGCCGGGTGGGAGCGAGCGGTCACATAGGGGATAACATGGCCCAGAAACAGTCTCCATAATATGTGAGTGTGACCTGCTTTCAATGGAGCTGATTCACACATGTCCGGGGGGGCTGTGGTGTGGTTTTGAAAAGGGTTGTGTGTGTCTTTTTGGTCTGGTTCAGCTGCGAATTCAGGGAACAATTTTCACCTGAATCACATTTGAACTGGTAAGCCTTTTTTCATGTTCTTTCGCTCTTTTTCATGTATTTTTGGGCACTCGCAGTAGCAGAAAAGTTGTCTTTTGCTGGACAGCTCCTCTCAAAAATGCGCGTTTGGTGGGGTTTTTTTTCTGCCTGTAAGAACATATGCCTTTAAATACCTGAAAAAGCCATAGTGTGCATGGAAACATTGACAAACATAACCCCCACACACCCTCCAAACCGCACCAAATAGTGGGTGTGATAAAATTTTACCAACAGTAGTAATGCACTCCTGGTATTAAGTGCCATTTTAGGTACCAAGTGCAGAGTTGGGGGGGGGGGGGTTATACACAGAGTGCAGACTTTGGTGGTGTGCTATGTACATAGTGTAGAGTTCAGGGGTGCTTTGCATGTAGATTACAGAGTTCAGCCTTCTTCCACATCTCACTTTCATCCCTCTCTCAGCTCTGACCTCTACATGCAACCCCCCTCCAATTCCCCATTTCCCCCCTCATTAAAAGCGCCACTAT
This sequence comes from Rana temporaria, assembly GCF_905171775.1. Lineage (NCBI taxonomy): Eukaryota > Metazoa > Chordata > Amphibia > Anura > Ranidae > Rana > Rana temporaria. The sequence goes on from NC_053489.1 coordinate 592,363,866, forward strand.
CTTTCACGTGTCGTACTTTTGTTGCTGTATTAAGCTGAATCTGGCTCTAGTACCTCTCACACACTGTAGTTGGCTCTGGCACTCTCACTTGCAGGGAGATCATCCAGTAGGGGTGTAGGCATCTGCACTGCACCCTGGGCACCTGCATCTCCCTTGTCCCCATCTTGCACTCAGTGGGAGCCGCTCGGGGGAACATATCGTTGGGAGACATGCTGTCACTTGTAAACACAGAAGCCAAACTTGTTTACAAGTGATAGTGGTGAGCAGGGAGCAGAAGACCTGAACCAAAGGTGGTGGAACTGAGTTCCACCAAGTTCCAGCAGAAAAAAAGCCCTGAGTGTACCTAAATATGTCAGTACATCGATCTCTAAATAAATATGCACCCTATGGAAATATACCCTAATTTCCAGAGTTTAAATGTATCATTTAACATATGAAAAGGTATCTAGTGCTGTGTCTAGTTTGTTGCATGGGTATATCATGATTTTATACAGTACATCTGTGTTAATTGCATTTTTTGGGGTGGGTCAGGACTAAATAAAATGTAAAAGCAAATGTAGAATACTGAATGTGAATGTTATATATTTGTTTATCCAGATAGCAGGTGGAACTCTAGGCTTCTTTTCGCATGCTCTCAAATTTCTCTGTACAACATTATCATAGAAATCCTGGGCCAAATCCTCAAAGGAGATACGCAGGCGGAACTGCTGTTCAGCCTGCGTATCCCTGTGCCTATCTTTGGATCTGATCCTCAAAAGGATTTTTCCTAAGATAGGCAGAAGATCTGACATCTGTAAGACACTTACACTGTCAGATCTTAAGATGCAGTACCGCATCCGCCGCTGGGGGCATTTCAAGTCGAAATGCCGCTTTGCGTATGCAAATGAGTACTTAGGCAGATCCACAAAGCTTTTTAGCTTTGTGTTTTCTGCGTAAGTTACGTTTTGCATACGTAAAATTAGTTCTGCTTTTACAAAGTGTAAACTAGTAACACCTTGTAAAAACAGACCTTTTTTTCGATCGCCGCGATTTTTTTTAAATTTAGAATTTTTTTACCCGACGCAACTTTATTGTCCCGTCGCAATCCACAAAGCCCGACGTAACGTATTTTTTCGCGATGCACGTCGGGAAAATGACGTCACACGCATGCGCAGTACGGCCGGCGCGGGAGCGCGCCTCATTTAAATTGTAATCGCCCCCCGGAGAGGAGGACCGCCTTGCGACGGAAGGAACTTAAGTTACACGGCCTGAAATTTCTTGGTAAGTGCTTTGTGGATCGGGCACTTAGGTAGAAATTTTAAGGCCGTGTAACTTAACTCGGAAAAGTTAAGTTACGCTAGTTTTCTGAGGATTTGGCCCCCTGTTTTTACAGATATGAATAGTTCATTTTGTTCTAAATTCCAGCTCCCCTATGTCCCAGTTTACCATTAGTGTACTTATTTTGCAAAAATAAAAAAATTCTCTTTTTTTTGTCCACATCCTTTATCTCACTGTCCAGCTGGCTGTATGAAAAAACATCTCCATTACTTCCCGAATGGACCTTGGGATGTGACACAGGAAGAAGTTTACCAGCTGACCTCCTTACACACACCCTGCAACATCTACCCTTCGCAGATCACTACCACCTCTTATCAGCTGCATGTTTTTTTTTCTATACAATCAGTGAATATCGTTCTCATTAAATACACAACTATAGATAATTCATTTGGCAGAGTGTGTGGGAGCTGAGCGATCAGACAACAGCACTCTAGTCAGCTTGTAAATGCCTTCCTGTGTCACATCCCAATGTCCATCCAGGAGGTAATGGAGAAATTTTTCATAGAGCCAGCGCGACAGTGAGATAAAGGGTGTAAAAGATAAATAGAGAGATTTTTTTCTGCTAAAGCAATAGACTAATGGCATAATGGTACAGATGGGAGCTGGAATTTAGAGAAAAAAAGTTGAACTTATTCTTTAAAAAATTATACTCATGTCCATGTTGCAGCATCTGTGTAATGTTACAGCTGTCCAACATCTGCTCTAAGACTGAGAACTGAGCGATCACATGACTGTTTCTCGGTCTGTTCTGAACAGAGAGTGGTGACTGTCAGTCACTGCTCTCCACTCTGCACCCAGCACTCACAGGAGTGGACCCTGAAAATGTTGATAACTCACGGGGCTCTGCCCTGTCAGTTAATAATGGGCAATAGGCTGTTATCAGCTGACTCTGGGTCACAAAAGAACAAAAGTAAATGTACTCCTGTGACTCACAATTGCAGCCAAAAACTTTAGCCCAACTTCTCTTTTAAACCTAATAATTTTGAGTGGAAGTGATTTTGAGAGCTGAAATTCAAGTTTAGAACTGAAATTAGCCTGACATGTATTTCCCTGGAATAGAGAGACACCAAGTCCATACTATTTTTAATCCTATATTCTCATTGTCAGAGAACTTTTAACATTACATCTAGTCCTATTCCCATTTGCACAGAGAAGATTGCTCTTAATGTAGAAGTTGGACCACTCTGACACGAAATGATGGAATACAGGCAGCTTTCACTAACTAAACAGCTCTGAGCTGAGGGTCTTACCTTCCCCAATACAGCATATGTCTACCCATATGTATCCCTGGAGAGCACAGCAAAGCTCAGTCTGAGAATCCTCTGAACCAAATCTGTCAGGATGCTTTGATGCTTATTTATGTTGACAAAACTATGTAAAGCATCTTCCAGTGAAAGTAAAGATCTAATGAACAGCATCTACAGACATAAATACAAGGCAAAGTACTTACAATGTCCTCTGCTCAATGAATCAAGCTATGCTAGATAGAAAAATACCGGTGGTTCTAGCAAACCCTTTAAAACGTATGCTGTAAAACAGGTACCTCCAGGTCTCTGCACATTGTGAACAATTTTGTAGTGTAATCATTGTAGTATCAACTGACCAGATATTTAAATCAGCTGTGTGATGGAGAAAACTCTCTGAATAGAAAAGTGATCCAAAGTTTGGGCAATGCATATTCAAATGCTACTAATAAGGAGAATAATCTCGCCATGAACAGAACTAGGTTGGTTTAAAGGCTAAGTTCACCTTCTTATTTTGTTTTACTATTTTTATTGAGGTTTTGGATAGCATAATAGAATGCCCAGGCTAACACCCGTTTGGACCAGGTGGCGAGGCACCACGGCCACACAAGTTACAATAAAAAACAACACAGCAAAATGAAAAACACAAACTAAAAAAATAAATAAAGCTAGTATGTGTGTGTGGCTCATACTACCAGGGCCGGACTTACCATTGGCCTTGACTGGGCTCAAGCCCAGGGGCCCCACCCAATAGGGGGCCCCCTTTAAAAAAAAAAAAAAAACAATTTTTTTTTTTTTTTTTTTTTTTTAGGGGTCCGGAGGTCCCCAGGGGCCCGGAGGCCCCCAGGGCCCCGGACGGCAACCCCCCTTTTTTTTTTTTTTTTTTTTATATATTTTTTATTTTTATATATATAATATTATATATATATATATATATATATATATATATATATATATATATATATATATATATATATATATATATATATATATATATATTTTATTATTATTATTAAAGGGCCCAGGGGTCTCCAGGGCCCCGGATGGCAACCCCCCTTTTTTTTATTTATTTTTTGTAAAAAAAAAAAATTTTTATATATTTTTTTATTTTTATATATATAATATATATATATGTATATATATATATATATATATATATATATATATATATATATATATATATATATATATATATATATATATTATTATTATTATTAAAGGGCCCAGGGGTCTCCAGGGCCCCCGGATGGCAACCCACCTTTTTTATTTTTTTATAAAAAAAATTACATTTTTTTTTATATATATATATATTTTTTTTTATTAAAGGGCTCAGAGGTCCCCAGGGCCCCATGTGGCAACCCCCCCTTTTTTATTTTTTTTATAAATGTTTATTTTTTTATTTTTGTTTATTTTTTTATTTTTTATTAAAAGGCCCAGAGGTTCCCAGGGGCCCAGAGGTCCCCAGGGCCCCCGGGTTTGGCAACCTCCCTTTTTTTATGTATTTTTTATAAATGTTTTTTTTTTTATTATTAAAGGGCCCAGAGGTTTATTTTTTCTTTTTATTAAAAGGCCCAGAGGTCCCCAGGGCCCCGGATGGCTACATATATTTATATATATTTGTTTTCTTCTTTATTTCTTCTTTTTTTTGTAAAGTCCCCCCCGCTTCTCAATTTGCGGCAGCCCCCACGCTTCTCAATTTCAGGCGGCAGCACCCCCACCCCCCCTAGGTTCTCTGCTTCAGGGGGTCCATGCCTTAAGCTGTGCAAGGGGCCCCAAAATTCCTGATGGCGGCCCTGCGCATACCTCCCAACACGCACGGATTCTGTGGGACTTTCCCGCACAGACAGCTTCTTCCCGCAGTCCCGCAAAAGGGTTAATTTTCCCGCACTGCAAGAGGAGGCAGCACGGAAGCAGGAGGAACCGGAGTGGTGTGTGGAGGACTGTGGCTGCTGAAGGGAAGATAGCCGAGAGCCGGGCTAATGACAGTCTGTGGCCCCGGCTGTTGGCACAGGTGAGAGGCACTCCCCCCCTCAACAACTGCAAAATCCCCCCCCCCGCTCAACAACTTTAATGCGCTCCCCCCCGCTCAACAACTTCAATTCGCCCCCCCCCCGCTCAACAACTTCGATCCCCCCCAATTCTCGGCTCCAGGGGGCCCCTTCAACACTCAAGCCCAGGGGCCCCCACCACCCTAAGTCCTGCCCTGCATACTACAAAGCCAGGAAGGAGGTAACTTTCTGTACTCAGTTGGAATCCCCAAGAGGTCTCTACCCCCCACCCCACCCCCTTTCTTGTTGAATGAATGAGAATTCTAGATGTGAAGGAGATATCTCATTACATTCTCAACAAATCTCAGGCATCAAGGCAGTCGAGTCATTATTTAGCCAATTTGACCATACTTTATTGAATATCTTGGGACATCCTCTGTTATAGTAGGTGCCTTTGTACAGTGGCAGATTATTATAACTAGCTGTTTCCATAACACCACAGTGCAGTGGGCAGTGCATGCTTTTTCCAAGCAGTGTTGCCAACCTACAAGATTGAAATTTACACCCACAATTTACTGGCCAAGGTTTACTGGCATTTTCAAAAGTTACAAAATTACAGTCTTAAGTGCCAATTTCAGTATTTAAGCTACAAACAAGTACAATATGCGATTAGCAATGTGATTTAAGATAGATATTAAGGCAAACAAATAAACATATTTCTTATTTTATTTTCAATATAGTAAGTAAGTAGCTCAGGGACAGGACTCGGGAGGGCAGGAAATTAGAATGTACAGGCACACACACAGTGACAATGACAGCAGTGTGCAGAATCACAGGTGATGAAGACACATCCCCTCCTGAGTCACAGTCTCTCTCCACAGTAGGTGGTTCCTTCATTCCACGTCAGTCCAAACAGCACTCATAGTCTCTCTCCGGCCTTGCTTTGCTCCTCTCTGGCAGACACGCATACGAGCCTCCAGCCGCTCCGCTCGGCTCTCTTGCGCCACTACAAGCTCAGGCATCACCTCCGCCAGATCTGACCCCTGCCGGTGCAGCCTGAACATACTGTAGCAGGCAGTCAGATGGTCTCGACCAGTTCTGTACTGGAACTGCACATGCACAGTTCCGAGCCGAGCTTAACAGCCTTATTTTTAACTGGCAACCTTTTCCTGTCACTGGCATTTACTGACAGGAGATAAGTGTAAATTTTTTACTGGCTGACAGTAAAAATATTGACGGTTGTCAACACTGTTTCTAAGTAAGAGTGATAGCGTAAAATAGAAGGAGCCCCAGCATGGTCCATTCTGCTTCTGTGGGAGCCAATTCCTCGATAAGGCCCAACAGGTAGATGTGTGGTGAAGAGACAATGACAAACTGTGGACTATTTTAAACAGGATAAGTCCATAGGGAGCCAAATTGTTAGAAAGGAAGGTCCCAGATGTCAAACCAGTTGTCATTGTCTAGGTTCGTTACATCATTAGCCATTTCTGCCAAAGAGAGGACATATCCGTAAGAGTAAAAACAAAAATAAAAAGAAGAAAACTGACTTTAATATCCATAAGGCCTCGTACACACCATCGAACATGTCCGATGAAAACGGTCCGTGGACCGTTTTCATCGGACATGTCCGCTGCCGGATTTTGGTCTGATGGCTTACACACCATCAGACCAAAATCCCAGCGGAAAACAAACGCGGTGACGTGTCGTGACGTGGCCACGACGATGACGCGGCGACGTGCGCGACCCTGGAAGGTCAATGCTTCCACGCATGCGTCGAATCACTTCGACGCATGCGAGGGATTGCGGCCCAGCGGACATGTCCGATGAGTCGTACAGACCATCGGACATATCACACGGACATGGTGCCAGCGGACATGTTTCTTAGCATGCTAAGAAACATTAGTCCGCTGGAAACCTGTCCGCTCGGATGGGAGTCCGGTCCGCTCGCCCATACAGACGACCGAACATGTCCGCGGGAACTGGTCCACGGACCAGTTTCAGCAGACATGTTCAGTCATGTGTACGAGGCCTAAGAGTAATGGCATTTAATTAACCTTACTAAAAACATTTTTTGGATCCACTGTGGGGAGTTCCTAAATATATAGATACATTTAGGGAGGATGTTCATTTTAAAAAGATTTACCCTGCCTAATAGGGAAAATATTTTTCAGTTGCTTCCTGGTTTTTGCCTAGGCAACATATGTCATACATCCCAGGAGTCTTCATGAGGGGTTTTCTCAGCTTAGCCCACCCTCCTGTCCCCATCCCTGAGCTAAGAGCAGATGGATTCCAGGAAGTAAATGCTACATGAATCATCTTCCCCTTCTCAAGATGGACAGCTAGTGTGTGTTTTTCAAATAGATTTCTCAGCAAAATAAAGGATGCAAACATGGTTTGAATATTACAAATTAATTAAATTGTTTTTTTTTGGTTTATGGTGCTCAGATGCAGTGTGAAAGGCCTTCAATATACTGTATCTTTATTTTAAAAGCTGGTAAGTACGTGCTAATTTATTTTTTTTACTTTTAATTTGTGTGGCAAAGGGTACGGTAAACCAGTGTATCCCTGTAGTCAGTCATCTGGGAGGGGGCAGATATCTGGTTACTCCTACTTATAAAGGGGATTTCCAGGTTGCACCATAAGTTCCACCCATTTTATTATTACATCTACCTCCTTTTTGGGACACACAAAGGAGGGAAAGAGACTGATTTCCGTCATCTCCGGTACAAGGGTACTTTGCAAGATGGGAACGATTTCCTCAACTGTACTGTAGATATACAATCCCTATCAGCACTTTAGTAGGAAACATAACTCTTCTCAGCATTCTTTTTCATACATCTAACTAGAGATGACACTGCCAGTGCAGTTAACCTAAAAATATTGTTGGTTATCCCATCTTCCTCACAACAGTCTGCCAGGAATTTAAAATCATGCTACTTGAAGGTGTCTTCTGAACTCAAAATCTTGAAAAATTATGATTTTAGAAACTTTGGTAACCTTGGATTTTTTTTTTTATCAAGATTTCATTGGATGCTGGAAGATTGCTCTGATTAGTACACAAAGGTTAATTTATGCCTAGCATGTCAATGCTTGTGTGAAAACCCACACAGTTGCTATGCAGACGTTGATGGGATTCCCCACACACTTACTGCTAACATTCAGCGCCTTTGTAATCAATGAATGTGCTGTGACTGAATATTCCCCAAGGTGAATGTTGGAGGATGCGTAAAGAACAGAAGAGAAATTTTTACAGCAAATCTGCAGCAAAAAAATATAGCTAGCATGGGCAGAACCCTGACCCACTTTATACAAAACTACAAAAAAGGTTTTGGCTTAAGATTCATACTATGTTTATTTATTTTTTATTTTACAGCATTTTTTTTTTGTTATAGTGTGTATCCCATTACCTGCCTCTGGTAAAAATCTTCCATTTATTGAGGAGAATTTAGGATTTATTTAGAATTTATTCAGGAGATAACCAGTCATGGTAACCAGTCAACTTTTAGCTTTCATTTTCAAAGCTTAACCGCTTCAGCCCCGGAAGATTTTACCCCCTTCCTGACCAGAGCACTTTTTACAATTTGGCACTGCGTCGCTTTAACTGACAATTGCACGGTTGTGCGATGCTGTACCTAAACAAAATTTGCGTATTTTTTTCCCCACAAATAGAGCTTTCTTTTGGTGGCATTTGATCACCTCTGCATTTTTCTTTTGCGCTATAGACAACAGAACAGCGACAATTTTGAAAAAAACACAATGGGGGTCATTTACTAAAGGCAAATACACTTTGCACTACACGTGAAAACTACAAGTGCAAAGTGTAGTTAAATTGCACTGAAAGTGCACTTGGAAGTGCAGTCGCTGAAGATCCGAGGGGGATATGCAAGGAAAATAAAAAACAGCATTTTAGCTTTCACATGATTGGATGATAAAATCAGCAGAGCTTCCCTAGGGAGTGATTCTAACTGTGGGGCGATGGGACTAATCAGGGGAAATGACAGATCACTGTTCATACTTTGTATGAACAGATGATCAGTCATTTCTACACACACAGCTCCCGGTTCTCGCTCTGTCACGAGAGATCGCGGGTGCCTGGCGGTCATCGGGCTCGCCGGGCACTTACATTGGCTCCGGGGGCGGTAGGAAGAACTTGGGTGCTTCCACTTCGTCATGACCTGCTGTCACAGGGTCCAGTGATCCACCATTCCTTACAGAAGCTAAATTTGACGATCTGGCTACTGAGACCTACATTTTGAAGAAACAAGGACTCTCTGGTCCAGTTCTTTCTACACTCATTAATGCCAGAAAGCTGGCTTCCAGGCTAATCTACTATAGAGTCTGGAAGGCGTATATTTTCTGGTGTGAATCCAGAGGGTAGAATCCTCGTAAGTATGCTATAAGTAGGATTCTCGCCGTTTGCCAATTAGGAGTAGATATGAAATTGGCCCTGAGTACCATCAAGGGTCAAATATCGGCTCCATCAGTCTTTTTTCAGAAACCATTGGCATCTCAGTCCCTAGATAAATCCACCAGTCAAATCGCCCGTGTCCCTGGGATTTGAACTTAGTATTATCAGTTCTGCAAAAGCAACCTTTTGAACCTTTTCGCCATATTCCTTTGATTCTTTTAAGCAAGAAATTGGACTTTCCAATTGCTATCTCTTCTGCTAGAAGAGTATCGGAGTTAGCGGCTCTTTCTTGTAAAGAGCCTTATCTAATTTGTCAGAAAGACAAAATTGTACTACGCCCTCATCCTACCTTTCTTCCAAAGGTGGTGTTGACGTTTCATTTAAATCAAGACATTGTTTTGCCTTCCATTTTTTATGAACCGCGAACAGCGGAAGAAAAGTTATTGCACTCTCTAGTTGTAGTGAGAGCAGTAAAAGTTTATCTGCAGGCTACGGCTCAGATACGTAAAACAGATGTTTTGTTCATTGTGCTAGATGGTCCCAAGAAGGGCCAGCCAGCATCAAAATCTACCATTGCTAGGTGGATTCGACAAGTAATTGTCCAAGCTCATGGTTTAAGAAATGAGTTTCCTCCTTTTTCTGTTAAGGCGCACTCGACCATGGCAATAAGTGCTTCATGAGCAGTGCGTCACCAGGCTTCGATGGCTCAGATCTGTAAAGCTGCTACTTGGTCTTCAGTCCATACATTTACCAAATTCTATCAAATTGATGTAAGAGGACATGTCGCCCACCCTTCATATTGAGCATTGCTCTGGGACGTCCCACTAGGTAATGGATAAGGCTCTGTGTCCCGTGGTGTACGATAAAGAAAGTAGGATTTTTAATAACAGCTTACCCTGTAAAATCATTTTCTTTGAGTACACCATGAGACACAGAGCCCCCCCCCCCCCTTGTATGGGATCCTTACTGCTTTGCTACAAAAACTAAGGTACTTCCTGTATGGGAGGGGTTATATGGAGGGGAACTTGTTCTCATTGGTTGTGCCAGTGTCCAATCACCTCTGGTGACCATACAACCCTCTATGTAATGACTGAGGCCCCGTACACACGGTCGGACTGAACCGATGAGAATGAACCGAAGTTCAGTTTCATCGGACCAAACCGACCGTGTGTATAGGCCATCGGTCTGTTTTCCTTCGGTCCAAAATTTTAAAACATGCTTCAAAACCGAACCGATGGACCGCTGCCCGATCGGACCAAACCGATGGTTAGTACAGAAAAGCATTGGTTCAAAACCTGCGCATGCTCAGAATCAAGTCAACGCATGCTTGGAAGCATTGAACTTCGTTTTTTTCAGCACGTCGTGTGTTTTACGTCACCGCGTTCTGACCTGATCGGATTTTGAACTGATGGTGTGTACACACATCAGACCATCAGGCCACTTCTGCGGTGACCTGATGAAAATGGTCCGTCGGACCATTCTCATCGGTTCGGTCCGACCGTGTGTACGGGGCCTGAGGCTCTGTGTCCTGTGGTGTACTCAAAGAAAAGGATTTTACAGGTAAGCTGTTATTAAAAATCCTTCTTTTAATATGACAGAATAATTAATGTCTAAGAGTAGAGTTTAAAGTATTTATTTGCAAGAAGAGCATCCATTTAAACCATCTGTTAAGCTCAATATATTGCTGCTATAGAGTAAAAAAAAAACTGTGTCTGTCTTTGCATTAATTGAAAACGACACTTTGGCAATGCGTCAAAGTGATTTTCATACTGTCTTGATGTAGAAAGCACTAATATAATTAGCATCAATATTTAAAGCAACATTTCAAATGTTGCCCTCTGAGTCATTGCACAGTATTCACAAGCCATCAGGACAGAGATTGCCAGAGCCTACCTGACAGTCTGTGGTAATAGGATGTGTATGTGTCTACTTTCAGGGTCCAGTTCATCTTACAGCTTGCTGAAGGCCTGTCAGTTTGATGCTAGAATATAATCACTGCTGTCACTATGATGTACTAAAAATCTGATGCTTACCATTTATTTTTAAAATGCTATTTATAATATAATGCACAATTTACAGTAATGATTATAAACCATATATGCGGATGTTGCTATTTTAATAAATATAATAAGCTAATGAAAAATATATACGTAGACTAGATTCAGTTTAATAAATAATAAGGATCATTGTAAAGATTTATTTGATTAAAAACAACATCTTAATTTAAATATTATAAATAAACATGCATTTATTTAGATTTACAAATAAAATAGGTCAGTCTTATTTAAATAATCTTGTCAACGTGTGTTAATATTTTAAAAAACATAAGCGCTATTTATAGTGTGTACAGAAATTAGTGCTGCTATATATTTGATATTTTTACATCTTTATTGTATTTGGTTTACTCTGTGAGTTAGCTGACTAGCTGAAAACAATGCACTCTATGCGTGATGGAACACTTATTTTAACAGAGTTTAGATTCAGGGTAAGTTTGCAGACTTAAAGTGGATGCAAACCCGATTCATGAAATTTGAGCTGGGCACATATATCTGCAGTATTATGTTATCTCTCTTCAAAGAGCTAAGTCCCATAGCTCTCTCCGGACCTGTTCCTCTGTTATCAGCCCGATAACTCCTGACAAATTCTTGGACAATTTAGACAAAAGCAGCCTGAAATTTCTGTCCGGGGAGGTTGCTAAAATAGATTAGCAGAGAGCAGGTCCTATTACAAAACACCTCTGAGAGTCTTTGCCTATGATGAGAGGGGTGTGTGCCTTTCCTCCAATTAGCGATGTTAGCTATCTTGGCTGTATGCCCAGATATCACACTCTGTGTTAAACAGGAAGAGAAAATCTCCTAACACAATCTGAACTTTCTAAGCAGTATATAAATGTGAAGACAGCAGATATACATGTAAAACCTATGTAGGGAAATTTGGTTCATCCCTGTGTATCATCTGAGGCTGTTCACTTCACTGGGTGTATGGAGGGTTTATATCCACTTTAATGAGTTTGAACGTTAAATTCAAACCTCATTGAAATCTATATGGATTTAATCTTAGAAGTCAGTAATGGCTATTTGCAGAGCTAATATGCAAGATATTGTCAATAAAGGGCATGGGGAGTCGGGCAGTGCCCTGTGGGTAATCTATTAATGAAGACAAAAAATATTGTTTAGCGGTGAGATGGTCTTTTTAGGTGGCTTAGAAGCCATTCCTTTCAATTACATGCTTGTGAATGCCATAAAGCAGTACGTTGTTTTACAGAATATTAAAATTCTTATGGACAGCATCAGAAACACCATATTGTGGCCTCACATGCATTGCCTGTGCAAAAAAATAGTTTACTTTTATATTATTCATCATTTTCCATTTGCTTACACAGAGCAGCAGCAGCAGCATACATAATTTACACAGAAAAAAAGTATTTATTAGGTAGTTTTACTTTAAAGACAACTATTTTTTTTTGTGTATCTGTGGTCAACCATAACTGAGCACTGGAAGTAGCACATAATATAGCTAAATTCTATAGTAATGTATACTTAAAAAAAATAAAGCACATTCCATCAGATTCATACAGAGTGCCAAAACAAGTCATATAGTGTAGCTTGTGGTCTTCTTTTCAGTACCATATAAACATTATTTCAACCCAGAGTGCACCAATACATCTCAGAACCACAAACCCACTATCACATACCTGGTGCCAGAGGCCAACGGAGAGAGAGCTTCCTGGCGACTAAGTTCCAGACCCCTCTGAGGGTAAAACAGGAGAGGTCAGGCCCAAAGTAGCACGGGTCACTGCTGGACTGAGTGTAGGAAGTTCCAGAGAACAGCTGATGTGCTAGGGTGGGGTCAGCAGACAGGTGGAACCCGTGAGACGTTAGGGTCAGAGTCAGCTAGGGTCAGGAGCCAGGTGGGAATCACAGCAGACATGGTCAGGTGGTTAGTTGAGGTCAAGCACAGGAAGTGGGCAGGAGACAGGTCTAGGACAATCAGGGTCAGCAACAGCAGATCACAGGAACAAGAGAATCGCAGGGATAACGCACTGGAGGAGCCGAAGATCAACCAGCAATTATGGCCACTGACCGGTTTCCTTACAAAGGCTGTTTGGTACCAAACTATGTAGGGGGCAAGCACGGTTGTGCATGCATGTGCCAATGCACATTCTTTGTTATGCGCCAGTGCGAATTCCTGCGGCCATGTAAAGTACTGGCAGGAATGCCAGGTCTTAGAGTTCTTCCCTTGTGGATGGTGCCCTGACACCCACATCGTAGAGATACAGTTGATAAGGTGAACTAAAAAAAATACAGTGCCATATTTCAAAGACAACAGCCAAACATATGGTACAGAGGGTGTAGAATACAGTATGTAGGCAGTTTGGGTGGGGCCTGGGGTAGCAATGTAAGAGATTAGATTTTTTTTTTTAAATAGAGTATGATATTTTAACCATTTTAGCCCTGGAAGATTTTACCCCCTTCCTGACCAGAGCACTTTTAGCATCTACTAACTAGGGTACATTTTCTGGAATTTACACAGCTTTTAGTTTATGACTGCCTATCTAATTTAAGGTGCTAAAACGGCAGGGCAGTACAACCCCCCCCCCCCCACACCCAAATTATTCAATTTTGGAAAGTAGACACCCCAAGGAATTTGCTTAGAGGCTTGTTGAGCACATTGAATGTATTTTTGTTTTGTCATAAGTGATAAAAAAATTACAAAAAAAAAAAACATTTACACAAAGTTGTCACCAAAATGATATATTGCTCAAATATGCCATGGGCATATGTGAAATTACACCCCAAAATACATTCTGCTGCTTCTGAGTAAAGGGAAATCATATATGTGGGGACTTTTGGCAGTCAAGCTATTTGCTGAGAGGCATGTTGAGTCCATGGAATATTTTATATTTTGTCACAAGTTTCAGAAAAATTATTTATATTTTAATTATATATATATTTTTTCACAAAGTTGTCACTAAATAATATAATGATATGGGGCCATATTCCCGTAGATTTCCGGCGGGCGTCGCGTAAGCCATGTACACTACGCCGCCCCAACCTACAGGAGCAAGTGCTGTATTCCCCAAACACTTGCTCCGTAGTTTGGGGCGGCGTAGTGTAATTGGCCCGGCGTATCCCCGTGTATTTCAAAGGGGGCGGCTTATATTTAAATTAAGCGCGCCCCCGTTTCGATCGAACTGCACATGTGCCGGGCTAAAAATAGCCCAGTGCGCATGCTCCAGTTCTCAGCGGAAAACGTCAATGACGCCGACGTGTGCGTCATTGACGTAAAGTCGTATTCAAGAACGACTTAGTAAAACGACGTACCCGACGGGAAAAGACGACGCGGACCCGACGCCATACTTAACATGGCATACGTGGAACTGGTGTAAGGTTACCCCTCATATAGCAGGGGTAACCTTACGCTTACGCAAACGACGTTTGCGGCGGTTACGCGACGCGATTTCGTTCGGGAATCAGCGTATCAGGCTCATTTGCATAAACAAATGAGACCTGAAAGTAAACGCCACCTAGTGGCCGGCGGCAAATTACATTTAGGATCCGACAGTGTAAGTGGCTTACACTAGTCGAATCCTAGCCTAAATCCGGTGTATCTTGTTTTGTGAATACAAAATAATGATACGCCGGCGGGAAATTCAATTTACGCCGGTGTATCAGTAGATACACCGGCGTAACTTGTTTGAGAATATGGCCCATGATATATTGCTCAAATATGCCATGGGCATATATGAAATTACATCCTAAAATACATTCTGCTGCTTCTCCTGAGTACGGGGATATCACATGTGTGGGACCTTTTGGCAGTCTAGCTGTGTGCAGCAGTCAGGACCTCAAAAACCAATCACCGCCTTCAGGCTTTCTAAGGACGTAAATTCTTGATTTCACTCCACACTGCCTATCCCAGTTTCCGAGGCCATGAAATGCCCAGACAGCACAAACCCCCCTCCAAATGACCCCATTTTGGAAAGTAGACACCCCAAGCTATTTGCTGAAAGGCATGTTGAGTATTTTGCAGATCTTGCTTTTCGTCACAAAGTTTTGAAAATTGAAAAAAACATTTTTTTTCCTTTCTTCATTTTCAAAAACAAATGAGAACTGCAGTGCAAAATACTCACCATGCGTCTCAGCAAATAGCTTGGGGCGTCCACTTTCCAAAACGGGGTCATTTGATTTGGGGGGGGGGGGGGTTGTGCTATCTGGACATTTCTCAAGAGAAGCAGCAGAATGTATTTTGAAGGTGTAATTCCACATATGCCCATGTCATGTCCCGAAACTTGCGATACAATATGAAATACTCCATGGGCTCAATATGCCTCTCAGCAAATAGCTTAGGGTGTCTACTTTCCAAAATGGGGTCATTGGGGGAGGGTTGTGCTATCTGGGCATTCCATCGCCTCCGAAACTTTGATAAGTAGTGAAGAGTGAAATAAAAAATGTACACCCTTAGAAAGCCTGAAGATGTTGATTGGCTTTTTGGGGTCCTGTGGTGTCCCCATACTCAGGAGAAGCAGCAGAATGTATTTTGGGGTGTAGTTTCACATATGGCCATGGCATATTTGAGCAATATATCATTTTGTGACAACTTTGTGAAAAACAAATGTATTGTAATATTCCCAAAACTTGTGGCAAAATATAAAATATTCCATGGACTCAACATGCCTATTATCAAAAAGCTTTGGGTGTCTAAAATGGGGTCATTGGGGGGGGGGGGGGGGGGGTGTTAACTGTCCTGGTATTTTATGCACAATATTATAAGCTTATGTCACACATCACCCGCTCTTCTAACCACTTGAAGACAAAGCCCTTTCTGACACTTTTTGTTTACATGAAAAAAAAAAATTATTTTGCTAGAAAATTACTCAGTCTGAACCCCCAAACATTATATATATATATTTTTTTTAAAGCAAAGGCCCTATAGATTAAAATGGTGGGTGTTCCAAAACATTTTTTCACAGAGTATTTGTGCAGCGATTTTTCAAACAAATTTGTTTGGGAAAGAACACTTTTTTTAATGCACTAAAACACATCATATTGCCCAAATGTTTGGTCAAATATAAAAGATGATCTTATGCTGAGTACATAGATATCAAACACGACATGCTTTAAAATTGCGCACAACCTTGCAGAGGCGACAAACTACACACATTTTTTAAGCGTTTAAAAGCCTTACCTCACATGCATGGTGCAGTTGCTGTTTACATATGACACGAGACCAGCGCGTGCGTTCATCATTGCGCACAAGCACGGGGGGAGGGGGGTTAGGGGTGGTTTTCTTATTATTTTGCTTTTTTTATTTATTTTTACACTGTTCCTTTCATTATTATTTTTTTTGATAATTTTTATTGTTATCACAGGGAATGTAAATATCTTCAATGATAGCAATAGGTAGTGACAGGTACTCTTTAAAAAAAGAAGAAGGGGTCTATTAGACTCTAGATATCGCCTCTGCCCTCAAAGCATCTGACCACACCAAGATCAGTGTGATAAAGTGCTTTCCCAATTTCCCAATGGCGCTGTTAACCACTTAAGACCCGGACCTTTATGCAGGTAAAGGACCGGGCCAGTTTTTGTGATTCGGCACTGCATCGCTTTAACTGACAATTGCGCGGTCGTACGACGTCGCTCGCAAACAAAATTGGCGTCCTTTTTTCCCCACAAATAGAGCTTTTTTTTGGTGGTATTTGATCACCTCTGCGGTTTTTATTTTTTGCGCTATAAACAAAAATAGAGCGACAATTTTTGCTATAATAAATATCCCCCAAAAAGATATAAAAACATTTTTTTTCCTCAGTTTAGGCCAATACGTATTCTTCTACCTATTTTTGGTAAAATAAATCGCAATAAGCGTTTATCAATTGGTTTGCGCAAAATTTATAGCGTTTACAAAATAGGAGATAGTTTTATTGCATTTTTATTAATTATTTTTTTTTTTACTACTAATGGCAGCGATCAGCGATTTTTTTCAGGATTGACATTATGGCCGACAGTATAATATATATAGATAGATGGCGCAAAAACCAGGAGAGCACAGTCAATAATAGAAAAGTACATATATCATATGGTCCATGTCAATAACAAAAAATGAAACATAATGAATGAATGAATGAGTCAATGAATCAATAGTCCAATATAAGTCCAATAGCACTATAGTGGCAGCAAAATCCTGAAGCAGAAGCAGACTCTGAAAGATATGTATAGACAAAAAGAGAAAATGCGCCAACCTAAGTGCAGTAAGTGGGTATTTAATTCAAGCAATTTGCACAGTAAAAATGGCTACTCACAAAACCAGTGTAAATACAGGGGAACCCCTCCTGTTCTCTGTGGGGTTCCCCAAAGGCTCCCGAACACCTTGGACCTTCGTTTCCATCACCCTGGGGACCAGGATAAGAGACCAGCCTGTTGTACTGCTGATAACACGTTGTGACATCGGACCAGCCGTCTCTTCCATTACATGCCTGTATTTACACTGGTTTTGTGAGTAGCCATTTTTACTGTGCAAATTGCTTGAATTAAATACCCACTTACTGCACTTAGGTTGGCGCATTTTCTCTTTTTGTCTATACATTATGGCAGACACATCAGAGAATTTTGAGACATTTTTGGGACCATTGTCATTTTCACAGCAAAAAATGCTATAAAAATGCATTGTTTACTGTGAAAATGACAATTGCAGTTTGGGAGTTAACCACTAGGGGGCACTGTAGGGGTTATGTGTGACCTGATATGTTTTTCTAACTGTAGGGGGCGGGGCTGGATGTGTGACGTCATTGATCGTGTTTCCCTATATTAGGGAACACACGATCAATGAAGCTGCCACTGCGAAGAACGAGCCGTTCTTCAGCTCTGGTGACCGATCGCGGGACTCCGGCGGCGATCTGGTCCGCGGTTCCCATGGACGAGGTCACCTAGCTTCGGACCGCTCTAACCACAATAAACTATACCCTGTTGTACATGTTTTCACAGTTTTCATTTGAGATTGTATTTTGAGAGGTGAGTCATTTACCTGGAAAAGGCGATGGACACTGGGTAAAGACTTTCTTTATACTTTTTTACTTTTGTACTTTTGTACAGTATTTCTGCACATATTGCACTTTATGGTGGACAATAAGGATGTATTATTCTTTTATTTAGATTAAGCACCAATAATTGTGGATACATCATTTGTGGACTGAGTTTGATAACTATTATTTTTTTAGCACAATGTTTCTTAATTTTGTATACATTTTATATAGTTGCTATTTATACACAATTGTTTTGTTTTAGGAAATTATACACTTGGGCCCGGATTCAGAAAGATTAGCGTATCTTTCTGCGGGCGTAGCGCATCTCATATACGCTACGCCGCCGTAACTCAGTCAGGCGAGTAGTGTATTCTGAAAGATCTTATGCCCGAAGTTACGGCAGTGTAGCGTATATGGGCGGGCGTAAGCCCGCCTAATTCAAATGTGGATGATGTGGGCGTGTTTTATTTAAATTACTTGTGACCCCACGTAATTGACGTTTCTTACGAACGGCACATGCGCCGTCCGTGAACGTTTCCAAGTGCGCATGCTCCAAATTACGCCACAAACTGTCAATGCTTTCGACGTGAACGTAACTTACGTACAGCCCTATTCCGGAACGACTTACGCAAACAACGTAAAATACGACGCTGTTCGTACGTTTCCGACGTCCATACCTAACATGACTTACCCTTGCTTTATGAGCTGTAACTTTACACCGGAAAAAGCCTTACGTAAACGACGTAAAAAAAATGCGCCGGGCGTACGTACGTTTGGGAATCGGCGTATCTACCCAATTTGCATATTCCTCGCGTAAATCTACGTAAGCGCCACCTAGCGGCCAGCGTAAATATGCAACTAAGATACGAGGGCGTAAGAGGCTTACGCCAGTCGGATCTTAGCAAAATTCCGGCGTATCTTGTTTTCTGAATACAGAAAAAAGATACGCCGGCGCATCCTAGAAGTTACGCAGGGTATCAATAGATACGCCAGCGTAACTTTGTTCTGAATCCGGGCCTTGGTATTTACACACAACTGATCAAGGCAGGTATTATCATGGTGGGATTCGAAACCAATCACCCCAGGCCGACAGGTAGAAGTGCTAATTACGAGCTCCCTTTCTCACCTGAGCTTACCCTTATGCAATGATAGCACAGTTACATGTATGGCCCACTGGTATACTGTATGTCAACACTGTATCCTGGCCTAGGCCAACAAGGCCCAGGCCTAGGGCAGCACTTTGCAGGGGGACAGCATGGAAAGAGACCCCGCCTGCTTGTGCTACACTGTTAGTGTAGCACCAGTCTTATGGGGCGGACTGGGCGAAGAGGCAAATTAGTCTAGCGCCCCCATAAAGCGGAAGACACTTCTTCCGGTATGCGGGCGGTCAGCATTCCGCAACTGCGGTACTGCTTCCAATTTTGACTGTACTATCATCTTGGACCACAAACCTTCCTCACTGTGCTATATGTTTTTCTGCTGCACCATTGGCATGGTTGTATCTTATTAGTCCTCTCCATAAAATTATCAGAAATTTGTGCTCTTAAAGTAGAACTATAGGCAACACTTTTTTATTTTATTTAGGATAGAGTAAGGGAGGGTTATTGCCACTGTCAGTTTATTTTTTATCATCTCCGTCCCATTGCAGAGATTTCCCTTAACCGGAAATGTATGCAAATTGCCCCCCCCCCCCCCTCATGCCCTCAGAACTAATGCCCCCACTCTAAAATTTCAGGGCGAGTCTTAAACAGAAAGGGGTGTGGCCTTGACATGAAGGGGTGGGTCATATTTAAATTAGGGGGTGCAGGAGTTTAGTCAGGCCTAGGGCAGCACAAAACCTAAATACACTACTGTTGTATGCGCAGCTGCTGCAGCATGGTAGGTAGAGTTCCACTAGTTGGGCATCACAAAATCATTGCACCAGTGTGACTCCTGTCCCCTAGGCATATAAGCTTAAAAATGCTGTGGCAGCATTTAGCTAGTAATAAAATATAAATAGTGAGTGCTATGTCCACTGTTACACAGCTGCTAGCAAAAAAAGGTAATATACCAAAACCTCTAAAATAAGCATAAAATATATGCAGCGCTGTACATGTAAAGCATATCCTCCTGTGGTCCCAATTGGTACACGAAAAGAGTACGAATATTCTTCCAGTGATTAAGATCAGAGGCTTACCAGAAATAGTGGCTGCTCAATCAAGTGCAGCAAACACGCATAAACAGCATCACCCTCAGGGGACAGATATTTCTTCTTAGTAATCCTTGTAATAGGATTCCAAACATAAATCCAAAAAAGAAACTAATATAGTGTAATACTGCTTAATATAAGTGATAATCGCACCCGGTTGAGTATAGTGACAATACATGCAGATAATTGAATGGAAAAAAGTTGGGACTTTGTATGAGACATACACCTGGATGAGTGATAACAGACAATGGGTGTCTGACCAGTAGAATACATATTAAAGCTGTACTAGCTAAATCTCTGTACTCAGCACACAGAACAATAATACATAATAATGATATTTAATTCATATATATATATACATAAAATACAATATAGAATAAAAGCATTGCAGTAATTGGTAATATACAAAAAGTCAGGCAGATTAATCCATATAACACATAATAGCTATATACATGCCATGATTGTTACAGCATGATACATTGAAAGTCGTAAACTGATCCCATATAGTACATGATAATAGCACCGGACTATCTCGACGCGTTTCGTGCAACTGTACTCTTCTGATGCTAATGTGTATCTGAAATTAGTAAAATATATATACTATTGGTACAGGGTCTAAAAAGAGCTGGAGGGTGTGTATAAAAGGGGGGAGAAGGTAAAAACAGTATAAACTGGTGTGGGACATCCTGAAAGGATATGTCCCAAGACTTACAAGTCACCTGCGGATCTGATTAGTAGCGGGATGGGCTGCAAACTGGCCAGGCATATCTTCATGATCACACAATTATTTTTTACTCCACCATCCATGGGGTACTCTACCCCTTGGGTCAGGTCCTCTGAGGGTCTTCTTCTACATCCATTTTGGGGATACACCACCTCAGTAGTAAAGGGATACGAAGAGAGGAAATGGATAGCCACACTCCAATAACCAAAAAGGTTGTCTTTTTATTCGTTTCGCACTGGGGTTGTCTTTTTAGTCGTTTCGCACTGAGCTAGTGCTTAATCATGGCTAATCACTAGCCATGATTAAGCACTAGCTCAGTGCGAAACGCGTCGGCTGTTCCCCTGTTCCTTTGCTGTGACCTTGTGAAGTGATGCATTTGCTGTTCGTTTGAATAAAAAGACAACCTTTTTGGTTATTGGAGTGTGGCTATCCATTTCCTCTCTTCGTATCTCATGCATGGTCAGTGCATTGCCAGCACCCACGGTATCCTGAGTCAGTCTACTCCACATAGCGACCCACCTGGAGCTGTGATCCTCTTTTTTACCTCAGTAGTAAAGCTGGAAAAGAAAGGGTGGGGTTAGCAAAATTAAAGCACGGTTGCACGTTACTCTTGCCCTACTCTGCATGGCCACATTCTGACCTGGATGTGCCAAAAGGTCTGACACTCCTTGAAATACTGACAATCTTATTGCTTGAGGCTGCTAATAGGGAATCTTGTATAGTGGTTAGAGAAGTGGAAACAGGGGAGTTGGAAGAAGGAGGGGTAATATGGTGCCTTTTTTGTTGACCATTAGCATGCAAGTGCTACTGCCACCAAGCTGCATGGTGAATATTCATGAGTCTTCATACACACGGTACCAAATTTATCAAGTGTTTTACCATACTTGGGACACTAATGATGCAGTAAATGGTGAAGATGCAGTTTGCAACACAACTCATTGGAACTGGGGAATAGCTGCATCCATGGAGCTCTGGCATCTGGTGGAAATAGGGTAGTTGCTCAATCCATTCCTCTGTGATTTGTACTTGAATGACATCCTGCCTCCCTGATGTTGTACCATTCCCTCACTTTACTGGTCTGCTATAGTTGGCACCCAAGCATGGTAAGAAACCTTATCATTAATCTCTCTCTCATCACTGGAGCCAACTTGGCAGTAAAATTGCAGCTGCAGGAACAGTGGTACCAATTGGTTCTCCTTGCTTGTTGTTCCTTTCCTCCCATTACTCTTCTCCTCAACCTCAGATGGAATTACAATGTAATTGTTGTGCATCTGCTTGCAGCAAGTGGCTCATGCTGTGCTCAAATATTTCAGCAGACTAGCCCATGCCAGTTTGCAGGGCAATAGCAGGAGTTATGGGTGAGGATGAAGAACAGGACAGCTAAAGACAATTTAACCAGTTCCCGAACAGCGCACAATGATGTACGTCGACAGAACGGCATGGCTGCGCACATGGGCGTACAGGTACGTCCCTTTTAATTTGCAAACCATGTGGTTGCACGCGTGCCGCCACCACGCTCACGACCCTGCCGTGAGCTCCGTGACCGCACCCGCGGACCTGTTCGCCGCCAGCGTCCCGCGATCGGGTCACAGAGCTGAAGAATGGAGAGATGTTATTGTAAACACAACATCTTCCCGTTCTGCCTACTGTAGGTGACACTGTCACTGATCATCGGGAACAACGATCAGTGATGTGTCACGGCAAGCTACGCCCCTATCAGTTACAAGCACTCCCTAGGACACACTTAACCCCTTCAGTGGCCCTACAGGTTAACCCCTTCACTGCCAGTGTCATTTTTACAGTAATCAGTGCATTTGTATTGCACTGATAGCTGCAAAAATTACAATGGTCCCAAAATGGTGTCAATAGTATCTGATGTGTCCGCCATAATGTCACAGTCACAATAAAAATCGCTGATCGCCGCCATTACTAGTAAAAAAAAAATATTAATAAAAATGCCATAAAACTATCCCGAATTTCAAAGACACTGTAACTTTTGCGCAAACCTATCAATAAATGCTTATTGCATTTTTTTTACCAAAAATATGTAAAAGAATACATATCGGCCTAAACTAGTAAAAAAAAAAGAAAGCTCTATTTGTGGGAAAAAAAGGACGTAAATTTTGTTTGGGAGCCACGTCGTATGACCGCGCAATTGTCAGTTAAAATGACGCAGTGCCGAATCGCAAAAAGTGGCCCAGTCTTTACCCAGCCAAATGGTCCGGGGCTTAAGTGGTTAATGCTACTCTGGGCCCACGGGACAGAGGAGGAGAATGATAAAAGCATGGTTAGCCTCCCCACCACCTCAAGGTGCTCTAGCTGTGTAGTGCTCACCTGCCTGAAAAAAAAAAAAAAACATGCCCTGTATTTTGATGCTGCGCCATGACCAATGCTTTGGCTGGTGGATATGGATGTTGCTCACCCATGATACCTGCAGGTAAACAACCTTTCCCTTTAGGCCTCCCACACATGATGTTATTGTGAGGGTTATGTATTACTTTTATTAACAGCTTTGGCAAGCGATATATGGAAGATCTGATAATATGGTGCAAAAAAAACTGTGGTGCTTTAGAGCAGCCTTTTTTTCTACCAGGGTGACTGCCCGGGCATGCACCCTAGGGTAACTTGAGGTTCCTTCAGGGGTGTCTTGGAAAAAAGCCTAAAAATGCATACAAGAAAGCGCATTTAATTACACAAAGCCACAGGTTTTCATTGTGCACCATTACGAGCTTCTAGCTGCTGGTAACCTAACAACCAATGACATCATCAGTTGTAAATAAGGATGTCCGCCATCCGCACAGCATCCTTTTTTGATTCTCCCCTGCCCCTCTCTGTTAGTGCTGGGGTCACATTAGCTGAGCAAGGGAGAGAAACTGAGAAACAAACGCTGGAATACTAGTCAGTACCAAAAGTGTATAAGTGTATAAGTCAGTGTGCATAAGTGTATTTGATTTGGAAGAATAAAACATCTTTAACCACTTGAGAGCCGCGCTATAGACGAAAGATGTCCACAGCGCGGCTCTCAACTGCCGGGTGGACGTCCCTGGACGTCCTTTTATGTGCATTCCCCGCGCGCGCCGCTGGGGGCGCGCAGCGGGGAAACACTGTGCCCGGCACATCGCTAAGATGCCGATGCGTATGCCTGGCGGCCGGGATGTCCGCCAGGTACCCGCGATCGGCGGTGACAGCAGGGACATGGAGCTCTGTGTGCTCCACGTCCTGTCAGGGAGAGAGGAGACCGATGCTGTGTCCCTTGTACATAGGGACACAGCATCGGTCACCTCCCCCAGTCAGTCCCCCTCCACACACAGTTAGAACACACCCAGGGAATACATTTAACCCCTTCCTCACCCCCTAGTGTTAACCCCTTCCCTGCCAGTCACATTTATACAGTAATTAGTGCATTTTTATAGCACTGATCGCTGTATAAATGTGAATGGTCCCAAAATTGTGTCAAAAGTGTCCCATATGTCCGCCGCAATATCGAAGGCCTGACAAAAAAAAACGCAGATCGCCGCCATTACTAGTAAAAAAAAAAAAATCATAAATCTATCCCCTATTTTGTAGGCGCTATAACTTTTGCGCAAACCAATCAATATACTCTTATTGCGATTTTTTTTTAAACAAAAATATGTAGAAGAATACGCATTGGCCTAAACCGAGGAAAAAAATATTTAAAAATAAATAAAATTGGGATATTATTATAACAAAAAGTAAAAAATATTGTGTTTTTTTTCAAAATGTTCTGTCTTTTTTTGTTTATAGCGCAAAAAATAAAAATCGCAGAGATGATCAAATACCACCAAGAGAAAGCTCTATTTGTGGGAAAAAAATGATAAAAATATAATTTGGGTACAGTGTTGTATGACCGCGCAATTGTCATTCAAAATGCGTCAGCGCTGAAAGCTGAAAATTGGTCTGGGCAGGAAGGGGGATTAAGGGCCAGATTCACAGTCGAGATACGACGGAGTATCTCAGATACTCCGTCATATCTCTCAGAGTATCTATGCGACTGATTCATAGAATCAGTTACGCATAGATATCCATAAGATCCAAAAGGTGTAATTGTTTTACACTGTCGGATCTTAGGATGCAATACCGCGGCCGCCGCTGGGGGGAGTTTGCGTTGTAAACCAGCGTCGGGTATGCAAATTAGCAGTTACGGCGATCCACAACGGTTTTTCGCATTCGCTACGTCGCCGCTACTCTAGTTTCCCGTCGCAATTTTAGTCGTCGTTTGACCTGCCCTAACTTTACACAGCAATCGTATTGCTGTATAAAGTATGGCCGTCGTTCCCGCGTCAAAATTTAAAAATTAACGTCGTTTGCATAACACATCCGGGAATATGGAAGTACGCTACGCGCGTCGCCGTTCGAAAAAATGACGTCACTTTGCACAAAGCACGGCGGGAGTTATGAAACGGAGCATGCGCAGTAGGTCCGGCGCGGGAGCGCGCCTAATTTAAATTCTACCCGCCCCTTTCGAATTGGAACGCCTTGCGCCGGACGTATTTACAATACACCGCCGCAAGTTTCCAGGTAAGTGCTTTGTGGATCGGGCACTAAAACTGGAAACTTGCGGCGGTGTAACGTAAACGGGTTACGTTACACGGCCGCAAATGTATGTGAATCTGGCCCTATGTGTCCAGTAATGAAGTGGTTAAAGTTAGGTCTCCTATGTGTGTGGATGTTGATGCTTTATGTTTAACTATTAGAATAGCGTTTTACATTTTAGAATGGGGTGTCTCAAGGCTGTCCATAATTTTAAAGGGTGCCTTGACTGAAACAAGT
This sequence comes from Rana temporaria, assembly GCF_905171775.1. Classification (NCBI taxonomy): domain Eukaryota; kingdom Metazoa; phylum Chordata; class Amphibia; order Anura; family Ranidae; genus Rana; species Rana temporaria. Next base: position 592,389,545 of record NC_053489.1, read on the forward strand.
TTGAGAAGCACTGCTTTAGAGGAATAAGCTGCACTGGATTTTGCTGCAACCAAAAAAAAAAAACAGCTTTTGCAGTGTCACCAACACATTTAACCCTGTTGATGTTGACCCTGCAAAAAAAAATTAAACAAACAAAGACCCCAACAAAGATAAAAACAAAAGCAAAATGATGAGAGCACATCAGTCGCTGAACTCCAACACACTGACAAAGAGCTGCTGGGAAAGAAGTTATTTATAATGTGTGTGCTGCTGAAATTGGTGTTATACAAATGACAAAAAATACAGTGTTACCTTTGGTGGCTAATCACAAAGTCTCTATATTAAATATAGTATAGCAGTATAATACAATGAACACAATGCTCCCTCTTGTGGCTTAGTAAAAAATATATATATATTAATAAGAGATTTAATGTTACAGTGAGATACAGTGCTCCCTCTTGTGGCTATTTTAACTAACCTCTATATGTATAACAACTCTATCTTTCTATCTTTAATAAAGTGGCAAGTAAAAATGCAGATGTTTGCAAAAATGAAAACGCCAAAAGTTGCCCTGAAGTTGAATTGTATTTTTTATATATACTGTATATATATATATATTTTTTTTAACAGGAGCATGGAATTAAAAAAGTTAACTGTTTTACTGTTAAGCCCTGTACACACGATCGGTTTGTACGATGAAAACAGACCGATGGACAGTTTCCATTGGACAAACCGATTGTGTGTGGGCCCCATCGGTTTGTTTTCCATCAGTGAAAAAAAATAGAACATGTTTTAAATTTTTCCTATGGATAAAAAAACGATCGTCTGTGTGGAACTCCATCGGTCAAAAATCCACGCATGCTCAGAATCAAGTCGACGCATGCTCGGAAGCATTGAACTTCATTTTTCTAAGCAAGTCGTAGTGTTTTATGTCACCGCGTTTTGGCATGGCCGGATTTTTGACTGATGGTGTGTAAGCAAGACTGATGAAAGTCAGCTTCATCGGATATCCAAAGGAAAAAATCCATCGGATTAGATTCCATCAGATATCCGATCGTGTGTACGAGGCTTTAGTGTTCCTACTAGGAATAGCAGTGTAGGGAAAGGAGAATTTCTGAATTTTTTTTTTAAATTTTTTTTATTTACCACATTTTTATTTACATTTTTTTTTAAAGAAAGATACAAAATAGAAGTTACAAGCATTCAGATAAAACATTTTCAAGCTTCTGTCAATAGTAAGATTCATATTATGAATGCTAAACTGGCATATACAATGTGCATAATAACAAATGGGGTATTTCAAAATCAAACGAGCAGTGTGTAATATTAGGTCCACAACATATTAGTGATAACGGTCATGCTCCTGGCACATCCGGACACCCCAATGGGAGCAACCTGTGTCCGTGTGGGAGCATGGCCAATCATCACTTTTGGGTAGGATTCTTTCTTATTTTTCCCTCTAAGAATGTTTTTATTATTGTCTGTACCATCCTGTCCTAGTGATGATCATTTTCCCCAATCTATTGGTGTCATGAGGCCAGGGAAGGAGGGTCACAGATGGAGAAAACACTGTAAGCTTTAAAATACTTTAATAGGCATAACTCATCTTTTTTTCCATGTTCCGGTGGTAATGTAAAGCCCTATGAAGTCAGCACGTGGACTGCCAAATGAATGCAGGGGCAGCTGCTGTAAGATCATTTCCAACTGATGCAAGCACTTCCCCTAGATCTACATCTCCTAAGGGTCATTTCGCTACACACAGTACATGGACAGACGCTTGGGAATCAAGCCAACAGCATTGTTTCTGTGATGTGCCTAATAATTGCAATAACAGAATTTGCAATAACAGAATTTGTTCCTGCTGGTTACCTAAATAAAGAAAGAATAACATTTTGCATCTCGGTGGGCAAGTGTCCTTGTAAGATGATAAAACTGATTGCTTCAGTAGAGATAAGTCATCACCTGAGATGTGGCTGTGGAGTGTGGAGTCTAATCTCACCTGTTTTTATTTTATTTTTGCCCTGGGTGTTGGGCAGGGCCGTCTTAATAGCATCATGGACCCATGGACAAAGTAATGTACTAGGGCCCCTAACAGCCTGACCCAATTAACACACCTACTCTCAAGAATTAAACTATAAATAGTTGATGGAATTAAACATATAGGGGCAGATCCACAAAGCGAGTACGATACGCCGGCGTACTTTCAAATTACCCGCGTCGTATGTCTGTTTTGAATCCTCAAAACAAGATACAACGGCATCTGGGTTAGATCCAACAGGCATATGTCTTCGTACGCCTTCGGATCTAAGATGCAATTCTTCGGCGTCCGCTGGGTGGCGTTCACATCGTTTTCCGCATCGAGTATGCAAATTAGCTATTTCCGACAATCCACGAACGTACGAGCGCCCGTCGCATTCTTTTACGTTGTTTCCGTTCGGCTTTTTCCGGCGTATATTTAAAGCTGCTATTTGGTGGACTATAGTTCCACCTGCTATGTTAAGTATGGCCGTCGTTCCCGCGTTTAATTTGAATTTTTTTTTTTCGTTTGCGTAAGTCGTCTGTGAATCGGGATGGACGTAATTTACGTCCACGTCAAAACAATGACGTCCTTGCGATGTAATTTAGCGAAATGCACGGCGGGAAATTTAGGAACGGAGCATGGGCAGTTCGTTCGGCGCGGGGACGCGCTTCATTTAAATGAAACACGCCCCCTACTCGCCGCATTTGAATTACGCGCTGTTACGCCACTTGAGATACACTACGCCTGGATTCGAAATAAAGCCAGGTAAGGTACGGAGGCGTAGCGTATCTCATATACGATGCGCCGGGGCAGATCTTTGTGGATCTGCCCCATATTTATTAGTACTTTCAATAAAATGTATTTTAAACAACAAGAAAACATGCCATAAAGACTAATCAACATAAAGGGCACAGAACAGGGGGGATCAGGAGGGAACAGTCCTTGATTTAGGAGGGCTCAGTACAGTTTACAGGACACTGCTGGGGACAGTTTAGTAAAAACCGTGATTGTCCCAGACAATTTGGGATAGTTGGCAAGTATGATTTAATGAAAGATTATCATGGGGCTCCCATGCACCTAGAGGTCCCTGAGCAGTGCCCAGGAATGCCCATGCATCAAGATGGCTGGGAGAAACAACTTTGATTTAAATAATCATAGTCTATGATGAAAAGTGTATGTGAGCCTCAGACCGTCAGGTAATTTTGATTTGACTTGCATAAAAAATAAAAAAACAACTTTGGTTAACTCTTTTTCACAACGAAATTATGTTGAAGCACACTATACCTATAATACAATACACTTCTTCAACCCTGCTTTATTCCTGTAAAGGATTATGTAATTATTATTACATAATTTTCAGGCTCCTATTATGCTACACTTTAGCTTATAGTTTACAAATGGAATAAATTCTGCAACATTCCACAAGTTCAGTGCAAGAACATGCCAAACTATCATCTGCGAGTGAAAAGGGAACCCCAGGAATCATTATCGGGATCATTGGAAGCATTTCTTCTGATTTTTACCATGTGTGCCATGAATGACACACAGAAGGTTACTACTAAGTTTGCCTAAGGCCACCTGGGTGTTCTACGCGACTACTGCTGCAATGTTTTATACCCGGATGAGACAAAAGATACATTATTTTTGTAAGTTTGAAGAAACAATACATATCATCCTAATATCAAAACAGTATTCCAACTGTGAAGCATGGTGTGGATAGCTTTCTGTCCAAGGTTCCTGGATCCATTGAGGGACCTATGAATTCCAAGTCATACAATGAAATTTTACAGTAGAAACAAATTAAATTTAAAAGCAGTTGAGAGTATGACAGTTTGTGTTTGAAACAAAAGCATTTTAAAGCTTTTAAAACATATTTAAAATAACTAAGGCAGAGTTGTTTATAAAGGGTGGAGAAAAAAAAAGGACCAAAAGTGTAGCCACATATAAGTTATTTTTAGTGCACACTTTCAGGTGGGATACCTAGGTCAAATAAATTCTTTCAAACCTTCCACTTATGTCCTCAGCCACCCACAAACATAAATTAACTTACAATTTGGAAAATCAAACTTGAAATTATCTCAGGCTTTTATTTATAGTTATAGCTAAAGCTAAAGCTAAACTGTTTATTTAACCTGATTCTTATCCTTTTTTTCCATATCAGTTGACCTAGATTGTACCTTTCATTTTAATAATAAAAAAGCAGAATGCATGGCATCTAGTAGATTTGCAAAAGAAAAAGCATTTGAGTGCCATCTTGTGGCAAAACATATATTACAGTGTAATAATGTTCAGACTATAGGAGTTTATGCATTGTGCATTTATCATAACCAGTATCTAAGCAGCATTACACTCAGGGACATAATTTAATGCTGCTTGATTTTCCTATTGTTGTTTTTTCATATTACAGACTGGTATACAGACAATTGAAAGGAAGCATAACTTAAAACTAAAGGGCAGCTCATATCCTTCCACTGTTATTGTTTAACCACTTCAGCCAGAATTGGCTGACCAATGCCCGGGGCATTTTTTGCAATTCGGTACTGCGTCACTTTAACTGACAATTGCGCGGTCATGTACATTAACACAATTGACGTCCTTTTTCCCCACAAATAGAGCTTTCTTTTGGTGGTATTTGATCATCTCTGTGATTTTTATTTTTTGCGCTTTAAATAAATAAGAGAGTGACAATTTTGAAAAAATCACAATATTTTGTACTTTTTTCTATAATAAATATCCCCAACTAAAAAGAAAATCTCAGTTTAGGCCGATATGTATTCTTCTACATATATGCGTATATTGATCGGTTTGCGCAAAAGTTATAGGGCTAGATTAAGTAACACTTACAATGGGCGTATCAGTAGATACGCCGTCGTAAGTCCGAATCCGCGCCGTCGCAACTTTAAGCGTATGCTCAAACTGAGATACGCTAAAATGTTGCTAAGATACTAAGATACGCATCTTAGGGTGCATATTTACGCTGGCCGCTAGGTGGCGCTTCCGTTGATTTCCGCATAGAATATGCAAATGAGCTAGATACGCCGATTCAGAAACGTACGTGCGCCCGGCGGATTTTTTTACATGGTTTGCGTAAGGCTTTTTCCGGCGTAAAGTTACTCCTGCTATATGAGGCATAGCCAATGTTAAGTATGGACGTCGGGACAGCGTCGAATTTTACGTCGTTTGCGTAAGTCGTTCGCGAATAGGGATTTGCGTAAATTACGTTCACGTCGAAAGCATTGACTATTTGCGACGTGATTAGGAGCATGCGCACTGGGATACGTTCACGGACGACGCATGCGCCGTTCGTTAGAAACGTCATTTACGTGGGGTCATGTTTAATTTACATAAAACACGCCCACCTCTTCACAATTTGAATTAGGCGCGCTTACGCCGGCACATTTACACTACGCCGCCGTAACTTAGTGCGCAGGTTCTTTGTGAATACAGAACCTGCCTCACTAAGTTACGGCGGCGTAGCGTATCTGGGATACGCTACGCCCGCACAAAGTAACGGCGGGCTATCTGAATCTAGCCCATAGCGTCTATAAAAAAGGGGATAGATTTATAGCATTTTTATTATTGTTATTTTTTTTCTAGTAATGGCGCCGATATGCGATTTTTATCGGGACTGCAAAATTTTTGGAACCATTGTAATTTATACAGCGATCAGTGCTATAAAAATGCACTAATTACTGTAAAAATATCCCTGACAGGGTAGGGGTTAACACTAGGGGGCGATCAAGGGGTTAAATGTGTTTCCAAATATGTTTCTAACTGTAGGGGGGGACTGACCTAGAGGAAATTGTAGATTGTGGTTCCTAGCTATTAGGAACTCACAATCTGTCTTTCCTCACTGAACAAAACAGGGATGTGTGTGTTTACACACACAGGCCCTTGTTCTGCCTCTCATGCCTGCGATCGCTCGCAGCCGGCCACGAGCATTGGCACCCCCCGATGCTATCCCACTTATAACCAGGGTAAGTGGTTAAAGGGGTTGTAAAGGTTCATGTTTTTTCACCATTCTATGCATTAAGGTGAAAAAACATCAGAGGATTAGCGCCCCCCCCCCCCCCCGATCCCCCATTTACCTACCTGACCCCTTAGAACACGCTGTCTTCTCGGCCAGGCTTCTCGTTCATTCATTGGTTGATTGATAGCAGCGCAGCCATTGGCTCCCGCTGCTGTCAATCAAATCAATGACGCAGCGTGGCCGGGGGGCGGGGCAGAGTGATACCGTGAACGGCTATAGCCGCAGGCTGTATCACGGGAGTGCGCCCGCAAGAACTAACCACCATGGGAGAGAGCTCCCATGAAGGGGGTTAGTTCTTGCGGGGAGGAGTCGAGACAGCCGCCGAGGGACCCCAGAAGACCAGGATCGGGATCACTCTGTGTAAAACAAGCTGCACAATGGAGGTAAGTATGACATGTTTGTTATTTAAAAAAGGGAACCTTTAGTGTCCCTTTAAATAACTACTGGAAACCTAAGGGAAAAGCTGTAGATTACAGCTTGATGAACAACAATCCAGAGAAATGCATAGATGAAATCTATACCACAATGTTGACCTTTCGTTGTTCTATGGCTGTTTTTTTCTTTTTACCGATTTGCAGAAATACTGTGGGCCAGATTCACAAAAGAGATACGATGGAGTATCTCAGATACACCATCGTATCTCGGATTTTTTCTGGTCCTATCTATGCACCTGATTCATAGAATCAGATACGCATAGATAGGGCTAAGATCCGACAGTGTCACACTGTGTTACACTGTCAGATCTTTTTTTTGATTTAAAAATGGCGCCGGGGGCGTTCCCGCTGATTTACACTGAATAATATGTAAATCAGCGAGATACGCGAAATTCACGACCGTACGCGGACCCGACGCGGTGTTCTTACGTCGTTTCCGTAGCGCGGTACCCGTCGTATACTTACCCATGCTAAAAGCAGGGGTAAGTATTGTTAAGTATGGCCGTCGTTCCCGCGTCGATTTTGAAATTCCCTACGTCGTTTGCGTACGCCGATTCACGAACACGCGCGTCGCAAGTCCCGCTCACGTCGCAACCACTGACGTCCTATTGACGTCAGTGGGAGCAATGCACGCCGGGAAATTCCCCGGACGACGCATGCGTATTTAAATCGGCGCGGGAGCGCGCCTGATTTAAATATGACACTCCCCTAGCCGCGGAATTTGAATTCCGCTGGGGGAGTTAGGATCCGCCGTCGCAAGTTTGGAGGTAAGTGTTTTGTGAATTTGACACTTTCCTCACAAACTTGCGAGGGCGGATCTTAATTCACATAGGTTACACGGATCTAAAGATCCGCTAACCTTTGTGAATCTGGCCCCTTAACTTTGGATATAGGCCAACAGTCATAATCAAGGAGGAGCTCTAGGCCAGGCCCTTTGTGTGTAAAAAAAAGACAACCTAGATTTTTAAGGGCAGCAGCCTGTACTGTTTTTTACCATCTTTAGTTGTGTTTTTTTGTATGTCTTTAGCAGGAAATATTAGCACAACAGGATTCCAGACGTGTAGAGTAAACATATGCTTATTAGTTGAGGTGCATAAAACCAATTGATTGTAAATCCTTATAATCATAGAGCACAGCACTACCAGAGTGTCCCAGGAGACACATTATTCAAATCTGGCCTTGCTAGTGATGAGGTATGATTGATCCAACTGGTGGCAGGGGGGTACTAAAACCTCCTCTTCTACATTCTTTAAGCTTGTCATTGATATTCTGCTCATGTACGAAATTACACTTCATAATAAACACTTTAAATTGGTAGCTAGAGAGGGGTTTTAATATATATTCCACCTCCAGATAGGCAATCACATGTTGCCCAATTTTACCTTCATATTTAAACATAATTTTTTGATGTCCAAGGCACTTATATGAAATAGAAGTCACCTAATTTATTGAGATTTTAGATTATTAAAGGGGTGTTCCACCTTTTTTGTAAGTTTATTAAAAGTCAGCAGCTACAAAAAGTGTAGCTGCTGGCTTTTAATAAACAGACACTTACCTGCTCCACGGCTACAGCGACGCGCCGGTCGGGGCTCCGCTCCTCGCCCCCCGTCTTCATTCTTAGTGTGGGCGCCCGGCAGAGACAGCTTTCGGCTTCACGGTCGGGCACCCACTGCGCATGCGCGAGCGGCACTGCGCATGTGCGAGCGGCACGGCACCGTCCGATTGGACAGGCGCTCGCCTACAGGGAGGGGCTGTGAAAAGCCCCTCGGCGGAAGGAGGAAGTGGGACAGGAAGTCCCCTTCTCCTGAAGCCCCCACTCCCCCCCCAAAAAAATGACATGCCAAATGTGGCATGTAAGGGGGCGAGGAGTGGGTTAAGCGGAAGTTCAATTTTTAGGTGGAACTCCGCTTTAAACAATTTAGCAAAATATATATTTGTTATTTTATATTCTTTATTATGCTTAGTGCAACACACAACTTCTATATTTTGATTTATTTTCAATCAAGAAAATATGAAGTTTCATACACAGGAACTCCTCACTTAAAGTCTATGTTCCATTCCAACGACCAGGTCGTTAACAAATTGTTCGTTAAAGGGGAGCCACAAGTAATCAATTTTTTAAGCCTTCTTAACTACTGTACTCTATTGTGAAAAAAAAAGTCTAAACACAAAACTCCAGCTCAATAATGTTGTAAAATTCTGTACTGTACTGTGCAATACAATGATGTATAGCGCGTCATTCGGGGAAGGAGAGCTGGTCGTAATTCTGAGTGGTCGTTAAACAGGTAAGTCGTTAAATGAGTAGTATCTGTATAGCGTTTGGTTCACAGGGGGAAGCCTGGGCAGTAGGGCGATTTGGGACCGCACAGAGTGATTAGGGTATGTCCAGGCACACCTCCTGCACATGCCCATGCTCATTGTCCATATTTCCTAGTCCATCTTAGCCAAGAGAGGCAGGCTACATACAGTGGGACCATGGAGAACGGATGTAGCCACCCTCTAGCAGGAAGTTTGATCACAGCAGAAAAAAAAGAAAGGAATTTGGAGATTTGGAGGACGCTTAAAACAATAGAAGGGACTTTCTGCATTAAGAATACATACTCAAATAGATCTTTTTATTTCTTAAACTAGTAATAATAATTAAGAGCCCAAAAAGAAACAATCGGACCTGAATCTGAAAGTTGGTTTATTTAAAAATTTTGCATTTTTCATTAAGTTATCTTAGGATAAATATATACCAAACAGTACAAAACTGGCATAATCCATAACAGCAAAAAATACAACTATTATTTAGCATACGGTATACAAATATTTTATTAATTGCTAGATAGATGTTATATATTTGGTCATGTACAACACTACGAGAAAAATGAAGTTCAATGATTCCGAGCAATGCGTCAAATTGATTCCGAGCATGCGTATGATTTTTGTGCGTCAGAATTGACTACAGATGATCCGAATTTCCGACAAGAACTTTTGTTGTCGGAAAAATTGAGAACCAGCTCTCAAACATTTGTTGTCTGAAATTCCCGACAGAAAATGTCCGATGGAGCATACACACGGTCGGATTTTCCGACAACAAGCTCACACCGAACATTTTTTGGCGGGAATTCCGACCATGTGCACGCGGCATTAGGTATGTTCATTAATTGCTATCACATTTGCAAAAATGCATATCATTTGATGCACATTTGAAAAAGGTATATCGTTTTTTTTTTTCTTGGAGAAAGTTTTTTTTTTGTATATAAAATTACGACACATACAGTACTGAATGAGTTGTAAAATATATGTAAACAAGCTGACAGAGTATGTAAGTTACAACAAATTTACAGGCAATGCCTGCTGTGCAACGTAATTGTCACTTTATTTACTACCTTGTGCCCACAGAGACATGTTTTTTTGTTTCAAAGTAGCAATTTTTTGGTAAAAAAAATATTTTGTAAAACAGAAAGTTGCTACTTTGGAATGGTTTAAAGGTTTAAAAGGGTTGTAAAGGTTCACAGTTTATTTTAAAAAAAACATGTCATACTTACCGTACCTCCACTGTGCAGTTTGTTTTGCACAGAGTGGCCCCCGATCATCCTCTTCTGGGGTCCCACTGCGGCTCTCGCGACTCCTCCCCGCAAGAGCTAACCCCCTTTGGGAAGCGCTCTCCCAAGGGGGTTAGCTTGCGGGTACGTTCCCATGCCATACAATCAGCATCCATAGGCGCCAATTATATGACTCTGCCCCGCCCCCCGGTGGCTGCGTCATTGGATGTGATTGACAGCAGCGGGAGCCAATGACTGAGCTTCTATCAATTGTCCAATGAAGAGCCGACAAGAGCTGGGGGAAAGCAACACGGGATCGCACCCATGGAGATTCTGGTCTCAGGTAAGTAAAACGAGGGCTCGGGGGGGGGGGGGGGGTGCGCGGTGACTGCAAGGTATTTTTTTCACCTCAATGTATAGGATGCATTAAGGTGAAAAAACATGAAGCTTTACAACCCTTTTATTATAGGCTGGAGGTCCTCAAAGCAGTTTAGAATGTGAATCAACATGTGCCCATTTCATTAGTCTAAGTTTAAAGCAGAATTTCAGTAATTTTTTTCAACTTTCCATTAATTAAATCATGTGCCCTTGTTTTAACTTTGGATAGTAATTTTTTTTTTCTGCCAGTAAATACCTTATACAGTCCACTTCCTGTTTCTTGTCTGGTCATTAGCATAGGCTTATGACATCATGCACAGCTCTCTCTCTCACTCGCATGTGAGTTTGCCAGGAAGGGAGAGGGGATGAGTCTTAAGAGGGTCAATGAGAGCTGCAGTGCTTCAGAGCTGAAGGTGTGCCTCTGTGTGTCTGTGTAAATCGAGGAAGTGAACAGGCAGAAGCTTCAGCTACCCACAGTTAAAATGGTTGCAGCCAGACTCAATGGAGGGAGATTTCTGCTGCAAATTTGGCTAGTACAAAATCACAGTATATATAAAATAATATGCAAAGAGTTTGGAGGAAAGCTTCAGAATTGCAAAGGTGTTTCTCTTACACATTATGTGAGCAGACTGCAGTTCCTCTTTAAGAACTGAGCACCTATGGCCCTTTTGTGTTCCTGTTCTCTCTGTTTTAGGAGTAATTGAATCCATTGCAGTCTACAGAAAAAGGTCTACAAGCGGGCGCAGCCTCTAACAAGCAATGGCTCAACAGGTTAGTGTAGCATTAATGTTTTCCTATACCTCCTGTTGTCACACATTCCTATTGGTCCACTTTAATGGGCTGCCTCACTGGTCAATAAGATTGTGCAGGAGATAGGAAGTAGTGGGCAAACTTCAATGCAATTAAGGCCAAAGCATTGTGTGTCAGAACAGTACAGCATTAATTGTATCTACAGGCTTTTGGAGGCGATCGAAGATAATTTGTACCTGTAACATCTTTTTTTTTCTGACAAATTCTATTTAAAGTAGAAAAAGTGAAAATGAATCATGGTGGTGGATAATATTTCCAAAGCAGACCACCATACAAGCCAAGTAACATTTTAAAATAATACATTTCAGCCAGTCGCATGTGTTTTTTTAATCTAGCGGTTTGCTGTTAAAGATATTTTGGACTCCCATTTTGCTTTCATCTGTTCAACTAAATCGCTTCGGCCACTTTTGTTTAAGTGGCGTGCTAAGAGTCGGAACTTGTCTGTTGAAGTTGGAAGTCTTTTCTTCCAAAGACTTAGTAGTTCATAGACCTGTGCAGCCAGGTTATCTGGGTTCTTTAGTCTCACCAACTGGACAGTACTCCGCTGAATAGGAAGAGACAGAAACAACTCACTGGCATCCTCTTCTGAGAGTTCACGAGCCAACCATTTCAGCACGCTGTCCCATAGAAGGTCTGTCAACAAAGGAAATAACTGTCAACTAATAACAGTATAGGGAAAATTGTAAAGCAAAGGAAAGAGGTGCTGTTCATAGTAACCAAGTTCAAGTACAGGTAACATAATAAAAAGTAATATTAGAATGGTAAAAGCAAGTAATATTTTCAGTATAATACATGGCCAATGAAAATCCAATAATGATAAAATCCCCAAGGTTCCTACGGTCTAATCCCCAAATTATCAGGGTAAGAAGACACCAAAATATAACCAAACAAATGCCAGATGGAGGAGTCTCTGGTATAAATCCAATACAAAATCTCTCAAAATTCTAAAAGCCTGGCTATGACTTGTGACTCCACATTTAAAAACATTATGAAAAGTAGGGAACACATTTAGGCATGTACCGTATTTTCCGGCGTATAAGAAGACCATTTGTACTTAAAAATATCCCCCAAAAATCGGGGGTCGTCTTATAGGCTGGTACCTGTATGCAGAGTCAGACTGCAGGCATCCATGGTTCAAAAGCCGCACCTCCTTCTCGTCCTGTTCTATGATAGGCGGAACACTCAGTTTCCCAGCAGAGCCTGTGTTCAGTGTTCCGCCTATCACGGACGTCCTCTCGTCCGAGGATGTCCATGATAGGCGGAACACTGAACACAGGCTCTGCTGGGAAACTGAGTGTTTTCGCCTATCACGGAACAGGATGAGGAGGAGACGTGGCTTTTGAACAATGGACGCCGAAGTCTGACTCTGCATACAGGGATAAGGTTTAGAGATCGGAACAGTGAGGTAGGCAATGGGCACAGTGAGGTAGGCAATGGGCACAGTGTGTTATGCAATGGGCACAGTGAGGTGAGTCAGAAGGGGGTCATCTTATAAGGTGAGTATATCCCAAAACCAACCTTTTAGCTGGAAAATTAGGGGGTCTCCTTATACGCCCAGTCGCCTTATACGCCGGCAAATACTGTATACATTTATATAATGGTACCAATATTATATTAAAATTAATGCAATAGACAACAATATAAAATTCTAGTCAAGAGACACACAATTACTAATAAAACCATCACCCAGCCCCTAAGTGAGCTCCCAACACATATATTTACCAATATATAAAGTTCATATATCAGGGCAATGCATCCAAAATACACTGCTCAAAAAAACTAAAGGACCACTTTGAAACCACATCAGATCCCAATAGGGAAAAATATAATGCTGGATATCTATACTGATGTGGACTGGTAACGTGTTAGGAATGAAAGGATGGCACATCATTTAATAGAAATGAAAATTATCAACCTACAGAGGGCTGAATTCAAAGACACCCCAAAAATCAAAGTGAAAAAATTATGCAGGAGGCTACTCAAAATGGTATGCAGTAGCTTGTATGGCCCCCACGTGCTTGTATGGATGTCTGACAATGTCGGGGCATGCTCCTAATGAGACAACGGATGGTGTCTTGGGGTATTTCCTCCCAGATCTAGACCAGGGCATCACTGAGCTCTTAAACAAACTGAAGTGCAACCTGGTGGCATCGGATGGATAGAAACATAATCACCAGAGGTGTTCTTTTGGATTAAGGTCAGGCAAGCATGGGGGCCATTCAATAGTATTAATTACTTCATCCTCCAGGAACTGGCTGCATACTCTCGTACTCTCGCCACATGAGGCAGGGCATTGTTATGCATCAGAAGGAACCCAGGACCCACTGCACCAGCATAGGTTCTGACAATGGGTCCAAGGATTTAAACCTGATACCTAATTTCAGTCTGGGTGTCATTGTCTAGTCTGTAAAGGTCTGTGCGTCCCTCCATGGATATGCCTCCCCAGACCATCACTGACCCACCACCAAACCCATCATGCTGAACTATGTTACAGGCAGCATGAGGTTCTCCACGGTTTTTCCAAACCCTTTCACATCTGTCACAGGTGCTCTGGGTGAACCTGCTCTCATCTGTTAAAAGCTCAGGGCCCCAGTGTTGGACTTGCCAATTCTGGTGTTCAATCGCAAATGCCAATTGAGCTCTGCGGTGCTGGGCAGTGAACACAGGGCCCACTAAAAGATGTTAGGCCTTCCGGCTACCCTCATGAAGTCTGTTTCTGATTGTTTGGTCAGAGACATTCACACCAGTGGCCTGCTGGAGGTCATTTTGTAGGGCTCTAGCGTGCTCATCCTGTTCCTCCTTGCACATAGGAGCAGATAACGGTCCTGCTGATGGGTTAAGGACCTTCTATGGCCCCGTCCAGCTCTCCTAGAGTAACTGCCTGTCTCCTGGAATCTCCTGCATGCTCTTGAGACTGTGCTGGGAGACACAGAAAACCTTCTGGCAATGGTACATGTTGATGTGCCATCCTGAAGGAATTGGGCTGCCTGTGCAACACATTAAAGGATCCAGGTATCACCTCATGCTATCAGAAGTGACCCTGACCCTAGGAAAATGCAAAACTAGAGGAAAATCAGTCAGCAAAGATGAGTTAAGCCTCGTACACATGCACATTTTTCTCCACAAGAAAGCTGCTGGGAGAGCTTTTTGCCGAGAAAACCGTGCGTGTGTAAGAGAACCTGCTCTCTATTTTCTCATCTGAATTCTGGGCAGAGTGTTTCCTGCCGACAAAAACGTTAGTGTGTATGCTTACCTGTCCCCAGGTAAACCCGTGCATGCTCGAAAAGACTTTGACGCATGCGCGGTAGCATACAAGGGTAGTGTAGGGTGTAGTAATATGGCGGCAACGGCATCGAATGTGATGAACGCAGGCTCGTCGTAGTCGGTGACGTCACCGCATTCTTGCCATTCAAAAGAACGGCGGTTCTTTTGAATGGCCGTCTGTATGCACGGCTTTGCAAGGAAAGCTTGCCAGGAATCCCGTCAGGAAAACCAACGTTTTTTTCCTGATGGGATTCCTGGCCGTGTGTACAGGGCTTAAGGAAAAAAAAGTGTCAGTAGCCCCCACCTGTAAAACAATTACTGTTTTGGAGGTTTTCTCATTGTTGTCCATCAAGTGCACCTGTTGTTAATTTTATTAACACCAAAGCAGCTGAAACTGATTAACAAACCCCTACGCTACTTAAATGAACAGATCAATATCCCAGGTGTTTAATTGACTTGATTCTATACTCTGATTAAAAACATTTCTTTAAGCAGTGTATATAGGTCAGTCTAACACTACAGTACGTGCAAAAAGATTATATTTGTCCTATTGACTTGTTGACTTGTATCCAATATCTCAATAAAATATATAGTATGTTCGACTGTTAGGACTGAGCCCCAATTATAATCACCAAGAAGCCATGGATTAAGCATATTTGAATAATGTTTGTAATTCCACAATTCCAGCCTTTATGCCTTTAAATGTCTCTTACATACAATGCATATGTTGATTTTGTAAGTAAGGCCCCACGTGCTAAGAATGGAGATTGCACACACTGATGGAGCATCTTTCAACTAGGTCTGTATCAAACTATGTACTGTATATAACACAAGAGGGGATAGAACATCTCCAAGTATGCATGACATCCGATGTACTGGACAGAACACTGCAGTATAGCAGGCCTGACTCTGCATCTGAACCAAAATATCAGTTAACACATGTCCAATACTAGGATCAGAAAAACAACATCCCCTGAAATTTTATTAGTGGCAACAGGCGTCAATGTTCCCAGCTGCAAGATTTAATACAATACATCCAATGTGATGGTATAATAGGTAGCCAATAGGGATGAGCCGAACATACCCGAGTTCGGTTCGCATCAGAACGTTCGAACAGACCGCGGGTTCGCGGGAACATTTAGAACCCCATTGAAGTCTATGGGACTCGAACGTTCGAATTCAAAAACGATCATTTTAAAGACCAATATTCAATTTAATGTTGGTAAACGTCTTTCAGAACCCGGGTCTTGCCCCAGGGAACATGTATCAATCGAAAAAAATATTTTAAAAACGGACGTTTTTGCGGAGCAGCGATTTTAATGATGTTTAAAGTGAAAAAAAAAATGAAAAATTCCTTCAAATATCACACCTGCTGTGTGTCTCTAGTAGTGGCACATGTTTAGAAATGTCCCTGCACAACATTAAATTATTATAAGAACAAAGTAATTTAATACTGGTTGCGCACGTGCTGTGTGGGAACAATATCTTGATTATTTTAGGGGTGGTGGGGGGGTGGCATTATCTTTTTGGGAAAGCAAAATTGTAGAAAAAAGGGCACCCCTCAAACATACTGTAATTGTAGCGCAACAAAGAGCCACGTGCAAAGTATTGCATCAAAAATTGTTATTAGGCGCCCTTGTTACACAGGGGCATAAAAATGTGTCCGTAGGCGCAACATAACACTGCAACCCCTCCCAATATCTGTAATTGGAGCGCAACAAGGAGCCACGTGCAAAGTATTGCATCAAAAATTGTTATTAGGCGCCCCTGTTACACAGGGGCATAAAAATGTGTCCGTAGGCGCAACATAACACTGCAACCCCTCCCAATATCTGTAATTGGAGCGCAACAAGGAGCCACGTGCAAAGTATTGCATCAAAAATTGTTATTAGGCGCCCCTGTTACACAGGGGCATAAAAATGTGTCCGTAGGCGCAACATAACACTGCAACCCCTCCCAATATCTGTAATTGGAGCGCAACAAGGAGCCACGTGCAAAGTATTGCATCAAAAATTGTTATTAGGCGCCCCTGTTACACAGGGGCATAAAAATGTGTCCGTAGGCGCAACATAACACTGCAACCCCTCCCAATATCTGTAATTGGAGCGCAACAAGGAGCCACGTGCAAAGTATTGCATCAAAAATTGTTATTAGGCGCCCCTGTTACACAGGGGCATAAAAATGTGTCCGTAGGCGCAACATAACACTGCAACCCCTCCCAATATCTGTAATTGGAGCGCAACAAGGAGCCACGTGCAAAGTATTGCATCAAAAATTGTTATTAGGCGCCCCTGTTACACAGGGGCATAAAAATGTGTCCGTAGGCGCAATATAACACTGCAACCCCTCCCAATATCTGTAATTGGAGCGCAACAAGGAGCCACGTGCAAAGTATTGCATCAAAAATTGTTATTAGGTGCCCCTGTTACACAGGGGCACAAAAATTGTGCCTTAGGCCACGTGCAAAGTATTGCATCAAAAATTGTTATTAGACGCCCCTGTTACACAGGGGCACAAAAATTGTGCCTTAGGCCACATGCAAAGTATTGCATCAAAAATTGTTATTAGACACCCCTGTTACACAGGGGCAGAAAAATTATGCCTTAGGCCACGTGCAAAGTATTGCATCAAAAATTGTTATTAGACGCCCCTGTTACACAGGGGCACAAAAATTAGGCCTTAGGCCACGTGCAAAGTATTGCATCAAAAATTGTTATTAGGCGCCCCTGTTAAACAGGGGCAGAAAAATTAGGCCTTAGGCACTGCTGGCGGAGCACAGAAAAACAAAATTTCTTACTAGCTAACAGCATGAAAAGTGAGGAGGAGAAGGATATTCCATCAGCAGCACAACAGGACAGTCACTCAGCATCAGCAGTCTCAAAGGGATCTGATATTTCAACACAAAATTCTTATTCAGTAACATCAGCATCAGGTGCTTGGTAGCCGGTGTTGATCCAAGCCTGATTCATTTTGATGAAGGTCAGTCGATCAACAGAGTCGGTGGAGAGGCGTACCCTGTGATCGGTCACAAAGCCTCCAGCAGCACTGAATGTGCGTTCTGAAAGAACACTGGATGCAGGGCAAGCCAGTAGCTCAATTGCGTACTGTGCAAGCTCTGGCCAGTGATCCATCCTCAAGACCCAGTAAGCCAGAGGATTTTTCGTGGGGAAGGTGTCCAAGTCGGATCTTGCCGCTAGGTATTCCCAGACCATGTAAACCAGACGCTGGCGATGGTTGCTGGAACCGGTCAGACCTTGGGGCTGCGGACTAAAAAATTGTCTGAACGCATCGGTCAGACGGCCACCTTCTCCACCGCTCCTTCTCTGACTCACCGAAGCCTCTGCAAGACGTTGTCCAGGGCCAGGTTTTGGTAATCCCCCCGGTTCTGGGAACGCATTGCACAGACCCTTCTGCAAGGCCTCCCGCAGTAGTTTCATCTTCTGCTCCCTCTGCGATGGCAACATAAGATCCGCTACCTTACTCTTGTAACGTGGATCAAGGAGAGTTGCCAGCCAGTAATGATCCCTCTCCTTGATAGCACGTACACGAGGATCCTTACGCAGGCTTTGCAGGATCAGGGAGGCCATGCAGCGTAGGTTTGCAGAGGCATTCGGGGCACAGTCCTCTCGGTCACTGAGGACGACAGGATCCTCAGCCACCTCATCCCAGCCACGTAAAAGTCCACGTGTTCCTTGGGACTGTAAATGATCCCTTGAAGACTGCTGCTGTTGATGCTGAGTGCTAGGCTCCACCTCCATGCTGCTGATACAATCCTCCTCCTCCTCCTCTTCCTCATCCTCCTCCTCCTCTTCCTGTGTTCCAGGTGGGCAAGCAGGAACAGTGTCTGGATAAAGGGGGCCTTGAGAGGTAAGGAAGTCCTCCTCTTCCTCCCTCTGTTCTGCCTCAAGGGCCCTGTCCATTATTCCACGTAGGGTGTGCTCCAACATGTGAATAAGTGGGACAGTATCACTGATGCATGCACTGTCACTGCTCACCATCCTCGTGGCCTCCTCAAATGGTGACAGGACAGTGCATGCATCCCTGATCAAGGCCCACTGGCGTGGTGAAAAAAAACCAAGCTCCCCTGAGCCAGTTCTGCTGCCATATTGGCACAGGTACTCATTGATGGCCCTCTGCTGCGTGTGCAGCCGCTGCAGCATGGCCAACGTAGAGTTCCATCTGGTGGGCATGTCACAGATTAGGCGGTTCTTGGGCAGGTTGTATTCCCTCTGGAGGTCTGTCAGCCGAGCAGTGGCATTATATGACCTCCGGAAATGCACACAGACTTTCCTGGCCTGCCTCAGGACATCCTGTAAGCCAGGGTACCTGCCCAAGAACCGCTGCACCACCAAATTGAGAACATGCGCAAAACAGGGCACATGGGTGAGTTTTCCACGTCGCAGGGCAGAGAGGAGGTTGGTGCCATTATCGCTGACCACCATTCCAGGCTTCAGCTGGCGTGGCGTCAACCACCTCTGAGCCTGCCCCTGCAGAGCTGAAAGAACCTCTTCCCCAGTGTGGCTCCTGTCTCCCAAGCACACCAGCTCTAGGACCGCATGGCATCTCTTGGCCTGCATTCCTGCGTAGCCCGTCGTACGCCTACGGAGCACGGCTGGTTCTGAGCCAACATCACCACAGGAAGAGGCCACAGAGGAAGAAGAAGAGGAGGGGGTGGAGGAGAGAGGTGTGTCACAAGCAGTTGTAGTGTTTTGGAGGCGTGGTGGTGGAACAACCTCCAAAACTACTGTACCTTGACCTGCGTCCTTCCCAGCTGCCAGCAGAGTCACCCAATGGGCCGTAAAAGACAGGTAACGTCCCTGTCCATGCCTGCTGGACCATGAGTCAGCGGTAAGATGCACCTTACCACTGACCGCCCTGTCCAGCGAGGTATGGACATTGCCTTCCACATGCCGGTAGAGAGCCGGAATCGCCTTCCGTGAAAAAAAGTGGCGTTTGGGTACTTGCCACTGAGGTACTGCACATTCCACAAACTCACGGAAGGGGGCAGAATCTACCAACTGAAAAGGTAGCAGTTGAAGTGCTAGCAATTTTGCTAAGCTAGCATTCAACCGCTGGGCATGTGGATGGCTGGGAGCGTACTTCTTTCGGCGCTGCAGCAGCTGGGGCAGGGAAATTTGTCTGGTAATATCAGTAGATTGGCCGGATGTACTACCACTACTACGTTGTGACACACCTATTTCTACAGCTTCGGTGCAGGCTGCAGAGAGGACTGGGGGTCTAGTGGGGTTTGAGGTCACAGAAGGGCAAGGGGAGGACCGCTTTGGTCTTTGGTGTGGGTCTTTCTGGTATGCCTGCCAACGAGCTGCATGGCAGGTCGACATATGTCTGGACAAGCATGTGGTGCCCAAGCGGGTGATGTTTTGGCCACGCGAGATACGCTTGAGACATATGTTGCAAACAGCAAAGGTAGGATCTGATGAACAGGTTTCAAAAAAGGCCCACACCAAAGAACTTTTGCTGTACCGTTGAGACACAGCAGCGCCACGTAATGCAGTTGGTGTACTGCCCTTAAGCTGACCCCTGGAGGGCTTCCTGCCTCTTTGAAGATGTGCCTGTGCCTCGTCCTCTTCCTCCTCCTCCTCTCTCCTACCAGGCACCCAGGTAGAGTCAATGACCTCATCATCCCCTCCCTCCTCATCATCACTGGCGACAACCTGGCAGTATGCTCCAGCTGGGGGAACATCACTCCCAGATTGTTGTCCCTCTCGGCCACCCCCTCTCCCTGGGCTCACATCAATGCCTTCCTCTATCAGTGTTCCGTCATCGGAGTCTTCAAAACGCTGCGCATCTTCAGCTAGCATGTACCCAACACTGTGTTGAAACAGTTCGGGGGACTCCTCAGGAGGACACGGTGGGACTAGGGAAGGATTGTGTGATCCCATTGTGCAGAGGGTAGAGGACGCCTTGGCAGCTGATTTGCCAGACAAACTATAATCAGTCTGTGTGAGAGAGGATGAGGAGGATGAGGACGGCTTGGTCATCCACTCAACTAATTTCTCAGCATGTTGAGGCTCAACACGGCCAGCTCCCGAAAAGAAGGACGAGCGGCCACGGCCACGTGCTGAAGAGGATGCACCACATCCATCACCAGCGTTACCTCTAGAAGCAGAGCCTGCTTGCCCTCGTGACTCTCTGCCTCTCTTTGTCCTTCCAGCCATAGTTATGCGTTCAGGTGTTATGTAACAAAATAGTCGCTGTCACACCAACTGCGTTCAGATGGTATTACACAGCAACCACACAGTAAGAGCGACTTGGCTCAAGTGTAAAGTAACAAAATAGTCGCAGTCACACCAACTGCGTTCAGATGGTATTAAACAGCAACCACACAGTAAGAGCGACTTGGCTCAAGTGTAAAGTAACAAAATAGTCGCAGTCACACCAACTGCGTTCAGATGGTATTAAACAGCAACCACACAGTAAGAGCGACTTGGCTCAAGTGTAAAGTAACAAAATAGTCGCAGTCACACCAACTGCGTTCAGATGGTATTAAACAGCAACCACACAGTAAGAGCGACTTGGCTCAAGTGTAAAGTAACAAAATAGTCGCAGTCACACCAACTGCGTTCAGATGGTATTAAACAGCAACCACACAGTAAGAGCGACTTGGCTCAAGTGTAAAGTAACAAAATAGTCGCAGTCACACCAACTGCGTTCAGATGGTATTAAACAGCAACCACACAGTAAGAGCGACTTGGCTCAAGTGTAAAGTAACAAAATAGTCGCTGTCACACCAACTGCGTTCAGATGGTATTAAACAGCAACCACACAGTAAGAGCGACTTGGCTCAAGTGTTATGTAACAAAATAGTCGCTGTCACACCAACTGCTTTCAGATGGTATTAAACAGCAACCACACAGTAAGAGCGACTTGGCTCAAGTGTAAAGTAACAAAATAGTCGCAGTCACACCAACTGCGTTCAGATGGTATTAAACAGCAACCACACAGTAAGAGCGACTTGGCTCAAGTGTAAAGTAACAAAATAGTCGCAGTCACACCAACTGCGTTCAGATAGTATTAAACAGCAACCACACAGTAAGAGCGACTTGGCTCAAGTGTTATGTAACAAAATAGTCGCTGTCACACCAACTGCTTTCAGATGGTATTAAACAGCAACCACACAGTAAGAGCGACTTGGCTCAAGTGTTATGTAACAAAATAGTCGCTGTCACACCAACTGCTTTCAGATGGTATTAAACAGCAACCACACAGTAAGAGCGACTTGGCTCAAGTGTAAAGTAACAAAATAGTCGCTGTCACACCAACTGCGTTCAGATGGTATTAAACAGCAACCACACAGTAAGAGCGACTTGGCTCAAGTGTTATGTAACAAAATAGTCGCTGTCACACCAACTGCTTTCAGATGGTATTAAACAGCAACCACACAGTAAGAGCGACTTGGCTCAAGTGTTATGTAACAAAATAGTCGCAGTCACACCAACTGCGTTCAGATGGTATTAAACAGCAACCACACAGTTAGAGCGACTTGGCTCAAGTGTAAAGTAACAAAATAGTCGCAGTCACACCAACTGCGTTCAGATGGTATTAAACAGCAACCACACAGTAAGAGCGACTTGGCTCAAGTGTTATGTAACAAAATAGTCGCTGTCACACCAACTGCTTTCAGATGGTATTAAACAGCAACCACACAGTAAGAGCGACTTGGCTCAAGTGTAAAGTAACAAAATAGTCGCAGTGACACCAACTGCCTTTAGTTGCTATTAAACAGCACGCACGCAGTAATAGCGACTGCGGTCAAATGCGATTTAACAGCACGCACGCAGTGACACCAACTGCCTTTAGTTGCTATTAAACAGCACGCACGCAGTAATAGCGACTGCGGTCTAATGCGATTTAACAGCACGCACGCAGTGACACCAACTGCCTTTAGTTGCTATTAAACAGCACGCACGCAGTAATAGCGACTGCGGTCAAATGCGATTTAACAGCACGCACGCAGTGACACCAACTGCCTTTAGTTGCTATTAAACAGCACGCACGCAGTAATAGCCACTGCGGTCAAATGCGATTTAACAGCACGCACGCAGTGACACCAACTGCCTTTAGTTGCTATTAAACTGCACGCACGCAGTAATAGCGACTGCGGTCAAATGCGATTTAACAGCACGCACGCAGTGACACCAACTGCCTTTAGTTGCTATTAAACAGCACGCACGCAGTAATAGCGACTGCGGTCTAATGCGGTTTAACAGCACGCACGCAGTGACACCAACTGCCTTTAGTTGCTATTAAACAGCACGCACGCAGTAATAGCGACTGCGGTCTAATGCGATTTAACAGCACGCACGCAGTGACACCAACTGCCTTTAGTTGCTATTAAACAGCACGCACGCAGTAATAGCGACTGCGGTCAAATGCGATTTAACAGCACGCACGCAGTGACACCAACTGCCTTTAGTTGCTATTAAACAGCACGCACGCAGTAATAGCGACTGCGGTCAAATGCGATTTAACAGCACGCACGCAGTGACACCAACTGCCTTTAGTTGCTATTAAACAGCACGCACGCAGTAATAGCGACTGCGGTCAAATGCGATTTAACAGCACACACGCAGTGACACCAACTGCCTTTAGTTGCTATTAAACAGCACGCACGCAGTAATAGCCACTGCGGTCAAATGTGATTTAACAGCACGCACGCAGTGACACCAACTGCCTTTAGTTGCTATTAAACAGCACGCACGCAGTAATAGCGACTGCGTTTCTGTGTAATTCAATAGCCCAGTTGCATTAACAGCGACTGCGCTTCTGTGCAAATAAATTGCACACGTGCAGTAACAGGTAATGCGTCTGTGTGTGCAATTAACTAGCACACGTTAAATAACACAGAATAATTATATTTAAAGTAAATCCCTAATGCAGGCAATACAACACGTTAGAGCGCTGCATGTAGAACAATCTCCTGCCTGACAGATACTAATAGATAAACTAGCTGAGCTGTACAGTTTATAAATATATTGACAACGCCTAAGGATGTGAATATATTCTCTACAAACTGTACTTTTAACTATACTGACTACACTTCCTACTCTATCTATCTATCTATCTATCTATCTATCTATCTAGTTAAGACACTGTGTCTCTATCTCTCTATCTCTCTCTGTCTGACTGACTGATCTTCTCTAGAACCGCCAACACACTACACTAGGCAGCCGTGCAGGCTGCCTTTTATAGTGGGGGGCGTGTACTAAATCCCCCTGAGCCATAATTGGCCAAAGCCACCCTGGCTTTGGCCAATTATGGCTCTTCGTTTTTTGAGCGCTGTGATTGGCCAAGCATGCGGGACATACAGCATGCTTGGCCAATCATCAGCGCTCAACGCCCCAGTGAATTATGGGACATTTTGTGTCATTCGAATTTGGCGCGAACGACCCGTTTTGTTCGATTTTCGACGAACGAGCGATGTTCGATTCGAACATACGTTCGAATCGAACGCGGAGCTCATCCCTAGTAGCCAAATACTTTTCCCCCTATCTGTGCTGTATGGGCATATTGGGGATCGACTGGAACCTCAGGTAGTGGGAAAAATGCCTGACTGGTTTCATTAGTATGATAACAGCTGCATCAGAGGCTAACAGTAAGATATTAACCTTAGTGTATTATTTTACTGAAAATTTGTGCTTGATAAACTGTTTTGCTAATATTGTACGACATAAAAAATTAGAAGTGGCACAATTTTATTCTACAGGGTGTGTGTTTTAGCTTCATCTGGCAAATTCGCCTGCAGGCTAAAGGCTCATATGTACACACGATTGGATTTTCCGACGGGAATTGTGTGTTGACAGAATGTTGGCCTAAAATCCAACCGTTTGTACGCTCCATCGGACAATTGTTGTTGGATTTTCCTCGTACAAATGTTGGATGGCAGGCTTATACATTTTCCGCAGACCATGGTCTGTTGTCAGATTTTCCAATTGTGTGTACACAAGTCTGTCAGCCAAAAGTCTAACGTACAAACACGCATGTTTGGAATCAATGCTCACCAAACACGACATTAGCAGAAGGTGCCCAGAGGGTGGTGCTCAAGAACTGAAATTTCATATAGTACGTCACTGTCATAGATATGCAATAAAGTCTGGCAGTTTACCTGTCTCATGTGTTCATGACCCTCATTACCTGACCCTCTTTCTGGCTGTCTTTTATCACCTTCCTCCCTGTACGGCTCCACCCCAGGCCATCCCAGGAAGCCTATATTAACCACTGCACTGCTAGTCTGCTTTGCTGTTCAACCTTTGTTTGTAGCTTGTTCCTGTCTGCAGTGTGTTACGTTTACTTTCCTGTGTACCGACCTTGGCTCGTCTCTGACTTCTCCTGTTTGCCTGTTTCCCTGACCCTTGGCCTGTTCCTTGTTTACCCTTGTCTGCCAGTTGCCCCGACCTCGGCTTACCCATCACTATCACTTGTCCTGGTTGCTGCTTCCCCTCTCTCCCTGCGGAGCGTGACCTTGGGGACCCCAGGGGTCGTGACCTGTATCCAGTTGCGGCGAAGGCCATCCTCACCACCAGAGGCTCTGGTGAACACAAAGCTGGGTCTTAGACTGCGCGCCCTGGGGAATCTTGGGCTCACGCTTCCTCTCTGATCGCAGCAGTCGTCCATGGGGTTCACTACCCTGTGGTGCATCCCTGACCCCAACAGGATGCACTTGTCACCTGGCCACAGGTGACCTGACAGTCACTACGTTTGTGTTTGTTGGCTGAGAATTGTGTGCCATTTGTATGCAAGACAAGTTCCTGGCCAACGCCCTTCGGACAAATTTCCAACGCTTTGTCTGTGGAAAAACCGTTTGTGTGTACGAGGCTTTATGTGCTCTTTTCACCACTTACTGTATAAGGAAGATTAGACAGCAGCTCCCCAGATGATACATTCAGCTGGTCCATGTTTGTTCTATTTCAAATAGGGTAATGTGACTGTAGCATGACAGGCAAACAATGTTGAATGTCACTCAAGCCAAAAACAGCAAAGGATTTCCCAGTGAGTGCTTTATAAATATACCCCTTAATCATATATTTAGTGTCCTGCTGTTTCTCTTATCTCATGACAACCTACAAGGCAGGTTCTATCCAACTGGTAGACCCTCTGCAGCAGGTGGTCTTTGATTAGGATTTATTAATGACAAGAAAGAGGTACTTTTTTATCAAAATAATATGATTTGGAAACGAATGTACTTTAAAAAGAAATGTGCTATACTTAATACAGAAATGATTACCTCTAGGATCTCTTGTTATTAATTTTGTACTTGATGGGCGACTGATATATTTCTCCACCTGGGAGTATAAAACAATAAACAATGTACCATGTAAAATTATATCAGTGATTTACAAAATTGAATAAGTCAACAGCTGCAATGTTAATAGCAGAACAAATAAAACAATTATATATTTTACTTTATACAAAAAGGATATTATTTCAAACACAATTTACAACATTCTAAGATAATTTAAGATTGAAAAACAATTTTTAAATGAAGAATCTTTTGCAGACTAAAGTTTTTTTTTGTATATTGTAAGTGGAACTGGTCGCCTGGCTGACACTCCTCACTCTATCTTGGGTGGCTGTGTGGCTTGGCGGCTGGCCAAATTTATTGGCAACAGGTATGTGGGCACAACCACTTACTAACTAACTTATAACTTATAAGGAGCTTCCATTAAGACCTGCCTGAAAAACCGAGACAAATCTGATCAGACTACCCTGGCGAAAGGGGCCATAAGCTGTTAGAAATCAACTGAAACAGCGATTTTGAAATCTCTGTATTAATTCTTTACAAAGGTCAGTGAGGGCTTGCTTCAAAGCTCTTTTTGGCTTGTAAAGAATATATAAGCAGTGGAATTGCTAGCGGTGGTCAGATAGGGCACAGGCCCCACTTCCCTTGCAGGGTGCAATTTGTTCTGACAGGGGCGATTTGGGGTAAGGGGCCTTTGTTGAGGCGAAAGTGGAGGAGAATATAGCTTGTAGCTGAAATTTTGCACTCGTTTTCCCCCTGCAATTTGTCTAGCACACTCTCTTTGATTTGTACTCCTGACCCTTTCACATACTCCCAACCCCTGGACTATGTGGGTTACACACCTGATCCCTGCACGTGATGCATTAAACAACTTGACGCCTGAATGATGTGTATTAGTTACTCCTGACTCTGTGTTACATACTTCTTACTCCAGCAGTGCATGTCTATGAGAACAGAGAACGAGAAGAGAAAGGAAGGGATGGATGGATTTTCAACTAAGCAAATATAGACATTGAACATGGAACCTACAATATTTATAGGGTCCATGAAGTAAGTAAAGAAAAGTCTCTCTCCTCTTTTAACCCCATTTTAAAACCAATACCCTACCTTTAACACCCTCACTTCTGTCTAGCAAGCACTTATGTTCCTTCCTTGTAGGACTGGCAACTGAATGCTAATCATGGACTATATAAGTGCATTTACAATATTTATATATAAATATGTATTTATATAGGGTTCCTATGCATGACCAAAATAACCATTTGTTTTGGGCAAAGAAATCCATCACCTGCTTTCCCAAAGTATCAGCTGGATAGAGCTCAAAATATTTTCGTCTAGTGTACGTATATGGTTGATCACTATATTCCCTGATCATCCTGTTCTAAGCAAAATGGTGCTCTGTTTTTATAGATGTGGGCTTTCCCTAATTGTCCAAGTACCTTGGTGATCGCATGTCTACTGCTGATTGTATGCAGAGTAAACAGGAGAAAAACTATTCTGAAGTGGGTTGATAGGATGGCATGCAATCAGGGCCATAGTCGGTGCACTTACTGTAGATAGGGTCCCAATGAATAACAGTGCCTTAGGACCATAAGAGATATGGGATGGGATCAGGGATGGACTGGCCATTGGTACTACAGGGAGTTTCCCGGTGGGCCGATGGCTCAGTGGGCCGACTTCAGTGACAGTGGACTGCCACCCCCCTCCGCTCCTCTGTCTCTCCCTTCCAGCAGCGCTCACCTCCTCTCCCTCCCCACAGCGCTCACCTGGGGGGAACAAAGAAGCAGAGGGAGGACCGGAGGAGCAGGGGGGACAACAGAGGAGCATGGGGGAGGGGACAGACAGCTGACTCAACAGCTATGGCCTGGGAGTTTCTCACTTCTGCCTAATCTTGTCCCATAAGGGGGGGCATTAAACTGATTCTTTGACCCGGGTGAAATAATGTCTAGCTTCCCCACTGGTACTGCCTATAAGAGTACCAGTACCAGCTGTTCTACTCTAATAAAGTAGAACGGCTAGTGGCTAGTGAAGGGGGAGAGGGGGCTTGGGTGGCCGGGGGGGGGGGGGTGCGGGAGTTGTCCAGCCGTTGTGGGTGAGACCTGTCAAAGTGGGCCAGTCTGGATGAAGTCCAGGGCCAAATTTCTGTCCCTGTCCAGCCCTGGATGGGATAGGGAAAGTATCAGGTGCCACAGTTTAAGGACTTACTAGAAGTAATTACACCAAGTGTATATGGTAAAAAGGAGATAAAAAAAACGGATCCTGGTGCTTTTCAGAGGATGGCTGTAATGGGATTGGTGCTTTATGACCAACCTGTGTGGGGTTATAAGAAGTCAATATGTACCTCTTTTGTGTTTCATAAAATGGTCATTGTTTGGGGTATTGTCTATTTTTACTCTTTTGTTTCTGCAAATCCTGGTGACATTTGTAGTGGGAACAAGTCAACCCAGGCGTATTTTCTTCTAGCTGCTCCCTTGTAATGAGTTAATGTTACATACTGTATATTTTCAAATCTTTGCAACTGTGTTGCTGTTCTTTACTAGCAAAAAAAAAGTACATTTCTACACACTTGTATTGATTTGTTCCTTTCAATTGCATCTCTCTTGGTTACAAATATACAGTATGAGATGAATGCTACTATTTCTCCTTACCTTGGGGAGAGTAATAGGAAGCTTGCATACTGGTGTCCTTTGTCGTAAAGAGCTATCAGTTGATAGTCCAGTCTTGTAGCTTGTAGCAATATCTTCCTTAGATACTCTGTAGAATGCTACTGTCCCTTTATAATGTGGTGAGCTATAATTTCCAAACTCATCAACAACACTGAGATCAAAGGATATTCTGTGCATTTTTTGTGAGTGAAATGTCAGCCTGTATGTTTCATTGGATTCCGTGCCATCTGAAAGACATTAGATAATTGGGATAGTATAGAAGATCTTTAGCCAATTAGACATTGGGGTTGATTTACTAAAACTAGACAGTGCAAAACAACCCCATTGTATTCTTAACCACGTAAGCCCCGGACCAATATGCAGCTAAATGCCCAGAGGTGTTTTTACAATTTGGCACTGCGCTGCTTTAACTGGTAATTCCGCGGTCATGCAATGTTGTACCGAAACTAAATTTGCGTCCTTTTCTTCCCACAAATAGAGCTTTCTTTTGGTGGTATTTGATCACCTCTGCGGTTTTTATTTTTTGTGCTATAAACAAAAATAGAACGACAATTTTGAAAAAAAAATCAATATTTTTTACTTTTTTCTATAATAAATATCCCCCAAAAATATATATAAAAAAAAACAAAAAATCCTCAGTTTAGGCCGATACGTATTCTTCTACCTATTTTTGGTAAAAAAAATCGCAATAAGCGTTTATCGGTTGGTTTGCGCAACATTTATAGCGTTTACAAAATAGGGGATAGTTTTATTGCATTTTTATACGTTTTTTTTTTTTTACTACTAACGATCAGCGATTTTTTCCGTGACTGCGACATTATGGCGGACACTTCAGACAATTTTGACACATTTTTGGGACCATTGTCATTTTCACAGCAAAAAATGCATTTCAATTGCATTGTTTATTGTGAAAATGACAGTTGCAGTTTGGGAGTTAACCACAGGGGGCGCTGAAGGAGTTATGTTTCACCTAGTGTGTGTTTACAACTGTAGGGGGGTGTGGCTGTAGGTCTGACGTCATCGATTGTGTCTCCCTATAAAAGGGATGACACGATCGATGCAGCCGCCACAGTGAAGCACGGGGAGGCCGTGTTTACATACGGTTCTCCCCGTTCTTCAGCTCCGGGGAGCGATCGCGACGGGGCGGCTATAAACGAATAACCGCCCCCTCATCCTGGATCGCTCCCACACGATTAACGACTGCCATATGTACCGGGGGGGTCCCGATCGGACCCCCGACCCACGTCTAGGCAGCGACGTGCGGGCATGTCGTTCTGCCTGTCCGTGCCATTCTGCCGACGTATATGTACATGCGGCAGTCGTTAAACGGTTAAAGTGGAACTTCACTCTCCCGATCAACATTGATTATTTTTAATCCTTATGCAGCTAGCATTAGTAAATCGATAGGAAAGTATTATATATTTACTTGTTTTATTTGTATTTATTTTTTTACCATTCTTCAGTGGCTTCCTGTCTAAGGAAATGATGCCATGCATCCCAGGAGTCTTCAGGAGGGGAGAAGAGGAGGAGAGATTTTCTCAGCTAAGCACACTCTCCTGTATGCATACTTGAGCTAAGGGCAGGAAGTAAATAATCTGCCTTACTCAAGATAGCAATGACCAGAAATACTAGTTGGTAATGCAAAGAGATTTCTCAGCAAAATAAAGCACAGCAACATGGATAGATGGGGGAATTTGCTCTAAATATAAAAAAATGTATTTAATAGCGTTTTTGGCTTGTGGTGAAGTGAAGATCCACTTTAAAGGCCAAATATTATACACCAGTTGGTTACTATGCCAGTATTTATTAGTTGCAGTACTCATACCAATAAATATTATCAGTAATTGACTGACCACACTGGGAAGCTAAAAACTGCAGTCAAAGTAAATCTAAGATCTGCATTCTTATTTACTGTAAATCTTGAGGAGGGCAAATGGTGTGGGGGTTATTACCAACGTTTATTTGCCCCACTTCCTTTTTTAATGTGGTCTGATGATGCTACCTCTCACATACAAAAAGCCAGATGTACAAAATATATGAATATATACCAGTACTGAATGTTCTTTTAGATCCACCAATAACACTCAGTCCTAAGTTATAAGTCTGAGGCCCCGTACACACGACCAAGTTTCTCGTCAGAATTCAGCCAGAAACTCGATGGGAACCGTATTCTGCCGAGGAAACCGGTCGTGTGTACACTTTTGGCAGAGGAAACCGACGAGGAACTCGTCGAGCCAAATAGAGAACATGTTCTCTATTTCCTCGTTAGTCAATGGGGAAACTTGGCTCGCCGAGATCCTCGGCGGCTTCACAAGGAACTCGACCAGCAAAACGATGTGTTTTGCTCGTCGAGTTTCTCGGACGTGTGTACGGGGCCTGAATTGTGTTTGTAATGCATAAAGCAGGGATGGAGCTCACACTTAAGTACACTACATATGACAGACGCTCCTACTGCCCATCTACTGATATAACAATGTAATAGAAATATATGTGCTCACCCGATGCTGATATGTTGCCACAAAACTGAAAATGAATTTGGTCTCCTTCTTGAAGAGCTATTGCTTCAGAGGGCTCAGGTGGTCCGGTGTATCCAGTGTCTATTAAAGCTGAGATTTCCCAGTTTAATTCCTTAGAGGGAACCAGTTCTACAATGATGTTGTGAAAGTTGTCTTTCCTTTTATACAAAACCACATTGACCATTGTGCTGTGTATAGCAAATTCCAAACTATGAATAAATTGAATCAAATGTGGGGCATCCATAGCCAAAGACAGACGAACTACAATAAAGCTAAAACATACAGTGATCGATTAAAATGTGCTTTTAATATTAACTTTATAATAAACAAGTTGCTGAAATCTCTCAAACATGTATGATTGTTTATGTATGAGCAATGTTTAAATCGTAGTAACTGAAAGAAGACTACTGTACTTAGTATTTTTAAAAACATTGGGCCAGATTCACAGAGCAAGTACGCCGGCGTATCTACTGATACTCCGGCGTACTTTCAAATTTGCAGCGTCGTATCTTTAGTTTGAATCCTCAAACCAAGATACGACGGCTTCTGGCTTCGATCCGACACGCGTACGGCTTTGTACGCCTTCGGATCGTAGGTGTAATACTTTGGCGCCCGCTGGGTGGAGTTTGCGTTGTTTTCCGCGTCGGGTATGCTAATTAGCTTTTTCCGGCGATTCACAAAGGTACGCGCGGCCGTCGCATTCTCTTACGTTGTCGCTAGTCGGCTTTTCCCGGCGTATAGTTAAAGCTGCTATTCTGTGGCGTATAGATAGACGTGCCATGTTAAAGTATGGCCGTCGTTCCCGCGTCGAATTTAAATTTTTTTCTTTTTTGCGTAAGTCGTCCGTGAATAGGAAAGGATGTAACTCACGTCTACGTTCAAAAAATTGCGTCGGTGCGACGTCATTTCGCACAAAGCACGGCGGGAAATTTCAAAACGGAGCACGCGCAGTTCATTCGGCGCGGGGACGCGCTTCATTTAAATGAAGCACGCCCCCAACCCGCCCAATTTCAAATGCGCCGCCAGAAAAATACTATGCCGCCGTAACTTACGGCGCGATTTCGCTGTGGGTTCGAAATTCCGCCAGGTAAGATACGGCGGCGTAGCGTATCAATGATACGCGGCGCAAGTGCAAATGTATCTGAATCTGGCCCATTATTGTTTCATCAACCAGCTGGTACATTGACAGAGACTTTTTGTACGTTTGTATAGTAGAGGTTACATTTTCCCCCCAGTATTATGAGCAACTTAAATATTTGACTTCTTTATCATAGTTTTATTTTAATTAGGACATGGTGGGGGTGATTTCTAAGCAGCAACATCCTGTGTTAAGGCTTTGGATTTCGCCAAAATTTGGCATTATGCAAGTGTGACAATTACATCATATCTCACAAAATAAATTCGCTAATAGCTAATAGGAGGAAGGAAACATGCAATTTAACCACTTCCATACAGGGCATTTTCACCCCCTTCCTGCCCAGACCAATTTTTAGTTTTCAGCGCTGTTGCACTTTGAATGACAATTGCGCGGTCATGCAACACTGTACCCAAATTAAATGTTTTTTCCCCCACAAATAGAGCTTTTGTTTGGTGGTATTTGATCACCTCTTCAGTTTTTATTTTTTGCGCTATAAACAAAAGAAGAGCGACAATAAAAAAAAAACAATATTTTTTACTTTTTGATTTAATAAATATCACAATTTTTATTTTTTTCTCTCCTCAGTTTAGACCAATACGTATTCTTCTACATATTTTTGGTAAAAAAAAATCGCAATAAGCGTATATTGATTGGGTTGCGAAAAAGTTATAGCGTCTACAAAATAAGGGATGGATTTATGCCATTTTTATTTATTCATTTTTTTTATACTAGTAATGGCGGCGATCTGCAATTTCTATTGTGTCCCTGACATTGCGGCGGACATAACGGACACTTTTGACACGTTTTTGGGACCATTCACATTTATACAGCGATAAAACTGCACTGATACTGTGTAAATGTGACTGGCAGGGAAGGGGCTAACACTAGGGGCGCTGA
Organism: Rana temporaria; assembly: GCF_905171775.1. Lineage (NCBI taxonomy): Eukaryota > Metazoa > Chordata > Amphibia > Anura > Ranidae > Rana > Rana temporaria. The sequence goes on from NC_053489.1 coordinate 592,422,467, forward strand.
AGGGGTTAATATGTTCCCTGGGAGTGATTCTTACTGTAGGGGGAGGGGGACCCACAAGGGGAGGAGACCGATGTGTGTTCCTCTGTACTGGGAACACACATCGGTCTCCTCACCTCTGACAGGAGGTGGATCTGTGTGTTTACACACACAGATCCACACTCCTGCCATAATCGTCGGCAATCGCGGGTGCCCAGCGGATGCCGGGCACACGAATCGGGCCAAGATTGCTACTCCCTCATTTTTTTTTTTTTTTTTATTGTGACATGTTCTAGCTTTGCACTGATAAACAAACCCGACAAGATGGATGACATGTGGGTTGTTGTGTGATACAGTGCAGGTGTAATGTGTTATTAACCACTTCCCGACCGCCGCATGTATATGTACGTCCACAGAATGGCACGTACAGGCAAATAGGCGTACATGTACGTCCTTGCCTTCTAGCGGGTGGGGGGTCCGCTACATGCGGCGGTCGGATTCCCGCGGGGAGCGATCCGGGGGGACGACGCGGCTATTCGTTTATAGCCGCTCCGTCGCGATCGCTCCCCGGAGCTGAACAACGGGGAGAGCCGTATGTAAACACGGCTTCCCCGTGCTTCACTATGGTGCTGCATCGATCGAGTGATCCCTTATATAGGGAGACTCGATCGATGACGTCAGTCCTACAGCCACACCCCCTTACAGTTGTTAACACACACTAAGTGAACACTAACTCCCACAGCGCCCCCTGTGGTTAACTCCCAAACTGCAACTGTAATTTTCACAATAAACAATGCAATTTAAATGCATTTTTTGCTGTGAAAATGACAATGGTCCCAAAAAATTGTCAAAATTGTCCGCCATAATGTCGCAGTCACGAAAAAAATCGCTGATCGCCGCCATTAGTAGTAAAAAAAAAAATGTAATAAAAATGCAATAAAACTATCCCCTATTTTGTAAACGCTATAAATTTTGCGCAAACCAATCGATAAACGCTTATTGCGATTTTTTTTTACCAAAAACAGGTAGAAGAATACGTATCGGCCTAAACTGAGGAAAAAAAATGTTATATATGTTTTTGGGGGATATTTATTATTGTAACATTCATTATTGCACTCCAACAGTGTGAATCCAGCCTAAGGTACTTTGTGCGTTATGGTGCTGTTTATTCCAAATGTCAGCCCCAATGCTCTAACACAAAAAGTGCTGACAATCTTACCGATATACCATGCACTACAAGGTGAAAACATTGGATGGGCTGCCTTAAGAGAATTCACATCAACATGCAACACACTGCATGTTAGGGCTCATGTGGGGACTGTGAAGGGACCCTAAAAGTCAAAAATGATTTATAGAATACGAGGAATGACTGTTGTGCTAAGTACACTTTAGTAGTCTTGCCGGTTTATTTGCTCTCAAAAGTTTTTAATGTAAGTCATACCCATAAAAATGCTAAATGTCAGATAAGTAAGTGGATTAGTTTACCTTTGTAAATGTTCACTAATTTCAAATGAGACAATTCCATTCTGCACGTTCTTCACCACAATGTCATCCAAGACAATCCACTGATCTTCCTTTAATGCCAGCAATTTCAGTAATTCACTTGGATTATCCCCATGCTTCCTCACTGAGGCACTTACAGCCCTGTAATATAATAACATGGTATTTGTGGATTTAACCAAGTCATTTACAAATAAACAAAGCTTTCCATCTGGAGATAATATTGAAATCCTAATATTAAAAGTGGTTTGAAGTATGAAAGTTAATAATTATATTTATGGGTATAAAATCCTCTGAGCAGGTGGCTAATATTCACATTTACTTTCCAAATTACAGAATGCAATGAGGACAGTTGCGGTGGAGGGCAATAATGGTAAAACAAAAGCCTTCAATGGTTTTTATGATGATTTGCTCAGTGATGGAGCTGACATATTCAGCTTCAAACTGATTTTCCAAAAACAAGCAACATCTAAATGGAAACAACAATTTATTTATTTTTTTTCAAAATTACAGGATCCATCCACTCAGAAATTGTATTTTAGTTTTAGAGTGTTGATAAATTACCAGCAAGCGTTTGTGGCTAGATCCTTTCACCTGAATTGCCAGTTCCCCTTTTCTGCTGTGACCATTATAATGGATTTTCAATTTCCCTGTCATATATTTTTAATATTATAAAATGAGCCAGGGGGAACGCTAAGGCTGCAGCTAGAGAAAAGATTATGGGGCATAAGACTATTGCGTGATTTAGCTCAGCAACATCCACTCATAACTAATATTTTAGATGAACTCATACTTTAAATATAATGCTCAACCAAACGTTGAATTGCATTGCATCTTGATATAGCACGGTCATTTACCCCGTAGGATCCTGACACGCTGGTACATAAACTAGGGTCAATTTAGACAGGAGTCAAATAACTTACCAGCATGTCTTTGGAGATTGGGAGGAAACCAGAGTACCTGGAGGAAACCAAGGCAGGCACAGGGAGAACATGCAAACTCCAGGCAGATGGTGATGTGGTCGGGATTCGAACCAGGTACCCTTTTTGCTGCTAGGTGAAAGTGCTACCCACTACACCACTGTGCTGACGTTATTTATAAGTGGAGCTTGTTGGCTCAGGCTCTAGTTTGTTCTATTTCTTGGATTGCACAATACTGAAAACGTCCTGCCATATAGCCTAGCTCTGTCCTTTTTTACCTCACAGTTCCCATCCAACTTTAGCAGTTGATTTACTAAAACTGGAGAATGCAAAATCTGGTGCAGCTGTGCATAGTAGCCCATCAGCTTCTAACTTCAGATTGTTCAATTAAGCTTTGACAAAATAAAAGAAAATGGAAGCTGATTGGTTTCTATGTAAAGCTACAACTTTGTGTGTTCTATGTTCTTCTGTTACATTATCTATAAAAAATAAATAATAAAAGTCTAGCTGGATAAGCAAGTCACCCACATACTGGCAGTTTGTATTTCAGAGGAACCCCAACCTTTTTTTTTTTCTTTTTTTGCATGAAGTTCCCCCTTAAATTCATACCAGACCCTCATCAAACCACCAAAAAATGTAAACAGGATTGGGTCCCCCTAAAATCAGAACCAAATCTTTATCCTTAAAAGGTTCTGTTATTGATTTTAAGGGGGTCCCCAAAGCAATAAAACAATACCCTCCCCAAATCCACACCTCCTGAGCCATACTAGGCCACATGCCCTCAACATGGGGTGTTTACCTTGCCAGCAAGAACTTCCCTGGCAAAGCACCCTACTATCATATTGGTGAAGTGAATAAACACACTGATACTGTGACAATGTCCTTTATTTAGAAAAAATGCTTATGGTGTAAATCCATTATTAATCGCGTCATCCAGAGATGTAGATCCAAGTCAATCATGATGAATGACGGTACTGATAACCTGTCAAGAAAAAATCATGCAAAATGTTTGCTTCTGATGACTGCTCATTGGGAATAATAGCTCCTGTGCCTAAAGGTGAATATAAACAAATGGACGAAGTAACCTGGGTGATGTCATTGACCAAAAATGGACCGTTATACTTTAGGTCAGTGAGGCCAAAGGGTATTCACGGATGTGTCAGCGATTTGGCTTGTTTTAATTTCTCGCAGATCAGCACGTCAAAGTGTATTTTTTTCCAGCAGGTGTTGTCATGCTTTGTGATTGACATGGATCTGCATCACTAAATAATGTGATTGACTATAAGGCTGGGTTCACACTTGTCCGACAACGGTCCTACATTGGGAGCTCAAAATCAATGTTTCCCTATGAGAACTGTCTTAACTGGTTCTACACAAGTCGGTCCGACTTTGAAAATGCTCCCTGTACTACTTTGGTCCTACATTGATCCTACTTCAGCCCATTGAATATCATTGAAGTCGGACCAAAGTAGAAGCCTTGTCCTAACCATCCGACTTTTGACATCCGACTTGTGATTACAGCAGCAGTAAAAGGAATTTATCTCACTCTGGGATTGTTTTGATTGGTCAAAGAACAAGTCAGACTATCACAAAGTCGGATCAAAGTAGTATCCTGTTCATGAAAGTAGGATGGATGTAGGACCAATGTAGGACCAATGTAGGATCAGTGTAGGACCAATGTAGCAGAGCAAAGTAGGATGAAAGTAGTGTAGTAGTGTGAACCCAGCCTAAATTTACATTGTGGTAATTCTTTTACTATTTTGCTTAATAAAGAGATTTTTTTTAATGAGTTATCAGGGGGACTATATACCCCTTAAATTTTTACATGGTAGGACAGTATCCGGGGGGGGGGGGGGCATTTTTTTAATAGGGGCTTCCAGATTTTTAAAAACTCTTCTCTTTGCTGAACTCTGCAACCAGCGGACCAGGCTTGTGGGGAAAAAGGCCCTTGTGTGGGGACAAGGTACCTTACCAATGTGGTACTCTCTGGCAAAGTACCCTGCCCATGTTGGAGGTATGTGGCCTTATATGGTTCAAGGGGAGTGTGTTTACTTGGCCAGTTAGGCTGCGTTCTCGGATAAGGATCTGGTGTAAATTTTGGGGGACCTCGTGCTTTTTTTATACTTTTTTTGTGTCGGGCTCCCACTTAAAACTCACATCAAGAATGAGGGCCTAGTATTAATTTAGGGGAGACCCCTGTGTTGTTTTATTTTTCAAAACTTTCATTGGTGGTTATGGTGCACTATAACCACCAATGACTATACAGCCTACCAACAGATGACATTATCCTTGGTTGCTAGTACAGAGGCAGCTTTTTGTTTTTGGGAGGGGTCCCCCTTATAAGCCATACCAGATAGGACCCACATGTAGGCTAAGGGTTTGGTATAGATTAAAGGAATCCCCTTTGTTTAAGAAATATATATATATATATTTTCTCCTGACCCCTGAGGGGTGCTTTATCCACAGAGAGAGATTACAGTTCACTGGGACATACTACATTCTGAAATGACTGGAACATCGTTGGCTATAATATACATGCTGTTACCTTACAGCAGTAAGGTAAGGGGACACCCTCATTAAAACTTCAAAGGGATATTGGAATCCCTTCTCTGCACCACCTTCATGCTGAATATTTTGGCATAAGCACCAGCACTTTATTGTTGATTGTTTCTTTGATATTTTGATCTTCTAAACAGCATTAGTTTTTGCTGTTTTTCTGCATGGACACTGATGCAATCTCTTATTATCACCTATGTGTGTTGTTTTAGTTTTGCTACTATATAGCAGTGCATGCTTCAATTTAATATCACTGAGCACTCTGTATTTTTGATTGGATGTCATTTGTATCACCAATATCAGCGAGTATTATTTTTTCTTTGATGTTCACATATCAGTTATAGCAACTGTCTTTTCTTTAATTCATCTAAACCAGTGGTCATCAACCCTGTCCTGCAGGGCCCACTAACAGGCCAGGTTTGCAAGATAACTGAAATACATCACAGCTGATATCATTTGCTCCTCAGTGATTGCAGTATTCTAGACTGCATCTCCCCAAGGTAATACATAAAACCTGGCCTGTTAGTGGGCCCTACAGGACAGGGTTGATGACCACTGATCTAAACTATCACACAGCACTACTTATTTATTACAACAATTATGACATAAAAAGTGTTTGGGGACCTGGGTCCTGCCCCAGGGGACATGTATCAATGCAAAAAAAGATTAAAAAAGGGAAGTTGTTTCGGGAGCAATGATTTTAATAATGCCTAAAGTGAAACAATAAAACTGAAATATTCCTTTAAATTTCGTACCTGGGGTGTGTGTATAGCATGCCTGTAAAGTCGTGCATGTTTCCCGTGTTTAGAACTGTCCCTGCACAAAATGTAATTTCTAAAGGAAAACAAGTAATTTAAAACTACTAGCAGCTATTCATGAATTGTTTATTACAAAAATTGTTTATTACAAAAAAGGTGTCCCGCGATGTTCATTCATTTTCAATCACAGCGTCTGACGTTCTAGAGAAAGAAAAAAAACCTGGAAAACTCTGGCTCCATGGGAGGCATCCCTGCTGGGATCCAACAATACATTACAGCCACAAGCAGTTTTAAATGTAATGAAAGTATGAAAAGGGTATGAAAGGCACGGGTAAATATGGTAAAGTATATTTCCACTGGGGAGGGAAATGTATATTGGTCTTTTTTTCTATTATTATGTATGTGCAAACTTAAAATTAATAATAAAAAATCAAAGTAAAAAAAAAAAAAAAAAAAAACAGTTTTCCCTTTGAAATGCAATTTTGCTGTGGTACTGTTATGAACATGGGAAAGATGTGCTACTTTACAGGCAGACTTTGGACACCTCCCCTGGCACGATATTTAAAGGGATATTTAATTTTTATTGTTAGACATCAAGTATTATTAAAATCACTGCTCCTGAAAAAACTTCTGTTTTTAAAACTTTGCTTTGCATTGATACATGTGCAATTTAGATTTTTCACATTCGTGTCTCATAGACTTTAACAGTGTTTGCGTGTTCGCACAAATGTTTTGCCTGTTCGTATGTTCTGCTGCAAACCGAACCGGGGGGGGGGGGGGGGGGAGGTGTTCGGCTCATCCCTAATTAAGAGTAAGGACTAGGCATAAGAATAAGATGACATTTGGCATTCAGCATAAACAGTAGGAAAGACACCTCAAGTGCACCAGTGAGCAGCAGTAACGTTTAATCTACTGAGTGAAATTATACTGGCAGATTGCATTTATGGTTGTGATGCTAGTCCTAGATGAACTGGGCATGCACTCTCCAAAAGGAAAGGATTATTTTAGCAGCGGGGTCAGGGGGCTTGCAGAATACATATGGGAGGAGAAGAATTTCTAAGTTCCAATAAAGCCCCATACACACTATCAGTTTTCCTGCAGGTTTTTCTCTTCAGGTTTACCAAAACCATCTAATATGAGGTCAAACCTTAATGCCGCGTACACACGATCATTTTTCGGCATGAAAAAAACATCGTTTTTAAAAAATATAATTTAAAATGATTCACATCATTTTTCGGGTTCTGAAAAACGACAACATTTTTTTTCCGAACATGCTGCATTTTTTAATGACGTTTTAAACAATGTCGTTTTTCGGGTTGTAAAAAATGATCGTGTGTGGGCTAAAACGACGTTAAAAACCCGCGCATGCTCAGAAGCAAGTTATGAGACGGGAGCACTCGTTCTGGTAAAACTACCGTTCATAATGGAGTAAGCACATTCATCATGCTGAAACAGACAGAAAAGCGCAAATCGTCTTTTACTAACACGGAATCAGCTAAAGCAGCCCCAATGGTGGCGTCATCCGCATGGAACTTCCCCTTTATAGTGCCGTTGTACGTGTTGTACGTCACCGCGCTTTGCTAGAGAATTTTTTTAAAACTATGGGGTGTGGGCAACGTCGTTTTAATGATGAGGTTGGAAAAACTTTGTTTATTCTTCATGCCGAAAAATGATTGTGTGTACGCGGCATAAGAGTTTCAGTTCGTATGCAATCAGACAGGCCCTTGCACTACATGGTTTTGGTAAACCTGAAGGGGAAAAACCTGCAGGAAAACTGATAGTGTGTATGGGGCTTTATAGTTTGCATTCACATTTGCAATTCCCAAAGTTTTTGATCAGTCAGGTGATTGTACTGCTAATTGAAGCCCAGAAATATTTGTGACATTCATAGTCATAACCCTTTTCCATTTTGTTTATTACTTTGGCTATAGTTTGGCTTTAAGGAGAGCACAATCTACAGACTCTGTAAAAATCAGCAAATTTATTGAAGTAATTTTTGCAGGTGCATTAAACATAATGACGTTTTTGAACATCATAAGAAATCCAAGGGCAAACCTTAAACATAACACAGACAGTTAAGGGCCAGATTCATTTAATATCTTAAATAGAAGACCTCATCAAAGAATACAATTGTTTAGCATAAACTATAAGTTTCATACAGCAATGACTTTTCAAAGGGGACATAAAATGGAACACAGACTCCGAACTTGCCTACAAAAACCATAACATACAACGCCATTATTTTCCACTGGGACAATCCTGTGTTCATAGTTGTCTATGATCATAAAATCTATGCTGCTCTGCCTTTAGTAATATCATTAAACCTAAATAACAAGTTTTATTAGCACAGAACATAATAACATTCACATAAAGGTCTGAATAAAGAATGATGAGCGCAAACTGAAAATCTAAAAGTGAATATAAAGACAGTCCATAGGGGACTGATAACAATCAATAAAGATATGCAGTGAATTCAAAATTAGTGAAATAACCCAAAACTGATAATAAATCCAAAAATAAAAGTCCAAATATATAAATCAAAGTTTGGATAAATCAATCTAGTGTGCCAGTGATAAACAAAACTTCTGCACTTCGGGCATCAATGTGGACAATCTTGATAACTCTTTGCTTAGCCTGGGCTCGCAGTGCGCTTACCTCCAGACACTAGGTCATGCGTGTCAACGAAATCCTCCCAAAACTGGAACAGAATCCAAACAGTGGGTAACACGTGTTGCACGGAATCTTCCCAGTGCTGAGATAGAATCGAGGGGCGTTCTCTGTATCAAATACCAGTATAGGTCCAGGCGCAGCGAAGTCGACTCCACAGGATAGCCACAAGGTGTATCAGGAGCAAATGTAAAAATAAAAAGCTCTCATGGTGAAGTATGCAAGCACTTTAAAATTTAATAAAGGTAAAAATGTGCTTACATTGAAAAAACGAATAAAACGCCAAACAGCGGCACTTCCGGTGGACGGTCAGGGTGTCACGTCACTTCCGGTCACATCTAACCTTATGCATTACGTCACGACACGTGACTTCATCGTTCAACCTCCGATGAAGTCACGTTTCGTGACGTAATGCATAAGGTTAGATGTGACCGGAAGTGAAGTGACACCCTGACCGTCCACCGGAAGTGCCGCTGTTTGGCGTTTTATTCGTTTTTTCAATGTAAGCACATTTTTACCTTTATTAAATTTTAAAGTGCTTGCATACTTCACCATGAGAGCTTTTTATTTTTACATTTGCTCCTGATACACCTTGTGGCTATCCTGTGGAGTCGACTTCGCTGCGCCTGGACCTATACTGGTATTTGATACAGAGAACGCCCCTCGATTCTATCTCAGCACTGGGAAGATTCCGTGCAACACGTGTTACCCACTGTTTGGATTCTGTTCCAGTTTTGGGAGGATTTCGTTGACACGCATGACCTAGTGTCTGGAGGTAAGCGCACTGCGAGCCCAGGCTAAGCAAAGAGTTATCAAGATTGTCCACATTGATGCCCGAAGTGCAGAAGTTTTGTTTATCACTGGCACACTAGATTGATTTATCCAAACTTTGATTTATATATTTGGACTTTTATTTTTGGATTTATTATCAGTTTTGGGTTATTTCACTAATTTTGAATTCACTGCATATCTTTATTGATTGTTATCAGTCCCCTATGGACTGTCTTTATATTCACTTTTAGATTTTCAGTTTGCGCTCATCATTCTTTATTCAGACCTTTATTTGTTGTTAGCACATTTTAGATTTGAGCAGCATTTTGTTTTTCACTGGTCACTTTTAATTTTCACTGTTGGCTAGCGCTTTAGTCACCCACTTGAACATTCACATAAACATCTGTAAATGTTTAAAGCTAACTCCAGGGAGATATTAAAAAAAAAAAAAAAACACAATGAATGCACCTCTATATGTTATGAAATCATGAAACACCCAACTCCAGACAATTTTACAAGACCTTCAGCCTGTGTTTAAAATAAAAAAAAGCAGCTCTAGCTGAAAAATACATCCCATCCTTAGCTGTCATCTCAGTAATCCCATCTCACCATTAGATTCCTGGAAGAATGAGGACATATTGTGAGTGTAGGACACAATAGTCCTTTCCCCCTGAGGGGGTGTCACCATGGTTCCCTGAACTTACAGTGTAATGATGCAGAGCCAATCATGTCAGTAACTTTTTGCTTGTCCAGCGGGACTAAATGTCATATATCCACCTCAGCTCCAAAGGGTTTTACCCCCTTCATGACCAGGGAATATTTTGCTCTTCAGCACTGTCAGCACTGTGCTACTTTAACTGGTTATTGAATGGTCATGCATCCAAGAGTCGAGGGAGAGATCGGCTTTGGGTGCCGACATCGCAGGCGCCCTGGAGAGGTAAGTGTCCTTATTTTAAAAGTCAGCAGCTGCAGTATTTGTAGCTGCTGACTTTAAAAATAAAAAAATAAAATTGACGGACCTCCGCTTTAATGCACAAAATGCATTAAGATAAAAAACCTTTTGCTTTTACAACTCCTTTAACAGCAACACATGCTTTTTCATCATAAAAGACTGGTTTGCTGAGGCTGTCCCTGCTCTCATTGCTGAAAAAGTGTTGGTCAAAGATGTTAGTTAATTTCTTTTAAAACAGTCATTAGGAAATTACGTGACTGCATATGATAAAGCAGTGTAAAATTGGCAAGTAACATTATTTTTTTTAATGAAGGAGAATTTGTTAAAATGCACTAGAGACACTGGCCTGGGATTCAGAGAGATTGGCGCATCTTTAGTTTGGCGTAGCGCATCTCATATGCGCTACGCCGACGTAACTGCGCATCTGCACATCTCATATGCGCGACGCAGAGGCAAGTACTGTATTCAGAAAGCACTTGCTCCCATATGTGCGCCGGCGTAACGTAAATGGGCTGGCATAAGCCCGCGTAATTCAAAGTAGGCAAGTAGTGGGCGTGTTGTATGATAATGAAGCGTGACCCCATGTAAATGCATGGACGAACGAACAGCGCATGCGTGCGCATGCTCAGAATCACTTTGAATTTACTCCCTAAGATACGCCGGCTCAATGCCTGTGACGTGAATGTAACGTACGCCTAGCCCCATTCACGTACGACTTATGTAAATGACGTAAAAATATACGCTTGTTCCGACGTCCATACTTTGCATTACCTGCGCCTCATATAGCAGGGGTAACTTTACGCTGGACGTACGCCTTACGCAAACGTCGTAGCTTACTGCGATGGGCGCAACTACGTTTCTGAATCGGCGTATCTAGCTCATTTACATATTCAACACGTAAATCTACGGAAGCGCCCCTAGCGGCCATCGTAAAGATACGATGGCGCATATTTGGACTTACGGCGGCGTATCTGGAAATACGCCGTCGTAAGTCCTTTCTGAACTCGGGCCACTGAGTAGAGGTAGGTGTTTAACTACAAGAATTAAAAGACCACATATTATACAGCTGTACAAAATTGGCCAACAGCAAGACACTTTAGTGAGCAAGACTAAAGCCTCGCACACACAGGCCGAATATGGGTCGGTCTCAGCTGGTTCAACAGAAACCGGCCAACATTTGACCCAAAAAAGTTCTGACGATCAGCATCCAAACAGCGCTCTCAGCCAATGGCCACCTCCCCTGTCAGAACACAATAGCTCAGTGGTAAGATCGCTTGACTGGTGTAGATCAGATGACCCCATCCTTCTTATTCCTTGCCAGACCATAATCACACTCTGCCCCACCCCTTGCCTACAATTAACAAAAGAGACCACATGTGAAATGGAGTACAAAAGGCCATAGCAGCCTTTTATTGACAAAATATTAAAGATAACATTCTTTAACACATAAACTAAAAACCCAAACTATCAACCTGTTGGTCTTTTAATGGCACCCCAGAAATTAGACTATTTTCCACTTCTACACTGCGAGACCTTTTACCGTGATAGGCCACCAGCCGTAACACACCAGATCGGAGACAACCCACTACCCGCAGTGCAACCAATACCATATTCCAGCTAAACCGTGTTAACTGGAATACACCAGAGGGACACATACCACCAATGAGTGCCCAACACTTCCATCTCGTTTTTTGCCAACATCAAAGACCAACCACCGCCAATTGCTTTGCTGCCATTACAAATCCTGCTCGCACTGCACCTGTAAATAGAGAAAACTGGCCAAACAAACAGGGAGGATGGGTGAGAAACTGTTCCTGTCGCAGCTGCCCTCCTATGATGACGGGGGCGCCCCACATCCCCTTACATAAACAAAACACCTCCCTGCCCTGCTGTTCACCAATCCTTATTCCCTCCACTTGTACACTAATATCCTTAACCCCATGTTGTCTCCCCTCTTCACCCTGTCATGCCGACTATTTGCTAGTTCCTCTTTTCTCCTCTCGCTCCGAGCCTCACTAGACTAACCACCAACTTTTGAGCTCCTCCGTTTTTTTCATTTAGCCCACTGGGTTGAAGGGAAAAAAACAATAGTGTGTACCTACAGTAGCTTAAATTCAAATGTACAAGAGACAAAGGGCACAGCAGGTGTTTTATTACAAGAATTAAGATACTGCAGCTGATAAAGCAGTGTAAAATTAGCAAGCAGAAAGACAGTTTTAATGAGCATGACAAGAACCAAATATATTGGAGTCACAGAGTACAGGCAGGTGTTTTTCTACAAGATTTAAGAGACCGCAGATAAATCAATGAAAATATTTGCCAGCTGCAATACCAATCACAGAGGATAGGCCTTTTATATTTACTTTGGGGATATAATTTGGAGTAGTTTAAGCGCTCAATGTTCCTGGATGTAGCAGTGTGCAAATTAAAGGCAAATCCAAGAACTGATGTCACCAACAAATTATTGCTGCACTTCAGGCACCTCAAACTTACAAAAAAAATCAGTATCAACAACAAATAAACCTCCAAAAGATATTACAAATCCAAAATACCACACAGAAAAAAACAAACAGACAAAAAACTGTTTTCTATAGACATAGTAAATAAAAAGAACAACAAAAGGCAGCAAAGGACTGATTGCCCAAAAAATTATTAGTCAGAAATTAAAGCACAGTTTCATAACTGACTAATCTCTCTCTACGTAGTTTGTCATCTTTGCCTATCCTCTCCCTACAGCAACTTCAGTACATAGCTCCCCCCCTCCACGACCCAAGCACTACCATTATAGTGAGTTGGCTGTCCCATCCAACAGCCCTCTTACTGACCCTTCTAATGCCTCGTACACATGACCGGTTTTCCCGTGGGGAAACCTGCCATGGGAAAACTGCCATGAGAGCTTTTCGCCGGGAAAACCGGCCGTTTGAATGCTCCATCGAAAACCTGTGTGTAGGAGGAAAAAGTTACAGAGCAGGTTCTGGGTTTTCCCCTCGGGTTTCCTGGCAGATTTTTTACCTCCTGGAAACATGGTCATGTGTGTACGAGGCATAAGACTGTTGGCCATAGTTCAAAGGCTATGTGGTGTGTTACAGTTAAAAAATAATTGCCGAATATCATATATACAAAGGCATCGGAAAGAATGGAGCATGAACCAGAAACCTTAAAGAAAGTTTGTTTCGGCAGCAAACAGGAACGTAAACAATTTCCATATCACTGTGCACCAGACCGCTTGGGTAATGAAATAGCTCCTATCAGAGGGAGCCCGCAATGTGGGCCTGGATGCTATAACAATGAAGAGGTTACCAACATGATATATCTTCAGAACAGGAAACCCATGAGTAAAAAAGGGTACACTTTGGGAGCCAGAACAGCAAAACGTTTCAGCTCTAATGAAAAGATGGAGACACCAAGTCCGGCAGAGTATCAATCATTTTGGGCCAAAGAGCGGACATTCTCTGAAAGCTATGCTCCTTTTAGTATCAAAGATGTACGATTTCCAGGCAAGATGACAGATATCTCACAAAATCCTAGCCCAGGAACCTATGAACATTACACAGAGCAGGGCAGAAAGGTGTCTTGGCCTGGACGATTTGGATCCCCTGATTGGTCTTCTGTGCCCTCTTTGCGAAGAGAACATTCAAATCAGAGCTATCAACAGATAAAGAATTTAGGAAAATCAGGAACCGGGTGGCATATTTGAGTCTGTACTACAGTTGAACAAATTCTACAAATAAAATACTTTATAATTAAAAAAATAAAAATAAAATAATTGCCAGGCAAATTTAGACTGTCTGTCTAGATAACACATTTTCAACCACAAACCCATGGTAACAGCATTCCGAGTCTCATCTCTACTCAAGACTGCATAGACAGACATACAAATCATTATGCAGATTGATTGTCCAAGTGACTTTTTAGATCTGTATATATTCAGAATGAAGGCAGTATAAAAGTAATATTTTAAAACATACTGCTGACACAGTTACCACTTAGAAGAGTAATTAAAGTTTAACTTGTAAGGATAGACAAATGAAAGGTGGCATTGCTGAATTGGAATTCTAGGAGGGAGGACCGGGGATTGTCATCCTGATTTTGGTCTGTATCAAGCATACATGATGATGACCATGTCTGAACTGACATTAAGCCTCCTGCAGTGCAAGTCAGCTGGCTGCCAAAGATCCAAGGACTCTTTCCATGATATGCAACATAGGCTTCCACGAAGAAAGGTGCCGCACTCAAATGATGTCACAGAAAATCTGCAATTTGTGTACATTTTTTAAAATGTGTTGCCCCTTTCTTCACAGTCATATAAATGTATACACCTTTTATTAGGCATAATTCACTCTATCTGTGTGTGCATAACCTCAAGAGTCACATACCTCTAAATTAGGGTGACCACATTTCCAAACTACCATTCAGGGACACCCTCCCTTTCCAAAAATCAGCTTGTGCTGTAACGAATCACAGCACAGTGATTGGACACAAGAGGCGGGATTTATGATTTCTCCAATCACAAGCAGGGGGCAGGGATTGTGCTCCTACAGGCATTCCCGGCCGGGACAAGTACTGTCAGTGAGTAAAGCGGTGAAGTGGCTGGCTTTTTTGGGGGCGTCAGATTGGCCCGAGGGGTGGCTGTGTCAGTTTCATTCCGGGACACTGTATTGTCCTGGAATGAAGGTGTCCGGGACAGACCTGCAAAATGCGGGCAATCCTGGACACGTGGTCACCCTACTCTAAATACAATTACCAGCATGTGGATGATGCCTGTATAGTCAAACAATGGCTAATGTAAGTAAAACATATACCATTACAGCAGAGTCAGGGGAGGGCTGGCAGCCTCAGCCTTACATCTTTAGTGCCTGGATTTGGCTTTTTCCTTTATTTTATGTCTACTTTGTATGTACTTTTGTTTTTCTGTTCTCCCAAGTTTGAACATTTTCCCAATATTGGTTTTAGCGGTAACTCTGACATTTGCACTTGTTGATGTCATCACATGTGGATGGTAATGACGCAGGGGTTTTAGGGTATACATGTTGTGTTACTTCACTTGTTTGTTGTCCTGAGAAAGACGAGCATGTGCTTTGTTGTAACGTCAAAATAAAATCTTCACTGTACATTCACCTGCCAAGACCCGTAAGCGCCACTCTCTCTTTTGGACTATAGATTTGTGGGTGTTATTTTTATCTCACGTACAGTAGCTTTTTAATCTAATGATTATGTTACCTAATCTGATGGGTCCCTGTGGCTTTTGAAGCCGCAGCACTTGATGCTCTTTTATCTGAATCATCTCCTCCTTTTTTTTTCTCAGGGTTTGGAGGACACGGTAGGAAAACTGTAACTGGCTTGTGGAACACCTGAGTTGATGGCTGCTTCATGTGGATGAGTGGACTGCTAGATACCATTGGATGGTATATATCATGTTTCCCTTTGAGTAGAGAAATAAGTGAAGTATCAATAGGCTGAACCTGTAAGATAAGAGGAAAAACATTTTAAAATGTACAAAAACATAAAACTAATTATACAGTAAAACCTTGCTTTGAGAGTAACTTGGTTTGAGAGCGTTTTGCAAGAAAAGCAAAATGTTTTAATACACTTTGCCTTGATATATTAGCGATGTTTTGATATAAGAGTAGCCTCATGTCACAACTGAGTATAAAAAAGAAGAGAGGAGCCTCTAAGTGTAGCAATATGGTTACATTTAATGAAGGTACAACATTTAGCAACGTATTTCTACACTTAGAGGTGCCTCTCTTCTCTTTTATACCCTGTAGAAAAAATGCTTTGATATACAAGTGCTTTGGATTACAAGCATGTTTCTGGAACGAATTAGGCTTGCAAACCAAGGTTTTATTGTATACCATACATACATTTTTTAAAGGGTCAACATTTCAAAAGCTGGTCTATTAGTTTATCTCATTAACCCCCGCATGAACAATCTTGGTTTCTTAAAGGAAGCTGAACAATAAGTGACTTCCTGGTCAGGTCAACAGGTACAAAACACAAGCTTAAATAAGTCAAGACCATCCCTTCCGAGGCTTCCGATGCTTCATATTTCTTCCTTCTGGAGCCATATTCTTCTTCACTCTTGCTGGAGCTGGAGCCAATCACGGCGAGCGATGTATTCTATTAATGAATATAAAGCCTGCTTGGATTGGCAGAGACTGTAACATCTTCAGCCCACACCTCTCTGACTCTCAAAGCCAATCTGAGCAGGCTACTGTATGTAGCCTGCTCGGATTGGCAGAGGTTGTTACTCCAATCCGAGCAGGCTCTGTATTCATTTGAATACATCGCTCACCGGGATTGGCTAAGCGGTATAAAAATTATGTAGCCAAAGCTACAGCAGGCATCCGAGCAGCTGACCCGGCATATAAGACGACCCCTGCTTTTTGGCCATTTTTTTTTTAAGTGTAAACGGTAGTCTTATACGCCAGCAGTATATTTTTTTTATTTAATTGCACTTTAAGTGCTCCCATTAGAGTGGGGCTCCACACTGATCAAGACCCCACAGCATAGGTTCCTATGCCTCCAAGTGTCATCTCCAAAATGGGGGCAATCAAAAGATTTAACCAGGAAATTTCTTGTCATGGCTACAGGAAGTGAATGGATGAGTTGACAGATATCTAGAGGGATAGAGGAAACTATGGAGTACTTCAAGCGAAGGACATTTGCAATTAACTAATGCCAGTGTATAATGGAACAACCCTTTAAAGATTAAAGACATTTTCAGTATCAGTGGGAGAAAAAAATGCTGCTGCATTGGTGTCTACGAATGGAAAAATGCTGCTGCATCAGCACCGATGAAAGGAAAAAATACTGCTCTGTGGTGGTGTCAGCCTTGGCATCATTATCAGTGAAATGAAGGAGGGGAGCTGGAAAGTTGAGGGGCTCGTTGTTTGGATCACACTGAATTAAGAGTCCCTGTGTGGCTCTACAGGGGGAAGGGGAACTGAAGAGCTCAGAGGTAGGTAGAGTGTCTAATCGACTTTTTGATGGTTAAGCGGTAGAGGTTTGTTCTCCCTACCCTATATGTACTCACACTTCTTACAGATTGCACCCACCCAGGAATGAAGGCATCTTCCACTTCTTCCCATCTCTGGTCATTGTGAAATGCCATGTTGCAAAGCTGAACAAGAAGAAGGGCAGTTTGCCCTGACTTCCCAGTGGACCCAGACACCCACTCCTTATGCTGTATTTCACTGACAGTTGGCTTTCATTGGAGGTAGAAGAGACTTCTCCTTTCAGAAACAATCCATCATCCTACACTGCCTGACAGGAATGATACTGCTGTCACTTCTGTTAATCTACAGAAGGTTTATTAGGTACAGAAGGTTTATTAGGTATACCAACTTGTACCCAAAACTGAACAGATTGGACATCTAACATATAAAAAAAAATTTGGAAACTATGGGGCCAGATTCTCAAAAGGCTTACGACGGCGCAACGCCATTTGCTCCGTCGTAAGTCCTAATCTGGCCCGGCGTATCTATGCGACTGATTCTTAGAATCAGTTACGCATAGATATCCATTAGATCTGACAGGCGTAAGGCTCTTACGCTGTCAGATCTTAGATGCAATTTTTTTTCCCGCCGCTAGGTGTCGCCGACGTCGTTTTCCCCGTCGTCTATGCAAATTAGCTATTTACGCGTGATTCCCGAACGTACGCGCGGTCGACGCAGGGGGGGGGGGCGGATCTGGGGGCCCCCTTGTTAAAGGGGGCTTCCAGATTCCAATAATACCACCGCCCGCAGAACCCGACAACCACCAGGCAAGGGTTGTCGGGAAGAGGCCCTTGTCCCCATCAACATGGGGGCAAGGTGCTTTGGGGTAGGCTGATGTTACTCCCTTCCTCTACCTTAGAACCAACATCAGAACCAAGTTATGTATGTGCATCCTCAAGAATCAAGGGGCTGACGCTGTGTTCTAATAATTCAGCTGACTCCATGCATGATGCTGGAGCTATGGCATAAGTAGCTGTGCACAAGGAGACAGAATAAGCAGCTCTGGCAGCTGCGGTGGACTGCGCACTAGTGTTAACTTGGGTAATAGAATATGAGGATGGTTTAGTAAGCGAGTCCACCACCTCCTCTACATGCTGGTGGCTGGATAGTACAGGCAACATCACTAAACAGAAACAAAAGTGCCCTGCCTGAGGACAGACCACATCCACATTTGCCTGTAAACAGACGCTGCTGGCCCCATCATAGTGGCATGGGGACATCCGCATATCCTTGTTGGCCTCCCAGACATGATGAAGGCAGAGTGTATTATCCAAATTTAATAGAAAGTGGCACATGTGTGATTGGATGCACTTTTGAAATGTTAAAACTATAAAAAATATATATAATACATTTAAAAAAAGGGGGCAGGCAGGGGACAAAAAAAACAAAAACATGCAGCAACCCAAAAAAAAGGGTATACAGCACTGTATACAGCACTAAATGTTATGTAAAGATGTGTTAAACACAGCATTACACTAACACACTACACTGACATAGTATACTAAGGCCTTGTACACACGACCGAAGATGTCCGCTGAAACTGATCCGTCGGACCAGTTTCCGCGGACATGTCCGACCGTGTGTAGAGCCTACCGGACAGTTTTCCGGGCCTAGCGGACAGGTTTCCAGCGGACAAAAGTTTCTTAGCATGCTAAGAAACTTGTCCGCTGGAAGCCTGTCCGTCGGACATGTCTGATGGTTAGTACAACTCATCGGACATGTCCGCTGGCCCGAAATCCCGCGCATGCATCGGAAAGGACTTTTTATTTAGACAGGTTTTTATCTGGAAGTCTGTTTTCACTGAACAATAAAAGTGGATTGCTCAGAGCTGGATTAACTATGTGTGGCAAGACTGGGCACAGATGATAGGAAATCTTATTCTCTACATTGTGACATAAAAAATAAATTAAAAAAATGTTGGGTTTACATCCACTTTAAGCTGTCATGCCTGGTCTGGAGGAAGCTGTGCTAAGTGGGAGACTCAGGGTAGGTGCCATGCTAGAGAGAGCCAGGAACAAGGCTGGCCTTTAAAAGGGCCTGGTGACTCACTTGGAGAACACATTGAAATTTGGGAACATACTTACATTGTTGCTTGGATGGCTTAAGGTTCTGACACTGTGAAGCTGATCTAATTTGCTACGGTATCTGGGAACCATAGGCGTGCGCACAGGGTGTGCCAGGTGTGCCTGGGCACACCCTAATCGCCCTGTTCTGGACAGATTTTCCCTGCTGCTTGGCTGCAGAGAACGAGACTGGGGAATCTTTGTCCTTAGTCCCTTTCTCTGTTCCAAAAGCAAGACATCAGGGGTTATTGTAAAGAAATATTGTAACAAGTAAAAAAAAAAATTGTAAAAAAGTAATAATAAAAAGCAATACAAATAAACTACTAACACCAATATCTGCACTACTGACACTGTCCACTGCTCTACTGCGATTGTATATATATATATATATTGTGACAGTATGCGAGGTGCGATACATGATCATAGGTACATTTCACCTCGCATACGTTCCATTATGAGAGACTGAACCGGAATCCATTCCGGGTTTTACAGCCTCTGGGCCTGGCTAGGATTCCGGTCCGGATGTTTGGGTCTACTGGAGTCCACAATCAGCTGGACTTTAAATGTCCAGGAAGAGAGCACAACAGGGCTCTGGCTTGAAACTCAGGAAGGGACCTGAGTGAGGGGAGCGCTGAGTGCTGGACTGAAAAGGTTTGCTTTACTACATGTTTTGTGGGTGTCAGGGACTAGCCCCACACTGTATAGAGAGGAGATCCTGTTTGTTTAGTTTAGCGCCGGACGGCAAGGATTTAATTTATTGTTTTGTTTATTTTAATCTGCAAACCGTTTATAAATAAAATCTGGCATCCGCCAGACTTAAAAGAAAGTGCCTGCTTACAGACTGTGATTTCAGAAAAGGTGATCCCCACGAGCTAATCCCTCACACGTGGTGGATTCAGCGGGCACTTTTCTGAAAATGGAAGAAATGTTAAAGGCCCTGCTACAGGCCAATGCAGCCCAGCGGGAAACCAACCGCCAAGTCGCAGAGGCCGCTGCAGCACAACAGGCTGCCCAGCAGGAGATAAACCGCCAAGTCGCAGAGGCCGCTGCAGCACAACACCGCCAAGTCGCAGAGGCCGTTGCAGCACAACACCGCCAAGTCGCAGAGGCCGTTGCAGCACAACACGCTGCCCAGCAGGAGATGAACCGACAGTTTGCCGAAGCTCTGGTGGAACTGAAAAAGGGGTCCGCACCTCCGGTGTTAGCGGAACCAAAGATTGTACGTGCTTCCTACCACCTGCAAAAGATGACACCGGCGGATGATGTTGAGGCGTACATGGCGACTTTCGAGAGAGTCGCTGACCGCGAAGGATGGCCAAAAGAGCAGTGGGCGGGACTATTGGCCCCATTCCTAACAGGAGAACCCCAAAAGGCCTATTTTGACCTAGAACCAGATAAGGCCCAGGACTATGAGACTCTAAAGACAGAAATACTCGCACGCTTGGGTGTCACCATGGCAGTCCGGGCCCAGCGCGTGCATCAGTGGTCCTATTCCAGCAACCAGCCACCCCGGTCACAAATGTTTGACCTGGTCCACCTCACCAGGAAGTGGTTGCAGCCAGAGACTCTGACCAGCCCTCAGATTGTGGAGCGTGTGGTAATGGACCGGTACCTGCGTGCGCTCCCTGCTACCCTGAGAAAGTGGGTCGGACAGGGGGACCCCAACACTGCAGCCCAAATGGTGGACCTAGTGGAGAGGTACAGTGCTACCGAGGACTTAATAAACCCACCCACGCCCCACTTCGGAGTGTCTCGGGGTGCAAGATCTCCCAACGGTTCGGGTAAGACTGTTCCGGGGTTCAAGAGTTTGGGGAGAGTGGATAAGACTGTTGTTACAGCAGATGAGACTGTAGGTCCTAGACCTGGAGACTGGCCAAAGAAGCCAGGAAGGTTTTTGGGACCGGTAAGAGGACTGGGGGTAGGGCAAATACGGTGTTTTTGTTGCCATGCATTAGGCCATATTGCTGCAAACTGCCCTCTAAATGATGAACCTATGCAATGTGATTATGTTGATAGGGTAAGACGCCTTTCTCTGTTTGCACAGGTCGCATGTGTTGCGACAGGTCAGCGTCGCCTGGAAAAACAAATGTGCGTTATTTCAGTAGATGGCAAGCCTCTTACAGCCCTGCTAGACTCTGGTAGTGTGGTGACCTTAGTCAGGAGTGTGTGTGTAGATCCCGCAAAACTACACCCCAGTTGTATTGGGGTAATATGCATCCATGGGGACACTCGGGACTACCAGACAGCGGTGGTTGAGGTTGATACCCCCTGGGGCTGTGTAACACATTCAGTGGGGATGGTACCTTCACTGCTCCATGAAGCCTTAGTGGGAAGGGACTTTCCTCATTTTTGGAAGTTATGGGAGAGTGAAGGGAGGCCCGTAGATAGCGCTCCCCCTCCTGGGGAAACTCGAGAACTCTCACCAGACCCGTTTTGCCAAAGGGAAGGGCATGCTGTTGGTGGGATCGAGGAGGCCGGAGATCCTCCACCATTCCCTGCCATGGCTGGGGAACCGGAGGACTTAGAAGCTAGCACCCAGCCTGAGGGTAACGAACAGGAAACCTCGCCTGACCCTGACATGGAGAGTAGCCAAAATGTGGTACCCGACTTGGAGGTCAGGAGGGAAGATTTCTGTACCGAGCAGCTGCGAGAGCCCACCCTCATGAATGCCAGGGAAAATGTTAAGGTGTTGGATGGGGAACCGGTGGATCCTAATTGGGTGGTGTCCTTTCCCTACATGGCAATTAAAAACCATTTGTTATATCGGGTGATAAAACATGGAGAGGAAGAGGTAGAACAGCTACTGGTTCCCAAACCCTTTCGCAGGGTGGTGCTAGACCTGGCTCATGGTCACGTAATGGGGGGACATCTCGGGGTCGAAAAAACCAGGGAGAGAATCACCCAAAGATTCTTCTGGCCCGGTTTGCATGCAGAGGTCAAGGAGCACTGTGAATCGTGCCCCGAGTGCCAAATGTCAGCACCATCACCCCATTTTCGCAGCCCCCTTGTTCCTCTACCAATAATTGAGGTCCCCTTTGAAAGGATTGGCATGGACCTGGTGGGGCCGGTCGTGAAATCTGCCCGAGGTCACCAGCATATTCTGGTGATCCTGGACTATGCGACTCGCTATCCTGAGGCCATACCCTTGCGTAACACCTCCGCCAAGGTTATTGCCAAGGAATTAGTCCAGGTGTTTAGTCGAGTAGGGATCCCAAAAGAGATCTTGACCGATCAAGGCACCCCTTTTATGTCAAGGGTTACCAAGGAATTGTGTAGATTGTACAAAATCTCCCATCTCCGTACTTCTGTCTACCACCCCCAGACAGATGGTCTGGTCGAAAGGTTTAATAAAACCTTGAAGAGTATGTTGAAAAAGGTGGTTGACAAGGATGGGAGAGACTGGGATTTTTTGCTACCATATCTCATGTTTGCCATACGAGAGGTTCCACAGGCCTCCACAGGCTATTCCCCCTTTGAGCTCTTGTATGGTAGGCATCCCAGGGGCCTGCTAGATATTGCTAAAGAAACGTGGGAAGGAGAGGTCAGCCCATATAGGAGCATCATAGAGCACGTCTCCTTGATGCAGGACCGAATTGCAGCCGTTCTGCCCCTAGTACGGGAACATATGGAGCGAGCCCAGGAGGCCCAAAGGAGGGTCTATAACCGGGGTGCCAAGGTCCGTACTTTCAACCCGGGGGACAGAGTGTTGGTACTGGTTCCCACGGTAGAAAGCAAGTTTTTAGCCAAGTGGCAGGGTCCCTTTGAGGTTGTCCAAAGGGTGGGGGAGGTAAACTACAAAGTCTACCAGCCAGGGAAAAGGAAACCACACCAAATTTACCATGTAAATCTCTTAAAGCCCTGGAAGGGCCGAGAGACTTTACTGGCCACGTCCCCACTTCCAACAGACCGGATACCCGTGATACCTGACGTTCCCATCACGGATTCCCTGTCTGTAGCACAGCAAAGTGACGTTAGGGCATTCGTGCAGAAAAATAGAGACTTTTTCTCCCCCTTACCCGGACTGACCAACACGATCCAACATGACATAGTGACGGAACCAGGGGTTCGGGTAAATGTAAAACCATATAGAATTCCAGAGGCCCGGCGAGAGGCAGTTGCGGAAGAAATAAAAAATATGTTAGAGTTGGATGTGATCGAGGAGTCTCACAGTGAGTGGTCAAGTCCCATAGTGCTGGTCCCAAAACCTGATGGCAGTATTAGGTTTTGTAATGATTTTAGAAAACTTAACAGTGTGTCCAAATTTGACGCCTACCCGATGCCCCGGGTCGACGAACTTGTGGACAGGTTGGGACAGGCTCGCTACATAACGACCCTAGACCTAACGAAAGGTTATTGGCAGATACCGCTTACTGAATCGGCCAAGGAGAAGACTGCCTTTTCCACTCCTGAGGGCTCGTTTCAGTATAAGCGGATGCCGTTTGGTCTGCACGGAGCCCCTGCATCATTCCAGCGAATGATGGACAAAATTTTGAGACCACATCGCTCGTATGCAGCGGCGTACTTGGACGATGTGGTCATCCACAGCCCAGATTGGGAATCGCACCTGCTCCGTGTACAAGCGGTCGTAGATTCCCTTAGGGAAGCACATCTCACGGCCAATCCAAAGAAATGTGCCATAGGCCTGGAGGAGGCCAAATACCTTGGGTACATTATTGGCCGGGGAATGGTCAAGCCGCAGACCAATAAGATTGAGGCAATTCAAAAATGGCCCCAACCAGTCAATAAAAAACAAGTGAGGGCCTTCCTGGGCATTACGGGGTATTACAGGCGTTTTATACCCAATTTTGCCACCATTGCCGCCCCCTTGACCGATCTAACGAAGGGTAAGGGGTCGGTCATGGTCAAATGGAACCCCGAAGCCGAGGGGGCATTTCAGAAGTTAAAACAGGCTCTTTGTATGGTACCCGTACTAGTAACCCCAGATTTTAGCCAGGAGTTTGTTATACAGACGGATGCCTCTGAGGTGGGACTAGGGGCCGTACTGTCACAGATCAGGGATGGTGAGGAGCACCCAGTGGTATACCTGAGCAGGAAGCTGAACAAGCACGAGAAAAATTATGCCATCGTAGAAAAGGAGTGTCTCGCCATTAAGTGGGCCTTAGACTCCCTGAGGTATTACCTACTGGGGAGGTCATTTAAGCTGGTCACAGACCATGCTCCCCTGAAGTGGATGTGTGATAACAGGGAGAAAAATGCTCGTGTGACAAGGTGGTTCCTAGCTCTACAGCCTTTTAAATTTACGGTGGAGCACAGGCCAGGGAAGCTCCAAAATAATGCAGATGCCCTCTCCCGTGTGCACTGTATGGTTGGGTCAAGTGCTCAGCCGCAGGGGCTTGAGCAGAGGGGGAGGATATGTGACAGTATGCGAGGTGCGATACATGATCATAGGTACATTTCACCTCGCATACGTTCCATTATGAGAGACTGAACCGGAATCCATTCCGGGTTTTACAGCCTCTGGGCCTGGCTAGGATTCCGGTCCGGATGTTTGGGTCTACTGGAGTCCACAATCAGCTGGACTTTAAATGTCCAGGAAGAGAGCACAACAGGGCTCTGGCTTGAAACTCAGGAAGGGACCTGAGTGAGGGGAGCGCTGAGTGCTGGACTGAAAAGGTTTGCTTTACTACATGTTTTGTGGGTGTCAGGGACTAGCCCCACACTGTATAGAGAGGAGATCCTGTTTGTTTAGTTTAGCGCCGGACGGCAAGGATTTAATTTATTGTTTTGTTTATTTTAATCTGCAAACCGTTTATAAATAAAATCTGGCATCCGCCAGACTTAAAAGAAAGTGCCTGCTTACAGACTGTGATTTCAGAAAAGGTGATCCCCACGAGCTAATCCCTCACAATATATATATATATATATATATATATATATATATAATGGGGTGCACACCCTAAAACAATAGGCTGCGCACACCTATGCTGGGAACCCTTACCTCCATAAAAGTTCCGCAAAAAACTCTGAAAAGACAAAGTGATTGGTGCCCAATATCCTTTCTAGGTCCCACAATTTTAGCCATGGACACGGCCCTGAGGTAAAATGCTAGCCTGCCCCTTTCCTCTGTAAGTGTTATTCTGCCTTTGGGGGGTCGGAGGGGTGCTACAACTGAAAATTGCTTTTATAAAATAAATGATAATATACTTTATAAACAGATATTTAGCTGGTGAATAATGCGTTTCCTGTAGTTGATACTTTTAGTAAATTGTACCTACCTTTATACAGAAACAGTAGCTTATTCATCTCCTTTTGCTCCATGGGAATTAACTTTCTAAAGGTCACAGTTTCTGTAACATTATCTATGTTTTTTAGGACTACAAACAGCATACCTCATCTAGAAGATCCATTGAGCCTAGGTGTCTTAATATCCACAGATGTTGAAATTCCAGGTGCTTACATAAAAGTCAGTATGCTGAATTACATACCCCCCAAAGAGTCCTTATCATTGCTGGTACATCATAATGATTCGAACTTGTAATAATGTCTTTCCTACTTCTGTCTCAAGGACTGCTGTTTTGGGAAATAACTCTCACAATTTATGCTGCAGATGCAGTACATTTTATAAAAAAGGCACAGCTACAGACATACCTTAAACTGTACAATTACAGAGGAGCTGAGGCAGCCAGGGGGGTAATTTAAAGAAATCCGTGAATCCACGCTCAGCTTTAAAGATAATCCTTTTCTAGGAACAGTAAAATTTTCTTTCTTTAAACATGATATGACAGAAAATGTCCCAAGCTTGTAGACCTTTATTTCTGCAAAACTTCCCTGTATTAAAGAAATGGCAAATATAAAACAATGAAGAAAGTTTGTTGGAAAGACAAAAAAAAATTAAAAAAATTAAAAATAAATATAGGCAACAACAGTTTCTTGAATGATGTTGTTCATAAATCATCATTAATCTGGTATACTTTGTATCATTCATTACACTGTACATTATTGTACATTATTGTCCATTGCATCCATACTGCATGACACTTTTTACTTAACCCCTTCAATACCAGGCACTTACCCGCCAAGCCAATTGTTGGCTTTCAGCGCTGTCGCTATTTAAATGACAATTGCACGGTCGTGCTACACTGTACCCAAACATAATTTTTATCATTTTGTTCCTACAAATACAGCTTACTTTTGATGGTATTTGATCACCTCTCTGGTTTTTATTTTTTGCTAAACAAATAAATAAAGACAGAACATTTTGAAAAAAACATGTTTTTCTTTTGTTTCTGTTATAAAATGTTGTAAATAAGTATGTTTTCTCCTTCACTGATGGGCACTGATAAGGCGGCACTGACAGGCACTGATAAGGTGGCACCAATGAGGTGGCACTGATGGACATTGACGATGGGCACTTATAGTTGGCACTGATGGGCACTGGTAGGCTGCACTGATGGGTGGCATTGATATGCAGCACTGACGGGCGATGATAGGTGGCACTGATGGGCACTCATGTGTGGCACTGCTGGGCACTGATGAGCACTGATAGGCGACACTGATGGGCACTGAAAGGCTGCACTGATGGGTACTGATAGGCGGCACTGCTGAGCACTGATGGGCACTGATACGTGGCACTGATGGGTACTGATTGGCACTGGTATGTGGCACTGATAGATGGCACTGATGGCACTGATAGGCATCACTGATGGCACTGTCAGGCATTTGGGATGGGCACTAATTGGCAGCTGCCTAGGCACTGATTGGCGTTTCCATGGTGGTCTAGGGTGGCATACCTGGTGGTCCATAGTGATGGCCATCCCTGGTGGTCCTGGTGGCATCCTGGTGGTCCTGGGCGGGCATCCAAGAGGGGCTGCGCTGATAAACAATCAGTACAGACCCCCCTGTCAGGAGAGCAGTCGATCGGCTCTCCTCTGCTCACGTCTGTCAGATGCGAGTGAGGAAAAGCCTATCAATGGCTCTTCTTGTTTACATCGAGATCACTCGTAATTGGACACGGCTGATCACATGGCAAAGAGCCTCTGACGGAGGCTCTTTAATGAGATCGGTGTAGTGGATTGTCAAACTGACATACTGCACCACAGATCGCCGCGATGCTGGCCCCCTCAGGCGCACTGCGGCTGTTATCCTGCTGGATGTCATATGACGCCCAGTCAGGATAGCTGAACCACCGCCTGGCTGTCACTCTGCTACAGGCCGGGCGGGAAGTGGTTAAACCCTTACATATGCCCACCGAAGTGACTATCCTCAGGTGATACACAAAGATTCCTACATAAATTGTACCTATTTATCTGCAGAAATCTCTCCTGTGCAGCCTTCTAAAGGAACACACAGATCAAAGACTTTTTTCTCAGCGCCAGAAAGCAAGTGGTAGGGATTTGGTTTCGCACTGCATAAGAGAAGAGCTGTGTGTAACCTGAGACCTGAGTGGAGGGAAATGACACACTCTACTCTACCCGCTCTCATAGAGAAACAGGCACAACTGAGGCTTTCAATCACCTGCTGTGTGCTGAAGGGGCAGTGAGGACATTTCTGTGGATTGCTTGCTGTAGTCTGACAGAAGTGTTTCATGCAGATAGCAAAGGGAGGATATATCAGATGGGAGCAACATCAAGTGCTTTAGTTAGAGGCTAGTACACACTATAGAGGGGTATGCTTTGTTCAATTTATATATTTATTTTTTTCATTTCAGAGGTTTACAACCACTGTACTGTTTCTGAATGTGATTACCAAACAGATATTAGAGACACTAATTCACGCTACTCTGTATTCACCAATAAATCTTTAAACGTATTTATTAAAATTCAAGTAGTATAAGTTCCTAAATTCAATTTTATATCAGCTTCTAATTCCCTGTCTCAGATTCTTTGGATTCATATGTGCGCGAACCTGAAACAATTTCACCCTTTTCAAAGCCAAACTTTTCTTGCTTTAAAATTTCATCTTCATTCCTGCTTGTACTCTAAAGAATAACTGGATGTGGAGAGATGTTGTGAGAAATTCCTTCATAAAACTGCACATCAGAACCTCAATCAAAGGCCAACTTTTCTGACATGCATTAGGATACAGAAACGCAATTATGGCAATCACTTGCTGGCCATGCAGGTGTTTCTGCTCAGTGCTTGTTAAAACGTAAATCAAATTTCATACATTGGATTAGCTACATTATTAATTTAATCCGTTTCTGAAGCAAACCTGAAAGCAGAAAAAAAGTTTTGTTTTCACTTTTTTATTTGTATTTAGTTAAGATGCTCTTAAAGTGGTCGTGAAGGCGAAACCTTTACCTGAAGGTAAAAAACCTTCTGCTTTCTGCTCCCCCCTCTCTCGATCCAGTGATGTGTACAAGACACTCGGCTGTCCAGACACTTCCTCTCCTCATTGGCTGAGACAGCAGCGTGTGCCACTCCTGTCAATCACAGTCAGTAAACCAATAAGCAGAGAGCGTGGGGCGGGGCCCGAGCCACGGTGCTGTGTCTTATGGACGCATAGAGCCAGGCTTGGGAGCAAGCACGCACCAGTGCCCCCATATCAAGCCGCTTGCTATTCGGGGCACTGATCAAGGGGGAAGAGCCATGAGTAGGGAGGATTGGGGCTGGTCTGTGCAAAACCATTGCACAGAGCAGGTACAGTGAGTATAACATGTTTGCTATTTAAAAAAAAAATAATCTGAACCTTTAATATCACTTTAAGAGAGTGTTTTGGGGATTTATTTATACAACAATTATTGCACAAATGTCAGAAGCATTCATGCATGCTAAACAAAATGTGACCCTCATTTTTACAAGAGATTAATGCCTGAGGGCCAGATTCTCCAATATTCTGCGGCGGCCTCGCGTAAGCTATTTACACTACGCCGCCGCAACTTACTGGAGCAAGTGCCGTATTCCTCAAGCACTTGCTCCGTAGTTTGCAGGGGCGTAGTGTAAAAGGCCCGGCGTATCCCCGCGTATTTCAAAGGGGGCGGCTTATATTTAAATTAAGCGCGCCCCCGTTTCGATCGAACTGCGCATGCGCCGGGCTAAAAATAGCCCAGTGCACATGCTCCAGTTCTCAGCGGAAAACGTCAATGACGCCGACGTGTGCGTCATTGACGTAAAGTCATATTCAAGAACGACTTAGGAAAACGACGTACCCAACGGGAAAAGACGACGCGGACCAGATGCCATACTTAACATGGCATACGTGGGACTGGCGTAAGGTTACCCCTCATATAGCAGGGGTAACCTTGCGCTTACGCAAACGACGTAAGCGACGGTTACGCGACGCAAATTTGTTCGGGAATCGGCGTATCAGGCTCATTTGCATAATCAAATGAGACCTGAACGTAAACGCCTCCTAGCGGCCGGCGGCAAATTACATTTAAGATCCGACAGTGTAAGTGGCTTACACATGTCGGATCTTCAGCGTATCTATGCGAAAATGATTCTAGCAATCACTCGCATAGATGCGCGGGTCAAAAAAGAGAGATACGACGGAGTTTCCTGAGATACTTCGTTGTAACTCTACTCAGAATATGGCCCTGTATCTTTAGCTCTAAAATGGCAAAAATGCAATTACGTTTTCTGAAACATCTCGATGAGAAAACCAGACTGCATTTTGGCCACTAGATGGAGATGAAGATACAGGCACCAATCCCAAACAGTACAATTCCATTTCGTTCAGCGTAGATGAATCCTCGACAAATGATTTGTGCAATGAATGTTTTATAGAAGTAGTTGATGTATTATATTTTTTGTAACATAACAACACATACACAAAATGTTTTAAAAGTCTTCATTTCGTTTGTAAATTAATTCACTAGGCTTAGAACCATAAACATGATTTTGATTCCATATAAAATGTGAGAAAATTAAAAATAAAATAAAATGTTATTACATTTATATTGCATATCATATAATAAATATTATATATCATAAATATCATATATTTTATTACATTTTATATCTAGAGTAGCACTTGCTTTAAAATGACCACTTAAAAAACTTTTTAAAATATGCCCTCTCTTATGGTATGGAGATTTTTTAAGACCCCACATCTCTCCTCCAGTCTTGAAAATCACAGATCTCATGCCTTCAGCCGCGATTGCGGCTTTGTTTACTTCCGGGTATCCGTCACAACGTCATAATGTCGCGCCCGGGCCTTCGGCGGTCATAGAGATGACCGGTGATCATCTGGTCACCAGAAATCTCTATCGTCGGGAGTCAGCACGAGCCGATTTGTTCTCCGGGCCCCCGAAGGCACGGGAGAGCCCGGAGAAGAACTGGAAGGCTGCAGGAGGGGGGGATGTCCACCTATAAGAACGATCAAGCGGCGGAACTGCCGCTATGATCATTCCTATGGTGCGCAGAATCTTCGTCTGAAAAGAAGGATATCTGAAGGATGCCTGTAGCTGCAGGCATCATTCAGATATCCTTACCTCAATACCAGGACATCATATGATGGCGTGCGGTATTGAGGTGGTTAAGGTTAAACCACTTCTCCTCCAATCTCAATGTGTGGCTCCTTGTCCTCTTACATTCCTTGAGACTGAATCATTTTTTTCCTATGCTGGGATCACAATTGAGGTATTTGTAAATCGCTATTATATCTCCTCTCAATAGTCTTTTCTCCAGCGAGAACACATTTTACAAATACTAAATTTATTCTCGCTCTTCACACCCATACTAAAAAAGCCCTCGTTGGATCCCACCAATCTTAAAGCGGTTGTATACTCCGTTTTGTGATATTTACCTACAGGTAAGGCCATAATAAGGCTTACCTGTAAGTAAAATGAATATCTTAAATGTACACCGTTTAGGAGATATTCACCTTGCATGCAGCCACTGACATCAGCGGTGCATGCAATCTTAAGGTCTGGCGTACCACGCAGGAACTTCAGAGTTTCTTGCAGGAACCGAGGGCTCCCGCAGGAGTGGCTTCATTGACCTCAAAGCGCCCGAGCCTGCAAACCCAGAAGTAATGCCAGGGTAGCATGTCAAACCCCTCAGCGGTGACCAGGCGGCACTGCGGGGTCTCGTTCTCAGACAAGTATTTCATAATGAGCTAGTATGCGTTGCAACACGCCACAGAAACTGTGCTCCTAAAACTCACTAATCATTTACTAATGGGTAAGACCAATGGTCACTACTCTGTACACCTCTCTGCTGCCTTTAATACAGTTGATCATCCCCTCCTCCTAAAAAAACTCCACTACCTTGGTCTCCATGATTGTACTCTTCCTTGGTTCTCATCCTACGTATCCCACCACACTTTCAGTGTAACTTACAATTCTACCTCCTCTTTCCCTCTTCCTTTCTTTCCATCTGAGTGCCCCTAGGCTTTGTTCTTGAACCTCTCCTATTGTCGATCTACACCCCTTATCTCTTGGTCAGCTGATAGCCTCTCATGGCTTTCAATATAATTTCTACAGTGATGACACCCAAATATATCTCTCTACCCCATAGCTTACTCCATCACTTCCTCAAACGCAATCTATCCAAAACCTGCTCCACGTGGCCCTTCTCCTGACTTATTTGTCAAGATTGATGGTACAACTATCAACCCATCCCTGCATGCCAGGGTACCAGGTGTAATCCTGGACTCTGAACATCTCCAATATGTGCACCCACCTAAACCAAAGATACCACAAAGGCTTCTAATTCACTACCTTGTTATCCAGTGGCAGTGAGTCCATAGAGGGCGCAGGAGTGCCGCCCCCTCTCTCTCCTGCACCACCACTGAAATACAATACATAGATTCATGCATTGCATTAATCTATGTATTTTTGCTGCCGCCCACTATTCAGATGGCAGTGGCGACAATTGATGGCACAGTGGCGACAATTGATGGCATGGCACAGTGGTGACAATTGATGGCACAGTGCCTGCATTTGATGGCACAATGGCTGCATTTGATGGGCACAGTGGCTGCCTTGAATGGGCACAGTGGCTGCCTTTAATGGGCACAGTATCTGCCTATGATGGGCACAGTGAGCCTGCAATTGTTTTTTTTTTGTTTTTTGTTTTGCCCCCCCCAAAAATGTTGAGCACCAGCCGCCACTGTTGTTATCTTTCACCTCAACTACTGCAACTCTCGCATCATTGGCTTACCTTTACATAGGCTATGTCCACTTCAGTCCATCCTGAATGTTACTGCCAGACTCATCCACCTTACCAACCATTCAGTGTCTGCTACCCCTCTCTGCCAATCCCACAATGGACAGTGAATGAAATTCAAGATACTAACAACTTACAAAGCCATCCACAACTCGGCCCCAGCTACACCACTAATCTAGTTTCAAAATACCAACCAAATCATTTTCTTCATTCCTCACAAGACCTCCTGCTCTCCAGGTCCCTCATCACCTCCTCCGATGCTCATCTCCAGGACTTCTCCTGAGCCTCTCCCATCCTCTGGGACTCCCTAATCCAATCTGTCTGACTATTTCCTACTATCTGGGCCTGGGCCTGGGCTTGAACCTGGGACCTCTGCTGCATCTGCCACTGACTCTTCTTACTGAGCCACCTGAGATACTGGATATCACCCTGATCCATTGGACAATCCTGTCTTGTGCCTTCTGCTGAACATTGAACTCTTTTCTCCTCCCATGAACTTGCCGATTTAAGCCATGTCTCTGTACTTCCTACTTGCCAGATTATTGTGCTCTCTCCAGCCAATATCTCATTCTTGTCTCTTCTGCTGCCATCCGTATCTTTGTTACTATTCGTTACTGACCTTTGGCTTGTTCCTTGACTATGCTTCTGCTTAAACCCAACCTGCACCCATTCATTATTGACCTTTAGCTTGTTCCTCGACTACGCTTCTGTTTGATCCATATCTGCTTATTTGCTACTGAACCCTGGCCTGCTCCCCTCCTGGTGGGATGATCCTGAGGACTGCACCTTGGTACTAACACTCAGCAAAATCTCCAATACAGTTGTGACTACTTAAAGACAATTTCTCTGTACACTAAACCTTATTTTCCTTTGTAATAATTCTAGCAGTGTGTAAAGCTTTGCTCAATGCTGCCACTATGTGTGGATAACTTGTTTTTTCAATGTTATATAATAATACTAACTTCGGAGCATCAACTGTGCTAGATTATCTCACAGCAGTCAAAAACATGCTTATTATTTAACAGACCTCCTATAAACAGATAAGATTGGCTTCAAGCTACCATTAGTAAACACTGTTTATTGGATACACATTGTTCCAACAACCTTGTTAGGATCTGAAGTGTGGCAACTTCTCATATTCAGCCTGTTCAGCTGTCAATGAGGTTGAGAACAGATACAGTATGCTTTCCACTCATGCCACCTAAGCTGGCCATAGATGGATGATTTTCTTTTATTTCAGGAGGTAAAAAAAAAAAGAAAAAAAAAATGAAGGATTCCTCCATCCAAGATGGGTGGATGAAAGAATTTCCCCTGCCGGGACATTGTATTCTCAGAGTAGGACCCAACACTGTCAGGATACACTCAAACATTTTCCAGTGTGTCCCTCCAACAGAAGTTATTTAAATGATCATCTTATTTTGAGCAAGGACAGCTGCATAATGATTGAAATTCGGCTGGTACCTGCTGAAATTTCCAAATTTCAATCAGTATTTGGCCAGCTTTAGGGCTGGACTCAGGACCCACCACATTACTTAATCACAGATTTAGGTACATATCTGATATTATTATATTTATAATATTTCTGATATGTCATTTTTTTTATTTAAGCCCACCTCGAAAATTGTTGGGGGGAGATGATGGAGTATGCCTGGGGTTCAGCTTTAACTCTACAGCATCTACCAATAATCTATGGTAAATTGAAACCTGATGAGTTATTGCACTTTCCACTCCATTCTGATAAACATGCTAGGAGCTCATTCTAGAAATGATTAAAGGGGTTGTAAATGAAACATAATTTTTTTGCTGAAATGACTGTTTACAGGGTATAGAGACATAATAGTTAACTGATTGCTTTTAAAAATTATTAAAAATAGATACAAATCAATCATATAATGTACCTGTAGTTTCTAGTTGCGTTTTTGCATGTTGTTTCCTGCCTCTCTTCCTTACAGAGCCATAGAGCAGTGATGGTTTGGAAAAAGAAACTAGAAACTAGACACACAGTAATCACAACTCCTTGAAGCTAGTGACCACAGAGAGAAAGCTCCCAGCACTGTGGTCATCAGGAAACAGACAACCAGGAAGTGTGGAGATCAGAGAAGAATTACAGCAACTTGAGAGCAAAAACGAACAACGAGGACATGAAAACAGCTCTGCATTAAGGTAAAGGAAGCTGTTAAGATAAAAAAAAATCCTTTACAAACCCTTTAAGCTCAACAAGGAAATAAATTGCTTTGGGGGAATTTGTTTCTAATCTTTTCCTTTAAAGCCCCCAGCAAATGGTTATATTAGTGATCACAAAAAATAAAATACATTTTTTATTACCATCAAAGAAGTAAAATGGATACAAAATTGTACTAACCTTGTGATTCCCATGATAACCATCTAAAGAGTTTGGTGTTAAATAACTCGCTTGAAGCTTTTCATCAATTGTTTTAACCATCACGTCCTTATAACTTCCTCTATAATGACTGTTGAATGGAATTGAAATACTTATGGGAAATGGGATTTTAAGATCAGCTTCTTCACTTGAAATGTTCAAAACACTGCTGACCAATTCTTCTCCATCTGACACCACTAATGAGCTAATTTCATCAATAAATCTACATTTTAGGCTCCGCAGGACAAAAGAAGGAGCCTTAATGAAGCAGGCCAACTGTTCTTCATCCTCACCTTCGACTTCTACTGTGTATCTGTAAAAATAACATAGTCAAAATTGGAAATTATATTTCTATGTTATAAGATTAATTTCACAACCTATTTTTATATAGTTCTTTTGTTTTAAATGAAAGTGTAAGCTATTAGGTTTAAAGGGAACACATGACAAACATATTAAAAAAGAGATAATAAAAAATAATCTCCAAAATGTTATATAATCTTCAACAAGTTAATGTCATTTCCAATCTTTTCAAATCAGCAACTTTCATTAAAAAACCTGTGGTTCCCACAAAAAAAAACTCCTTGCTCATGCACCTCCTATCATAGGATGACAACACTCTGGCACTGTCTTCCAATTGCTCTCCTATATTGCCACCCAGCCATATACACATAGGGGCAGATTCACAAACAATTGCATGGGCGCAGCGTATTTGTGAGATACGCTACGCCGCTGTAACTTACTTTTCCCAGCTTCAAATCCACAAAGAATTTGCGCCGTAAGTTACGGCGGCGTAGTGTATCTCTCGCGGCGTAATGGCGCGCAATTTAAATGCAGCGAGTAGGGGGCGTGTTTCATTTAAATGAAGCGCATCCCCGCACCGAACGAACTGCGCATGCGCCATCCCTAATTTTCCTGACGTGCATTGCGCTAAATGACGTCGCAAGGACGTCATTGTTTTGACGTGGACGTAAATTACGTCCAGCCCGATTCACGGACGACTTACGCAAACTAAATACATTTTTTAAAATTATACGCGGGAACGACGGCCATACTTAACATTGAGTACGCCACCATATAGCAGCTTTAACTATACGCCGGAAAAAGCCGACTAGAGACGACGTAAAAGAATGCGACGGACGCTCGTACGTTCGTGGATCGTCGGAAATAGCTAATTTGCATACTCAACGCGGAAAACGACGGGAACGCCACCCAGCAGACGCCGAAGAATTGCATCTAAGATCCAAAGGCGTACGAAGACGTACGCCTGTCGGATCTAACCCAGATGCCGTCGTATCTTGTTTTGAGGATTCAGAACAAAGATACGACGCGGGAAATTTGAAAGTACGCTGGCGTATCAGTAGATACGCCGGCGTACTCTCTTTGTGGATCTGCCCCATTGAATGTAAAACATAAATGGCTATGCAGGCGCTGAAGTCAAAGGCATGTTCTAACATTTTCATCAACAGAAGACCACCCTGAGCAATTATTGCAGTTGCTACTGGAGCAAAATCTAGTAGGTATGAAGTGGCTGGGGAGGCTAAAGGAGATCAACAACAACAAGATAAAACAAATGATGAAAAAGCTGATAAGATGATTTATTTCTTCTATGAATAGAAATAAGATGCCAACTGAGAGCGCTCCCTTTGCATCAGAGTTAACAGAGTCTAAACAAGTAAAATCAAACTTTCTTTAAAATTCTGATGACTAGTTTAAGGTAGATCATTTTTAAATAATCAAAACTGTCCTTACTGCAGCAAAATAAAAGTAGAGAGTCCGCATTTAGGGAAAGGTATCATAATAACAAAATACATATATAAAACTAAACACAACTTATGACTTCTTATTCAGCAAATACATTTTTTTTCTAATATTAACCAATTAAGCCCCGGACCAAAATGCAGCTAAAGGCCCAGGCCAGGTTTTGCGATTCGGCACTGCGTCGCTTTAACAGACAATTGCGCGGTCGTGACTCCCAAACAAAATTGGCGTCCTTTTTTTCCCACAAATAGAGCTTTCTTTTGGTGATATTTGATCACCTCTGCGTTTTTTTTTTTTGCGCTATAAACAAAAATAGAGCGACAGTTTTGAAAAAAATGCTATATTTATTACTTTTTTCTATAATAAATATCCCCCAAAAATATATAAAAAAAAGTTGTTTTTCCCTTAGTTTAGGCCGATACGTATTCTTCTACCTATTTTTGGTAAAAAAAAATCCCAATAAACATTTATCGGTTGGTTTGCGCAAAATTTATAGCGTTTACAAAATAGGGGATAGTTTTATTGCATTTTTATTAATTATTTTTTTTTTACTACTAATGGCGGCGATCATTATGGCGGAAACTTCGGACAATTTTGACACATTTTTGGGACCATTGTCATTTTCACAGCAAAAAATGCATTTAAATTGCACTGTTTATTGTGAAAATGACAGTTGCAGTTTTGGAGTTAACCACAGGGGGCTCTGAAGGGGTTATGTTTCACCTAGTGTGTGTTTACAACTGTAGGGGGGTGTGGCTGTAGGATTGACATCATCGATTGTGTCTCCCTATAAAGGGGATGACACGATCGATGCAGCCGCCACAGTGAAGCACGGGCGGGAGAAGCCGTGTTTACACGCGGCTCTCCCCGTTCTTCAGTTCCGGGGACCGATCGCGGCGATCGGGTCCGCGGGACCCACAGTCCCGGTCCCGGAGCTTCGAACCGGCCCGCGACCCACGGCTAGGTAGATGTACAGGACGTGCTGGTACGTCCATCTGCCTAGCCGTGCCATTCTGTGGACGTATATATACAGTGGGCGGTCCTTAAGTGGTTAAAACCCCTTTTTATGTCATGTAGTGATAAAAAGGACTGGCTGGTAGAACCACAGAGCATGGCAGGGGGCTGAGGCATTCAACATTCTAAAGCAAAATATTTCATGAATGGGCACCTACCCTACCTTTTTATACATGTGCATTTTGGCTTAATTTGTTTTTTTGTCACTTCAAGGGACAGATTAAGCTTTAAATGTTTTTGTTTTCAGGGCTTATCAAACGTTTAGCACTAATTTTAGGGGACGGTTAGGTTATAAATCTTCAGGTAGGGAAGGGTTCAGCTTTGAGTGGTATACTTTATAAGTATAACACTGGACACCTTCAGTATTCACACAAGTTCTTAATGCCAGGTGCCTTGTACTTAAAACTACCAGTGCTAAGCTGAAAACAAACAAATCAGAACATGGATGCGTTACTACAAGCATTGAAAGCGCAATGTACTTTTACTGTGTACTGTAAAAAGGCATCGTTTTCTTAAGACATAATATATTTAAAACCTTCAACATGATATGCTACAAGTAGAAGCTCTGCATGGATCTCTTTGAATGGAGGAGATGGGCATAAAGGAAGGGCATAGTAGCCACTCTTGATGGGTGCCTCTCACAGCACCAGCACCAGAGGACTTTTAGCTGTATTACCGGTACCATGTTCACTACAGCCTGTGCTCCATATCTCTATGTCATTTCTGGTAACCCTTTTGTTGACCACCAGGGTTATTTAACGCAGTACCAACACTAGCTACAATAAAATGTTTTATTACTTTATCTAATATACTTTACCAGTCAGAACCATCCCTAGTATAAGGCAAAATGAAAAGCTCTTGCATCATAGATCCTCCAACTGTCCCTCGATGTGATCTACTCTTTGAAATCAGCAAAGTGATGCAGTATCTGCAGCCCTGTGGTGGTCCCCCAAGAGGGAGCGCCCTAAAACCCAACTCCAGTCTCTTTTATTTTGCGTAGAAAGAGTGAGGGCCAGTTTGTCGTCCAGCGGCTACGCCTCCGCAACTTAGACGGGCAAGTGCTGTATTCTCAAAGCACTTGCTCTGTAAGTTGCGGCGGCGTAGCGTAAATCGGCCGGCCTAAGCCCGCCTAATTCAAAATTGGAACAGGGGGGCGTGTTTTATGTAAATGTTCTGTGACCCAACGTGATTGACGTTTTTCACGAACGGCGCATGCGCCGTCTGTGGAAATCTCCCAGTGTGCATTGCTTCTAATACGCCGCAAGGACGTATTGGTTTTGACGTGAACGTAAATTACGTCCAGCCCCATTCACGGACGAGTTACGCAAACGACGTACAATTTTAAAATGTCATCGCGGGAACGACGGCCATACTTAACATTGGTACGCTGCACTTACGCCACCATATAGCGGGGGTAACTATACGCCCGGAAAAGCCTAACGTAAACGGCGTAACTTTACTGCGTCGGCCGGGCGTACGTTCGTGAATTCGCTTATCTAGCTGATTTACATATTTCGACGTGTAAATCAGCGTACACGCCCCTAGCGGCCAGCGTAAATATGCACTTACGCCTGTCGGATCTAATAGATATCTATGCGTAACTGATTCTAAGAATCAGGTGCATAGATACGACGGCACAACGCAGAGATACGACGGCGTATCTGGAGATACGCCGTTGTATCTCCACTGAGAATCTGGCCCTAAATGCTTTTATCATGTTTTTTTTGTTGCTGTTCATAATAATGTCAGAGATATTTCATCTCACTTCCTTTAACTATGACAGCACGACAGGAAACAACAGTTATCAATGGGATAAGAAGACACTGACAGTAATTAAAGTTTTACAACATTTCTAACTCTTTTGCTAACAAATGGTTTCTCATTTTGCTGACAAAAGTGTTTTGTGCCTCTTTCCACGGAAGACACTTTTCATCACTTCCTGTCTAGACAGAAAGTGTGAGAGGAAGTGTGAGGAACTTTTCCCAATGCAGATTGCAATAAAAAAGGGAAGTGTTCTCCACTCCACCTGTCAAAAAAATTGCTGGGGTTTGGATTTAAAGAGTAACTCCACTTTTGTTGAGAAGAAAACAATTCCCTCTGGGTGATCAATGTACATTGCAGTAAAGAAGAAGAGGTACTCATTGATCCAATAACATTTGTATTGGCCACATCCCTTGGCGACATATAAAAAAAAAGAGAGTATCGCCCCCAGGGTGGGATTTTAAAGGCCAAACAAAGTATAAAGGAAAAAAAAGATCTTTAATGGGAAATAAGTACAAAAACTGGCACTTAATGTAGAAGCACACAGTACGCACCTAAGGTGCATATAAAAGCAACAGATGTACAAATACAAAAACAATAACACTAAAACAGTACATATGCCACAAACAATGGCAAATAGACAAAAAAGTACTGTCCTTGTGGATGATGTGTGTATGCCCGATGCGTTTCTGGTTGTCGACCGTCATCAGGGGCCACGGGAGGAAGAGTAGTGCAAATTGTAGTTCAAACCATGTAATAAACTGGATGTGGACCCCCTTTGTTTAGTTATAGAGTTGTGTGGGGATGGAGTAACGTCCGAGCGTCCCTCATAACCAGAGGAGTGGAAAGTAGCGGGTCCAGAACCTTCCGGTGTATAACTAGCCAAAAGTGAAGTGTGGAGTGGCGTTGCCCTGAGTAGATAGGTGCCTGGCACCTATCTACTTGGGGCAACGCCACTCCACACTTCACCCTTGGACCTATTAGAGTCATTGAGTCTACTTAGACCCGAACGGGGACACAGGCAGTGGCGAGTTCTTGGAATTGGGCAGGACGGTACCCGGCTTAATGGCTGCATATACAGGTGTACCTTCATTATAATTTTAATGTTTTTATGTATATGGAAATGTTCTTACTTTTTTTTTTTTTTCATATGTACACTGTTTCTTCTTTTATATTTAAATTTGATGTTTCGATGTTTTTATATATGTGTATTTATGTGTGCTTTGTTTGTTGATATATTATTTGTGGTCTGTGGATTGCGATCTGTCGGGCCAGGTGAGTGTTTCACTCTTCCTGGCTTCTAATTGATCTCACTAATGCCTCGTACACACGGCCAGGCTTTCCGAGAAAAAATGTCAGACGGGCTTTTTTCTCAGAAAGTCCGGCCATGTGTAGCCTCCATCTGACTTTTTTTGTCAGAAGTCCGACGGACCTTAGATAGAGAACCTGTTCTCTATCTTTCCGTCGGACTTTCGCCGGACTCACGGCGGACTTTTGCATGGTCAAAAGTCTGACCGTGTGTACAAGGCATTACAGACTTTTGGCTACAAATAAACATGCACACCTGGGGGTAATTTAGTGAGTAATGAGAACGTTTGTGTGAAACATGTCCACTGAGCACCTTTTGGATTGTTGTGTGTCATGTTCCTATGATTTTATGGATCTTCAATAAACTTCAATGATTTTAATTCCTGGATGTGCCGCCACCCTTCTTTGTTTCACCCACATACATTCAGCAGCATATAAGATTCTGCAGGTGGATTGTGAGCAGTGTGTACTCAGCTCTCTCTTCTGTTGCGGTACAGTGGTGTGAAGTGAACATATAAGAGTCAAATTGTCTTGACTGTATTGGAACACACATTGGGCAAGACTGCCAGAACAGCCCAACACTTGTTTTTTTTTTATCTCTATGCATTAAGATAAAAAAAACAGCAGAAGCCTCCCTTCAACCCTCCAAATACTTACTTGAGCCCATCTCATACCAGGAATGTTGCGCGAGAGACTCGGCTGTCTGGGACTCTCCCTCCTCTTTGGCTGAGACACACAGTGGGCGCTATTGGCTCCCGGTGCTGTCAAAGTCAGTGAGCCAATGAGGAGAGAGAAGTAGGGACAAACCGCGGCTCTGTGTCTGAATGGACACATGGCAGGAGGGAGGGGCCAGGAGCACTGAAGAGGGACACGGGAAGAGGAGGATCAGGGCTGCTCTGTGCAAAATCCCTATATAGAGCAGGTAAGTATGACTTGTTTGTTATTTTTAAATAAATAAATAAAAGAGACTTTGGTATCACTTTAATGAAAGAGGTCAGTGGAGGACCCAGAAATTGACAATCCCAAAAGTGTTGGCTTCTGTTCGGACCTCAGAATTATATTTCCAGTAATATATTCCCAGCATCATAGTAGAGTTTGGAGCCAGCCGTAAAGGTAAGTATGTTCTGTATTCTCCTATTTTAAAACTTTATATAGAGTCACTTTTACACTTAAATTGTATTTTTTTAAAGTTATTCTCAATCTTTATAAATCTGCAGCTTTTGCTAAAATATACCCTGGGGATCCTGCCATAAAGGTCTTCTTTGGTCAGACAATTTCTGTTTTAGGAACACTATCCCCAACTCTCAATTGTAATCCTACATTCTCACCCCATCACACAAACTTCTGATGGAAACTACAAGTGTGTGTTTCAACACACATTACCCAGGCAAGATTAGAAAACCCACCCTGTGAATAGGGTGACCACATTTCCAAACTACCATTCAAAGACACCCTCTCCTCCCAAAAATCAGCTTGTGCTGTAACGAATCACAGCACAGTGATTGGACGCAAGAGGCGGGATTTATGATTTGTCCAATCACAAGCAGGGGGTGGGATTGTGCTCCTCCAGGCTTTCCCGGCCAGGACATGTACTGTCATTAAGTAAAGCATTGATGTGGCGGACTTTTTTGGGGGCATCAGATTGGCCCGGGGGGGGGGGGGGGTGGCTGTGTCAGTTTCATTCCGGGACACTGTATTGACCTGGAATGAATGTGCCTGGGACAGACCTGCAAAATGCAGGACTGTCTTGGGCAATCCGGGACACGTGGTCACCCTACCTGTGAGATGCTAATCACTCATCGCTCATTGCTGGAGTGCATGCATGTAGCCAAAAAGTAACAGCAAAAAAAACTGAAGAAGATCTGTATTATTGAGATGCGTCAAAGGATTAAAAAGGGTCACAACAGTAAAATGCAGTATTATATATTTTTTAAATGGCAGCTGTTTATGATAAGCAGTCTTTCAGTTAGGGTTAAAATCTATTTTAATTATTAAACAGAAATTATGTTTACTTACTCTTTGTAGGTCCAGTTTCCAGAGTCTGCTAGGTATTCTGGTGAGAGGTTTACAGTTGTCCCATTTAAAGTGATCTCAGTAGCAGATATATCCATTAGCTTTTCTTTTTTACCTCTATACTCTTGCAGGTGATCTGTTTTGTCATTCAATTCTTGGTTGCTGGCCATATGTCCATCCACTGTATAGGTTTGTTCCTCATCTAATGATGTATTGTTATTCCTTTCCATCTGCTCCAGTGTTTGGTTGGTTTCTTCCTTACTATCTGTTTTATAACAGTGATCATTTGTATCACTTATAACTGTGTTGTCAGTTTCACCCATTTGGGCATTTAAAAGTGATTTTTTTTTCTCAGATAAATTCGCTTTTAGTTCAGGAGATTCAGTGGCACACATAATCTCTTTATTGTTAATAGGTCCCTCAGTTTCACCGCTTGTGAGCTTGTCTGTCAGATTGCTGTTCTCATCCTCACGCATAGTGTCTTTATTTCGAATAGTGATATTTAATTGCTCTTTGGCTTGGTCAAGGTCTTTTGCTGCATTCTTAAGTATTTGGCTGACTTCACAAATATATTTGATGGGTTCTGCAATTACAAAACATAAACTTTATTTTTGTTAAGAAACACAATGATCTAATCTACCGTATATCTTAAAGGAGTAATTAAAAAATATATAAAAAAAATTATAAAATATATATACTCTAA
Organism: Rana temporaria; assembly: GCF_905171775.1. Lineage (NCBI taxonomy): Eukaryota > Metazoa > Chordata > Amphibia > Anura > Ranidae > Rana > Rana temporaria. Next base: position 592,465,635 of record NC_053489.1, read on the forward strand.
TGCCGTGTACACATGCTCAGGAATTTCGTACAATAAATGTTCGATGTGAACTTGTTGTCCTAAATTCCAACCGTGTGTAGGCTCCATCAAACATTCGCTGTCGGAATTTCCGACAACAAAAATTTGAGAGCTGGTTCTCAAATTTTCCAACAACAAAATTTGTTCTCGTTATATTCCTATCGTGTGTAGAAAATTCTGACTCACAAAATTCCATGCATGCTCTGAATCAAGTACAAGACGGAAGCACTCAGTCTGGTAAAACTAGCATTCGTAATGGAGATAGCACATTCGTCACGCTGTAACGGACTGAAAAGCAAGAGACTGAAAAGCGCAAATCGTCTCTCACCAAACTTCTACTAACACGACTGGTATTGAACTTCCCTTTAATAGTGCCATTGTACGTGTTGTACGTGACCGCGTTCTTGGCGATCGGAATTTCTGACAACTTTTGTGCAACGTGTGTTGCACAAATGTTGTATGTATGCAAGACAAGTTTGTATACAAGACAAGTTTGAGCCAACATCCGTCAGAAAAAATCCGGAATGTCGGAATGTCCGATCGTCTGTACGTGGCAATAGAGTGGTCATCCATGTTATGCAGTCATTGTCTCTTTAAATGGCTTGAAGTTCCAATTTCTTTTGGAAGTCTTTGCCCACCATTTGTTTAATATATTAAAGTTAGACTAGTTACTAAACCTGTCCATGCAAGGATTGAACTTTAGACGATTCCTGATGAATTTTCCAATATTTGTTCTGTGAATAGCCCTGTCAGAATGACCTGGCTCTTCAACAGTCAATTTTTAGATTGACATTCACCAAAAAAGCTGGTTGGAAATCTTTTGGCTGAACAACACCAGCAGCCAATCAGTTGCAAGTACTGTTTTTTTTTTTTACCCTGAGTGGTGCATGTTCCAGCTGCCAGAATACAATAGGCAGTATGGCAGATTTGTCCCTATATGTTGTTTAACATGATTTTTCCAAGGGCTGAACGAGAGATATCTAAAAAGTGTATGATCAGCCTAAGATCTACAAAAGTTACACATACACATGCGAAGTAGATAGAAACTGATATAGCATACTGTTCTCCCTGCACTGTATGCATGTTCTTTACAGTATAGAGTGTAGAGGTTTGTTTGTTCCAAGATCTATGTTTGCCCCAAGCATGTCTGAATCCACTTACTGTAGACGGATTCACTACCTTTACTGGAAGTATTTTCCAAGCATCGACTACTCTTTTGATAAAGTAATGCTTTCTAAGGTTCTTTCCTCCTTCTAGTTTTAGGTCATGTTAAGGTCATGTTCTTGAATTGGTCAACAATGTATCCCCAATATTATACTCTCACTAGGGATTATTTTTTCCTTTGTTGCATTACAGGGTTTGTAAACCCTTTTAAACCCTTGTTTAAAAAATAAAATAACAAATATATCATACTTACCTCCACTGTGCAGTTCGTTTTTGCACAGTGTGGCCCTGATCAACGTCTTCTGGGGTTCCCCGTGGCTCTCTTGGCTCCTCCTTGATTCTCCCCCTGGGAGAAGCACTTTTCCTGGGGGTTACCTTGAAGGCGTGCTCCCAAGTCTAGCACTTGCGTCTATAGACACACAATGCAGGACTCGGCCCTGCTCCCCAGCGCCCGCGTCATTGGATTTGATTGACAACAGCGGGATCCAATGGATATGCTGCTATTAGTCTATCCAATCAAGAGTTGAGAAACCCAGGCAGAGCACTAGAGCACGTCTCCGCCGAGGGATTGATGGGCTTAGGTGCTGGTGGCCCAGTCACTGTCAGAAGTGTTTTCACCTTAATTCATAGGATACATTAAGGTGAAAAAACACAAGGGTTTACAACCCCTTCCTTTTAATTTGCATTTAGAAACAATAAACTGCTGGTTCCACTGCTTTGACCAATTTTCTAAGAATGTCAAATCGTGTTCCATGTTACAGATACACTGAAAGTGGTTGTAAACCCTTTACAACCACTTTAGCCAGTGCCAATCCTGACCTCCCTGGGGCCCTAAGCAAATTGACATGTCACATTGAAAATGAGAAGCGGGGGGCGCTGACGACAGTGACATGTCACATTAAAGAAAGTTGAGAAGCGGGGGGTGTTCTGCTGTCGGAAATGACATCTTACATTAAATTGAGAAGCAGGGGGTGCTGACTTCTTACCTCTTCTCCCATGCAGCCAGCGAGTTGAGAAGCGGAGTGAGGGGGCGAAAATGACTTCTTACCAGGTGGGGCCTCTAGTCATTTGGGGGGCCCTTCGCAGCTTTGCGGGGCCCTAAGCAGCTTGCATAGTTAGCCTATAGGGCAGATCAGCCATGACTTTAGCCTACAGATAAGCCTAGATTAAGGCTTACCTGTAGGTGCTTGAAATATCTCCCAGACCTGCACGGTCTAGGAGAGATTTGCAAATCACCGTATGGCGATTTCTCCTGTGCATACGCCGGAGGTAAAAAGGACACACTGTGCCGTTTCTATCTCGGTCACGCCGTAAAATGCCGCTCCCGCGTGTTCCTCTTGAAACCGGAGAAGAACTGGCAGATATGCCAATACCCGTTATGGCCGCGCTAATCTGCACATGCACATAAGCAACCGGTGCGTAAGGGCGAACGGCTAACATTCTTACGCAAACGTGCTAATTACCAGAGTTTTGCTGGCCTAAAGGACTCCAGATGCTCTCATAAATTGTTGGATTATTGTCAGCTCTGTATCCTGTGTTCCTGTGTTCAAGATAATAAGTAATTGGTATCCAAAAATAGATTAAAATAGATTAAATGAAATAGATTAAATAGATTAGCCAATTTAATCTATTTTATTTAATCTATTTTAATCTATTTTTGGATACCAATTACTTATTATCTTAATGTATTTTTATGATTGGTTAATTTATTTATTTATTTATTCATACGTGTGTGTGTGTGTATATATATATATATATATATATATATATATATATATATATATATATATATAATATATATATATATATATATATATATATATATATATATATATATATATATATATTCCTCTATTTATTATGTCATTTTTAAACACAGCGTTACGTTTTTATGGACGTTTCCCTTTTATCCTATGAATACCTGACTTCCTGGATTGTCAGATAGATCTGAAGAAACAGCGGATGCTGTGAAACGTGTCATCTGATTGGTCACCACGTCACTTCTGGTTCACGGAGCTTACTTTCCACTCTGACACGCACTTCTGGTTCTGGTTTCCGGACACTATAGAGATCACATGGCGTGCAGCCCAGCTAGCCTTCCGGACCTCCACAGAGGCTCCACCACTGCGCCATCTTCCTGCGGCTTGTCACCTTGATCGCTGGAACACAGCTCCTGACTTTGTGGACTACACAGTGACCCCGAACCCCTTATTTATTTAATCCCTGAATATCACCATCTCCTTGTGAGTAGCCATTTGGTTTGTTTGTCCAATTAAACAAATTCTTAAATACTACACTGAGTCTGGCGCACCTTGTTCTTTTTCTATCTCTGGGCAGAGCACCATCTGACTCCAACTCCAGGGGTACTCTGCTCTCAGCCTCAAGGGGAGCCCTCTTGTCACCTCAGCCTCCAGCCTGGTACGTGACAGTATAATCCAGCCAGAATGTCTGAGGCTGAAAGAGGTGCTTCCCCATTAGAGACTCCATGCCAGCAAGTTACCGCCCTAACCCAAGCAGTGAAAAACCTGCAAACGGTTACTTTCAGCTGGAAGGTCACCTATAGAACCGTCATCTGCACGTAGGTAATTGCAGCTTCCTCATGCAATCATCAGAACTAGCGGCCCCAAAGCATCTCCTTTGGATCGCACGAGGAAGCTGCAATTACCTACATGCTGTTATGAAAGGGGGAGGGGGAAGCGGGTTGAGAGAAGGATTAGACTGGGGGGTATTAATAGAGGGACTTTTAGGAGAAAGGGATCTGGGGCTATAAATAATAGGGAGATATCTGAAGTACAATGTGAATGGTTCCAATGAAATTATAGGCACAGATATCACACTAAGAAATCCCATTGATAATTAGATATGTAAATAATAATGACTGATAAATGATGAAGGGTGAATTAACAATGGGAGGTTAGTTCGCAATATATACTGTACGTAGTCAATAGATAGATATTAAGATGACAGAACTATATATATATATATATATATATATATATATATATATATATATATAAGTAAAAGGATGAGACATAGAGGGGGGAATGGATATGGAAATAGGGGAGAGGGAGTGAGAGGAATGGGGGAGAGAGGTAAAAAAGGGGGAGAGAGGGAATAATCAGGGGGGGGTGGGGGTGATAATAAAAAAGTAAATATTATACCACTCCCGGGGGGACTTAGAAAAGTTAGGGTGGATGGTAGTAAAGAGAAAGACCGATTTGATTAAAGTTTAGTTAAATATCTAGAAAGGGGTTAGTTGGGAAGAAGACGGGAAGAGGAAAAGGGAGTTGGGAGGTAAATGAAAGATAAAGGGTTAAAAGAAGAAAGGAAATGACTGGAGGGGAGGAGGTGGGATTTCAGCCACTCATGCTATTGGAGGCCAATACCCCAAACCCGACACCTACAGGAAATTAGAAATCCCAGGTAGGAACCGTTATACAACCCCTTTTTTTTCTCTCTGTTTTCAAAACTGATGAATTTTAGAGAGGGAAAGTTGATCTGTGGAGGAGATTTAAATTTCCCCCTGGATCCAAAAGCAGATACTTCCGGGGGGGGTTTCATCAGTACCCAGTGGAATTAGAAAACGTATCATACGGAAGTTACATGAATTTCAATTGGTAGATGGGTGGCGTATCTTACATCCAGGGGAGAAAGATTATACTTACTATTCGAGTCCCCACCAAATTTATTCACGAATAGACCTTTTTCTGGTACCCCATCAGTTACTTCACTCAGTATAGGAAATCTTAATAGGTAACATAACATGGACAGACGGGGCACCAGTTACGATGGAGTTAACCTTGATGAGTCGTCAGAGTGGAGATGACGGTTAAATGAGAGTTTATTACGGATCCCCCAAATTATGGAAGATGTGACCAAAGAAATAATGTGGTATTTCCAGACAAATGATAACGAAGAAAGTGATCCGGGAATAATATGGGAAGCCCATAAATCAGTAATTTGAGGGGTCTTAATTAAACATGGCTCCCGAGTAAAAAAGGCTAGAGAAGAACAAATAAAATAATTGTTAGAAAGGATACAGAGATTACAGATACAGCATAAGGAGAAAACAGAAAGAGGCTTAGGAATTGAATTAGCACAACTAAGAAGACAAATAGCAGATCTCCTTTGATATAAGGCTGAAGAGGTTTTACAGTATGCAAAGAGGACGATGTACAATTCGGGAGACAAATGTGGGAAGTTATTAGCAAAAAAATTACAAAAACAACAGACACGGTCTATTTCCCATTTATTAAAACAAAGGCAGATCAAAAACGTTCACTCCCAAAAGAAATAGCGCAAGAATTTGGGGGATATTATTCCTCTTTATATAATCTTCCAGAAACATTGAATTCCCCTGGGTCTTTGGAGAAATACGTGTTCTCTTTGTGTCTGTCCAGATTAACATCTCTGGATTGAAGGAATCTAGAAAGACCAATTACTTTGGAGGAAGTGCAAACAATTAAACATAGTAAGGCTCCAGGCCCAGACGGGTTTACTATACAATACTATAAAAGTTTTATCACACAATTAGGGACATATATGACTAAGGTATTTATTGCAGTTGGACAAACAATGGTGCTACCACCGGAGGCCGTAATGGCACATATTAAGGTCATTCCGTAAGGGGAAGGATCCAGCGATCTGTAGTAGCTATAGACCAATATCTCAACTGAATCTAAATCTAAAAATAATGACAAAGATCCTGGCATTCCGCATACAGCCCCAGCTATCAAAACTTGTCCATCTAGATCAAGGAGGGTTTACCCAACAAGAGAGGCTAGAGACAGTACTATTAAAGTGTTAAATCTGATCCATCAAGCAAATAAAAAAAAGATAGCGAGTGTTTTTCTGAATACGGATGCAGAAAAAGCATTCGACAGAGTAAACTGGAAATTTATGTTAGGGGTCCTAAAACAAATGGGCCTCGGTGAGCGGATGGTACCGTGGATAGCGGGAGTGTATGTGGGACCCAGGGCTTTAGTAAAAGTAAATGGGGTGTATTCCAGGCCTTTTACGATCACAAATGGTACTAGGCAGGGCTGCCCCTTGTCGCCACTTCTATTTTCACTGACGCTAGAACCATTGTTAAATAAGATTCAACAGAACAAGGATATTGCGGGCATTGAACTGGGGGGAAAGGAATATAAAGTATCTGCATATGTGGATGATATGCTTTTTTCACTAGTAAAACCACAAATTTCGTTACCAAATTTATTGAAAGAAGTAGAACTGTATTGGAAGATATAGAATCTTAAAATAAATTATGGTAAATCGGAGGCGATGGGGGTGGCACTCCCGGATTCCATTAAAAGTGGCCTGGAACATTGCTTTAAGTTCAGGTGGACAACTAAAGCATTAAATTACTTGGGAACACAAATGCCCCCAGATATAAAGGACACCTTTGAATTAAATTTCATACCAATACTTAGCACAGTTAGAACATTGTTGGAAGGCTGGAGTAGAGGTATGCACTCATGGTTTGGGAGATGTAACATTCTAAAAATGAGTGTAGTGCCAAAATGTCTCTATCGTTTTCAAGCATTGCCAATTAAAATCCCCATGTCTTACTTCAGCTGCGTTTACAACATTTATTTGGGCAAGTAAACGGCCAAGGATAAGTAGAAAATTGTTGACTTTACCCAAAAGGGCAGGAGGAATATCGGCACCAGATATGCTGAAATACTATCAGGCTGCCCAACTGGGAAGGATAGTAGACTGGAGTAGACATGGGGATTATAAACTGTGGATCACTATTGAGCAACAAATGTGCCCAGTGCCCTTAAATAGGGCATTATGGTGTTATACGGCATTACCTCACATAGTACAAATTCATTCTACGATAGGACCAACCCTATGGACAGGCAACAAAGTATGTCAGAATCCAAAATTCTCTACTAAAAGCTCTCCCCTTTTCCCGATTGTAGGAAACCCAGAGTTTCAACCAGGTATGGAATCCCAAATATTTAATAAATAAAGAGAAAAAGTTAGATTTCAAGCCTCACATTTTTTAGGAAATAGGGGGTGGCCAACAATCGGTGAACTAATACAATGAGGAGGGAAATTTGAAATCCCTATATGGCAAGCTCGGCAGGTTCGACATTATTTAGAAACCCTGGGTAATGCAGAAAGTTACAGTCGGACATTAACAAAGTTTGAGGAATTTTGCGAGGGAGGGGAACCCCTCCCCCGCGTTGTTTCAAAAATGTATACACTGTTGACTGCACCCCCAGAGGACTTTAAAATGTCATGCCTGGCCAAATGGGAGAGAGATTTAGGCCAAACCTTCTCCCCAGCACAATGTCAGAATATTATAGACCTGTCGTTAAAATCTTCAAGGTGCACGAAAATACAAGAATTAAATTATAAAATATTAACATGCTGGTACTATACGCCATCGGTCTTCTTGAATAAAAAAAAATCTAAAAGTTTCTGACAGGTGCTGGAGAGGATGCGGGGAGAAAGGGACAATGATACATATTGTTTGGGCTTGTCCAGTAATAAGACAATTCTGGCAGACAGTGCAGAGAATTACTCAAACATTTACAGATTTCAGAGGACCCAGCTTTTTTCCTGTTACACTATACACAAATCCCACCCAAAAGATATATGAATTCAGTTTTGTGCTATTTGATAAATGCGGCAAAAAGCTGCATCGCAATAAATTGGAAGGATTCAAAAGCACCTTCAATCTCAATGTTGCTCAATAAAGTTAGAAGAGTAGGAATAATGGAGAAACTTCTGCCAATGAAGATAGAAAAGAACAAATTAAAATAATATGGGCACCATGGGAGATATTTGTACAATCAGAAGAAGGTAAAAAGCTATTAGGGGAGTAAGGATAATAATAAGCCCGGTAGGGAGAGAGTAAAAAGAAGGTATTTTGGACATCATGCACCAGAGGAGACAACAGTCCTTTTTTTTTTTCACGTATAGTGGAAGTGGGGATCGGAGGAGACTGGGGTCTTGAGGAGGGGATAAGGGGCTAGGGAACGGGGGGAGGGAAACAGGGTTTGAGGAAAAATTGAGTTAAAGGAAGAAGTGAATAAAATAAGAGATTAAAATGAACAAAATATATGGATTAATTAAGGCCTTTGGATGTAATCATAGGGGTAAAATAGATATAATTTGAAGAAGGAATAGTATTTGTGTTATTAATTGCCCTCTAAAATGGAATTCAAAAAGGCCTGTTTGATGTATTTTTTCTTTTTTTTGTTTCATAAAGTTTTATTAGGTAAATATGAAAACATAAACAGAACATCGTATAGATACAGCACATAACTGCATATTTTAACGGTAATAAGAAATAATCAAAAGAGTGATGTCACAGATTACAATCTTATGATATAATACAGTCATCAATCAGAAGAGATAATTAAAGAGAAAAATCAGAAATGAGTGAATAATGTATAGCGTAAATTTCACCAAAGAGAACTTTTATTGTACCTATCTTAACCAATGAACAGGTTATTCAATATTATATTTCTCTAAGGCCTCGTACACACGACAGAGTTTCTCGGCAGAATTCACCGAGAAACTCGGTCAAAACCCGGATTCTGCCGAGAAACTCTGTCGTCTGTACAGTTTTGGCTCGATGGAGCCGCCGAGGAACTCGACGAGAAAATAGAGAACATGTTCTCTATTTTCTCGTTGTCCGCGTTGTTCTATGGGAGAAGGCGGCCCGCCGAGCTCCTCGGCGGCTTCATCCCATCCCAAAAAATCCCAAAACTCGGCGGCTTCATCCCATCCCAAAAAATCCCAAAACTCGCCAAGCATGTCGAGTTCCTCTGTCGTGTGTACGAGGCCTAACGGTCAAGAGAGGTAACTAGGGGGATGGGAGAGGGGGGAAGGAGAGCGAAAGAAAAAAAAAAAAGGGGGGGAGGGGAGAGGGATTTTATTATGATTTAGGATAATTTACCAGTATATTCCTTCCACTCTACCGACACATTGCCTGTGTCGGTAGAGTGTGCTCAGTGCAACTAAACCCACTTGGTGGATAGTGCAAGTGTGCTGCTCATTCATTTGCAACTAAACCCACTTGTTGCATAGTGCTAGTGTGCTGCTCATTACCAGGGGCGGACTGACAACTCATGGGGCCCCCGGGCAATAGAAGATTATGGGGCCCCTCTGGCTTACAGATGACCACCACACCAGGAGGTAGTGCAGAGGCGGGGCAGCTAAAATCTTGGGATATTCACATTAAAAGCATGTCATTTTCGGACATATCAGGGACAGATCTAAAAAAAACACAGATTTTTACATACTGTCCCTGGTTTTACTGAGCCTGGCAACCCGGATGGGGCCCCCTAGTGGCATGGGGCCCTCGGGCAGTGCCCGAGTGACTCAATGGTCAGTCCGCCCCTGCTCATTACTTTGTGATTGTGCTAGCTGCAGTGTTCTCACATGTTGTATTGCCCGTGTGCTCAGTGCAACTAAACCCACTTGGTGGATAGTGCAAGTGTGCTGCTCATTCATTTGCAACTAAACCCACTTGGTGCATAGTGCTAGTGTGCTGCTCATTACTTTTCAAATAAACCCACTTGGTGCATAGTGCAAGTGTGCTGCTCATTACTTTGCAACTAAACCCACTTGGTGCATAGCGCAAGTGTGCTCATTACTTTGCAACTAAACCCACTTGGTGCATAGCGCAAGTGTGCTCATTACTTTGCAACTAAACCCACTTGGTGCATAGCGCAAGTGTGCTCATTACTTTGCAACTAAACCCACTTGGTGCATAGCGCAAGTGTGCTCATTACTTTGCAACTAAACCCACTTGGTGCATAGTGCAAGTGTGCTCATTACTTTGCAACTAAACCCACTTGGGTAAAAAGTGCAAGTGTGCTAATTACTTTCCATCTAAACCCACTTGGTTTATAGTGCAAGTGTGCTAATTACTTTGCACCTAAACCCATTTGGTTTATAGTGCCAGTGTGTTTATTACTTTGCAACCAAACCCATTTGTTGTATACTGCAAGTGTGCTCATTACTTTGCACCTAAACCCACTTGGTGTGTACTGCACGTGTCCTCTGCAGTTCGCACCTAAAGCTACGAGGTGTGTGTACTGACTTTGTCCTCTGCAGGCCATTATAATGTCTGGAAGGACAACAAAGAGAGGCAGAGAGTCACGAGGACAAGCAGGCTCTGCATCTAGAGGCAACAGTGCTGGTGGTGGACACGGTGCATCCTCTTCAGCACGTGGTCGTTGCACACGCTCGTCCTTCTTTTCGGGAGCTGCCCGTGTTGAGCCTCAGACAAATTGGTAGAGTGGATGACCAAGCTATCCTCATCCTCATCCTCATCCTCTCCCACCCAGGCTCAGGGTACTTTGTCTGGCAAATTAGCTGCCAAGGCGTCCTCTTCCCTTTGCTCAATGGCATCACTTACTCCTTCCCTAGTCCCACCATGTCCTCCTGAGGAGTCCCCCGAACTGTTTCAACACAGTGATGGGTATATGCTGCATGAAGATGTGCAGCATTTTGAATGCTCTGATGATGGAACACAGATAGAGGAAGGCAGTAATGTGAGCCCAGAGAGAGGGGGTGCCCGAGAGGGACAGCAATCTGGCAGTCATGTTCCCCCAGCTGCAGCATACTGCCAGGTTTTTGACAGTGATGAGGAGGGAGGGGATGATGAGGTCACTGACTGTACGTGGGTGCCTGATAGGAGAGAGGAGGAGGAGGCACAGACACATCTCCAAAGAGGCAGGATGCCCTCCAGGGCACAGCTTAAGGGCAGCACACCAACTGCATTACATCGCAGAGCTACGCCTGTGCAGGGCGCTGCTGTGTCTCAGCGTTACTGCAAAAGTTCTTTGGTGTGGGCCTTTTTTGAGACATGTGCATCAGATCGCACCATTGCTATTTGCAACATATGTCTCAAGCGTATCTCGGGTGGCCAAAACATCACCCGCTTGGGCACCACATGCTTGACCAGACATATGTCGACCTGCTATGCAATTCATTGGCAAGCATACCTGAAAGACCCACACCAAACAACAAAGAGGACCTCCCCTTGCCCCTCATCAGCTGGGATCTCCAACCCCACTATACCCTCAGTCCTCTCTGAAGCCTGCACTGATAGGACTGAAGGTGTAGAATTAGGTGTGTCACAACCTAGTAGTACATGCAATCTACTATCGGTACACCGATGTCAGATTGTACCAGCCAAATTTCCCTGCCCCAGCTGCTGCAGCGCCGAAAGAAGTACTCTCCCAGCCATCCCAGCGGTTGAATGCTAGCTTAGCGAAATTGCTAGCACTTCAACTGCTGCCTTTTCAGTTGGTAGATTCTGCCACCTTCCGTGAGTTTGTGGAATGTAATTAGTTATCCTTATTAATGTGACTGATGTTACATGTTGATGTATAGTGGCATAATTATATATGTGTATTGTCTACAAAAACACTTCTTGTTATGATGCCTCTCCATAGTCAAATTAGACACACTTTGATGTTAAATATTTTAATGTTAAAGAGTATCTTACGCTCTGTAAATCAGAACGGTAATTTTCTTCTCTTATCTACGTCAAGTTTTTCATTTATACCTTTGTAAAACAGTTTGGAACAAAAAAATTAAAATATATAAAAGGTTTCAATCATATCTCCCCTTTCTGTTCTTTCCTCCAGACTGTACATATTAAGGTCCAGATTCACGAATAATTGCGGCGGCGTAACGTATCGTTGATACGTTACACCGCCGCAAGTTTTCATCGCAAGTGCCTGATTCACCAAGCACTTGCGATGAAAACCTACGCTGGCGGCCTCCGGCGTAAGGCGGGCCAATTTAAATGGGCGTGTGCCATTTAAATTAGGCGCGCGCCCGCGCCGTACCTACCGCGCATGCTCCGTTTCCGAACTCCCGCCGTGCTTTGTGTGCCGTGACGTAATTTTTTCGAACGGCAACGCGCGTAGCGTAATTCCGTATTACCGGACGGCTTACGCAAACGACGTTGATTTTTAAATTTCGACGCGGGAACGAGGGCCATACTTTAGACAGCAATACACTTGCTGACTAAAGTTAAGGCACCAAAAAAAAAGTGTAACTTTGCGACGGGAAACTAGACTAGCGGCGACGTAGCGAACGCGAAAAACCGTTGTGGATCGCCGTAACTCTTAATTTGCATACCCGACGCTGGTTTACGACGCAAACTCCCCCCAGCGGCGGCCGCGGTATTGCATCTTAAGATCCGACAGTGTAAAACAATTACACCTGTCGGATCTTATGGCTATCTATGCGTAACTGATTCTATGAATCAGTTGCATAGATAGAACAACAGATACGACGGCGTATCAGCAGATACGCCGTCGTATCTGCTTTGTGAATCTGGCCCTAAGTTCCTGAAGTTGCTCTTGATATGTGTTATCCCCTGGACCTTTCACCATTTCTGTTACCCATCTCTGGACCTGTTCTATCTTACCATCATCTTACCAATATCTTTTTGCAAGTGAGGTCTCCGGAACTGGACACAGTGGGGCAGATTCTCGTAGATCGCCGCATCTCTGCGGTGGCGTAACGTACCTCATTTACGTTACGCCGCCGCAAGTTTTATGGGCAAGTGCTTGATTCACAAAGCACTTGCCTGTAAAGTTGTGGCGGCGTAGGGTAAATCCCCTGGCGCAACCCCGCCTAATTCAAATGATCTGGGTAGGGGGCGTGGATAATTTAAATTAGGCGCGTTCCCGCACCGAACGTACTGTGCATGTGCCGTTCCTAAAATTTCCCGACGTGCATTGCGCTAAATGACGTCGCAAGGACGTCATTGGTTTCGACGTGAACGTAAATGGTGTCCAGCCCCATTCACGGACGACTTACGCAAACAACGTAAATTTTAAAATTTCGACGCGGGAATGACGGCCATACTTAACATTGGTTGCCCCTCATATAGCAGGGGCAACTTTACGCGTCGCAAATCTAACGGAAAAATGCTGTATCCTCACTGCGTCGACCGCGTGTACATTCGGGAATTCGCGTATTTTGCTAATTTGCATACTCGATCAGGGAAAACGACGGAGGCGACACCTAGCGGCGAAAAAAATAATTGCATTTAAGATCCGACAGCGTAAGAGCCTTACGCCTGTCGGATCTAATGGTTATCTATGCGTAACTGATTCTAAGAATCAGTCGCATAGATACGACGGCCCAGATTAGGACTTACGACGGCGCACATGGCGTTGCGCCGTCGTAAGCCCTTTCAGATTCTGGGCCAGTTTTCTCAATGAAGTCTAACTAAAAATCTATATAGGGAATCAGGACCTCCTTTCTCCTGTTGGTGATCCCTCTAGTAATGAATCCTGGAATTCTATTTACTTTCTCCTCTGTCTGGTCACACTGTTTGCTCATTTTGCAATCATCTGAAATAAGTACCCCCTAATTATTTTCCTCTGTAGTGCTGGCCAACACTGTGCCCTCAATGTTGTATTCTCCAAATTGATTATTTTCCCTAAGTTGCATTTTTTTACATTTAGAAACACTAAACTGCAGTTTCCAAAGTTTTGACCAATCTTCCACCATTGCCAAATCATGTTCCATGTTACAGACACCTCCAGGGATAGCAACTCTACTACACACCTTTTTTTTATCAGAAAAATTACAAACCATTTGTTATATAATTTACATATGGAAGAAATTATACAGGACCTGGTACAGCGCCTTGTGGTGCACCACTAGTGACTGGTCTCTGTTCCGAGTGAACCCGATTTACAACCTCACTCTGGTATCAAACCTTCAGCCGAACAGAATATCCACTGAACCACGAGCTCAAGTCCTAGCTTGCACAAACTTTTGTTTTAGATCATTATGTGAAACTGTATCAAATGCCTTGCTGAGATCAAGATATGCTGCACCAGCACCACCCTGGTCCAAAACATTGGTAATATAGTTAACAAATTCATTCAGATTAGTCTGACATCATGTACCACCCTGCCCTCAGTAAAGTCATCCTGCTTTAGGTCCAGCAAGTTGCGTATTTTTAAGTGATCAATGATCCTTCTTGTGATTCCATTAACTTGATTACAACATATGTTAAACTTACTGGCCTGTAATTGTCAGCTTCTACCTTGATGCCCTTCCTGTAGATAGGTACAATATTAGCTGTCCATCAGTCATGGGAAAGACTCCTTCAACCAGTTTTCTATTCAGGTACGTATCGTATTATAAATGCCAAAAGACCTCAGAACTTGTATATTAAAGTCTTGTTTGTTTTATATAAAAATAACAAACATTTTATACTTATCTCCTGTTGAGTGCCCCCACAGCAAGCAACTTTCTATTGGGGCACCCGAGCCGAGTCATTGCTCCTTGTGTCCATTCAGACACAGAGCCCTGGCCCAGCCCCCCTTTCTCTCCTGACTGGCTAGCCGACTTTGATTGACAGCAGCAGGAGCCAATGGCGCCGCTGCTGTGTCTCAGCCAATCAGGAGGGAGAGTCTCGGATTGCTGAGACACTTGAGGACAACGATGGACAGAGATGGGGCTCAGGTAAGTATTGGGGGGGCTGCTGTACACAAAAGGCTTTTTTATCTTAATGCGTAAAATGCATTAAGATAAAAAAACCTTCTGACTTTACAACCCCTTTTGGGTATCAAATGCCTTAGCGAGATCTAGATAAACTACGTCCATAACTATAAAACATTATAGATCATATCAGTTATGTAGCATGTAGGTAATATTCATTCAATAACTAAAATGAGCTTTGTTTAGGACCTATTTTTATTTTGTGACCTACAGACATACCTACAGAAAGCTAGAGTCTGGTTGTTGTGAGCAACATGTTCAGCTATTTTTGCTCCAGTTCTTTTAAATAAGCTCATATTCTGGGAGGTGCACTTGAGGTAGATGACATTTTTTGCCTAAACTTTATTTATTTCATCTTCACTCTGCTGGTTTGTTTTCCTAATTGCCGGTAACATTTTCTTCCTTCCTACTTTCCTTATCATGTGCATGCAATCCATCTCCCTTTGACCTATCACACTACAGAAGAAATACTGTAGCAACAAATCATGTGCTTAGAGCACTTAAGCAGACGGAGGTGTCATAATTCAATGTTGTGTTCTCTACAGAACAACACAAAGCTGACTCCAGTGTTAGCATTCAGTAAAAACCTGCTCTTCATATTCTGGTGCCTCACAGACAGGAAAAATATTGTTTTCTTCTTCCATCCTTAAAATTCTTTTGATTGTCTAAACTAGCATTTTTCTTGTTATCGCTTTATAAAAATAATAATACTATTAATAATAATTCATTGTCGTGTTTACTGACTTTGTTAATTTTCTTTCCTCTAAAAAGCAAACATTCCTGTGCTAATAGCAACCAAACACACTTCTTGGTTTACTTTCAGCTCTCGACTTCAAAAATGACAGCCCTGGATGACAAAATATTTCATTTATGCTGCCTTGATTTATATATAAGTCTCTTAGTGTACATAGTAAACACAAAATTATAGTACCATCATCCTGGAGATCAATTTTGAATAGAACAAGGGCTAGTGGGACCCCAGAGGCCCAAGAGACCAAGAACACGTGGGGGCGGGGGGACTATATTGGTACTAAATAAGAAAAGATAAAATGGAGTTGTAGTAAGAGTAAAAGGTATAAATCAGTTTATTTTAACATAATATCAAAAAACAGGAGACACACATAATTATAAAATACATAAAAAAACAGCAGTATAAAATGGTGGACATTCTGTACGACCAACCGTCCC
The DNA here is from genome assembly GCF_905171775.1 of Rana temporaria. Classification (NCBI taxonomy): domain Eukaryota; kingdom Metazoa; phylum Chordata; class Amphibia; order Anura; family Ranidae; genus Rana; species Rana temporaria. The sequence continues at coordinate 592,481,514 of NC_053489.1, forward strand.
AATCACCGAGATGGAATGGACCCTAGACGAAGGGTGGCGGTGAAACGAAGGGGGTCATACAAGTCAAAATCTCATGCTGCCCTGAAAAAGTGTGTGATGGTGTGCTCATGGGATCCTGAAAAAGTGTGAATATTATAAACAATCTATCCAAACATTTAGAAAGATTATGTTTTAGAAGCTTAAAAAAAAGAAAAATCAGAACTATAGATAGCTCCCACCCCCTAACTGATTGTAGGGGTCTCAAAGTCAAAGACTAAGGCCCCATACACACCATAGAATCCATCCGCAGATAAATCCCAGCAAATGGGTTTCAGCGGATAGATCCTATGGTGTGTACACGCCAGCGGATCTTTATCCGCGGATAAATCTCCCCTGGGATGGATTTCCAGCAGATGAATATTTGCTGACATGCACAACATATCCATCTGCTGAAGTCCATCCCAACGGATGGATCCGCTGGTCTGTACAGACTCACCGAATCCATCCGTCCGAAGGGATCCCCCGCATGCGTCGCAATGATTCAACGCATGCGTGGAATTCCTTATATGACAGCGTCGCGCCCGTCGCCGCGTCATAATCGCGGCGACGGCGCGACACGTCACCGCCAGAGGATTTCGGCGCGGATTTCAATGCGATGGTGAGTACACTCCATCGCATTAAAATCTGCTGAAATCCTCGAGAGGATTTATCCGCGGAAACGGTCCAATGGACCATATCCGCGGATAAATCCTCCCGTGTGTATGGGGCCTTAGGGGTATAACCAAAGTTCAACCAGTTACACCACATCCAACTATATGAGTAACAGTGAAAAATAAAAAAGTGGTATGGGACTTTAAAGGTGTTACCCCTCAGCAAATGATCCACACATAAACATAAAATCCATGGGCCAGATCCACAAAAGAGATACGACGGAGTAACTGCTGTTACTCCATCGTATCCCTTGTCCTAACTTTGGAACTGATCCACAGAAGCAGTTTTCCAAAGTTAGGCAGAAGATCCGGCATGTGTAATTGAATTACACTGCCGAATCTTAGGATGCAGTACCGCATCCGCCGCTGGGGGCATTTCGAGTCGAAAGGCCGCTTCTAGTATGCAAATTAGCACTTAAGGCGATGCACAAAGCTTTTCAGCTTCGTTTTTTCGCCGTAAGTTTTAGTTTGCAAGTGTAAAACTAGGGCTGGTGTTACAAAGTGTAAACTAGTAACACCATGTAAAAGCCCATTCCAGCGACGGCATTTGGTATGCATTCCCGAGGGAGAACTCCACGGCAATTTGTAAAAACAAAACCGACATGGGTTCCCCCCCAGGAGCATACCAGGCCCTTAGGTCTGGTATGGGTTGTAAGGAGACCCCCCTACGCCGAAAAATCGACGTAGGGGGTCCCCCTACAATCCATACCAGACCCGTATCCAAAGCACGCTACCCGGCCGGTCAGGAAAGGAGTGGGGACGAGCGAGCGCCCCCCCCTCCTGAGCCGTGCCAGGCCGCATGCCCTCAACATGGGGGGGTTGGGTGCTCTGGGGCAGGGGGGCGCACTGCGGGCCCCCCCACCCCAGAGCACCCTGTCCCCATGTTGATGAGGACAGGACCTCTTCCCGACAACCCTTGCCGTTGGTTGTCGGGGTCTGCGGGCGGGAGGCTTATCGGAATCTGGGAGTCCCCTCAAATAAGGGGGCCCCCAGATACCGGCCCCCCACCCTAAGTGAATGGATATGGGGTACATCCGTCGCCTCTTGTCACTGTAATGATGGAAGCGCGCCTTGCATCCAATTTATATAGGCATCACCGTCCCATCATGCTCCGGCAGGTACCCACGTGGTGGGTGCCTACCCACGTGCACCCACCACGTGGGTACCTACCGGAGCATGATGGGACGGTGATGCCTATATAAATGGGATGCAAGGCGCGCTTCCATCATTACAGTGACAAGAGGCGACGAGTCAACATCGGAAGAGGGGAGAAGAAGAACCTGACGTCACAGAAGACCGCGCTGGCTGCCTGTTACTAATTGAGCTAACACACAAAGATAGCAGGCAGCCAGCGCTGAAGAAGAAGGCACCGGACATCTGCAGAAGAACCGGGGTTCGCCGAGTCAACAGCGGAGAGCGGCGAAGAGAGAAGAAGACCCCCGGAGAGCGGAGAAGCCCCCCCCGGAGAGCGGAGAAGCCCCCCCCGGAGAGCGGAAGAAGAAACCCCCCCGGAGAGTGGAAGAAGACCCCCGGAGAGCGGAAGAATAAGCCCCCCCTGGTATTAGAGCTAATAAAGAAGACAGGGGGGGCCTCCGGAGCAGAATAATAAATTATTTTAAAAACCCTTGTGTTGTGTGTTTAATAACTTTTACTTTTTGCCTACAGGTGAATGGATAGGGGTACGATGTACCCCATATCCATTCACTTAGGGTGGGGGGCCGGTATCTGGGGGCCCCCTTATTTGAGGGGACTCCCAGATTCCGATAAGCCCCCGCCCGCAGACCCCGACAACCAACGGCAAGGGTTGTCGGGAAGAGGTCCTGTCCTCATCAACATGGGGACAGGGTGCTCTGGGGTGGGGGGGCCCGCAGTGCGCCCCCTGCCCCAGAGCACCCAACCCCCCCATGTTGAGGGCATGCGGCCTGGCACGGCTCAGGAGGGGGGGGGCGCTCGCTCGTCCCCACTCCTTTCCTGACCGGCCGGGTAGCGTGCTTTGGATACGGGTCTGGTATGGATTGTAGGGGCACCCCCTACGTCGATTTTTCGGCGTGTGGGGTCTCCTTACAACCCATACCAGACCTAAGGGCCTGGTATGCTCCTGGCGGGTGAACCCATGCCGGTTTTCTCTTTGAAAATTGGCATGGAGTTCTCCCTCAGGAATGCATGCCGAGCGACGCTGTCATTTTTTTTTTTTTTTCCGACGCAACTTTTTTAAGCCGGCGCGATCCACAAAACTCGGCGTAACGTAACTTCGCGCATGCGCAGTACGGCCGGCGCGGGAGCGCACCTCATTTAAATGGGACTCGCCCCATTTGAATAGGAACGCCTTGCGCCGGCGGAATTTTAGTTACACGGCCTGAAATTTCTAGGTAAGTGCTTTGTGGATCGGGCACTTAGGTAGAAATTTTAAGGCAGTGTAACTTAAATGGGATTTTTTAAGTTACGCCAGGTTTTTGTGGATCTGGCCCAAAGGGCCAGATTCACAAAAGAGATACGACGGTGTATCTCCTGATACGCCGTCGTATCTCTGTGTTAGGGCCGTTCTAACTATGCGACTGATTCACAGAATCAGTTACGCATAGCTAGCCCTAAGATCCGACAGGTGTAATTAAATTACACTGTCGGATCTTAAGGATGCAATTCTAGGCCGGCCGCTAGGTGGCGAGGCCATTGCGGTCGGCGTAGAATATGCAAATGAATACTTACGGCGATCCCCGAACGTCCGAGCTGCCCGTCGATCTAACTTTATGTTGTTTCCGTCGAGTTACGTCGCGTAAAATTAGGGCTTCCTCCTAGGTGTCCTAAGCCATGTTAAGTATGGCCGTCATTCCTGCGTCGAAATTTAAAAAACAACGTCGTTTGCGTAAGTCGTCCGTGAATGGCGCTGGACGCCATTTACATTAACGTCTAAGCAAATGACGTCGGTGCGACGTCATTTAGCGCAATGCACGTCGGGTAATTTACCTGACAGGGCATGCGCAGTACGTTCGGCGCGGGAACGCGCCTAATTTAAATGGTGCCCGCCCCATTTGAATTGGGCGGGCTTGCGCCGAGCGCATTTACGATACACTGCCACCAGTTTACAGGTAAGAGTTCTGAGAATCAGGCACTTACGCTGTAAACCTGCGGCGGTGTAACGTAAATCACATATGTTACGCTGCCCAGGAGCAACGTAATTCTATGTGAATCTGGCCCACAATTACCAGTGGAAAATCTGTTATATCTAGTCCAGCCTGTGTAATTCTACTAAACCTGAATGGCCAATTAATTGGTGCCTGTGGGTGGCTGCCACACCCACCATGTCAGTCCTGAGGCAACGCTCAGACAGCAGGAATGGCGGGAATGTGCCACTGTAAATAAGCATCGCTCCCCGCCAAGATGGCAGCCTCTCCTGCACATTGCAGAGAACAGCCACCCTAGAGAGGGAGCACCCCAGAGACACAAATCAGGAAACTTCCTACATGGAGACACCGCCAAAGCTGCACCAGTGAAAGGGGGAACCTACTGTTCTCGCATCTCCAACTGCGAACCCAAGCATACCTAGCATAAACATCCAATGCATGTCATAAACAATATATGCAAGAAAAGGTAGATGAAGTAAGATAAAGTTACAATTTCATAAATGTCCTGCACATGAGTCCAACAAAATGCTCCCAGTACATACATACTGTATGTGCATCAGTACAAATAATAACATAACATATGTGTAAACATATACAACGTACATGTATAGATGTAATCCTGTGATTACTATGGGTATACAAATTCAACCCTGTTGTAAATGCAACAACAATCCAAGGCCTAAAGGGAATAGTAAAAAGGGCCAACATAAATTTGCCAAAAAACAAGTAAAATCCCCAAAAACTTTTGAAAATAATAACCTCATTCAGCACTGGAGAGTTAGTTGCATGCAAGAGCTGAATCCACTTTGTCTCCAATCACAGGCACGTCTTATAGTATCCACATTTCCCCCTCTAACTAAGGCTGGTACATGATCCAGCAAACATTTTTTTTTTTAATAACTTTAGTATCATATTCGTTAAACATGTCTTGATCTTACTTTTACTAATCAAATCAATCGAGTTGTGCACTTTCATGTTGTTCATAGTGGCTGTATGTTAATTGGCCTCAGTTTGAAAGTGAATTCAGGTTGAGATCCAATAAATTTGGTCACATCCGGGTACTCTGGTGATGTAGGTGCCTCTGGAGGACATCTCTAACCTCTGCGTGCTTATAGATTACTATAAAAGTTGTAGATGGTGGGTGCTCAGTTTTGTCATAAATCAGGGCATTCAGTGATTTTCAACAGGCCTTCTATAGCCCCATCTGTTTATTCAATCATGCAATAGATTGTCGTGAATTATAAAACCCTCCTCCCTCGTGTAGTTGCATCAAAGACACAAGTATTGTCCATAGGGGATGTTTTTAGCAATGTGGGTTATAAAACTCTTGAGTTCACCCTTGGTGCCTGTCCAACTGATAAAAATATTGTCAATGTACCTGTGTCACACAAGGATAAGACACAAGTACATTGATGAAGAGTATTCAACTGAAAAAAAAAACAGGTTAGCATACTATGTGGTTCAAAGCGTCCCCATATCCACTCTCTGCACCAGGAGGAAGTAGGAAGTAGGAATCACTGAAAGAAGAATTATTACTGATAAGGCAATTCCAGCACACATGTATTATACTTAAAACAGGAACTGTGTGGTTCGCCCAAAATATCACTTCCAGGCCCTTCTCATGAGTATAGATGGGCCGAACACCCCTTGGTTCACTTTGTGCCAGAACTTTTGAACATTGCCAAAGTTTGGAACTTGAAAAATCAAAAGTCTCCATTTTGAAAGCTTATATGCAAGTTATTGGCCCTAAAAAGGGTATCAGGGCTTGGCTACTGCCCTGTTGGACATGTACCAATGCAAAACAACTTTAAAAAATATATTGTTTTTAAAGGAGCGGTGATTGTAATGATGCTTAACCACTTAAGAACCGCCTCCTGCACATATACGTCGGCAGAATGGCACGGCTGGGAACAAGCACGTACAGGTACGTCCTCTTTAAAGCGGATCTCCACCCTAAAGTGAAGTCGCGCTGATCGACACCCTCCCTCCCTCCGGTGTCACATTTGACACCTTTCAGGGGGGAGGGGGGTGCAGATACCTGTCTAAAGACAGGTATTTGCACCCACTTCCGGACACACGTCACGGGCAAAAGACGGGTTTTTTCTGACATCCCGTCCGTCCCCCGCTGTGTGCTGGGAACACTCGGCTCCCAGCACACAGCGGGAGCCAATCGGCGGGCGCAGCGTGACTCGCGCATGCGCCGTAGGGAACCGGGCAGTGAAGCCGGAGCGCTTCACTTCCTGGTTCCCTCACCGTGGATGGAGGGGGGAGCAGCAGGGTGACGAGCGATCGCTCGTCCTCTGCTGCGGACACCGCTGGACTCCAGGATAGGTAAGTGTCCTAATATTAAAAGTCAGCAGCTGCAGTATTTGTAGCTGCTGGCTTTTAATATTTTTTTTTGAGCGGACATCCGCTTTAAGTGCCCAGCCATGGGTCTCGGGCACGCGCCCGCGACCCGGTCAGAAGCTCCATGACCGCGGGACCAGTGGACCCGATCGCCGCTGGAGTCCTGCGATCGGTCCCCGGAGCTGAAGAACGGGGAGAGCTGTGTGTAAACACAGCTTCCCCGTTCTTCACTGTGGCGCCGTCATTGATCGTGTGTTCCCTTTTATAGGGAAACACAATCAATGACATCACACCTACAGCCACACCCCCTACAGTTAGAAACACAAATTAGGTCACACTTAACCCCTTCAGCGCCCCCTTGTGGTTAACTCCCAAACTGAAATTGTCATTTTTATAGTAAACAATGCATTTTTAATGCATTTTTTGCTGTGAAAATGACAATGGTCCCAAAAATGTGTCAAAATTGTCTGAAGTGTCCGCTATAATGTCACAGTCATGAAAAAAAATCGCTGATCGCCGCCATTAGTAGTAAAAAAAAAATATTAATAAAAATGCAATAAAACTATCCCCTATTTTGTAAATGCTATAAATTTTGCGCAAACCAATCGATAAACGCTTATTGCGATTTTTTTTTACCAAAAATAGGTAGAAGAATACGTATCAGCCTAAACTGAGGGGAAAAAAATATATATTTTTGTGGGATATTTATTATAGCAAAAAGTAAAAAATATTGAATTTTTTTCAAAATTGCCGCTCTATTTTTGTTTATTGCGCAAAAAATAAAAACCGCAGAGGTGATCAAATACCACCAAAAGAAATCTCTATTTGTGGGGAAAAAAGGACGCCAATTTTGTTTGGGAGCCACGTCGCACGACCACGCAATTGTCAGTTAAAGCGACGCAGTGCCGAATCGCAAAAACTGGCCAGGTCCTTTAGCTGCCTAAAGGTCCGGGTCTTAAGTGGTTAATGTGAAACAACAAAAATGAAAAATTCCTTTAAATATAGTGCCTAGGGGGTCTTCTTAGTCTGTATACAGCACTAAATGTTATGTAATGCTGTGTTAAACACCACACTACACTAACACACTACAGGACACTACACTATACTCACACACTATAATAACACTAAACTAACACTCTACTGTCACAAACTGAGCCCTGCTCTATCTCCACTTCAACATACCGCAAAAGCTTCTGATTGGAAGGAACCTTTTATGGTGTGGGGAGGGATTATAAGCACTGAGCCATGATTGAAGATAGTCATCATCACTTTGTCCAATGAGGGCTCTGACAGTGCTCTGTGCCCTAAATGGCAGTGCATTGTGGGGTGCTCAGTGGGGGAATATCCTGCTGAGTGCCCAGCAAATTTGGGTGTTCGACAAACAGGCGATGTTCGGGTTGAACTTTTGCTCGGCTCAAACTGTCATTACTCATGAGGTATTGAGCTATATAGCACCTCCACATCAGTGGTGACCAGCTATGCATTCCAAAGTAAGTATGGACCCTCTATTACTAATAACATGTCAAAGATGTCTTGCTTATATAAAGGCAAAGCTATGCCATGTGGACGTAAATAGTAGTCCACAATCATGCTTGTCTTTTCATTGATACTCCTAATTCCCAAGACAATTGGACGTCCAGGAGAATCTTTAAGGTTTTTGTCCTTTTTAAGCAATGCATAGAAGGTATGAGTTTGGGGTAGTCCACATTATTGAATTCCAGAGTATCCTTATCAACACTCCCTTCCCTGAATGCTTGTGTGATCATCTTGCAAAATTCTTGTTGGAAATGTGTTACTTAATGAAGCATCAACAGTTGTGTACAATTCCTGGTTCTCTAATATTCTATTACATACATCTATACACATTCCTCCTAAAATGCCTCAAAGCAGTCTGTTGTACAGAATTTAAGTTAGTAGAGGATGTATCCAAATAACATATTCTTTGTCATTAGTTATCTTCTGTAAAAACACCCAAATGTGTGTATTCAATTGCAAAGGGGGAAAACTCACCTATTGTATGGACAGGTGTGGCATCGGGGTCCTCCATCGGTACATTACTCTCCTCCCATAGCTTGATAGGATCCCGTAGTGCATGGAAATCATTAATAGAGAAATCACAGATTTCCATGTACTGCATATTGGACCTGGACATAATCAGGTCCTTATCTTTCTAATAAACATATGGATATCTTTTAAAACTTCAAAATGATCCATGCCTTGGTCAGGGCAAAAGTCCTAACTGTATGACTTCAATCTCCTGCCCAGATTAACTAAACCTCACCTAAGTCCTTTTCATTAAAATAATCCAAATTACCAATTTTCCTAGAGTCACCTACAGCCGAGGCCAGAGTGGTGGTTCTAGGGACCACACCCAGTTCTGAACTTCATTGTGGGGTCCCCATATCCTCCACATCTCCAGTATGTGTGTAAGTGAAGACGTGAGAACAGGCAGGCAGGGGTTCCAAATCAACCTGTTTGTTACTGACGAATATGGACAACATGTGTTCTCTAGTTAAATGAATCTAGGTAGGGCTAAAGATAGCTGCAGATACTATAATAATTTGAGGATCAATAAGCAAGTAAAATGTGCCGTTAGTGAAATTTAGAGGCTGCCATTGCTTTCTGAACTCTCTCAAAATGCTAGCTGCCTGGTTGTTATGATGGCCCTTAGGTTCGGTACTTTCGGTGTCAGTGACCTGCAACAGGTAAGCTGTTCTAGAACTTCTGATCTTCATGCTCATTACAAGTCGGTGATTCAGAAATATTGAAGCCATAGTACCACTATGACAGCCAGGCAACAATGATTTTCAGAGAAAATCAGTCACCTATACATTTCTCTTATGACAGGTTTATTTTATAGGGGAGAAGTTTACAACCTGTAAAGTTCCACTTCACGCTGTGAGGACTGACTGCACTGTTGGCCAATGACTGTGTGTTGTCACCTAGACAATAACAATATAATAGAGAAGGAGAGTGGTAATCTGTTTGTAATGTAGTTTAAGCCTCTTTATGTTGCCAAGTTTTACTGTGTGTACTCCACAAATGTACAGAAATGCATGGCTTCAACAGAGGAGGAAACAAGATCATGTCCCATTCTCCATTACAGCTTTGGAGTGAACCTGGATATACAATGCCATGATTGTATGTTACTGGCTCCTAAAGACTACCTGCATTACCAGCAAGCAATGTTGATTTTAAACCAGACTTCCTAAAGAAGATGCTGAAGGAGGCCTTGCATCTTAAGGAGAGGGGTGACTGACTATTATGAAGCGTGGCAGGTAGTGTGGAGTTCCCCCTTTAGGCTCTAAGGTGGGCGAGCCAGGTTGAGGGGTATAAAACTACAGTAATTCCTTGGTTTGAGACCATAATTTGCTCCAGAAACATGCTTGTAATCCAAAGTGCTTGTATATCAAAGCATTTTTTACAGGGTAAGTGTAGCAATAAGTTGCTAAATGTTGTACCTTCATTAAATGTAACCATATTGCTACACTTAGAGGCTCCTCTCTTATTTTGTATACTCCGTTGTGACATGATGCTACTCTTATATCAATTACTTGATAACAAGGCAAAATGTATTAAAACATTTTGCTTGTCTTGCAAAACACTCTCACACCAAGTTACTCTCAAACCAAGGTTTTACTGTATCTGTGGGAGGTAGTACATCCTCTTTGGACTTCTGCCTCCCTGCATGAGAAGATCCCCTTCCCCCTTTAAAAATAAATAAAAAATACACTCACAGCTTTATGCGGATTGTCACCTACAAATTATCTGGGTAATCGCCTCAGTGGTTGGTGTTCTTATCCTGAACTTATGCTTAGGTCAGGCGTGTAGGCTATGTTAGGTTTGGGTGCTCACAGCTCTGCTGTGACAGGCACGTTCATTTCTAGAACCTTTAATGTTCACGTTTGAGTTATTCATTTGGCTTGTGTTGAATATGGATAAATAAAGCCGCGGCCTTGCCTTTCAAATCAACAACTGTTTTTGTGTTTATTGTAAGAAGGTGCTAGGTACTGGATGTGATATTGTGGCTTTATGCCTATTCTTCTAGTCAAGAGATAGGAAATGTTACTCTTTGAATAGTGTGAATTATAAAAATGTAATCCAGTGATTAGAAGCAGGAGTAGTTTGATGTCCCATACCCCAAAATCTCATACTAACATGCCCTTGATTCCATTATAATTTGCAGGATTAGATAAACTGTACATGTATTTTACTATAGCTGTTGCTTAAAGGGTAACTCCACTTTCATGGAAAAAATAATATAGCATATACATTTGCGACACAGGTCATTTGTCATCTTTCCTTTTGAATCTGCAGATCTGTAATTTTCTTTAAAGTGCAATACAATTTGGCTACCTGGAGGTGTTCTGTACATAATTTCCTGCTTGTGTGATTGGCTCAATGATTTTCCCTGAAGTCTACACTAAGATACAAGTAAGATGTTTGGCATCCCCTGCAACCAAAATTTCATTTTTTGGTGAGATACTCAAAATAGGAGAGCCCTGATTCTGCAGCAGCTGGTTGATAATTATGAAGACACTCCCATTAGACTCACTACACACAGGGGCACAGAGGAACAAACAGTGATTTCTTCAGAATAACAAAAAGGTAGGAATCTTCAACAAAGTTTGTTAAAATCCTTCCAATGTACATCGGTCACCCAGAGGGGAATGTTTTTTTGGATGACACTCATTTCCCAGGAGGCCACTCGGTATAGGTATAGGAGAAGACATATCGTGGTGCAGGAAGAAGGCAGGAAGAAGGCAGATTAGCTATTCTACCTAGCAACAAGGATTTAGAGGCATGTAAAACATTTTTTTTTTTTTTACTCTGTTAATGATATTATTTTAAATCTACTGATGCATAGTTCAATTCGAGGGTGGAGCTCCGCTTTAAGTAAAGTTTTAGAATTTCTGAACTTATAATCTTATGCTTTTGTGTCATTCTATACATTTATGATATTTTACTATCTTAACTTGTCTATTTATCCAAACATTGTCTATTTATCCAAACATTTTCAAGTGATGTAGAGTACCCGTACCCCCACAAAGTCTCCAGCATTGGGAGGACCCCCCAGGAGCAAATTTGGATATTTGGTAAGGAGTGAGGTACCAGCGTAACAAAATCTTCTGAAACAACTCCCAGAGGTTAACACATTTAGTAGAGGAGTATGTTACCTTTAGTGCCGTTTGCCATTGTTCCTCTGGATATACCTTGTTGAAATCCCTTTCCTACGCACACATAGGAAGCGACTTCAAGAATACGTGTTTGCTTTGGAGGAGAGAATAGAATAGTGATATACCCTTAACATTAAAGGTCTTCAAAAGGTAATACTGAGTAATTTGTCACGGGAGGGGAATAGAAACCCCAGTGAACTGCTTTAGAAAGTGGGGGATTTGCATATACTTATACTGCTCAGTTGTGGGTAATGAGAACTCCACCTGAACGCACAAGTCATGTTTAATGTTTTTCTATATACTAGTTGTGACAGAACCCACTGTCACTGTGTGTTTTGGAAGGGACTGTGGGCGGGCCTGTTACTCACAGATTATGGCCCAGGAGATACTGGAGACAAGCTGGCATTGAGATAATGTAATGTAATGCTACAGCCCTTCTCCCCCATCCCCCCCTTGTTGCTGTGTCTAATTGTCTTGGTTCATTGCACATAGACAATGGTCTGGACTGGAGATGTCTCTCCGCAGGGGATGTGTATTGAAAAGCTGCCTGCTTACCATAATCTCATTATGTTTATCTGTAGCCTGTTTCAATGTACAAATGTTCAGTTCCCATTGGTTGTTCCTTGTCCCCCTCCCCTCTTTGACAAGGCTAAGGGGAGTGTCCCTAACTGTGTGTAAAACTGTATACTTTGGATTTAATAAAGAGTTTTGTGCTCTGCATGTTTAACCCTCAACACCTGTGTGGATTGTCTTGTGATTGAGGGGTTAAGGGCTGGTTATGGCGAATCTGCAGGCTGCGGGTGCGTTTGGAGGACAGGAGACACAGGTCTGGCGGATGTGCCCACCTGGGGTATCTGAGATCCGTCACACTAGTCTTTCCCTTTAGGCCACATACACATTGGATGTTTTTTTACATTTTTACAGCAATATTTTTGGCTGTAGACTTTTTTTCTACAGTCATTAAACTCTCCATCATGTTATCCTATGTGTCCATGTACACATAGGCTGTTATCAGCAGTTTTGGGCAGTGGTGTTTTTGAGACATAAAAAACAAAACAAAAAACTAGTGGTTTCTGAGAGACGGTTTTCAGCTGTAAAAATGCTCTAACGCTGATAAACGTTGATAAACACTCAAAAACTTTGCTCACCAGCGTTTAACGTTTTTGATTCATTGAAAAAATATAAATAAAAAATTCTGAGATCTCAACAAGTCTCACCAACACCACACCTTCATCAGTTACAAGGCCCCCTGAAGTACAATGCAGTCCAGAACACCTCTATTGATACAAGACCATAAATTGTCCAGAGCTGTCATACACACATTGGATCTTCAAAGTATAAATCCACTATAATTCTATTGGTTAATGCATACTGATAATAGTGAGGAACGGAACTAAAATGCACAATGGAAAAGGTAATAAAAGAGTAAATCCCTCTAATAAATGCTGTCAGAGTAGACTCATATTTAAAACCATCTTGGGTGGTTTTATTGTACATCTTGTATTTTGAACAAGTCAATAGGGTCTGGTTATCTGTTGGTATCCACTCTCCATTAAAGTAAAGGGGAAAAATTTATTATTTTCATATAATGCATATCCCATTATGCCAGGGAAATGCTGGTATATTTAGCTACTGTAATAGTTTACCACCCCTTATCTTCCAGCCTTGTCAGAATTGTTCCAGAACTATCGACAAGGGTACATGTTGATTGCTTTTTGGGAAAAAATAAAATTTACTGGACAACAATTGTACCTGTATGTATCAAGCAACAGCATATCTACCACATAACTACTTAACAACCCTAGTAGCATTAAGAATTTATCTTGCTGCCTTTGTTTGTAACTATAGTGTCTAATCCTTCTCACCAATAAATCTTTTAAGCAATCTGAAACGTGCAATCAAAGTATTAGCGATTACATAATAATTCCTTAACTAAATTACAGACTCCAAGAAGAGTATCAGTCTCTGTATATTATAGGCTCAATTCACATAACTAACACATGTCGAAAGAATACTTTTTTTTTCTTCAAAAATGTTTTTATTTTCAAACCAATGGGTCCAATAAGTTTTAAAGAGATTATAGTCACGTGGGCAAAAAAAAGATCCTTATACTTGTGAATTGAACCTTACCTTGGTTCCTTAAAATGGGGTCGCCGGGCACACGCACCGGGTCACTAGTAGTGTTGCTCACGAATATTCGTATTGCGAATATTCGTTACGAATATTGCATATTCGAGTATTCGCGAATAACTCGAGTATCGCGGTCAAAATTCGCTATTACGAATATTCGTATTTTTTCAAATTTATTTTTAAAACAGATCACATCCTAGTGATCTCCATCGACGTCTAAAAGCATTGCTGGTATGATTAGAGACCCTGGGCGGAGTAGCTGAGGCAATCCTTTTATGTTGACGAATATTCGCTTTCGCGAATATTCGTATTACGAATATTCGCAAATATTTTCTCCGCCCTTCTTTTGCATCAGAGCCAATCAGAGTTCTCCTACCACAGTTGTCAGAGGTTAGCAACCTCCATAGCAACCAATAGGAACCTGCCTGCCCGACCAGTATATAAGATCACTCCCAGCAGTATTTCAGTGCAGATTCACAAGGTGGCTAGAGAGAGTGGAGTGTTTCTGTGCGTTTTTCCAGTGTATTGCGATCTTAGAGCTTAGGGCATTGTGCTTCCTATAGTGCTTTTAGTTCTGAGTTTCCTGCTTCTATAACCAACTGCTTTTTTCAAAGCAAAAGACCCAACAGCTTTTCTAAAAGCTCAGATTTGTGTTGTTTTGTCCAGGTTAGTGTAGCTTAGTGTTAGATAGATTTCTGTGTAGTTAGTGTAAGTGTACATTTCTTTAAGGTAGCTTAGTTTAGTGTGTGTTTAGTCTCTGTGTTTTGTGTATAAAAAAAAAAAAAAATAGCTTTAGTTTAGTCATATAAGTTTGTGTAAGTAGAGTTAGTGTTTAGTGCATATTAGTTTATTATTTGTAGTCCTCGTCTTTGTCCTTGCAAGTCAGTGTAAAAAAAAAAAAAAAAAAATGTAGCTTTAGTTTAGTCATATAAGTTTGTGTAAGTAGAGTTAGTGTTTAGTGCATATTAGTTTAGTATTTGTAGTCCTCGTCCTTGTCTGCGTCCTTCAGTCTAAAAAAAAAAAAAAAAAACCCAAAAAAAGTTTTAGCTGTAGTATTTTAGTTCCTGTTTAGTAGCTGTCTGTGTCGTAGTCTACGTCTTTGTCCGTGTAAAAAAACAAAAAAACAAAAAAAAAAAAGTTTTAGGTGTAGTATTTTAGTTCCTGTTTAGTAGCTGTCCGTGTCGTAGTCTACGTCTTTGTCCGTGTAAAAAAAAAAAAAAAAAAAAGTTTTAGGTGTAGTAGTTTTATTCTAGTTTAGTAGCTGTCTACGTCTTTGTCTGCGTCTTTGTCTGCGTGCCTGTCTTGCTAAAAAAACAAAAAACACTCCTTTCTCACATCCCCCCCCCCCAATAAAGTTTACCCCCCCCCCCCCCACATCAGCAAGCTGTCCAGGCATGCTGGGAGTTGTAGTTTTGCAACAGCTGGAGACACACTGTTTGGGAAATACTAATATCTGATCTTATATCCTAACTTTTAAACTAGTCTAAAATGCAGTTAAAGATAATGAAATAACAGTGGTGAAATTACTTACACTAATCAGCAGTTTTTCCTCACTGGATGAAAAGTTACTCCCCACCATCTTCGCTTCGCTCAAAATAGCACAAAATAGCGATCCGAAAATCGACTGGCAAAGATCCAGGAAATGATCTCCGTTCTCGCGTGTTCTTAGCGCACATGCGCGGACGAGAATTTCGCAATCAATTTCGCATTCGCATTAGCGAAATTTCGCAAAAAAATGTTTTTGATAAAATATCACGAATATTCGATTTTAACGAATATTTCACGAATATTCGTCTATATATTCGTGATATATCGCGAAATCGAATATGGCGTATTCCGCTCAACACTAGTCACTAGCAGTGTCACGGTTGCCGTGCCCTAGATTGCAGGGAAGAAAAGACGTCCACCCAAAGGGAGGAATGGTTCCTGCCGGCGTCATTTTATAATGGCCCGGTAAGAAAGGCGTTAAATAGGAATTACATGTAAACATTTATTTTTTAATTTTAGAGTAGGGAAGGGTTAAAGCTCATATAATTTTATTTTTGGAAGCCTATGTCTTAACTTCCTACCCTGGAAATGCAGCAGAAATGAGTGGAAATCTCTCCAAAATGAATGGAATTCACTTCTTAGAGAGTTGTCAAAAAACCCGGTGTCCCTATTTAGGCTGGGTTTACATTGATACTACACGACAGTCATACGACTGTCATCCTACTTTGCTCTGTGACATCAGTCCTATATCCATCCCACTTGAATGAACAGGATACTACTTTGATCCGACTTCGTGATAGTATGACTTGTCCTTTGACCAATAAAAACAATCCCAGTGTGACATAAATTCCTTTTACTGCTGTTGTAATCACCATGTTGGATGTCACACAAGGATCCTAATTTGATCCTACTTCAGTGATATTCAATGGGCTGAAGTTGGACCAAAGTCGGACCAAAGTAGTGCAGGAACCTTTTTCAAAGTCAGACAGACTTGTGTCGGACCAGTTAAGATGGCTCTCATAGGGAAACATTGATTTTCACACGTCATGCGACGTGAGCTCCCAATGTCTGAGCATTTGTCGTACCAGTGTTAACCCAGCCTGAAGGATTTTCCCTTTCTGATTGCTCTGATTGAAAATGTCCTTGTTATTTCTGTTTTAGGCCGGGTTCACACTGGTATGACACGACAGTCGTATAACTTTGGATCCGACTTTGCCCTATGACCTGAAGTCCGACTTCAGTGAACAGCGATCCGACTTTGATCCCTGACAATAGCAGGCACTGTGTCTGGTACGAATCTTTAGGGGGAAATAGATGCAAAATAAAAAAAAATAAAAAAGGCATGGGTTCCCTCTTCAAGAGCATACCAGGCCCTTAGGTCTGGTATGGATTTTAAGGGGAACCCCCATGCCAAAAAAACAGCATGGGGGTCACCCACAAAATCCATACCAGACCCTTATCTGAGCACACAGCCTGGCAGGTCAGGAAAGGGGATGGGGATGGGCGAGCGGTGAGTCTTCCCAGAAAGAAGAAGGGGTGTTGACAGCAATAATAACTCATCAAAGGGTCTTACCCTTCACTACTTTAACAATAACTAAAAACAAAAATTGCCTTTACTTACACTTTTTCGGAACATATTTATTTGCACCATCTAGCTCAGTGTGCTAGTGTAATTTTTTTTTTTTTCGTATTGTAGGTAAAGTTAGGCAGCCAAGCCTGTGTGTTTAAATCTTGGTCAGAGTAAGTGATCCAGGGAGGCTGGAATGACTCATCAGGCAGCCGCTCTGATGACCCCCCCCCCCCTGCCCTACTTGCTGAAACTTTGCAGAAACTTCCAGAAGAATAGGAGGGAGGTTAGGGGGAGCTGTCTGGAGTATTGGTAGAGGGAGGGACCTCTTAAATACTCTGGGTCAGGCCAGCAAGGGCAGAGTAGTTCAGGTGGAAGATGGAGATGGAGTGCTGAGGAGGCCCTTGATGGTACCCCTTTATTCTGAGGGGGGCCTCAGGCCCGTAGCTTGGGTGCAGGAGGGATCCTCCTCTCAAAACACAAGGAGGAGTCCTGTCCAGTGGCACGGGAGCAGGTGTGAGGACAGCTGGAGATGGAGATCTCCAGGGAGAAGACAGCCAGGTGGCAGATGAGTGAGACAGTTGGGGAGGACTGAGAGACAGCCTGAGAGGACTGAGGAGTGGCAGTCTGAGATGGTTGTAGAGTCAGTTTGGGAGGACTGTGGATGATTAGCCAGGAGGGCTAGTGAAAGGGGCAGCTGCAACCAGGCCAGTCAGTGCCAGAAGAGGTGGTGCTGGGATCAGTAGTCCCAGAAAGGCAGCTGCACACTGGGAATTTTCTACACACCAAAGGGACCCGCAGTCCCTGCCTGTAAAGGGCTGTTACTGGATCTGGCTGAGTGCATTGTCAGATTCCCCAAATAATATTCCAGCTGGGTATGGGTGTTTCTGCAAGCAAGATTTGTGCAGAAGAGGAGTGTATATATGGACTGTATACAGTTGTGTCCCTGAAAAGTTTATTTTGCTGATGAGTCAAGTGGGCATCCCATAATATCCTTATCCCTATCCAAGTTTAATACCCCAATAAACAAAACAAAGTTGCCAGACTGCTTCCTGACTCAAGTGTGCTGTGGAAGTTTGGTATGTCTGGCTGTGCAGGGTGGGGGATCCCTATTCACCAGCGACTCGTATGGGGTAGTGCTACATTTATAAAGTAGTGAGTATTATTAAGTGGTAACTTGCAGAGGTACCATATCTGAACAATAGCATAAATCAGTTGCAATAAGAACGCATGGACTAGAACAGTACCACACCATAGTAATTTGTAAAAAACTGATATGAATAAATATATATATATATATATATATATATATATATATATATATATATATATACACTGTATATATAAAGGAAAACTGCAGGGTGAGGTGCACATCGGTCCCAGCTGATAGTGCTAGCAATCAAGCCTTCCCACAGGCTTAGATATAGAAAAATAGCGGAGGGATTGCTGCACTTAAAAATTCTTTATTCGTATAAATTCGTCCATAAGACATCAAAAATACATCATTTATACAGTCAGGCAGACATGGTAATAAACGTTTTCAGGCTAATGTAGATCGCGCCCTTCCTCATAGTATCATGCCTATGCCCGATCAAGAGTGTGAGCGAATAAATACATCAAAAAAATCGCTGATCGCCGCCATTAGTAGAAATAATTAATAAAAATGCAATAAAAATATTCCCTATTTTGTAAACGCTATAAATTTTGCACAAACCAAACGATAAAAGCTTATTGCGATTTTTTTTACCAAAAATAGGTAGAAGAATACGTATCGGCCTAAACTGAGGAAAACATTTTTTATATATGTGAAAAAGGGTAATGCGCTAAATCAACTGATTAAATAAGGTGTCAACACATCAAAATTACTGGAGAAAAAAGAGAAATTGATACAAAGAATAAAGTTCCAAATTCTATATATATCGTCCCTAGTTGCTGTGATCCTGAAGGCAACTCAAAGGCACTTTGCCAGACCACACACACACAATGTGTGAGAGATATAATCAGCTTGATGATGTAGTAATCAAACCTGTCAGGTCAAAAATGCTTTTCACCAGGTATTCACATGTTCACATATGCAAAAGAAAGGGAGACAAAAAGAAGACCAATAGTGTGATACTGTTAATGAAACACCAACGTCTCACAACACTCAGAACATCACTCACGAATCCCCGATATTAAATAGGCTTCAGCGTGTGTGCATGTAAACTGCTCAGCTTGTCAGGCTCCTCATCCGGCACCTCCGTGCGTCCCGTCACTCAAGCTCCTCCCCCACGCGTATCGTCACTAGACACGTGACTTAATCATGGGTCAATGTGTGACTGAGGCTTACCATGGCTATAAATAGCCTATCACACACTCGCAACGGCGCAAACGGACCAATGGGGAGGCACCAATGACTACATCATTGCAGATACACCACAACATTTCAGCCAATTGTGGTTTATAAAAGTATCTCTTTAACAAGTTTTAATATGATACAAATTGAGACAAAATTATGTCTTTACAAAAACAAACACAAATAAGCTTTTCACAGGTTCTGCTACGGACGAATCCGTGCAACTCAGGTAAAACAACTTGTATGTATGCAGACAGCATCCCGTGTTTCTCATTTAGTATTAATACCACATAAGCCAGAAAATATTGATATGTATATAAATATAAATATATATAAAAAAAACTAAAATACATATATGTAAAAAAATCACCATATTTGATATTACATGTGGATCAGACCAAAACTGTTGATCACATATCCCAGTTTGCACTATCAATTTAATAACATAATAGACATGATATGCATACCAATACTATATACAAGAGCACTACACCACTATCCAACCAGTGGGTACAAGCTCAAATTAAAATTAGAATTAAAATAGCATTTGGGATAGCTAATTAGGAGATGTGAGAAATGTATACATATATATAGATTAAAAACTTTTAAAAATCAGATATAAAACAGTTAAGATCAAAGTCAATATTTAAACCATTCGGAGAGAGAGATCCCATCTCATGGATCCATCTCGATTCTGCTTTACTGATCTCTCTCACCCTATGGCTTCCTCTCCAGTGGGGACTATATTTTTGTATGCCCCAAAATTTCAAACCCTTTGGGTTCCCTTGGTGACATAACCCAAAATGACGGGAGACATTATGTTTCGGGTATGTATTTATAATATTTTGTACATGCTCTCTTAATCTTTTCCATAAGGGTCGTTTAGTGCGGCCTATGTATTGTAAGGAGCATGGGCACTCCAGGACATACACAACACCCTCAGTTCTGCAGGTAATAAGGTCATCAATATTATACTCCTTCTTGGTGACATTTGAAGTGAATTTGGTACATTTTTGACCATTAAAATTCGTATTTTTACATGCAAAACACCTCTTGCATGGGAAGAAACCCTTACCCTGGAAGAAGGTAAGTACATTTTTCTTTAATGGAGGATCAGGAACGTTTTTAGCTACTAAGTCCCTTAAGGTGGGAGCTCTACGATATACCACCCTAGGGATACTGGGTAGAATACCCTGTAGTTGCTGGTCAGCTCTCAGGATAGGCCAATGCTTTTTGAAAATGGTTTCTAACTGTCTATGTTGGACAGTATAGTTTAGGATAATCGGGAGATTATTATCCATTTGATCAGATTTCACTTTGTCCTGAATCAGGGTAATTCTAGGTGTGTCATATACTTTACGGATTTGTTCTTGAATAAAATCCTCATTGTATCCTTTGTTCACAAACTTTGTTCCTATTAAATTAAAACAAAGTTTGTGAACAAAGGATACAATGAGGATTTTATTCAAGAACAAATCCGTAAAGTATATGACACACCTAGAATTACCCTGATTCAGGACAAAGTGAAATCTGATCAAATGGATAATAATCTCCCGATTATCCTAAACTATACTGTCCAACATAGACAGTTAGAAACCATTTTCAAAAAGCATTGGCCTATCCTGAGAGCTGACCAGCAACTACAGGGTATTCTACCCAGTATCCCTAGGGTGGTATATCGTAGAGCTCCCACCTTAAGGGACTTAGTAGCTAAAAACGTTCCTGATCCTCCATTAAAGAAAAATGTACTTACCTTCTTCCAGGGTAAGGGTTTCTTCCCATGCAAGAGGTGTTTTGCATGTAAAAATACGAATTTTAATGGTCAAAAATGTACCAAATTCACTTCAAATGTCACCAAGAAGGAGTATAATATTGATGACCTTATTACCTGCAGAACTGAGGGTGTTGTGTATGTCCTGGAGTGCCCATGCTCCTTACAATACATAGGCCGCACTAAACGACCCTTATGGAAAAGATTAAGAGAGCATGTACAAAATATTATAAATACATACCCGAAACATAATGTCTCCCGTCATTTTGGGTTATGTCACCAAGGGAACCCAAAGGGTTTGAAATTTTGGGGCATACAAAAATATAGTCCCCACTGGAGAGGAAGCCATAGGGTGAGAGAGATCAGTAAAGCAGAATCGAGATGGATCCATGAGATGGGATCTCTCTCTCCGAATGGTTTAAATATTGACTTTGATCTTAACTGTTTTATATCTGATTTTTAAAAGTTTTTAATAGTATTTTATCTATATATATGTATACATTTCTCACATCTCCTAATTAGCTATCCCAAATGCTATTTTAATTCTAATTTTAATTTGAGCTTGTACCCACTGGTTGGATAGTGGTGTAGTGCTCTTGTATATAGTATTGGTATGCATATCATGTCTATTATGTTATTAAATTGATAGTGCAAACTGGGATATGTGATCAACAGTTTTGGTCTGATCCACATGTAATATCAAATATGGTGATTTTTTTACATATATGTATTTTAGTTTTTTTTATATATATTTATATTTATATACATATCAATATTTTCTGGCTTATGTGGTATTAATACTAAATGAGAAACACGGGATGCTGTCTGCATACATACAAGTTGTTTTACCTGAGTTGCACGGATTCGTCCGTAGCAGAACCTGTGAAAAGCTTATTTGTGTTTGTTTTTGTAAAGACATAATTTTGTCTCAATTTGTATCATATTAAAACTTGTTAAAGAGATACTTTTATAAACCACAATTGGCTGAAATGTTGTGGTGTATCTGCAATGATGTAGTCATTGGTGCCTCCCCATTGGTCCGTTTGCGCCGTTGCGAGTGTGTGATAGGCTATTTATAGCCATGGTAAGCCTCAGTCACACATTGACCCATGATTAAGTCACGTGTCTAGTGACGATACGCGTGGGGGAGGAGCTTGAGTGACGGGACGCACGGAGGTGCCGGATGAGGAGCCTGACAAGCTGAGCAGTTTACATGCACACACGCTGAAGCCTATTTAATATCGGGGATTCGTGAGTGATGTTCTGAGTGTTGTGAGACGTTGGTGTTTCATTAACAGTATCACACTATTGGTCTTCTTTTTGTCTCCCTTTCTTTTGCATATGTGAACATGTGAATACCTGGTGAAAAGCATTTTTGACCTGACAGGTTTGATTACTACATCATCAAGCTGATTATATCTCTCACACATTGTGTGTGTGTGGTCTGGCAAAGTGCCTTTGAGTTGCCTTCAGGATCACAGCAACTAGGGACGATATATATAGAATTTGGAACTTTATTCTTTGTATCAATTTCTCTTTTTTCTCCAGTAATTTTGATGTGTTGACACCTTATTTAATCAGTTGATTTAGCGCATTACCCTTTTTCACATATTTTGTTTGGTTTAGTTCACCGTTTTTAATTGCTGCTTTATCATTTATTCATTGATTAAGTAATATAATTTTTTTTTACTATAGTAGCGCTGTAGACCTTTCACATACATTTTTTATATATGTTTTTGGGGGATATTTATTACAGCAAAAAGTAAAAAATATTGCATTTTTTTCAAAATTGTCGCTCTATTTTTGTTTATAGCGCAAAAAATAAAAACCGCAGAGGTGATCAAATACCACCAAAAGAAAGCTCTATTTGTGGGGAAAAAAGGACGTCAATTTTGTTTAGGAGTCACGTCGCGCGAGCGCGCAATTGTCTGTTAAAGCGACGCAGTGCCGAATTGTAAAAACGCCTTTGGGCATTTAGCAGCATATTGGTCCGGGGCTTAAGTGGTTAATTGATAATTACCAAGCATTTGAAAAATCTGGAATCAATTGATCGAACAGTTAAACTCAAGTTTCCTAATATAACATATTATTCAGGTATGTCTAGGGTTGCCACCTCATCCCTTTAAAACAGAACACATATGAATTACACAGGTTCTGTGGCTGATTAAGGTGGTAATTGAACTCAAGTGGAGCCTTATCTAAATTAAATTAGCCTCAGAACCTGTGTAATTCATATGTGTTCTGTTTTAAAGGGATGAGGTGGCAACCCTATACGGTATGTCACGATCCTAGGAATTTTAGGTCACAAATGGTATTTGCAAAGATTTACATCATACAGATTATATTTAATTGGAACCATTTGAAAGCAAATCAATATATATATATATATATATATATATATATATATATATATATATATATATATATATATATATATATATATATATACTGTATATAGATAAATCTATATAGATATACAGTGTATATATATATATATATATATATATATATATATATATATATATATATATATATATATATATATATATATATATATATCATAATTGGTGAGAGACTGAGGGTTAAGCAGGAGGGGTATAAGAAAACTAATTAGAATATTTTTGAATTGACTGCTTTGTTTAAATATGAATATTTTATTCATGTTAAAACATTTTTAAACAAATAAAAATCAGACTTTTTTTTTTCTGTGGTGTGGTACCAGTAATGTTTACAAGTTCTCTTTGCAAATGATTAAAGTAGTGAATGTTACTTTCATTCCAGGTGAATAAATCACTGAAATGTAAAACACATACAGCAGAAAGATTTACCAGCATTGAATGTTTTGTGAATGTCACATATGCTGCTTTATCAATATACCCCTAAATAAGGTTTTAGGTAATGAAAAAAAATCTGCAATCTGTTAGAAAAATATACAAAAAATAAATAAAAAATTTCATACACTTTAAGAGCAGATGTAATATTAAGAAAATAATAATACGTTGTCTCTCCCAAATAAGTCAGTGTACTATATACAGTGCAAGTATTTTCTTACCAATCACTGAGCCCAGGTCCTGAAAAGTGTCCTGAATTCTGTTTAGGAGGGGAAGTGTAAGCTTTAATGTTTCTGTTGTTCTGTTTATCTTTTCGCAGAAAGTTCTAATGAGATCTTGCATTAGTGGGATTAGTGCGAAGACCAATTCCTCTACATTTTCCTTGTTTTTAGGGGACGCTTCCTCCAGTACATCTTCCACATGATTATTAAATTGTTTAATCTGTGTCAGAATCAGAAGAAGATGGTGAATCTGATCCTCAGTATTTGTGTCGTTAGTGGATAATGATTCCATTTTGGCTGTATATTGATGTGATCCTGTATGCCCGGCTGCCTCTAATCAGGTAGCAGGGAAATCTGAAATGTGGTTTTTGGTCTACAGTCCTGTTTTAATGACCCAGCCAGTCCTGCTTTGACCTGCCAGTCATTGAGTTACTATGGACAGCAGTTACCCCAGTAACAGGAAGGAGTGGCAGCACAGTACACAGAGATTTCAGCTAGTGATTGACTTCCTCTACAGTAAGTCATTTTACTGCATGACATAGGCTTTCTTTAAAGTATTTATTTTCCTATTGCAACACTGGGAAGTTCTTTTGTAAACACTTGTACTCGGAAGCAAGGTGCTAGCCTATCCCTAATCTGGTTGTACTGGGTGATCTGAGATACGAGAGCTTACTGTAGATCAGCTTGGACAAAAACTTTTCTTTGTTTACCCTGCAAAACAAGAATGTAGTAATCTTGTGTAGAAATGTCAAATGTATACTGCTTTGGTCTGTTAATTGTGATAGTGCTGTAGTGTGGTTCTTAGTTCAGTCCAGCCAGGTAGTCTTATTTTACCCTACGTTCATACCTATGCGTTTTTAGTGTGTTTTGCAGTTTTCAGAAATGCACTACAGTCCATATAACATGGTTTCCTATAGTACTGCACATTCACATCTATGGCCCAGATCCACAAAGAAATTACGCCGGCGTATCTATTGATACGCCGCGTAATTTCTACGATGCCCCGTCGTATCTTTGTTATTCACAAAACAAGATACGACTGAAGCTGGGCTAGATCCGACTGATGTACGTCTTAGTACGCCGTCAGATCTAAGGTGCATATTTACGCTGGCCGCAAGGTGGCGCTTCCGTCGATTCCTGCGTCGAGTATGCAAATTAGCTAGATACGCCAATCCACAAACGTACGTCCGCCCGGCGCATTTTTTTACGTCGTTTACGTAAGGCTTTTTTCGGCGTAACGTTACCCCTGCTCTATGAGGTGTACGCAATGTTAAGTATGGACGTCGGGCCAGCGTAGAATTTTCCGTCGTGTACGTCGTTTGCGTAAAACGTTCGCGAATAGGGCTTTGCGTAAATTACGTTCATGTCTAAAGCATTGACTATTTGCGGCGTGATTTCAAGAATGCGCACTGGGATACCCCCACGGACGGCGCATGCGCCGTTAAAAAAAAAACGTCTTTTATGTGGGGTCAATTGGAATTACCATACAACACGCCCACATCTTATCCATTTTAATTGCGCACCCTTATTCCGACACAGTTACACTACGCCGCCTTAACTTACGGCGCAAATTCTTTGTGGATACGGAAAATACGCTGTAATTTACGGCGGCGTAGTGTATCTGAGCTACGCTACACCGGACGTAAAGATGCGCCGAGGTACGTGGATCTGGACCTATGTGTTTTTCATCCGATGCCTTTTTTGGAAAGGGTCAGGGAGCCACATCAAAAATGCAAGTGTTGCGTTTCTTATGCTTTTTTTGATGCAGTTTGCATTTTTGTTTTTACTTTAAAGTGCCGATGTGCCATGGTGAAAAAATATTAAAAGCCAGCAGCTACAAATACTGCAGCTGCTGACTTTTAATATTAGGACACTTACCTGTCCTGGAGTCCAGCGCCGATCGCAGCAAAGCACGAGTGATCGCTCGTCTCTCTGCTGCTCCCCCCGCCATCCACGCTGAGGGAACCAGGAAGTGAAGCGCTGCGGCTTCACTGCCCGGTTCCCTACGGCGCATGCGCGAGTCGCGCTGCGCCCGCCGATTGGCTCACACGCTGTGTGCTGGGAGCCGAGTGTTCCCAGCACACAACGGGCGACAGACGGGAAGTCAGAAAAAACCCATCTTTCGCCCGTAGCGTGAGGCCGGAAGTGGGTGCAAATACCTGTCTTTAGACAGGTATCTGCACCCCCCTCCCCCCTGAAAGCTGTCAAATGTGACACCGGAGGGGGGGCGGGTTCCGATCAGCGGGACTCCACTTTAGGGTGGAGAACCGCTTTAACACACTGTGTATAGCTGATTGCCAAGGAGCGGGCCGGGTAGAATGCTGCAGCATCCTTAACACCCGATTTGTCATCAGCTGTCAGCCCCCCACCCCAAAGCACCTTGTCTCCATGTTGATGGGGACAAGGGCTTCTTCCCCACAACCCTGGGCTGTGGTTGTGGGGGTCTGCTGGCACAGGGCTTATCAGAATCTGGAAGCCTCCTTAACAAGAGATCCTGCCTACTATGTACCCCATAGTAGGGGTACTATGGGGTACATAGTACTCCTACACATTCACTAAAAAAAATTAAAAAGTGAATAAAGACACAAGTGTCTATTAAAAAATAATGTTCCCGATGTAGATCCATTGTCAATCACAATGCCCGCCTCCAAAACTGGACCCGAAAAAAGAAAAAGCTCCGCTCGTGACGAACGCCCTGAAAGACTGCCTGCTCCACTGCGTGACATTTCTTAAATAGCTAAGGGGCGCTCCGCTGACAGCTGATGACTCATCGGCTGTTAAGGACGTGGCAGCCAGCTTTCTGGCCCACTTCTTACAACCAGCTATATGCAGTGGCCCAGATTCAGAAAGGAGATAGGACGTCGTATCTCTGAGTCCGGCCGTCGTATCTATGCGCCTGATTCATAGAATCAGGTTACGCATAGATATCCCTAAGATCCGACAGGTGTAAGTGACTTACATCGTCGGATCTTAGGCTGCAATCTCATGCTGGCCGCTAGGTGGCGCTTCCGTTTGTATACACGAGGAATATGCAAATGAGGAGTTACGCCGATTCAGAAATGAACAACCGGCGCTTTTTTGTACGTCGTTTGCGTTCGGCTTTTTCCGGCGTATAGTTACCCCTGCTATATGAGGGGTATGTGCGGCGTATCCTATGTTAGGTATGGCCGTCATTCCCGTGCCAAGTTTTGAATTTTTTACGTTGTTTGCGTAAGTCGTTTGCGAATACGGCTGGACGTAATTTACGTTCACGACTAAAGCATGACGAGTGGCCGACATCATTTGGAGCATGCGCACTGGGATTCAGTCGCGGCCGGCGCGTGCGGAGTTCGCATCATTTAAATGATACACGCCCCCTACCCGCCGAATTTGAATTCCGCCGGGTGGATTTACGCTACGCCACCGCAACTTTACAGGCAAGTGCTTTGTGAATAAAGCACTTGCCTGAAAAACTTGCGGCGGCGTAACGTAAAGATCCGCTCACCTATCTGAATCTAGCCCAGTGTGTTTAAAGAGAAAGAAAAGAAATGCAAAACACACCTGAAAACCGCATGAACTGCAACCTCATAGATGTGAACCTAGACTTAGGGCTTGTTGACCCAATTTTATTTACAGGAAAAAGTAAAAAGAAGTTCAAAACAAATGGTTGCCCTTGCAGGGGTTTCCACCATCACAAAACACAAAGAAAATGATTTTAAATTGGTTGCAAAGGAAGAAAGTGCTCCTGTTTCCTCCCCTTGACCACTGCCCCCAATAGCAAGCCGCTTGCTAGGGGGGAACTGGTGCGTGCTCGCTTCTAAGGCCTGCTCTATGAGTCCATAAGAAACATAGAATCGCTGCTTGGCCCCACCCCCCACTCTCTCCTCATTGGCCAAATGTGCACAATTTTAAAACTTGACATGTTAGGTATCTATTTACTCAGCGTAACATCATCTTTCATAGTATACAAAAAAAATTGGGCTAACTTTAGTGTTTTTTTATTTATTTTTTATTCATGAAACAGTTTCTTTCTCAAAAAAGAAATGCATTTGAAAAATTGCTGCGCAAATATCGTGTAACATAAAAAAATTGCAATGACCACCATTTTATGCCCTAGGGTGTCTGTTAGAACAAATATATATATATATATATATATATATATATATATATATATATATATATATATATATATATATATATATATATATACTGTATAATATTTGGGGGCTCTGAGTAATTTTCCAGTAAAAAATATATAATTTGTACATGTAGGAGAGAAGTGTCAGAATTGGCCTGTGTGGCAAAGGCTTAATTACCATAAGTAAGTAATATACAAATAATTATTATATATTGTTTTTAAGGTAATTTACTATATTTTCAAAAACTGAACTAAAGCAGGTGGCTTAACGAACAAATTACTGAAGTTTGAAGTTATAACTTTCAACCAGTAATTTCACAGTAAATAGATAAATAATAAATTATTATCTTATAACATATAACATAATAATATATGATTTAGCTTGTACCTTTTCAGCAGCAGCAGCAGCAGATTCTCATCCTCCCTCTTAACTGTGTGAGAAAAGTAGATGGGATTGTTGGTAAATCTTATACCTATAAACACGTTTTTTTCCTTGTGGTTAAGAGGGCTGAGCTGGAAGGGAGCATTTATCTTTTAGACACATTCCCCCTTCTATGACACTGCAGAGAGAGGCATGCCCCCACTGCAGCATTTTTATTGGACAGCTTGGGCTAATGGTACTTTACCATTGGTCCAAGACTCCAAGCTGCCCATTGAGCTCAGTGCCTCTGACAAGAAATTAGGAGAGGCATTGTGAGCTCATCCTCTCAGTCTGCTGCAAACAAATAGCTAGATTCAGAGACGCCGCCTTAACTTCAAGGCGGCGTAGCGTATCGTATTTACGCTACACCGCCTTAAGTCAGAGAGGCAAGTACTGTATTCACAAAGTACTTGTGCGACGTGCCAGAACCGCAGGGGGAACACGTGAGGTGCACGGTGGGCCGATGAGAGACAGCAATAATACAGTTCATCGGTTTCCTCACGGTTAGCAGAAAGCCTCCCTGGGCCGGTCGCACAGTGAAAGGGAAGACAGCACAAAATCCTCCGGGGCACGCTCTGTGATTGGGAAACGCCAGCCGAGATGGTGGTTGAGGTGCCCGTGATGACAGGGGTGTTAGAGTGCTTGTGGCGGCTGGGTCCCTTGATGGTATTTGTCGTGACGCCAGTACCGTTAATGGTGGTACAACCAGTTGTAGTAGCAATGTTGAAGAATGAGGTAGACAGTGGTAGGATACAACTCACAACTTTTACTGTGACTGGTTTTGGTTGCAGTACAAACATCCAGTTAGAATACAGTCTCCGGGTAAAAAGAGGAATTCTGCTGATCCACTGTTAATAGGCTTTAGTAGTCCTGGACTCAGGCTGTGGTTCAGTATAATGCTTACTTGTTTCTGGTCCCTTTTGAATCCAGTGACATTGGTGAAGTCGCAGGTGGCTAAGAAATCCTTCACCTTTATTCTCAAAGGTCTTTGCTGCCGGTTGATGGCTTTTACCCTTTGATTTGAGCAGTTCCAATTTGTCCCTTCTCTGGACTGACCTTCTCTCTCACCTTGACATTCTGCTTTCTCTCTGCACACTGACCTCCTGAACTGAACAACTGACCACAGATAACCCTGAGCTGGGATAGATATCCCAGAGTGGTGCTATCCCCATCTTGTGGTGGGAAGTATGAAGCACACTTGACCAGCCTATGAACAGGGATACCACAGGTGTATCAATGCAAAATGACATGCAATATAGCAATGACAAAGAAGTAATAAGTTTGCAGTTCCCACATGTCCTGAGTGGGACGCTGCACTTGCCTCCTAACTTACGGCGGCGTAGCGTAAATAGGGCCGGCGTAAGCGCGCCTAATTCAAATTAGGATGAGGGGACGTGTTTTATGTTAATGTGGTGTGACCTGACGTGATTGACGTTTTTTACGAACGGCGAAAGGCGCCATCCGTGTACATATCCCAGTGTGCATTGCGCCAATGTACGCCGCAAGGAGGTATTGGTTTTGACGTGAACGTAAATTACGTCCAGCCCTATTCACGGACGACTTACGCAAACTACGTAAAATTTTCAAATTTCGACGCGGGAACGACGGCCATACTTAACATTGACTAGTCCAGCTATTTGATGGAATAACTTTATGCCTGAAAACGCCTTATGTAAACGGCGTATCTTTACTGCGACGGGTGCACGTACGTTCGTGAATAGGCGTATCTAGTCATTTACATATTCTACGCCGAACTCAACGGAAGCGCCACTTAGCGGCCAGCCTAAATATTGCACCCTAAGATACGACGGCGCAGGCAGTCGTATCTTAGCTAGGTTTAAGAGTATCTCAGTTTGAGAATACACTTAAACTTAGGACGGCGCAGATTCCAAGTTAGGTCGGCGTATCTACTGATACGCCGGCCTAACTCTCTCTGAATCTAGCTAAAAGTATTTAATCTGGCCGTTCTGTATGTAGCTTCTGACAGGCTGCACAAGGAGCCCCGTATCTCTGCAACCATAGGTCATAGAAGCCCCAGTGGTGGGGTAGGACTTCAGCTACCTAGCCCCCAAATGTCGGGTCTCTGTAAACCCAGGTCACTGAGCTACAACCCTCTGAGTCGTTCGTTTTTTTTTTGTGTGTGTGTGTGGTTTTTTTTATGTTCATGGCAGGTGGCAGGTTCATGGCTGCCTCACCTGCCTCCCCTGACTGCACATCCCTGCAAACCTCCCCTCCTTTCCTGTCTCCTGGGTGGAGCCCCAAACTGCTGTCAGACCTTTGAATATAAGGGATGATCACGCCTGAAAACACACTAGTTGTCTATGGTAAAACCTAGACAGAGGGTTAACCTCCCTGGCGGTATGATTCTTTCTGATTTTAGGTGCTGAAAGCGGTACCATTATTTGCAAGGAAATTTGGCGTTTTATACTGTAGGCCTGTAATTCTTAGGAATAACTCACTTAAATCTGACCAAACAAGGGTCTAGCAGGCATCCCGGGTATGAAATTTTTTTTTAAAACAAAATTATAAATTATAATATAATAAATAATTATAAATAATTATAACAAATAATAATATAATTCTAATAAAAATTATTCAATAATGTAATCAACTCAAAATCACTGAAATTTGCTCAGTTGCAGAATTGTCGCTGTCATTATTTTTTTTTTCCATGACGAATTTCCCCACAAATCGCTATCGCTCAATTCTGCAAGTGATTATAATTTATTATCGCTGTTTTCTAGCTGATCTAAAACCATTTTAGACATAAAGGGACACTTTTGGTTGCTATGGACAATATACAGTTTGCAGGGAGAAAGAACCTTTTTTATTATATAAAAGAACATGTAGGGCACTGGACAGACCACTAGGGACAAGGGGGGTGTGTATTTTTTACATACAGTACTGTAATCTATAAGATTACAGTATACTGTATGTATAGTGTTTGTTTACTTTTTTGAATTTGGCGCCGATCTCCGCCCCCGTGCGTCGTAACGTCGCAGGGAACGGAGATCGACGACACACGGGGACACTGTGTGAATCGAGCGAGCACCCGCTCGCTCACACAGCGCGGTGGCATCGCTGGATCCAGGAACAAGGTAAGCCAGCACGCGCTGCAGGCTCTGCATAGCTACCCCGAGCGTGACTCGGGGATACCGATTTTAGCACAAAACATCCACCCCGAGTCACGCTCGGGAATACCGCCAGGGGGGTTAAAGGCTTTGTGCCACTCAGTTCTCTTTGGACTCCAAAATCCAATCCGAAAATTACAAAACTCTGACACCAGCCAACTTTCTTCTGAAAAGTGACATGATTCTGGAGCCTGTAAATCAGGGGTCCTCAAACTACGGCCCTCCAGTTGTTCAGGAACTACAATTCCCATCATGCCTAGTCATGTCTGTGAATGTCAGAGTTTTATGATGCCTCATGTGATTTGTAGTTCCGCAACAGCTGGGGGCCGTAGTTTGAAGATCCCTGCTGTAAATGGTAAGCTTGAGAACTCTGTATGATCTTTATCTCTTACAAAGTGGCAAGACCTAGAACGGTCATATACAGTAATGTACATGCATTGATATAAACTAGGGGCAATGGGCTATCAATGAACCACATCCCATGTTTTAACCTACTCCTTTTTTTTTTTTTAACACAGCACACCACAAGGTACAATGTATTCATATTTGTGTATTTTGGTGTGCTGAAATACATGCACGTTGTGGCGAGCTGTGTATATGCATTGGAATGGCATCCAAAATGAATGGCAATGCAGCAATATGTAAATAGGATTGTGTGTTAATTTGCACTTTCTAACACTCTCTAAACTACATATTTTACTGTGTTTTATCACAACACAATAGAGACAGTCCGACCTAAATTACATTTATATTTTGCATTATAACTGATGCTTTTATTGCGCTCACCTTTTTATCTTTTTTCTACCCAACTTTCCCCTTTCTCCTCAAGCACAACATGAGGAGTTATACTTACAAATAACTAGGGTTGCCACCTTTTTTGTTCTGGAAAAATAAGGGGTAGACTAGAGTAAGTTAGAGTGGTTAATGTAACATGTCACTGGAGTCTGTCGGCAGCACCTCCCCCCCCCCCCCCCCCCCCCCGCTTCTCAACTTTAATGTGACATGTCATTCTGCTTAGGGCCCCAGGGAGGTACTGGTTACAGTGCTAGTTTATGTAGTTTGCTGTTACCTGATGCTAGCCATGTCAACATATTTAGAGAGTGGCTTAACAGGAGTGACTTATTATACTAAACTAACATTGTTTGTTTTTATGCTGATAGTAGATTTGGATTAAAGAATATATTCACCTTTTAAAAAATTACACATTTTTTTTGCAGGTAAATGTAGGGTGACCAGACATCCCCAAGTCTGTCCCTGGTTTTGTCCCTGGATTGGATTTGAACAGGGGCTGGGGCAATTTCAAAGACAGTCAGTGCAGAATTAAAAAAAATCTGAATTACACACCCCCGCTCCGCCGATCCTACTAGCTTAGAGGGGGTGCATTTTTTTCCATAATCTATGCCCCTTTCTGATGATCATGTGCTGGTTGGAGCGAAGGGAATACTCCTACAGGATCAGGTGTATGCCCATTCAGCTCCGCTCCCATGTTCTTCTACATTGGCTCAAGTCCCGCCGGCCAGCTGCCTGCCTGCTTATCTCCTTGCCTTCCTTGATGGAGCGATCTTCCCCTGCTCCCCACCCAGTAGTAGCCAGGGCCCAGAGAGTAAGGTTTATTTTGTGTGTGACTCACATTTAAAGTTGCAGCATCCTTTTTTTAAATTAAATTATATTACACTGTTGTCTCACAGGAACATTAACTAGACAGCACAGTAATACACTTCCTTTTTTTCAGTAAGACTTGAGAGGCTGTGAGGCGGGCTGTGGTGGCAATGGACAGAGAGTCAGTGATTGCCACGATTACTAGTAAAAAAAAAAATCTGGTCACCTTAGGTAAATGTGTATTTTTTTTTCCGATCATGTAAAGCATTGCACCAGCAATCAGCAGATCACCAGTGCCATGCAGGTCTCCTGCAGACCTGCCAGTGTATCTGTGTGCCTGTACATCCCATACAGGTGTAGCGCTCACCCCCGAAGGAGCCGCTGGTTGATTTGGGATCTACTCTCTTTTGGCTCAGCTCACCCCTATTTAACTAGCTCGAACCCTCCCTTGACACATCAGAAGTCTGGTAAGCGGGATATTGTGACCTCTGCTGGGCTGAAGTCACAATAACAGGCATGCAATATACAATGACAATAGTGAAATTGGATTACCTGCTGTGACGAACGGTCCCGCCAAACAAGAAACTGTACTCCACACAGTGAATATATTTGAATGCAAGAGGCAATTTTACTGTATAAAGACTCAGTAAAAACCCGGACGAGGGTGCTCCACTGCTATGGTTGTCAGCTGGGCTTCCTCTTCAATCCCTGAGAAACACAGAATGGGGCCGGGGACTTGCTTCCGTCTGGATGGCTGGTCTCCCGGTAAAACTAGGCCCAGGCTTCCGGCCTAACAGGACAGCTGTCCCTATACGCAGCTCTGCACAGGAGAGAAGGCTGGTCACGAGAGAGAGAAAAGGCGCCACTCCCCTTCCTTAAATGACCTCCTCCACCAGTCTGAGCAAAACGTTGCATCCTTCTGGAGGGCAAAGCATTGCGGGAAATGTAGTCCGCTTCTCCGAGGAGTCCATGGAGTCCGTGTCTCCTGCTACCAGTAGTCCCGCAATGCACAGCCTCCCAACAATGTCCAACATATTTACAATTTAAAATATAAGTCCAGCTGGGATAACCTGTCACGAAGCTCTGACAGGACAACCCCGCTACACAGGCAAGAACATTTACATGACAGGAAGAATCAATGAACTACCACAGTGATCCACACTGCCATGGTAGTTCATTGAGAACTACAAGCCGACATCTGTAAAGCATGTCATTATTTGTAGCTCATATTCATTCACAGAACCTACATGGCTGCACTGATTTCAAAAACTAACAGCTATTGTGAGGAACCTTCTCTCCACACTGCTGTCACGCTGGAGGGCAGTGGCTGCTACTAATGTCTCATGTTTTTTGTTTTAAAATAACAAACATGTCATACTTGCCTGCTCTGTGCCGTGATATTACATAGAGCTGTCTGGATCCTCCTCTTTTTGGGTCCCTCTTCGGGGCTCCTGTCCCCTCCCTCCATCCTGTTGAGTGCCCCCACAGCAAGCCATTCAGACAGGGAGCCATGTCCTGGCTCCATTTCCCTCTCCTCATTGGCTCACTGACATTAATTGACAGCAGCGGGAGCCAATGGCACTTCGCTGAAGTGCTGTCTCAGCCAATGAGGAGGGAAAGTCCAGACAGCCGAGTCTCTCATACAACATCTCTGGATTGAGATGGGTTTAGGTAAGTATTCGGGGGGCTGCTGCACACAGAAGTCTTTATATCTTAATGATAGAATCATTAAGATAATAAAAAAAAAAAAACGTCCTCCTTTACAACCTATTTAAAGCTAAAACTATAAATGGCGCGTACACACGACCATTTTTCGGGTTCTAAAAAATGAAGTTTTTTTTTTAATGTCATTAAAAACGATTGTGTGTGGGCTTCAGAGCATTTTCAGGATCTAAAAAATGGGCATTAAAAATTTCGAACATGCTCTATTTTTTCACAACGTTTTTAACGTTGTCGTTTTTAAGGTTGTCGTTTTTAAGGTTGTAAAAAATGGTCGTGTGTGGGCTTTAACGACGTGAAAAACCTGCGCATGCTCAGAAGCAAGTAATGAGATGGCAGTGCTCGATCTGGTAAAACTACCGTTCGTAATGCATATTCATCACGCAGTAACAGACTGAAAACGCAAATCGTCTTTTACTAACACAAAATCAGCAAAAGCAGCCCCAAGGGTGGCGCCATCCGCATGGAACTTCCCCTTTATAGTGCCATTGTACGTGTTGCACGTCACCGCGCTTTGCTAGATCATTTTTTATTCACGATCGTGTGTAGGCAAGGCTGTTTTAATGATCGAGTTGAAAAAAACATATATTTTTCTAGCCCCTTAAAAACGTCATTTTTTAGAACCCGAAAAACGGTCGTGTGTAGGCAGCATAATAAGGCATACATTCTTTGGCACCCTAAAAGGTGATAGATTTAGGATGATAGTGGGGCAAAACGGTATTCTAAGGAAACTATCTTCAGATTAATCTACAGACTGGTATGCTTGTTTAGATACAGGTAAAGGTACATATTGGCACAATGAGGGGGGAGGAGGCACAGGTATTAATGGTCCGACAGGGTTCTCGGACCTGCCAGATCAATCCAATTTAATTCTTAGGCAGGGGCGGACTGACCATTGAGTCACTCGGGCACTGCCCGAGGGCCCCATGCCACTAGGGGGCCCCATCCGGGTTGCCAGGCTCAGTAAAACCAGGGACAGTATGTAAAAATCTGTGTTTTTTTTAGATCTGTCCCTGATATGTCCGAAAATGACATGCTTTTAATGTGAATATCCCAAGATTTTAGCTGCCCGCCTCTGCACTACCTCCTGGCGTGGTGGTCATCTGTAAGCCAGAGGGGCCCCATAATCTTCTATTGCCCAGGGGCCCCATGAGTTGTCAGTCCGCCCCTGTTCTTAGGGCTAGGGATGAGCCGAACAACGCCCCCCCCCCTTCCCCCGGTCCGGTTCGCAGCAGAACATGCGAACAGACAAAAAATTTGTTCAAACACGCAAACTAAGTCTATAGGACACTGACATTTTTTTGGGGAGAAATGATTTTAATAATGCTTAACCACATAAGACCCGGACCTTTAGGCAGCTAAAGGACCTGGCCAGTTTTTGCGATTTGGCACTGCGTTGCTTTAACTGACAATTGCGTGGTCGTGCAACGTGGCTCCCAAACAAAATTGGCGTCTTTGATCACCTCTGCGTTTTTTATTTTTTGCACTATAAACAAAAATAGAGCGACAATTTTGAAAAAAATTCTAAATTTTTTACTTTTTGCTATAATAAATATCCCCCAAAAATATATATAATTTTTTTTGTTTACTGTGAAAATGACAATTGCAGTTTCGGAGTTAACCACAAGGGGGAGCTGAAGGGGTTAAGTGTGAGTGTGGGGGGTGTGGCTGTAGGTGTGACATCATTGATTGTGTTTCCCTATAAAAGGGAACACACGATCAATGACGGCGCCACAGTGAAGATCGGGGAAGCTTTATTTTGGTGCGGGGTTCCCTGAAGGGTCTGGTATGGATTTTTTGGGGGAACCCCACGCCATTAAAAAAAAAAATGACGCAGGGTTCTCCTTGATATTCATACCATGGATATAATATTCATACCAGACCCAAAGGGCCTGGTAATTGACTAAGGGGGAACCTATGCTGTTTTTTTTTCAATTACTTTAATCTGTATTGCCGGGACCCGCCAATTCATTATAGCCGCGAGTAGTTTTTAAATTACTTTTTTTCCTTTAGAAATGTCATTTTGTGCAGGGACTTTTCTAAGCACAGGAAACATGCACTACTTTACAGGCATACTATAGGCACCCGCAGGTACGAAATTGATGGATGGGCAAGGATGAACCAAGGATGGGCACAGATGAGCATGGCTGGGCATGGATGGGGATGGATGAGCATGGCTGGAGCATGGATGAGCATGGCTGGAGCATAGATGAAGCATGGATGAGCATGACTGGGGATGGCTGGAGCATTAATGATCATGGCTGGGCATGGCTTGAGCATGGATGATCATGGCTGAAGCATGCATGATCATGGCTGGGCATGGCTGGAGCATCGATGATCATAGCTGGAGCATTGAAGAACATTGGACGGTGTGATCATGTAGTCAAGGGTCTTTGGCTCTTTACCCCATTCTGTGACACGCCGTGTTTAGTTTTGACCACATATTATGCGGGTTTTGAAAAATCTAAAGGAAAAAATCGAAAGAAAATTATATAGTGTGTATCCAGCATATAAAAAGCAAGCTAAAAGTCCATATGTGATAAATCCCAACACCAAATTGTGATGCTCAAAATCAGATTCCTAGTTCCTCACCACAAGTGCTCAAGAGATGGGGTGGCCACTCACCAGAAAATGATGACCCCTTTTTACAGGAAGATCAAACAGCACTTCTGGAATACCAATTGATTCCACTGACAGCACAATTCCACTCCACTGGCCCCTTGAGATGAAACTAGGATTGGAAAAATTACTCCACAAGAGACATAGAGGGAGGTCTCAAAGTATAGTATTTTTAATAGATAAAAGCAAATGACAACAACAAATGCCGATTACACTCCACTCATATGTTACAGTGCCAATACGGGCACCAGGTGTAATCAGCATGTGCAAGTCAGCTAGTCCTAAAGGGATAGTGTAAAGTCCGCATCTCTCCTAAGGCCAAGCCTAGATAGGATGTGGGATCAGAACCTGGAATGGCGGCTCCTCTGCTCCGACATATTAGCGTCTTCAGGGAATGATGTCACATCACTCCTAGCTTGCTTAAAAGTGAATGGGGAGGGTGCTATTGGTTGGACTCCTCCAAAATGGAGAAGACAAAAATGTAATGCAAAATCTCCCTCTAGGGGATGCCGACTTACACACACTGGCCCGGATTCACGCCGCGTAAGTGCAAATGTGCGCCGTCGTATCTGTGCACCGGAACCACAATCTAAGATAAGCCTAAAAACAGGCTTCATCCCACCAACGTAACTTGCCTACGCTGGCGTAGCGTGGGCGCATATTTAGCCTGGACGCATGTGGGCTCCCATTGATTTTCTATTCAAATATGCAAATGAGGGAAATACGGCGATTCAGGAACGTACGTGCGCCCGACGCAGGCTATGCGATGTGCGCGTAAGTTGTATGTCCAGTGTAAAGTTAAGCCCCATAAAGTAGGTGCACCAGGGAAGACAAGCCGGCGTATTTTACGGAGTTTACGTTGGACGTGTGTGTGGCTGGGCGTAGGTTACATTCACACCGTAGGCAGTGATCAGGCGTATTTTAGGCAGTTGTTCCGACGTAGTTATGAGCATGCGCACAGAGGTGCGTCCTTGTCTCGGCGCATGCGCAGTTGCTGATATGTATCTGTCTGGCGCTCGGCCCATCATTTGCATGGGGTCACGCCTCATTTGCATGGCTCACGCCCACTTCCACCTACACCGACTTACGCCTTCGAAACCCAGCGCAGTTTTGGCAACACTGGCTTTGTGAATTCCATGCTTGCCTCTCTGCGTTGCGTCGGCGTAGCGTATATTATTTGCGATACGGCGGCGTAATGTGCGCCCGCTCTCTGTGAATCCGGGCCACTGTTTCCACCATACAGCATAAACCAACCTGATATTAACATGTAAAAACTCAAAACATTAAAAACATCGCAAATTGATAAAATATCATAGCTAACTCACATAAAGAAAATAGTGACATCATAAAAAAAAATTATAATAAACAGGAACCATGTAAATTGGCACCATCTAGTGGCCAGGCATAATAAATATGGAATCTAGATGCGTGTAACATAGCCTATAATGAAAAAACACCACATAGCAGCGCCATCTAGTGGCTAATATCTGAAAAGGCCTGAAACATTAATGGCCAAAACTGATATAAACTGTCAAAAATAAATGATATATGAAAAAATATTCTATAAAAAAAATATATATTTTATAAAATAATATAAATGTATGCTTTGATTGTGAAAAAAATAAAAACATTTGGTGTACAAGCTAGATAAACTAGCAACAAAAAAAAAAGAAGAAAAAAGAGAAGAAAAGCCTGGAAAGAGTCACCCCATATAAATAGATTTTAAAAGAAAAATGCTACACTCTACCCACCAAAAATGTGATGGATGGCCCATAGTAGAACAGTCCTCAATAGTCAGTAAAAAAAACATTTCAGATCAATATAAATATTCCACCCCCTAGGCTGTAAAGATTGGAGTCTAAATATCCATTGGGTCTCCATTTCGGACACCATCTTTGCCATGTCTGTACCTCTCCAGTGCTGGCAAACCCTATCAATACCCCAAAATCTGATAAGTTAGGGAGGGGTCTTTATTGTGTACCAACCTAAAGTGGTTGGACACACTATGGTACGTAAACCCTTTATTGATGTTTTCTATATGCTCCCCCACCCTTATAGCCATGGTCCTGGTTCTGCCCACATATTGGAAATTACATGGGCACATCAAGTTGCCCCTTTAATATAATTTTCCCGCAGCATTTGGTGTCCTGTTTACTTTTAAAGGGGCAGCTTCCATTATGTTAGTTCACTGATTTCACAGGGCGCCATTCATTGTTTTTCATTTTTTTACAGCTGTAAAAACGTCTTACACTGCTATACGCAGCTTAATGCTGGATACAGCATTAAGCCACGTCATATGAGAGTTGCCTGAAAAAATTAACTGCAAAGCCACTACCGACGCCAGGAAAAAAGCATCTGTAAGAACACGTGTTCAGTAGCTTTTTGCACTGGCGTTATTGCGTGTGTAGCATTACCCCCGAAGGAGCTGCTGGCTGTGGCTCCTCTGCCGTCTAAGGGTGTATAGTGGATGTAGCATTAACGGAATGTCCACGACAGGTGTCTTTTTCTGTGCTCTTTATTACCCAGCCGGGTAAAAACAATAAAACTTTGTGGTGAAAGAAGAGTTGAAGTAGAAGGAGAAATAGCAGATTCAGGCGTATCAAAAGGGAAACAGTCCTGCTTCCAACAACATTTAGTCTTCTTTGCCACTTTGGCCTCTCTCACTGACCTGGCAGCTAGAGTATCACTCGAAACATAGAGGAAAAATCTCTGCCACAGACCCTCCTTAGGATTGAGGTAGCGGAGGTAATCCTCCTTAAAATACTTTTGGCCTGGATCCCCTTCAGGTAGTTTGCAGGTTACCGACTGACAGGTGACCAACTTCCATCCTTTAAGTGTCCTGTTCCCTTGATCCCCAGTGGATTGTCGAGACCCTATTGGATTGCCAGCCTCTCTTGGCTCTCCTCAGATGGACTCCCTACCGAACAGCTATCTCGCTTGGGATCTACTCAGAATTGGGGACCCAGTCGATTACTGGGGCCCTGCCACAGCTTTAAATGTTCCGGACCAACATGGTCCCGGAAACAAGAACACCGTGTGGCACGTGCACCCCAGCCTGCTAGGCCACTACGCCGGGGCGCCGTGAAGGAAGTAACCCTGAAGGTGGGTGCCGCACTCGAAGAAGATGAACCCAGACCAATGGCGTCTGTCTCATAAATACCCTCCCCCAGAGAAACCCTCCTGATAGGCTGCTGGGGAAAAGCACCCAAACCTCGACTCCACTTTATTTTCGTTTTTTTGCGACAACATTTCGATATAGATAGAAGATTCGACATGGCGGTGACAATAGCGTTCTGTGTCTATCGAACCTGCGGTCTAATGTGCCCAACCTGACTCTATTAGTCCAAGATTATTCGACATAGAGAGGAAAGATTTGACATAAAGACATAAAGATTCGATGAAGCAGCTAAAAACATACGATCGCCACAAACGGACATTTATGGTCAAATGTTCTGCCCATGGGCTATAGAAGAATTCTAATGTTGGTTGACTAGTAATAATAAATAAATATAATTATTACTAGCCATACAACATTATAATTCTACTATAGCTTGTGGGCGGAGCATTCAACTGGAAATGTACGATTGCAGCGTCGTACAGTTTAGCCGCTTTGTCAAATATTTTTAGAACATTCGACGGACACCATAAGCCTTCAATGACAGATTAGACCTTAATTAATTCGGATTTTCGAGACAAAATAAATAAAAACTAATTTCGGGATTAACTAAGTAAATTTATTTTTTGGACGAAAACAAAATTTCCGAAAAATTTTTTTTCAGTGTGCACATGTCTACCTGAAAGTGGGTGGGATATATTGGGCAGCAAGTGAACATATTGTCCCTGAAGTTGACGTGTTAAAAGCAGAAAAAATGAGCATGCATAAGGATTTGAGCGACTTTGACAAGGGCCAAATAGTCAGGACTAGTCAACCAGGTCTGAGCAACTCCCAAACTACAGCTCTTGTTTGATGTTCCCAGTCTGCAGTGGTTAGGACCTACCAAAAAGGCTCCAAGAAAGGAAAACTGATGAACCAGCGACAGGTCATGGACAGCCAAGGCTCATTGATGAATGTGGAGAGCAAAGGCTGACACAAGTTCCAATCCAATAGATGAGCTACTTTAGCTCAAATTACTGAAAAAGTTAATACTGGTTCTGATATAATAGTGTGAGAACACACAGTGCATCACAGTTTGTTGTATATGGGCCTGTGTAGCTACAGACCGGTCAGGGTGCCCGTGCTGCCCTATGTCATACAGCTAAAAATGCCTACAATGGGCATGTGAGTATGAGATTGGATCATGGAGCAATAGGAGAAGTTGGCCTGGTCGGATGAATCACGTTTCCTTTTACATCTTATAGATAGGTGCTTGTGCGTTTCTTAACTGGTGAAGAAATTGTACCTGAATGCACTATGGGAAGTAAGGAAGCTGGCGTAGGAAGTCTAATGATTTGGGGGATGTTCTGCTTGGAAACCATGGGTCCTGTTATCCATGTGGATGTTACTTTTGAGTCCAACCCTGGACAGGTCAAGGCTGTTTTGGCGGCAAAAGCAGGACCTACTCAATATTAGATGGGTGGTCATAATATTATGCATGATCAGTGTGTGGTGGTTTTGTATACAGTATATTCCATTTATGTTTTATTTCAAAATATCAATTTTAAAACTTTAAAAACAATAAAGCTGGCTTAATTCATTTTTTTTTCTAAAAGTAAAATAACTTAATTTATATAATTGTACTATTTTAATTTCCTTGTGGAAAAGGGAAACTGTCAATCACCATTTGGTGTTTGCAAATGATCTGTACAGTGCATTCAAAACTGCATATCAGACCAAGAATGACATGTATTACAACATAGAGATGTAAATACCTTTTGAAATGGAATGTACTTTTACCCACAGGTGTTCATAAGAACAGCTGCAGATAATTCCAAGACATGCAGAGACTAGTTATAAGGATTCAACAATGACTAACAAACCGAAAGAGCGCTGTATCAATGTGGAACATGCAGTCAGAGAATTAAAAGTTGAAGAAATACTTGCTAAACAAAAAAATAAAAGGTCTGTGTCATGTTTGGGGATGGAGATAATTATAAACAGATGGCTTTGAGAGTTTTGCAGAAGGAGATTCATATCATCATCTCCCTGAGGATTCAATATGGAATTAGAGAAAAAAAGAAAATTACTTGAGTGACTTGAGATTTTTTATTTAAATTAGATAGAATAGAATAAAAAAATGCTTCCTTTTCAAAGCATTTCAATTTTGTGTAAAAGGTCAGGAACAGTGGCGGCCCGTCCATTAGGGTCGCCCGGGCGCCGTCCCCTTTCTCCAGGTCACCCCCTATATGCAATGGATTGATTCATGCATAGCAGTTTGTTCTGAGACCCATTCTTTAATTAGCAGAAGAGAAGACTCCCGATTGGCCCGCCGAGGAGGAAGGAGGAAACGGAAGCTGCTGCTTCCTTCGCCCGTGATGATCCGTGGAGAGCAGGAGAACAGGAGGCCGCCGCCGAGCAGGGGAAGCTGCCGGTGATGGGGTAAGTGCTACTGACCGACCAAGGGTGGGGGCTAGCATACTGTTTGCCCCCCCAATGTTCAGCTTACTGTGTAGTTTGTCAGCTTTCTCTGTGCACTTCCCTTTTACAATGAGAGGGCTGACTTATCCATAAGCCCCTTTTGTTGACCCATCTAAGAATGCTTGCCATAGTTCAAAGGCCATGAAATGGATTATGATTTGAAAAAATCTACTCAAAAATGTGTCAGGACCACAATTTTGCAAACTGCATTATTCACCTCGAACCCATGGTGGCACAAACCTGGACTTCCTCTCTATTCAATGTTGCTGTTGTATTAAATATATCGAGTTGTTGATTATTCTCTGGAAGGAACTGTGAATCTGTCTTAGCCTCAGTCTAAACCATCCCTTTCCCTCACAGACCTACTGTTTTTATTGCTCGCCTTCTTGTTTGAATTATGGCCAGCACCTTTTAACCCACTTCCTGTGAGTCCAGGCTTTCAATGAGACACCCCCTGGAGCTGCACCATCATGCAGCCTAAGCCCACAGTACCCCTGCTTCTTTTGCCAGGCATGCAACAGTCTCAAGAGATGACAAGAGATCAAGGTGGGTGTGACATGGAGGATCAGGGTCACCGCATGTGGCATAGAGGCTTGGGTAAAAGGGTGGGACATGGTTGACCGGGGGCACCTAGGTGTGACATGATGGAACATCAGAGTAACCAGGTATAACATGGAGGATTTTTTAACCCCTTCCCACCCAACCCTTTATATCTTAAAGCAGAACTAAATCCTCCTATCCTTTACAGCAGTAGTAGTCAGGGATGAGCACCA
Organism: Rana temporaria; assembly: GCF_905171775.1. Lineage (NCBI taxonomy): Eukaryota > Metazoa > Chordata > Amphibia > Anura > Ranidae > Rana > Rana temporaria. The sequence continues at coordinate 592,525,145 of NC_053489.1, forward strand.
GTGTTTTCAGACATGAGTACAAAATGGCCTGAGCTATCACACCAAGAAGTTGTCACTGTGGATAGAAAATTATAAGCAGTGGAGGCATGATCTGCCATGAAGCCACCTATGTTCAAGGGGCAGGTATATACAGTATATGTGGCTGCAGGGCAATTTCTCCGTTGCTTATAATTGGTGGTCTGCAGTGACAGCTTCTTGGCAGAATTGCTCAGGCGGATTAAGATTCCTGTCTGAACATGCCTGAGCTCACACCTAGTGGTGGTTAATTTGAAAAAACAGATGGCATCCAGTGCAGCCCCCAACACTTCAGAAGGGCCGTACAATAGCAGTGCATTTCACACCTCAGTGCCCCTAAATTTTGGTCCTGCTGCATTTTCTGGAGCAGGTTGCAATCCACACTGCAGAAGTTGCAGTACAATAGTTCCCAACATTAGTGTCGGTAAGTGCAAGAATAACCCCCAGCATATCGGGACCAGTGGAAAGGGCTTCAGGACCAGTGGGTCAGGGGGGGCCTTCATTATTTATTATACCAGGGTCCTGAAGGTTATAGAAAGTGTTATATCTGGGACAGTTGTAATTAGTGACATCTATAGGCTAGAGGTATGAACAGAACACCACAAATGCTAATACTAATTAGGATTCACTATGGGGGCCGATTTATGAAAATAAAAATAAATTGCTTTTTAAATGTCTCAACATTCATGCAAGCATACCAAATAATTCCTGTAATGTTTTTAATATGTGAATGGAATATAAAACCGCTAACATTCAATCCTTAGAGATAAATAGCTTACGGCCGTGTGTACGGAAATTCCGTCCGTATGTACGCGGCATTACTATTATATCTCTTATTTGTTTGTTGGGGCTATTTGGCGCTAATTATTGTAGAGACATTTTGTTATCCTGCGCCTCTCAAACCTATGAACTTTTTTTTATTTTGTTTTTATTAATAATATGAGGACTGTGTGCAATCTATTTTGTGCAAACGGCCAAATGAATGGGAGTTAGGCTGAACGAACCTCCACTTACAGAGTGAAGTGAAACATTTAGCAGTGATTATAATAATACCACTGCTAAATGTGACAGCTTCTTCCTGGTTGTTAGGAAGATGACACCCGCCAGTGCCCTAAACACCAGTGACTTATCCCTGACTGTCAGGTGAATGTATACAAACAGCCTGAGGTCCTCCTCAAAATTCATACCAGACCCTTTAGGTCCAGCATGGATTTTAAGAGACCTCATAAAAAAAAGGCAAGGGGACCCATACCAAACTCCATACCAGACCCTTTGAGTCTGATATGGATTTTGAGAGGAACCTCACACACAAAAAAAAGCCCCCCCCCCCCAAATAAAATCCATACCAGTCTCTTATCTGAGCATGTAGTCTTACAGTTTTGCCAAAGAGTGCCCATGGCTGCCCACTAACCCTTCTTCAAGAAAGTTCCGGATAATTCAAATACCCATGGTATTTCCTTCCATAGCCTTTCCTAACCTTACAGTACACCCAAGCTGCATACTTATGTGTTCTATTCCAACTACAAAATTCACTTCACCAAATCTAGTCCCCAGCCTAACCTTTCCTTCTGTTTCAATGGCCCTCCTTCCACATTTTTATTCCTGTTCCTTGAGCCACTAACTCTATTCAGTAACTTGGCATGCAACTCACCAATGTCAATAAACTTGTATTTCTGAACTCTTAGCCATTTCTGGTTTCCAGGTTCAGGTTTCTTTAGATGGACACAAGGCAACTTCTTATTTGATAGATGCAGCACTCTAAAGCTGACTGCCTCCTCTTCTATACTTGCTCCAAACATGGCACGTTGCAATATTTGTAGCTCTCCTAAAAACCTGAGCAGATTTCACAAGATCACATTGAATTATTGAATGGTGCAGACAAACCTCACACAAACTTCTCTAAAGCTGGGCATCGAGGGAATTTGAACTCTTCAACGGCTATAGCCACTGGCAAGAATCGCATGCTAGAAATTTCCACATGCTGGTCGAAACAAACAAGGAAAAACGCATATGTGGAGTCCGTGTGCCGCGCACCCCGAAAATGCAAAAACAAAAATGGAAAGGTCCCCCAGTGGGGTTTTTTAGCGGCATGATGTTCTCAATAAATAAGAGTGGTTGGATGATATTGAAGTTAAAATCTTTACTTGGTTTCAACATTAAATTACAATAAAATGTACAAGATGGTTGGAGCATTTGTAAAATAATGTAGATAATATACATATAGTACACTCTGATTATACATGAAAATAAAAATAACAGTGGCAAAAATTAACAACAATACAATACACGTTACATCATGATTCAATTGTTTCCATATGAGTACCCCGACGCGTTTCGACCTAAACTTTCACGGTCTTCTTCAGGGGAATTGTACTCACTCAAGGGTTAATGAATTAATATGTAATCAGAGATGGTTGCTGAGAAGTAAAAATGATCCGAAGACCCCCATAGCAAGAGAAACCCCCATTCCGCTTGACGGGAACCCACCAAACCGGGCTTACAAGGAGTCACAAGTGTGGACCATAGGGGGGAGGAGACAACCGGAAACACATAGGCTCCATCCTAAAGTATGTATGGAGGGAGCTGTCCCAGGATCACATTGGGGCGGCGTAGGGTAATTGGCCCGGCGTATCCCCACGTAATTCCAAGGAGGCGGCTTGTATTTAAATTAAGCGCGCCCCCGTTTCGAACGAACTGCGCATGCGCCGTGCTTAAAATAGCCCAGTGCGCATGCTCCAGTTCTCGGCGGAAAATGTCAATGACGCCGACGTGTGCGTCATTGACGTAAAGTCGTATTCAACAACGACTTAGTAAAACGACGTACCCGACGGGAAAACACAACGCGGACCCGACGCCATACTTAACATGGCCTACGTGGGACTGGCGTAAGGTTACCCCTCATATAGCAGGGGTAACCTTACGCCTACGCAAACGACGTAAGCGACGGTTACGCGACACGATTTCGTTCGTGAATCAGTGTATCAGGCTAATTTGCATAAACAAATGAGACCTGAACGTAAACGCTATCTAGAGGCCGGCGGAGAATTACATTTAAGATCCGACAGTGTAAGTGTCTTACACTAGTCGGATCCTAGCCTAAATCTGGCGTATATTGTTTTGTGAATACAAAACAATGATACGCCGGCGGGAATTTCGATTCACGCCGGTGTATCAGTAGATTCACCGGCGTAACTTGTTTAAGAATATGGCCCAAAGTGTTTTACCTTTCAGCAACCAATAAAATGTCATCAACTTCGAGGTGGCAGACTAATGTGGGATAATTTCTAATCGAATACCATAGCTTACTATAATTTACAAGTTATTATTTGGTATAATAAATAATTTGCATTGTCTAGTTTAAATGATGTTGTGTTGAAATCTACTGCAGCTCATACTGAAATAGACATTCCTTTCCATTGACTCAGTCTTACAGTTTACAGAACTGGGTGTGACTTATTGACTTGCTCAGGTAATAACACAAAAAAGGCAAGAGGTGAGCCCTTTCTTAACGTTTTTTTTTTTTTATGTATGGGCAAAGTCTGAAGCGGAACCAGGAAAAGCTGAATTAGTAGACGGTATGGCTAGCATATTTACACAGCATGTATGTTGTTCAGGAGAACAGAATGGTGATAAGGAACTTACACAGATCCAGTGACAATGACACTTTCAGATCTTCAGTAAGGTAAGAGAAATGTGTGATGGGGGGGTAGAAGATATGTGAGATGCTTGAATCTCAGTCCTGGCTCAGCTTTGTCACTTGAAATGCAATTCAAGTTGTCTGTACCGCTCTATAGCCCCAGGCAATGTTTATATGGGCTCTCTACTATTAGCCTTGCAGTTATTCTTTATGTGACTTCCTTAGAAACTTTTTGTTTTCCATTGCAGCTCACCATTAACTTTATTGTAGTATAAATGGTAAACACCACTTACAAGGCTGTCTCTCACTGTGAGATGAGCACAGCAAGATCAGCCTGTGTTCTTGACTTTTTCAAGTGCATCCCTAATAAAAGATGTTATCACTGATACCATGTATTGTATACTGACAAAGTTATGACTGCTAAACCTGTGTGTTTTTAAATAAAGAGTATATGGTGTAACTGGGAACCAAAACAATATTTACAACACAGAGCTGATGATATTACAAAATACAGCTAATTTAAATACTTCTAAAGCAATTTTTGTTTTCCATTTTATATAAAGTGGATACTGTACATGTGAAACCCCTGTTATTATTATTATTATTATAATTGATAATATTATATAAAAATATTAATAATAATTATTATTAATAATATTATTATTGCTGTCTGATTTGCTTCCTACTCCAATACACAATAGGAAGTGAGAAGAAATCTCTCAAAGACAGGGAAATCCAATTGTAGACAGTTGTCAGTGTCACCAGAACATAAGCCCCTATTAGAAGATTTCACCGCTATTCCTGTTCTGGTGACAGCTGCAGAATTTGTGATTTCTTAGGGACATGGCTCAACAGGATAAATTGTGACAGTTGTGCTCCTAAATTAGTTTGCAATGAATCTATAAATGATTGTTCACAGATGCAACAAATAGCTCTGCATGGTATGGCATAAGAATCACTGACATTAGGAGGGAGGAATGTGCCCTGGATGTCGCATTGTGAAGGGTGACACTGCTGACAGCGGTATCTCTACTCCTGCAGCTGGCACAGAGAAGCAGGGACCGGCACACCTGGAGGGATCCTGGGGATGCTAGTGCTAGACCCCCCATCTCCCCTGATTTAACACCACTGTTCCCTTTTCCCTTTTGTCCTCCACTGAGCACCAGTTCCCCCTTGTCCCCCAACTGAGCCCACTGAGCACCAGGACCCCCCAATGAGTACCATAGCCCCTTCTCTCCCCACTAATCACCAGTGACCCCCTTGTCCCCCCACGGAGCACCAGTGCCCCCTTGCCCCCCCAAGGAGCACCAGTGCCCCCTTTTTTCTACCTACCGAGCACCAGTACACCCCATACCCCCCACTGAGCACTAGAGCCCCCCTTGCTCCCCCACTGAGCAGCAGTTCCCCCTTATTCTCCACTGTGCACTAGTATCCCTCATGTCACCCCACTGATTACCAGCCCCCCATCTCCCCCACTGAGCAATAGAGCCCCCCTTGCTCCCCCACTGAGCACCAATGCCCCCTTATTCCCCACTGAGCACCAGTGTGCCTCATCTACCCCCACTGATCACCAGCCCCCCCCTCACTGAGCACCAGTTCCCCCCATTTCCCCCACTGAGCACTAGAGCCCCCGTGTTCCCCCACTGAGCACTAGTGCCCCTCTTGTCTCCTCACTGTGCTCCAGTGCTCTCTCTTTCCCTACACTGAGCACCAGTGCCCCCCTTGTCCCCATGAGCACCAGTGCCCCTGTTGTACCAATCACTCATTGTGTTCATTCATAACTGAAGCATAGTAAACTGTGTGTTTATGAATGAACAGGAAGCCACTCAGCTCAGAGCAATTCATTTTCAATCTGTCCAATGCAGCTGAGGCTGCAGAGAAAGGGACTGTGCAATCTCTGTCCTCAAAAATGAGACATCAGGGGTCTGTCTAGACCTCTGATATCTCACTAAAGCCCCCTAACAGGGCTTCTAAAAAATAAAAATAAAATAAAAAAAGCCTACAGACACTGTCCACTGCCCTACTGACACCAATCTCTGCCCTATTGACACAGTCCTCTTGGGGATGGGGGGGGAGCACCAAACTAAGTATTTGCCCGGGTGAAACAATGTCTAGCTTTGCCACTGGGCATAAGTGACAGTTTCTGCTGCCTGCTATTGTATAATTTAAAGCGGAGTTCCACCCATTTAAAAGTCAGCAGCCACAAAAAGTTTAGCTGCTGCCTTTTATAATCGGACACTCACCTGTCCCACGCCCCAGCAATGCGGGTGAAAAAAGCCCTGCCCCTCTCCCCCTTATCTCTGCGGTGCCGGCATCGTAACTGTGGACGCCTGGCTGTGGCTTCACAGCCCGGCATGCACTGCGCATGCGCGAGCTACACTGCATGCTGTGAATGGCCAGGCATTCTTCTGGGACCTGTGACATATCCCAGAAGATTGGGAGGGAGGGGGAGAGGTAAACTTCCTTCCAGTGCTGCGGAACCTGGGAAGAAGTGGGAGCTGGGTGCCTCTAAAAAGAGTGGGTGGAACTCTGCTTTAATAGTTAATAACTGTGGCATCCCTGGACAACCTAAAGCAACTCTTGGTGAATGGTGATCAAATATAGGTGGGTAGCAATGTTATTTGATGGCTAGCATGCTTGTTTTGCAGCTCTCGGCTCTGTATGCAATTCTTCCCAAGCATAATATTTGCATGGAGTTTATCTCTTTACCTAGTACCCCTTCCCTTCATAATCCAAAGACATTCTACTTATAAGTTGACCCTTGTGAGTATGGTAGGGTGTTGTGTTGTGAGGACCAGGGAGTCATGTGAATGCCTCTCTGTACTCTATAAAGGGCTGTAAAATATGGAAGTTCTAAATACCATCTCTACATTACAACACAGCCTACACTGAGTAGAAGGCCCATAAAGGGTCCCTTAAGGCCTAATCTTTCATTTTACACCCATAATTGGAAGTACAAGAGAAGAAACATAGGGCCAGATCCACAAAAACCTGACGTAACTTAAAAAATCCAATTTAAGTTACACTGGCTTAAAGTTTCTGTGCCTGATCCACAAAGCACTTATCTAGAAATTTCAGGCTGTGTAACTAAAATTCCGCCGGCGCAAGGCGTTCCTATTCAAATGGGGCGAGTCCCATTTAAATGAGGCGCGCTCCCGCGCCGGCCGTACTGCGCATGCGCGTCGGCCGTACTGCGCATGCGCGAAGTTACGTTACGCCGAGTTTTGAGGATCGCGACGGCTTAAAGTTGCGTCGGGGAAAAAAAAAATGACAGCGGTATGCATTCCTGAGGGAGAACTCCATGCCAATTTTCAAAGAAAAAATCGGCATGGGTTCCCCCCCCAGGAGCATACCAGGTCCTTAGGTCTGGCATGGGTTGTAAGGAGACCCCCCCACGCCGAAAAATTGACGTAGGGGGTCCCCCTACAATCCATACCAGACCCGTATCCAAAGCACGCTACCCGGCCGGCCAGGAAGGGAGTGGGGACGAGCGAGCGCCCCCCCCCCTCCTGAGCCGTGCCAGGCCGCGTGCCCTCAACATGGGGGGGTTGGGTGCTCTGGGGCAGGGGGGCGCACTGCGGGCCCCCCCACCCCAGAGCACCCTGTCCCCATGTTGATGAGGACAGGACCTCTTCCCGACAACCCTTGCCATTGGTTGTCGGGGTCTGCGGGCGGAGGCTTATCGGAATCTGGGAGTCCCCTTTAATAAGGGGGCCCCCAGATACCGGCCCCCCACCCTAAGTGAATGGATATGGGGTACATCGTACCCCTATCCATTCACCTGGAGGCAAAAAGTAAAAGTTAATAAACACACAACACAAGGCTTTTTAAAATATTTTATTATTCTGCTCCGGATGCCCCCCCTGTCTTCGTTATTAGCTCAATTACCAGGGGGGGCTTCTTCTTCCGCTCTCCGGGGGTCTTCTTCCACTCTCCGGGGGTCTTCCGCTCTCCGGGGGGGCTTCTCCGGACTCCGGGGGGGCTTCTCCGGACTCCGGGGGGCTTCTTCCATCTTCTCCCCTCTTCCGCTCTTGACTCGGCGAACCCCGGTTCTTCTGCAGCTCTCCGGTGCCTTCTTCTTCAGCGCTGGCTGCCTGCTATGTTTGTGTGTTAGCTCGATTTCAAACAGGCAGCCGGCGCGGTCTTCTGTGGCGTCAGGGTCTTCTGGTCTTCTCCCCTCTTCCGATGTTGCCTCGTCGCCTGTTGTCGCTGTAATGATGGAAGCGCGCCTTGCATCACATTTATATAGGCATCACCGTCCCATCATGCTCCGGTAGGTACCCACGTGGTGGGTGCACGTGGGTATGCACCCACCACGTGGGTACCTACCGGAGCATGATGGGACGGTGATGCCTATATAAATGTGATGCAAGGCGCGCTTCCATCATTACAGCGACAACAGGCGACGAGGCAACATCGGAAGAGGGGAGAAGACCAGAAGACCCTGACGCCACAGAAGACCGCGCCGGCTGCCTGTTTGAAATCGAGCTAACACACAAACATAGCAGGCAGCCAGCGCTGAAGAAGAAGGCACCGGAGAGCTGCAGAAGAACCGGGGTTCGCCGAGTCAAGAGCGGAAGAGGGGAGAAGATGGAAGAAGCCCCCCGGAGTCCGGAGAAGCCCCCCCGGAGTCCGGAGAAGCCCCCCCGGAGAGCGGAAGACCCCCGGAGAGTGGAAGAAGACCCCCGGAGAGCGGAAGAAGAAGCCCCCCCTGGTAAAAGAGCTAATAACGAAGACAGGGGGGGCGTCCAGAGCAGAATAATAAAATATTTTAAAAAGCCTTGTGTTGTGTGTTTATTAACTTTTACTTTTTGCCTCCAGGTGAATGGATAGGGGTACGATGTACCCCATATCCATTCACTTAGGGTGGGGGGCCGGTATCTGGGGGCCCCCTTATTAAAGGGGACTCCCAGATTCCGATAAGCCTCCGCCCGCAGACCCCGACAACCAATGGCAAGGGTTGTCGGGAAGAGGTCCTGTCCTCATCAACATGGGGACAGGGTGCTCTGGGGTGGGGGGGCCCGCAGTGCGCCCCCCTGCCCCAGAGCACCCAACCCCCCCATGTTGAGGGCACGCGGCCTGGCACGGCTCAGGAGGGGGGGGGGCGCTCGCTCGTCCCCACTCCTTTCCTGGCCGGCCGGGTAGCGTGCTTTGGATACGGGTCTGGTATGGATTGTAGGGGGACCCCCTACGTCAATTTTTCGGCGTAGGGGGGGTCCCCTTACAACCCATACCAGACCTAAGGGCCTGGTATGCTCCTGGGGGGGAACCCATGCCGGTTTTGTTTTTTACAAATTGACGTGGAGTTCTCCCTCGGGAAAGCATACCAAATGCCGTCGCTGCAATGGGCCTTTACAAGGTGTGACTAACTTTACACTTTGTAAAACGAGCCCTAATTTTACACTTGCAAAATAACACTTACGGCGCAAAAAAGAAGCTAGAAAGCTTTGTGGATCGCCTTAAGTGCTAATTTGCATACTAGCAACGGCATTTCGACTCGAAATGCCCCCAGCGGCGGATGCGGTACTGCATCCTAAAATTAGGCAGTGTAAATCAATTACACATGCCGGATCTTCTGTGTAACTTTGGAAAAAGCCTTTTGAGGATCGTTTCCAAAGTTACACACAGACTGAACAGCACTTAAGTCGGAGTATCTCTTTTGAGGATCTGGCCCATAGTCACAGACCCATCTACCCACCCCTAAACTGCCTCCACCCAACTTATCTGAACAACAAGGTTTTTCTCCCTGCAGATTTCTTTTCAATATAGCACAGCGGTGCATGGCTCCACTCTCACAGCCACATCATCCATTCACAGATCCTGTCACAGAGATATGTTAATGGTAGACTGCAAGTCCTGTCACTAGCACAGCAGAGGACCATCACCACAGTTGTAGTCCATTGATTTCCTCCTCAAGCTCCATAATGGTATAGGCAAAGATTAGGCCTTTAAAGAACCCTTTATGGGCCGTCTACACAGGCGTATAGAGGTAGAGGAAGAGTCTGTAGGAGCCTGTGCATTGCACCCATGATCCACCTTTCACGATTACAAAGCTCTGCAGGCTCCAATGCAAAACAATTATGAAATGTACATTTTTTTTTTTTAACAATGACAAATACATTTCAGTGCACATTATGTCCCAGATAATACTGTATATTTAACCACATCCCTACCGCGTCATTGTAAAATGACGGCGGCAGGAACCCCTCCTCGATCCGGGTGGACGTCATATGACGTCCTGCGTTCCCGGCAATCGAGGGCACGCGGCGACGCTCGTGACCCGGCGCGGGTGCCCGGCGGCCGCGATTGCCGCCGGGTGCCCGCGATTGTCGGTAATCACGGCAGGAGTGTGGATCTGTGTGTGTAAACACACAGATCCACCTCCTGTCAGCGGTGAGACCAATGTGTGTTCCCAGTACAGAGGAACACACATCGGTCTCCTCCCCTTGAGAGTCCCCTCCCTTCTACAGTTATAACACATCTTAGGGAACATATTAACCCCTTCAACGCCCCCTAGTGGTTAACCCCTTCCCTACCAGTCACATTTACACAGTAATCAATGCATATTTATAGCATTAATCGCTGTATAAATGTGAATGGTCCCAAAAACGTGTCAAAAGTGTCCGATGTGTTCGCCGCAATGTCACGGTGACAGTAAAAAAATCGCAAATCGCTACCAATACTAGTAAAAAAATTAATAAAATAAAAATGCCATAAATCTATCACCTATTTTGTAGACGCTATAACTTTTGCGCAAACCAATCAATATATGATTATTGCGATTTTTTTTTACCAAAAATATGTAGAAGAATACGTATCGGCCTAAACTGAGGAAAAATTTTTTTTTTTTTTTTTAATTGTGATATTTATTAAATAAAAAAGTAAAAAATATTGTTTTTTTTTTTAAATTGTCGCTCTTCTTTTGTTTATAGCTCAAAAAATAAAAACCGCAGAGATGATCAAATACCACCAAAAGAAAGCTCTATTTGTAGGAACAAAATGATAAAAAAATTGTTTGGGTACAGTGTAGCACGACCGCGCAATTGTCATTCAAAGTGCGACAGTGCTGAAAGCTGAAAATTGGTTTGGGCAGGAAGGTGCGTAAGTGCCCGGTATGGAAGTGGTTAACAAAAGGTGTGCAATGTCGTACAATTCATTTTCTTGACAACCAGCCACAGCATTGGTAGAAAAGCCTGTATTCTTCCAGTGTGCTCTACAGAAGGAGCCTTAAGCGTCGTACACATGACCAGTTTTCTTGTCGGGAAAACTGCCATGACAGCTTTTGGCCGTGTGTATGCTCCATGGCAGTTTTTTTTTTTTTTTCCTGCTGCGATTCCCAGCAGTTTTCCTATGGGAAACACTGCGGTAGAGCATACACAAGGCGGGGTTTCCCAACCAAAACTCTTGGCTGTGTGTAGGGGGAAAAAGCTGCCGAGCCTGTTCTTGGCTTTCCCCTCGGGTTTCCCAGCGGGAAAAAAGTCTGCCGGGAAACCCGTACGTGTGTACGGAGCATGACTCTCTGTGTGAAAATAGTGATCTCTTTACAGCAGGGCCATCTTTTCCATTGGGCACGCTGGGCAGTTGCCCGGGGGCCCCGCATGCCTGGGGGGCCCCACCGGCTGCACTGAAAACTGTAATTTTAGGTACTTTTTTTTGCAGTGGCAGTAAAAAATGTGGTTCTGCCAGTAAATTTTATGATTTTTGTCAGTAAATTCTCATGCGTGATTGTGTAGACAGGGCCCCAGTGCACTGTATTGCCCGGGGGCCTATAATGCTCTTAAGATGACACTGCTTTACAGCCCCTTCTGAGTGAGAGCCAATCAGATTGGAGCATGAGGTTTTCTGATTGCAGAGCTATAGGTCTGGCTTGGTAAGGGGTATGCAAAGTGTCCCTGGACAAATGTTGGCAACTATGAAAGTGCAAGGGTTTAACTCTCCTGGCAGGGGACAGGATTTCTACTCAGGCTGTGGCTGCTTTAAAAAGAAAACAATAAGACATTGAACTCCTTTTGTTTCGATATGCCATTGCCTATAATATATTTAGTTGATTTAAACTGAAGGTTCAATTGGGCATTACATATAAATATTTCTGAATTAGCCAGAAAGAGGAAACTCTGTGTCAGGCTCCCTGCTTAATTGCTTTTGAGATAAGATATCAGCCATATGGGTAGCTGCATTGTTTTATTAGGTTGACAAACTTATAGGAATTGATTTACTAAAGTCAAATAGACTGTGCATTTTGCAAGTGCAGTTGCACCCGCTTTCCTTGTAATGTAATGTAGTAAAGCTTCGCTTTGTAGAGAATACCCAATAAGGTGCAAGGAAAATTAAGATTTTTTTTTTTATTGCATATGATTGGATGGCAATCAGCAGGGTTTTACCACATTCATTAACCACTTCAGCCCCAGATAATTTGGCTGGCCAGGCCACTTTTTGCGATTCGGCACTGCGTCGCTTTAACTGACAATTGCGCGGTCGTGTGACGTGGCTCCCAAACAAAATTGACGTCCTTTTTTTCCCACAAATAGAGCTGTCTTTTGGTGGTATTTGATCACCTCTGTGGTTTTTAGTTTTTGCATTATAAACAAAAATAGAGTGACAATTTTGAAAAAAATGCAATATTTTTTACATTTTGCTATAATAAATATCCCCCAAAAATATATAAAAAAAAAATTTCCCTCAGTTTAGGCCGATACGTATTCTTCTACATATTTTTGGGGAAAAAAATCGCAATAAGCGTTTATTGATCGGTATGCGCAAAAGTTATAGCATCTACAAAATAGGGGATAGTTTTATGGCATTTTTATTAATATATATATTTTTTCTACTAGTAATGGCGCCGATCAGCAATTTTTATTGTGACTGCGACATTATGGCGGACACATCGGACACTTTTGAGACCATTTTGGGACCATTGTCATTTTTACAGCGATCAGTGCTATAAAAATGCACTGATACTGTAAACTGGCAGGGAAGGGGTTAACCTGTAGGGGGCGCCGAAGGGGATAAGTGTGACCTAGGGAGTGATTCTAATTGTTAGGGGCGTGGCTATGAGTGACACATCACTGATTGCTGTTCCCGATGACAGGGAACAGATGATCAGTGACATGTCACTAGGAAGAACAGGGAGATGTTGTGTTTACACTGACATCTCCCTGTTCTTCAGCTCCGTGACACGATCACGGGACACCGGCGGACATTGAGTCCGCGGGGCACGGTCACGGAGCTCGCGGCAGGGTCGTGAGTGCCCTGCCGGTGGCGTGCACGCGAACATAGGCGGCAATTTAAAGGGGACTTATATATAGGTCCATTTGCCTGTCGGCAAGTGGTTAAGCTAGCTTTGAACAAAACAAGTGCACAGTCTATTTGCCTTTAGTAAATAAATCCCAATGAGTTATCTGATCATGTACCAAACTGTGCTTCAAACCAGCTGTCCTATTACTATGTTTTTTTATCTTTTTTTACTATCTTTTTTGCTAAAGGACATTTGTAAGTGAGTCAATGCTGGACAGTATGCCAGCTGTGAAAATAAAAATTTTGCCCGTCACAAATTTAACAATCGCTATATATTGTATATTTGTAGTGCCTAAAACTACAAATGTAATTTATAATTAGTTATTAAATACTTTAAAGTTATTAAAACTTTCAATATCATATCAAATAATAAATAGTTGTACAGTATCTTATGACTTATTTGTAAAAGGGCTAAGAAAAAATAATTGACTTGTATATCCTGTATAAAATAATGGTCAGGCACAGCATTATTGCTCAGGCAGAGCATGAGGCGGCAATCACAGCAAATAGTCGAATTCCACTTGTAGGGCAAGCTGACTTTAGAGTAATCTTTTTTATACTTCTGTTCAGCTGATAGCACTGGCATCAATTCATGTTTCCAAGCAAATTACAAGTGTAGGTCACCACAGGCAATGCAATCTTAACTATTTCTACATTATTTAAAGTGTATCTAAAAAGTATTTTTTTTTTTTTTTTAGCCACTTCAATACCAGACACATTCACCCCCTTCCTGCCTTGGGCAATTTTCAGCTTTCAGCACTGTCACACCTTGAATAGCAATCACTCAGTCATGAAACATGGTACCCAAATAAAATTGGTATATTTTTTTTTTGAGACAGATAGAGGTTTCTGTTGGTGGTATTTAACTACTTCAGCCCCAGAAAGATTTACCCCCTTAACGACCAGGACATTTTTTGTGATACGGCACTTCGTCACTTTAACTATAATTACGTGGTCGTGCAACGCTGTAACCAAACAAACTTGGTGTCCTTTTTTTCCCACAAATAGAGATTTCTTTTGGTGGTACAGTATCTAATCACCTCTGTGTTTTTTATTTTTTGCACTATAGACAAAAAAAGAGCGACAATTTTGAAAAAAAAAAAAAACAATATTTTTTACTTTTTGCTATAATAAATATAAAAAATTAATAAAAAAAATGTCTTCTTCAGTTTAGGCCTATATGTATTCTTCTACATATTTTTGATAAAAATATCCCATTTAGCGTATATTGATTGGTCCACGCAAAAGTTATCGTATCTACAAAATAGGGAATAGATTTATGGCATTATTATTATTATTATTATTATTATTATTATTATTATTTCTTTTTACTAGTAATGGCGGTGATCTGTGATTTTTAGCAGGACTGTGACATTCCGGTGGAAAGATCGGACACTTTTGACACTTTTTTCAGTGACATTTATACAGCAAGCAGTGCTATTAAAATGCACTGTATACTGTATAAATGACTTTGGCAAGGAAGGGGTTAACACTAGGGGGCGATCAAAGGGTTAAACGTTCCCAAGGGAGGAGTTTCTAACTGTAGGGGGAGTGTACTGACAGGGAGTAGAGAGGGATTGCTGTTCCTAATCACTAGAAACAGACAATCTCACTCTACTCCCCTGACAGAACAGGGATCTCTTTGTTTACTTTTGCAGATCCCCGTTCTGCCTCTCTGTGGAACAATCGCTGATTGACTTCCCCTCCAATGAATGGGAACGCGCGTGCCCACAGATCACCGTGTATGCGCCCGAAGTACAATGACGGCGATTCGAGCAGGAGAGCCAACCTGCCACAGTAGAACTGCAGCCACTGGTTGTGAAAAATACTTAATTATTAATGTTTTTTCTTTGCTTTTATTTTTATTTATTTTTATAGAAATATTTCACGTTTTCACCAAAAAGAGAAAACACACACACATTTTCCTTAGTTTCCATTGTAACATTTTTACAAATGTATAATTTAGAAATCTTTATTTATAAATTCACGCCAAAATTTATTTTGCTACAATTCTTTGGTTAAAATAACCCAAATCATATATAATTCTTATTTAGCCTGTGAGTCTGAACATTATAGAGTCTCCAAACTGTGGTACTGTACAGTATGTTTGAAAATTGATCCATCCTGATGTTCCGACTTCCCATTTCATTTTTTGAGGCCTTAAAATGCCAGAACAGTATAAATACTTCCCAAATGACCCATGTTTGAAAATTAGACAGTCCAAGGTATTTAGTAAGAGGCATGGTGAGCTTTTTTGAAGTTGTAATTTTTTGGAAAATAAGAAATTAAATCAAATTCATTTTTTTTTCTCAAAATGTTATTTACAGACTGTCACCAGAGCAGTATAGTGTCATCAGATGAACTGGTGTGGTGGTGATCAGGGATACCAATCACAGAGATCACCACAACAGTGCACAATGAATGGCTATGAATCAAAGTCATTCATTGAGTACAACTGACTTGTGATCGCTGTGATTGATGACAGCGATCACATGGTACTGGGGCCAGCCCGGTACAATGACCTGTCATCCGCTGTGTCCGGTGGCCGCTAGAGCGAGCAAGAAGCGAGCGACTTCTGTTCTTAGCTGCACAAGGAACATAGGCAGCTGGGGTTGATACTGCAGAACAGGCATGTCATCGGGAGACAGAGAAATAGCAATACACTGGTCTTTCCAGTAAAAAGCTGTGCATGCAAGCATCTTTGCACAAGTCTGATCACTGGATTACAGGCAGGCTGGACTCCAAAATAGAATTCAAAGAAGAAAACTGAACATGCTGGAATGAATGTGTTTCCATGCCCTGATGTGGTCAGGTTGAAATAGGAAAGCTGGGGGACTAGCAGAATCACCAGGTTTTTCACACAAAGGAAGCAATGCAAAGTCAACAGGATACCTTTTTCTTATAAGTACTTGGTACAACTGACACATGTCAGGGATACCTAATGTTGTGGTATTCACCCTATTTTCTGGTGATCATTGTCACAAGGACTGAAGGTGAGAGAAAATCTAACTTACCAATAAAGACATGGCAGAGAATGCATGCAATGGGGACACTTGTTTTGGTGACAACTGTCTAAGACAAGTTTTCTCCAACTATGGAGAGGTCGCCTCTCTATTGTTGGGATGGAAAATATCCCTAAAATGTGACACAGAATGCCCCAAAAAAATATGTGTTTTAACCCAACCATACTTTATCCCCAAAAAACTGGCCCTAGATAGAACTTTGTTCATTTACACTACTGGAGAGTCCATCAAAGTGATCAAAACTCCATGGGACGACACTGATGTGGTGCTATTTTGTGCATTTTTTTGATTGTTCCCTTGTATGTAAGACAACCTGTGTTGTAGAAACTTGAAGTGATATTAAAGCCTTGTTTTAAAAAAACAAAAAACAAACATGTTATACTTACCTGCTCTGAGCAATGGTTTTGCACAGAGCAGCTCGGATCCTCCTCTGCTCGAGTCCCACATTGGTGCTCCTCCCTGCTGCCAAATCCCCCCACAGCAAGCAGCTTGCTGTGGGGGCACTCAAGCAGGCAAGCTTCCAAGCAGCAGCTCTGTGTGTTCATTCACACATGAAGCCACAGCTCAGTCCTGCCCACTTCGTCTTCTGAATGGCTCACTGGCTGTGATTGACAGCAGCGGGAGCCAATGGTTCCAAAAAAAATTGCCAAAAGCCAATCAGGAGTGTGAGTCCCCAGAGATCCGGGTAGAGGAAAAAACGTGGTGACGTCAGAACGCCGCCTCCCTATGTTTCGTCACGACAGGACTTGGTCCCGTGACCAAGTCCTGTCGTGACGAAACATAGGGATGCGGTGTTCTGACGTCACCACGTTTTTTCCTCTACCCGGATACGGGCTGTGTATGCTTAAGCTGGCCGGCTTTTTTTATGCTCTGCAAACTTGAACGAACTGTAAGTGTAATTTCACTTATTTTAAACGAATAAATTAAGGTTTTACACTATGTGAGCCCCTTTTATTCCTACATACCCTCGGATGGCATATCGGGAGTCCTTCTAAGGATACGAATTACGAGGTTTCCATCATCTGGGTTTCATATCGGACACCATCTATCCATATCTCTTACCAGGCTGTTTTTGATCTCTTATAATTTGGAGATCAACTCCATTCGGTAAGAGGCTTGATTTGACTGTGGTGGAGGTTCTTTCCTTTCAAGCACTTTCTTGTGTGGATTTGCTATATACACTTGGGAGACTGTTCATACAGAATTTGCCCTTGGCGGACTTATCAATACGATTCTTATTATTATGAACATTCATGTGTTTTTATATACTCAATATTTTTTCACTAGCGCGATCTTCTTTCTTTTTGCATATTGTTTGTGTGGTATAACACTGTTTTGATTGCTGCTTTTCTCACATTTAAATATGCGCAATATTTTTTTCCTTACTATGAAGGTAATAAAACCCTGTGCCTTTACAACCACTTTAACTGTTTTTGCAATTACTTTTTTGTTCCTGTACTTTTGTCTTTTTGCATATTACCAAACTTTTAATAAGGTAAGATTGAGTTAAAATTACTGAAACACCTCTAGGTACAGTATTAGTAGTGATTAGCGAGTCTCTGTGGAAGGAGGGCATGTCCCTGATGGAGTCCCGCTAGTTATAAGAAGCTAATTGGTGATTCAACCCTCTGAAGTCACTCATAACTGAGATATCAGGTAGACAGACCTGAAGTTTTGGGCAGAAAGATGTGTTAACTTTAAGGTTTTCTTTAGAGCAGTGGATTAAAACCCCATGCTTGTTTATGGAGATTTTGTTTTAAAAAGTTAATGTTATTTAGTCTGTAAAAGACAGTATTTGTTTCTGCACCTTGCACACCATTATTATCCAAACATGTATTCTTATATATTTTTTTTTTTGTTTGTTTACTCCTTATCTTTGTTTCATAATGATGTTGATGCCAAAAAGGTTATTGGTTCTAAAAAGTTGAAATCAAATACCACAGATCACAGTTAGAACTGTAAAAGCTTTTATGTACAGGTCAGATGGCGCTGGACCCTGAAATAAATAAAGCTCTAATTATCTAGTGGTTCATTAGTGTTTCTACAGTGCGGTCTGAAAATTTACGGTGAACAGTTACCTGATCAAGGTTGGTCACCAAAAAATAGACTTCAAACCTTTGAGGGGATAAACACTTCATGTGAGCTGAGATGCTTGTTCTTTTAACCCATTACTGTCAGCAACTTTTTTTTAAACGTTATGGAATGAAAAAGTACTTAAAGAGTAATTCCACTTGGTGGGAAAAAACTAACATATAGAAACAAAATAATAATATAGCAAATACAACTGTGACTCAAGTTTTATTGTAATTGAATGTTTTTAAGAATTACCTTTTCTATATCAATTGGCATCACTGTAATTATCTGTCTATGCAAAATGGCCACCTGGAGGTGTGGTGAATGCCCCAGAAATAAAAGTCTGCACTAAGATAGAAGTCAGATTTTGGGCATCTACATAAAAAAGTGTAGCACTCAAAAGACAAGTGTAAACAAATTATACAGTTTTATTACAATATTTAAATAAGATCATAAATAAAAGAAAAAGTGTCCATCCAAACAAATGGAAAAAACAAGCAGTGGTAAAAAAAAAAATAAACAGCGTGAAAAAAGTACATATAGTTCAAATATGAACTATTAAGAAATTTCCAGCAAATTAGTACTGAATCTTCCAAAATAAGTTAATTTCAAACGAAGAGAGTGAAAATGAGACACCTCCACCGCAAACACATGCTCTAGTAAATAGAGAAATCACGACTAAAGTGAAGCAGAGATGTGTGTAAACACCGCTCTAGGTCAGTCTCCCATCTCCACCTCTACTAACACAAAGATCAGGTGCTGGCCCTGTCCATCATTGGTTCCAATGAGCAAAAAAATAAATCTGGTTGGCCGCACGTCCAGTAAAATCATCATTTTTTTAAGCAAGATCATAAAAACAAGTCCAAAAACACAAATAGAGGGGAACAGCATCACCAGGTAATGTGTTTCACGAGTGCTTAGTCATAGCTTACTGATAAGCTATGACTAAACACTAAGGAAGCATGAAATGCATTAGTTGGTGATGTTGTTCCTCTCTATTTGTGTTTGTCCTTGTGGGGCCCAAGGCAGCTGGGCAGCTTCTTGAGCCCACACTGCTCACCTGGCTGCCAGTTCAGTTCTGACGTCAGTGCCAGGGGGGGTGACAATGAAGGGCGAGTAGTTAAAGGAGACACCTGCCGCAGACACCACGGATCAGAAAGACAGTGAGTGCGGTCCCCCCCATGAGCCTGGATAGGAGGGAGCGGCTGCATATATATAATCAATCTCTCCATTCCTTCCTGCTGCCTCTCAAAGCCTGTGGGAGGGAGAGGAGGAGAAGCAGGCATTCAGAGGCCGCTGGAGGAAATGGAGAGATTGATTCTTCTATATATGCTCCTCCAGCTCTATATCTAGCTTCTTTCTGCCGCCCCTGCTGTTCTCCGCCTCCCCTTTGTGCTCTTTGCCAACCCCCCATTCTCCTGCCCTCTCTTGCTCTCCGCCTCCCCCTCAGTGCTCTCCTACATCCCCCTGTGTCCCCCAGTGCTGTCCAACATCCCCTGTGCTCTCTGCTCCCCCCATACTCTCAGACATCCCCCTGTGCTCTCAGGTACCCCCTGTGCTCTCCCCCCCCAGTGCTCTCCAAAATCCCCCAGTGGTTTCTAATATCCTCCTGTGCTCTCCAGCCCCCTCTGTGCTTGTTGCCTCTCCCATGGCTCTCCAACATTACCCTGTGCTCTCCCCTGTGCTTTCTAGCCCCCTGTGCTCGTCGCCTCTCCCCTGTGCTCTCACCTCACTCTGTGCTCTTTGGCTTCCCCCATGCTCTTAGACCTCCCCCGTGCTCTCCAACATCCCACTGTGCTCTCCATCTCTCCCCTGTGCAATTTAACGCCCCCTGTGCATTCCAACATCCCTCTGTACTCTCCGACATCCCCTTCTGCTCTCTGACATCCCCTTGTGCTCTCATCCCCCTGTGCTGTCAGACATCCTCCTGTGCTCTCAGACATACTCCTGTGCTCTTAGACATCCTGCTACTCTCCGACATCCCTCCTGTGCTTGTCGCCTCTCCCCTGTGCTCTCCACCTTCCCCCTGTGCTCCCACCTCTTCTCCCATGCTCTCTGCCTCCCCTCAGTGCTCTCTGACATCTCCCTGTGTTCTCTGACCCCCCCAGTGCTCTTCAGCCCCCACCCCCTGTTCTCTCCATCTACCCCCGTACTCTCTCTGGCCACCCCAGATCTCTCCACCTTCCCAATGCTCTCTGGCCCCCCTGTGCTCTCCGCTCCGTGCTCTCCACCCCTTGTCCACTTCTCCCCGTGTTTTCCACCCCCCAGTGCTCCCCGCCCCCCGCTCTCTGACCCCCCATTGCTCTCTGCACCCCATGATCTGACCCCCCCAGTGCTCTTTGATCCCCCCCAGTGCTCTCAAGCCCCCTCCTGGGCTCTCCAGCCCCCATGCTCTCTGGCCCCCTTGTATTTTCCACCCAACCCTGTGTTCTCTGGTTCCCCCGTGTTTTCCACCTCTTCCCTGTGCTCCCAACCTACCCATTTGTGTTTTTTCACTTTCCCCTGTGCTCTCTGCTTCCCCCTGTGCTCTCTGCTTCCCTCCCATGCTCTACGGCCCCCCTTTGCCCTCTGCCCCACCCCGTCTTCTCCAACTTCCTCCCTGTGCTCTCTGCCCCCCATGTTCTTTCTCAGCTCCCTTGCCCCCCCCTCTCCCAGGGGATATGTCAAGATGGTGAGTGGGGAAGGGGTTAGTTATCATGTCATGGGCTGCTCAGTCTCAAATGCCTGGGCCTATTTTTTTTTTTTGAGGATATTAAATTACTTTAACCACTTCCTTACCGCGTCATTGTGAAATGACGGCGGCAGGAACCCCTCCTCGATCCAGGAGGACGTCATATGACGTCCTGGGCTTTCCGGGTGGATATCTGAATGATGCCTGCAGCGAGAGGCATCATTCAGATATCCTTCTCTCCTGCCGGCGATTCTGCACAACGTAAGAACGATCATAGCGGCGATTCCGCCGCTAGATCGTTCTTACAGGCGGCGGGAGGGGACATACCCCCCTCCCGCCGCCATCCGGTGCTTCTTCGGGCTCTCCCGTGCCATCGGGGGCCCGGAGAACGAATCGTCCGGCGCTGGCAGGAAGCATAGAGATGACTGGTGACCAGATGGTCACCAGTCATCTCTATGACCGTCGGAGGACCCGGGCGCGATGTGATGACGTCACGCCCGGATCCCCGTAAGTAAACAAAGCCGCAATTGCGGCTGCTAAGCAACCACAAGCATGAGATCGGTGAATTTTTTTTCACCGATTTCATGCTTTCCAGCCTGGAGGAGAGATGTGGGGTCTTATTGACCCCGCATCTCTCCATAAAGTGTACCTGTCACACACATCCCTATTACAAGGGATGTTTACATTCCTTGTAATAGGAATAAAAGTGATAATAAAAAAAATAAAATAAAAAAAAAAAGTGTAAAAAAAAGAAATAAATATGTAAAAAAAAAAAAAAGAAATAAAACATTTTTTTTTAACGCCCCTGTCCCCAGTAGCTCGCGCGCAGAAGCGAACGCACACGCAAGTCCCGCCGACATGTAAACACCGTTAAAACCACATATGTGAGGTATCGCCACGTGCGTTAGAGTGCGAGCAACAATTCTAGCACTAGATCTCCTCTGTAAATCTAAACTGGTAACCAGTAAAAAAATTCAAAGCGTTGCCTATGGAGATTTTTAAGTACCGAAGTTTGGCGCCATTCCATGAGTGTGCGCAATTTTAAAGCGTGACATGTTAGGTATCTATTTACTCGGTGTAACATCATCTTTCATATTTTACAAAAAAATTGGGCTAACTTTACTGTTTTGTTATTTTTTTTAATTCATGAAACAATTTTTTTCCAAAAAAAAGGCGTTTGAAAAATGATTGCGCAAATGGCGTGCAAGATAAAACGTTTCAATGACCGTCGTTTTATTCCCTAGGGTGTCTGCTAAAAAAACATATATAATGTTTGGGGGTTCTGTGTAATTTTCTAGCAAAAAAATATGATTTGTACATGTAGGAGAGAAGTGCCAGAATAGGCCTGGTATGGATGGGTGTATAACTGCCCTGTATGGAAGTGGTTAAAGTGAAACTAAACCCTCCTACCTTTTTCAGCCAAGGAAGCTGTCATCTTAGCCTATGTTTTATTTGCAACTGTCATCTTGCTTGATAATTCACATGTGATCAGTTATGACACCAGTCATTTTATGGTTTTACAGTTTGGTTGAAAGCACAACCATTGTGACAGTTAGCATTCACCATTGTGACAGTTAGCATTCCTGGCATGCTAGGAATATACGTGTTTTTTGAAACAGTTAAATTGATGGGTTTTGTTCCACTTTAAAGTGGAACTTTACCTATAACAACTTAATAAAAATAATGTTACATTATACATTCCACATTAATAATCAGAAAATTAAGACCTGCTAGATCGCTTTGGGCTGGCTACTTTTGCATGACTAGCTATTTAATACATTACAAATAAGTGCCTATACTGTTTAAAATCTAGTAATACACTGTCTCATTCTGCTCTGCACATGCTCAGTTGCTCTCCATTTTTAGGTATTTTTAGGCACTGCAGAGTTTGTAGAGGCCGATCTGCTGACAGCCTTAAAGTGGAATCAAACCCTCCTAGCCTTTACAGACAAGGTAGCTTGCTTCTGTTTTGTTCTGCAACTGCCATGGTTCTGCACATGTGATCAGTTATGACACCATTCATTTGATTGTTTGACAGTTTGGCTGATGAGACCGGTCCTCAGGTTCTGCTTTATGATTTACTGCTGTTCAAGGGCTCTGGGCTTCAGCAAAATGGCAGCCTCCAGCAAGAAGAAACAGAAGCAATGCTGGAGGCAATTTACAGCATATAATTATTAATGTGGAATGTATGTTCCTTGCTAAAGAATATTATTTGTTATCAAGTTGTTATGGGTGAAGTTCCACTTTAAGTCACTTTAAGAAAATAAAGAGCACACACATATTAAAGAATTTGGTATTACATTGGAATATTCTATTATCGTAAAACCTCTGCAGTGGTTTCCACCTCCTGCTGGTTCTTGCCTTTGCAAATAGACTATGAAGCATATTTACAGATTTTACATGCTGTACCAGCTCCTGTAAATTGATATATCTAAAGAGCTAAGGTCTTCCTAATGTTTACAAGGATCTGCAAGAGTTTATATTCGCATTGTAAATTCTCTCTAATGTTTTATTTTCAAGCATGCATAACATAGGCTTTATTCTTTGAACATGTTTCCAGCTGCGTAAGAATGATTAACTTGCTTGTTTATCTCTTTATTCTTTTATTTACTGTATATGTTTATAAGTGCACATTTGTGTTTTTATGTTCCAGGTACTGAAGACTCGCAGAAACCACATCTGCCTTTGTCTACTGACAATGCATTATGTTTTAGAAGTTCATAATGACAACCAACAATAAATACGATGTTGACCAGATGCTAACTGATATCCATTTAGAAATTTATCATCCGCTTTTTCAGACAGCAGGCTACAGAACAATATCAGACTGTACGCAGTTAAATCATGAAAGACTTCAAACAATGGGAATATGGCTTACTGGACATCAGAAAAGGATTCTTAAAAAGACACACGAATTACTGGAGCAGTATTGGACTCCCGAGGATGAAAATGTTGATACAGTGAAGACAAGTGAGGACAGATTTTTAGAACATGGCGTCAACGTGCTGCTACCTGAACAGAGCCTGCCTAATGAATCCAACAAAAACTCTGCAAATTATTTAACAGATTATTTGACAGTTGGTGAAGGTGTTTCTACCGATTCCAAGCATAAGGACCAGGACATGTGTCCTGAACAATCCAAAATATCTGAATATGACACAACACTAGATTTCAGGGAAAAAACTGACTCGGAGGGCTCTGGCTTTTTTGAGTTCCAGGGATCCATGGTTGAAAATGATTTATATGGAACAAGGGATGTGGATGAAGTTCATAAAACAAAAACAAAGAAAGTTCCAACTCGATCATTCATATTAAGAAACAGACCTGTTCCAGATTTACCCGTTTCTGCCAGTAGTACATCCTACAGCAGGTGAGTGAAGAAGATTTTCAATCAAAACTGATATTTATTGGCTTAGGGCTTGTTTTTCATGGCTGGGTTGCTGCATAGTCAACACAGGCATTGTTTAGAGTTGTCAGGGCTGCCAGAAGCCATCCATACATCATGTTAGTGTAGCCACATCACCGTAGGGGCTGATGAATATTGTGGTTCACCCGTCACCCTGCCCAACCCGACATCCATCTCTCAGGCACTCAGACACATAGAACAGTCCATAAGCTTTGTTGTTTTTATGTTTTATTTATTGAGGGGATTGAACTTGGATGGAAAAGGGCAAATTATGGGATGCCCAGAAATATTTAGTATAACTTGCTTGGGACTACTATATACACTCCTGCTTAAGACCTCTTTCCCTTACTTCTCCAGCACTTCACTTGCTGCAGACTGTTACTCCTCCAGCACTTCACTTGCTGCAGACGGTTTCTCCTCCAGCACCTCACTTGCTGCAATTGTCTGGACTAGCTTGCACCACATGGTTGGGCCTGACACTAACTCAGCCAGGCCTCAGTGAATTCCCTTTTGCTGGCAGAGCCCCTGTGATGTAGAAA
Organism: Rana temporaria; assembly: GCF_905171775.1. Taxonomy (NCBI): domain Eukaryota; kingdom Metazoa; phylum Chordata; class Amphibia; order Anura; family Ranidae; genus Rana; species Rana temporaria. Next base: position 592,549,803 of record NC_053489.1, read on the forward strand.
TAGTTCTGGTTCTAACTGCCCTCAACACAGCTACTCATCCAAGTACAGTAAACCCTCTTCAGGCCCTGCCAGCCCTCCAACTGCAGTTGCCTCTTTCCACTGACCTTCCCACAGTCCACTCTTCTGGTTCTGCTCCCATCCTAAACTGCAAACTCCCTGTTCTCTCAGGCATGCCTCCTCAGTCCTCCTGATTGTGCTTCACTCACCAGTCCTCTTGGCTGCGACCAGTTGTCCTCTCTGGAGTCTCTTAGCAGTGCACTCTCCCGTTGTCCTCTCTTTGCTCTCTCATGTGCCTCTACTCCAGGCCCAATGCCACCCCCCAGACTGGGGAGCTCCCTTTGGGCCCTGACAGCATCCACACACTCTCATTCCAGCTCTTCCACCCGACAACTACTCCCCAGCTGGGCTGACGCTGGGAATTTAAGGAGGCTTGCCCCCTGCCAATCCAAGTTGGGGATTGGTCAAGGCTCCTCAGATTACCCCAGGCAGCTCCACCTTTTCTCTCCTACTCTCTGTCTAGCACCTTCTAAAAAGAAGAGGGAGAAGACAGTGATGCTACCTGTGAGTCACCCAGCCCTGCCCTGGGCCACTCCGAGCCCAGAATGAAAACAAACAGGCCTAGCCACCAGCTAGGCCTGCCTAAATTTACCTGCTCTATAGAACAATCTAACCTCTAGCACCTTACTAAATAGAGGGTTCTACATTACTAATAATAAAAGGTTTTCAAACTGCTGCCCTACCTGCCAGGATCAAGAGTTGGGGCTTCATTGTTATTGTGCTGTGTTTATAAACTAGCATTTATGTACCGTATTTATCGGGGTATTGCGCGCTCCAGCGTATATCGCGCACCCCTAAAGTGGACCCGCATTCCTCTAAAAAAAACATTTTAGTACCTACAGTTTTGGTGTCTTGCGCGGCGTCCATCGGCGGCCTCATCGGGACCGGCGTCCGTCTGCGGCTTCAGGTGTCCTCTTCGTCGGGTCCGGCGTCCTTCTGCGGTGTCCTCCCCGATCGATCCCCGCTATACACTCGTGTATAGTCGGGCAGGCTCGGATACTCTCGCGCTCACGTCCTGGACGTCCTGTACGTCCAGGACGTTAGCGCGAGAGGAACCGAGCCTGCCCGACTATACACGAGTGTACTGCGCTCGGTATATGCCGGCGCAGTGTTCAAACTCGGCGCGGGAAAGCGGGTATCGGCGTATATCGCGCACACACGTTTTTGCCCTGATTTTCAGGGCAAAAAAGTGTGCAGTATACGCCGATAAATACGGTACTTACACTTTGACTATAGCGATCCTCTCATGACAGCATGAGAGGGGGGGCATATATTCCAGGGTAATGGCATGTAGTAAAGCCCATGAACATGTTCAACCTCACTGCCCCTGAGCAAGTGTGCACCTGGTAGTGGAAGAATGCATGCTGCTTCAACTATGGATACTCACACAGTTGTACAACATATTTCTTATTTTATCTTTTGATATAGTATGTATAAGTAGATCAGGGACAGGACTCAGGAGGACAATAAATTAGAAGGCACACACACATGAAGTTAACCCTCATGCTGCGTACACACAATCATTTTTCGGCATGAAAAAAACGATTTTTTTTTAAATGTCATTTAAAATGATCGTGGTTCGGGTTCTGAAAAAGGAAAAAAAAACATTTCCCGAACATGCTGCATTTTTTAACAACGTTTTAAACGATGTCGTTTTTCGGGTTGTAAAAAATGATCGTGTGTGGGCTAAAATGACGTTAAAAACCCGCGCATTCTCAGAAGCAAGTTATGAGACGGGAGCGCTCGTTCTGGTAAAACTACTATTCGTAATGGAGCAAGCACATTCATCACGCTGTAACAGACAGAAAAGCGCAAATTGTCTTTTACTAACACGGAATCAGCAAAAGCAGCCCCAAGGGTGGCGTCATCCGCATGGAACTTCCCCTTTATAGTGCCGTCGTACGTGTTGTACGTCACCGCGCTTTGCTAGAGCATTTTTTAAAAACGATGGTGTGTGGGCAACGTCGTTTTAATGATGAAGTTGGAAAAACTTCGTTTTTTCTACATGCCGAAAAAATTCGTTTTTTTTTTCATGCTGAAAAATGATCGTGTGTACGCAGCATCACAGTCACACTGACAGCATTGTGCAGCAGGACAGATGATGATGAAACCTCACTGATATGCCTCGTCCCCTCTAGAGTCACAGTGACAGACTCTTTCCATGCCAGGTGGTCCCATATGCCCACTCCAGTCCAAACAGCACTGACACTCCCGGCTTGCCTTGCTCCCATCCAGCAGACCTGCACACAAGGCTCGAGCTGCTCCACTCATTTCCCTTGCACCATGACATTACACAACGCACTCAGGCACTGCCTCCACCAAACGCGCCCCCTGGCTGGCACTGTGCAGATCACACTGTAGCAGACACTCGGATGGTTTCAGCTGGCTCCGGACTGGAACTGTGCAAGCACAGTTTGAGCAACTTTTTCCTGTCACTGGCACTTACCGGCAGGAGAAAAGTGCAAATTGTTTACAAAATACTGGCAATTGGCAACACTGGGAGGGACAAAACTGTAGATTTTTTTTAATTTAAAGGCAAGCAGAGCGCTAAGCATCAAGTCACTAGTATTACCTGTTATTTCTTGGCAGCGAAGGGAGAGGTTATTGGTGGGTGTAGTTCTGTATTGGGGATTGAATTTGGGGGTCAAAACATTTTTGGTTGCGAGATATGTACTCCTCAACTCTGCATTCTTTACATAGCACACACCTCAACCCTGCACCATGCACTCCTGAGCCCTGCAATCTGTACACAGTGCACTCCTAAACACTGCACTATGTACACAGTGCACTCCTAAACACTGCACTATGTACATAGTGCACTCCTGAACCATGTACTCCGTATCTCTGTATGTAGCACACTCCTAAACTCTGCACTCTGCTCTGTAAAAAGTGCAAAGTTTAGGAGTGTGCTATATACAGAGTGCAGGGTTCAGGGATGTGCTATGTCCAGCGTTCAGGAGTTTGCTATGTAAAAAGTGCAAAGTTTAGGAGAGTGCTACATACAAACTCCTGAACTCTGCACTCTGGACATAGCACATCCCTGAACCCTGCACTCTGTATATAGCGCACTCCTCAACCCCACACTCCTGGACTCTGTACTCTATATGTAGCACACGCCTAAACTTTGCACTCGGTCGCGGGGCACTCCTAAGCTTTGCACTTTGTGTATTTACCAATAACCCACTGGCCATATCCACCATCTGATGTGGCATGCTCCCCCTCTGTTGATGTGGGGAAAGGGGAGATTCATGTTTGCGTTCCAGCACCTATTCTTTTAGAAAAAAAGCTCTGAGCATTACAATAGTGACTTTACCAAATTTCACTCCAAATCTGGTGGGACTAGCAGCTAATGGAATCTCACATTGCAGAAATACAACTGTTAGGCAATGGGCACAGGAATGTTTAGGCACTGTAATTTTCGGAGTAATTCAAGACAAAAGGTCAATTTTTCAGCGTACTGCTTATGTGCAATTAACATTTCTAGAGATTTCTCAAAGGATAGCAAATCTTTCCAGTTTTGAGTTTAGGTTCACTTTAACATTTGTTATAATATAATGTATTTCATTACAGAGTCTGAATCTTGTATTTGTTTTCTTTGTTTTAGACATTCTGGGGAAATTATGACACATACCAATCCCAAAGGAGACTTTACTATCAACTTAGAAAACAGTAAGTCAATCTTACGTGGCAACTTGCATAAATACATCTACAGTATATTCTAAACTAATATAGAGATGGAGTGAATATTAGCTTAGATTTACAGCAAGGCAGCTGTCATCAGGTCTGGAGATTGCCTATGCTGTATGCACACAGTAATACAATGGATTGGGTTGGCATACTATACCGTTGAAGTGCACTACTTCTTCATTTAGGGAACTGTCAAATCTCATCACGAGAATGATTTACTAAATAATATAAGTTATGCACCTGCTCAGCATACATGCATTTACTGTGCACTGGGATTTTTTATATTTTTTTGTTCCAAAGCAGAATAATTTATATGACATCAAATGTACAGTCTTTGTAAAAAAAATGCAATAAGTTCTGGATTTATCAAAATGACATCATTTATGCAGCAAAGTTATAATTTCAAATATTTTTCTCCTATCAGCATTGTTATAAATTAAATAATAATGTTGACATTTTGTAAAGACTATTTATTATGCTCAGGGACATAAAAAACATACATTTCATTACATATTACATGTGCTGAGTAATATTCCATTCTAAATATTTATTTCTCTTTACCACCAGAGGATAGAGATTTTGGCCTCCTATTTCTCTAAATCCTAGCTTCCCTGCTATAGGCTGTTTACATTGGCCCAGATTCATAAAAGAGATACGACGGCGCATCTCCAGATACACCGTTGTATCTCTGCTTAGCGCCGTCGTATCTATGCGACTGATTCATAGAATCAGTTACGCATAGATATTCAGTAGATCCGACAGGCGTAAGTCTCTTACGCCGTCGGATCTTACCTGCAATTTTTTTTTGCCCCCTAGGTGGCGCTTCCGTCGATTTCCCCGTCGAGTATGCAAATTATCTAGATATGCGAATTGCCAAACGTACGCGCGGCCGACGCAGTAAACGTTTACGTTAGGCTTTTCCCGGCGTAAAGTTGTCCCTGGGTCTATGAAGCGCAGTCAATGTTAAGTATGGCCGTCGTTCCCGTGTCGAAAATTTATAAAATTACGCCGTTTGCGTAAGTCGTCCGTGAATTTACGTCCACGTCAAAACCAATGACGTCCTTGCGACATCATTTAGAGCAATGCACGCTGGGAAATTTTAGGGACGGCGCATGCGCAGTTCGTTTGGCGCAGGGACGCGCATCATTTAAATGATACACGCCTCCTACCCGCCGAATTTGAATTCCGACGGGTGATTTACGTTACGCCGCCGCAACTTTACACGCAAGTGCTTTGTGAATAAAGCACTTGCCTGAAAAACTTGCGGCGGCGTAACGTAAATGAGATACGCCGATCTCTTTGAATCTGGGCCATTGAGTGTACTATGGGCTTTAGCCAGATGAGCTGAAATTTATTTTTCAGGATTCTGTAGGTGTATCTTAAACCTGGGCTTTAATTATGCCTGCCTGTTGAAGAGGTCAGGTATGGCTGAGGAGGAGATAATAAATATTTGGAAGGATCTGGTCAAAAGCACACGATCGGAAATTCCGACAGCAAAAGTCTGATGTGAGCTTTTGAACGAAAATTCCGACTGTGTGTATGCTCCAACACACTTTTGCTGTCAGAATTTCCACCAACAAAAGATTGAGAGCTGGTTCTCAAATTTTTCGAAAAATCCGATCATCTGTAACAATTCTGCAAAATTCTGATGAATGCTCAGAAACAATTCAACGCGTGCTCATAAGCATTGAACTTCATTTTCTAAGCTCGTCGTAGTGTTGTACACCACCGTGTTCTTGACGGATGAAAGTTCAGAGAACTTTTGTTTGACCGTGTGTATGCAAGCCAAGCTTGAGCAGAATTCCGTCGGAAAAAACATCCAAGGAAAATCCGATCGTGTGTACAATAGGGTGACCAGACATCCCCAGTTTCAGGGGACAGTCCCTGGATTGAGGACACTGTCCCCAGACCAAGTCTGTCCCCGGTTTTGTCCCCGGATTGGATTTGAACAGGGGCTGGGGCAATTTCAAAAGACAGTCAGTGAAAAAAAAAATCTGAATTACACTCCCCCCTGCTCCGCCGATAGCTTAGGGGGGTGTATTTTCTATTATCTGTGTCCCTTTCTGATGATCATGTGCTGGTCGAAGCGGAGGGAATTTTTCTTCCTTTTCGGGTGCATGCCCATTCAGCTCCGCTCGCATGTTCTTCTGCCTTGGCTCAAGTCCCGGCCAGCCGCCTACCTGCTTATCTCCTTGGCTTTCCTTTGTGATCTTCCTCCGCTCCCCACCCAGTAGTAGCCAGGGGCTGGAGAGTAAGACTTGACAGGCTGTGCAGCAGTGGCGACGGGGATTGAGTCGCTTATTGCCGCCATTACTAGTAAAAAAAATGCCCCTGGTTTTCATTTTAAAAATCTGGTCACCTTAGTGTACAAGGCATTAGGCTTTTGTTAGGAGGAGAACTTTGTATATGGGAAAGTGAAACTTGTGCTAGGCCCCAGCGTATGCTATGGGCCGGAATCCTTAGGAAGAGATACCCCTTGAAGCTTTGCTGGAAAAGGGAGCACTTACTGAATAGTGTTAAAGGGAGATGGGCAGAAGTTGCCATCTGAACTTTGTGAGAAGGACCTACAGTATCTCCTACAGCTCCAGATATTGTACAACTTTCTGATTGAGGGTAAGGCCCCATATGGAGCTATAGAAAGCCTGTGATTGCTCGCACAGAATCATAGGTTCATTTGGCTGCCCCTCCCCCATTAACGGTACTATTTTCTGGTTGCTGCTGAAGGACATGTCACTGCAGTGTTTTTCAGGAAGCTATCCTCAGAGTATTCTCCTTCTTGTATTTTGTCTGTGTTCTGCAATAAAGAGTAAAAAGACCTCTGGACTAGAGTGAGTTTGTGGATAAGCTATTGCAACTTGCAACAGGGTGGGCATCCTGTGGACAGGTAGGGGGACGCAGCTAATTCCAGCAGCTTCTTTGGGGGCCATCAATACATCTTGCTACCCCCTGTAGCAAAAGAGCTGTTAAATGCAGAGCTCAGTAGCGCAAGCTAAAATTTACACATAAATATTTGAGTCAGAAAGTTATAATTTTTTGTTGCCCTTCATATGCATGACTTTTCCAAAGTTTTATTTGGAGAACAGGTGTCCTAACGGAGATTATTTTATCTCTCCTTAGATAACCCATATTTTTCTGGGAATAAGTTGTCATTTATTAAAATATTTATTTGTAAAAATTGTAAAAAACAAACAAAAAGAAAACTTATACAAGCTCTTGAGCGTGCTCCAACCTAAATGACAGCTCAATATGAAAGCAGAAGCTGTTCCCTAACTGTTATAACTGCATGTTATAGCAACCATTTATTGTAATTGTGTAACATTTTGTCATGTTACTGCCTGCCACTGAGTGTATATTTAGCTGCAACAAAGATCTATAGTATAAAAAAGCAAAAACGAAAATGAACAAAAACAATGCATTTAAATTGTAAATAAATTCACCAGGAGGTGTACCAACAATATAGGCGCAGCGCTCAGTCTCCGCTCTAATTCATCCCAAAGCATAGGTGTGCGCAGGGGGTTTCTTCTGGCTACTCGGCCATAAAGCCCAACTCTATAGAGCGTACGGCTTATTTTCATCCTATGTACAGATGTGAAACTCTGCAGCTCCTCTGGGGTTACCTTAGGTCTTAGTGCTGCCTCTCTGATTAATGCCCTCCTTGCCCGGTCCATGAGTTTTGGTGTGCGGCCGTCTCTTGGCAGGTTTGCTGTTGTGCCATGTTCTTTCCATTTGGTTATGATAGATTTGATGGTGCTCCTAGGGATCATCAAAGATTTGGATATTTTGTTATAACCTAACCCTGACTTGTACTTCTCAACAACATTGTCCCTTACTTGTTTGGAGAGTTCCTTGGTCTTCATGGCAGTGTTTGGTTAGTGGTGCCTCTTGCTTAGGTGTTGCAGCCTCTGGGGCCTTTCAAAAAGGTGTGTATATGTAATAACAGATCATGCGACACTTAGATTAAGGTGACCAGATTTTTTAAATGAAATCCGGGGACATTATTTTTTAATTTACTAGTAATGGCGGCAATCAGCGGCTTTCTGCCCCTCGCCGCCCGCCTCTCAGCCCGTCAAGTCTCACTCTCCGGGCCCCAGCTACCGTGTTTCCCCGAAAATAAGACACCGTCTTATATTTATTTTTCCTCCAGAAATCACACTATGGCTTATTTTCGGGGGACGTCTTATTTTTTTTACCGGCAAGTATGGTACAACAGTATGGAGCCGACCTTACCGTATTTATGGGGCTGCCGACACCTCTCCGGTCACTTAGAGATACCGTGGAGCAGATAAGAAGGGCTGCACGACTTCTTTACAGCTCCTGAGCTCCGCACCAGTACAGTATGCCTATCACGTCTTGTTTTCCCGCCCGCGCCGCTACGCATACGACACGCCAATCACTACGTCTTATTTTCGGGGGGATGTCTTATATTTCGATCTTGCGTCGAAATCCCGCTACGGCTTATTTTCGGAGTACGTCTTATTTTCGGGGAAACACGGTACTACTGGATGGGGTGCGGATAAAGATCACTCCACCAGGGAAGGCAAGGAGATAAGCAGGCAGGCGCGCTGGCCGGGACTTGAGCCATGGCAGAAGAACATGTGAGCGGAGCTGAATGGGCATGCGCCCAAAACTGAAGAAATATTCCCTCCGCTCCGACCAGCACATGGTCATCAGAAAGGGGCACAGATAATGGAAAAAAATACACCCCCCCCCCAAGCTAGTAGGAGCAGTGGAGTGGAAGGTGTGTAATTCTGTTTTTTTTTTTTTTATTCTGCACTGAATGTCTTTGAAATTGCCCCAGCCCCTGTTCAAATCCAATCCAGGGACAAAACTGGGGACAGACTTGGTCTGGGGACAGTTGGCCAGATTCAGCAATAACTGCGGCGGCATAACGTATCGTCTTTACGTTACACCGCCGCAAGTTTTCAGCGTAAGTGCCTGATTCACAAAGCACTTACCTGTAAACTTGCGGCGGTGTAGTGTAAAGCCGTCCGTCGCAAGCCCGCCTAATTCAAATTAGGCGCGCTCCCGCGCCGAACGTTCTGCGCATGCTCCGTTATTAAATTTCCCGATGTGCTTTGCGCGAAATTACGGCGCCCCAACGTGTTTGTGAATGGCGACGTGCGTAACGTACTTACGGCGAAAATAAAAAAATTTAATTCAACGCGGGAACGACGGCCATACTTTAACATGGCTGGTGTAAAGTTAAGGCATGAAAAAGCATGACTAACTTTGCGACGGGAAAAAAACGACTTGCGACGAAGTAACGCACGCGAGTACCTTCGTGGATCGCCGTAAAACCTAATTTGCATACCCGACGCTGGAAAACGACGCGAACTCCACCCAGCGGCGGCCGAAGTATTGCAGCCTAAGATCCGAAGGCGTACAAAGCCGTAAGCCTGTCGGATCTTAGCCAAAAGCCGTTGTATCTTGTTTGTGAATCACAAACTAAGATACGACGCGGCAAATTTGAAAATATGCCGGAGTATCAGTATTTGTTCTGTGCATCTGGCCCAATGTCCCCAATTTGGGGACTGTCCCCTGAAACCGGGGATGTCTGGTCACCCTAACCTAGATTGCACACATGTGGACATAATTTCACTAATTATATGACTTCTGAAGGTAATTGGTTGCACCAGAGCTTTTTATGGGCTTCGTAACAAAGGGGCGAATACATATGCACATGGCAATTATCAGTTTTTTTATTTCTAAAAAAATAGTTTTATGTGTGTATATTTTTTCTAATTTTACTTCACCAACTTAGACTATTGTGTTCTGATCCATCACATACAATTCATATTAAAAAAAAAAAAAACATTGAACTAAAGGCTGTAATGTAACAAAATAGGTAAAAAACCAAGGGAGTGAATACTTTTGCAAGGCACTGTATACTGCTGCTTGCATGCAGCTCAGCTTTAAATTGTGCAGTAAAGAGGAACTGCAGTCTGCTCACATAATTTGTAATAAAAACATCTTTGCCATTTATAAGCTTCCCTCCAACCATTTTGTGTATTATTTATATATACTGTGATTCTGTACTTGCCAAATATGCTGCAAAAATCTCCCTCCGCTGAGTCTGGCTGCAACCATTTTAACTGTGGGCAGCTGAAGCTTGTGCTGCCTGGTACCAAGTATGAAATACTGCCCCCCAAAATAAATTACGCCCACCAAAATGCTACCACATCCATTATTTTATATCATATAACCAAAGTGGACCTATCATGGCTCTATACATGTATATAGGAGTATAAAGAGCACCTGTTATGGTTGTTTACATGTATAGGAGTATAGAAAGGACCTGTTATGGCTTTATTCATGTAATTAGCCCCACAGTGGAGCAGAGAGCGGAACGGGAGGAGCGGTGGGCGCCTGGTACAATGGTACTATCGGGGCCCATGGTAGGGCCGGCCCTGCTGCTGCCGGTTCACTGCTTGGATTTACACAGACACACAGAGGCACACCTCCAGCTTTGCAGCCCTGCAGATCTCATTGGCCCTCTTATGACTCACCCCCCCCACTTTCCTGGCAAACTCTCACAAGAATGAGAGAGAGAGCTGTGCATGATGTCATAAGCCTAGCTAATGACCAGACAAGAAACAGGAAGTGGGCTGTATAAGGTATTTACCGGCAGAAAAAAGAAAAAAATGTTTTACTATCAAAATTTCAAACAACAAGGGCAGAATATTTAATAGATGGAAAGTTGAAACAATGACTAAAGGTCCGCTTTAAGCATTGCAATTATTATTTTTTCATCTTACACATAGTATACGGCTCCCTAGCATAGTGGCTTATGCTGCTGACTTTATACACTACTTTATTTTGGGAATTACTCTCACTGGGATCAGGCCCACATGGAGTTAGTATGCTGTCTCTGTATTTCTGTAGTGTTGGCTTGGGAATTTGGGATTATAAAATATACTGCCACTTTAACTGGCTTAGAAATATAACTGGCACTAATGTTTGCATGACATGGGGGATTATAATGTTAGCTTTATCGGTGCAGGGACGGATATCATGCTTCAAGGTACAACAGTGAACATATTATGATGTATGCTATTATAAGTCCAAAAGGTAATGAACATATGATTTGGCATATCAGTTTTAAAAAAAATGTATCATGGATGTGATCTTTATTCAGCAACGAGGATGTGTATGATGGATTTAGACTATAAAAAGAGCTTACTGCACTACTCTAATAAGACCACAAGAGGTCCCAATAGACAAGATAAAATGTAACTCACAAGAAAAAGGAAAGAAGCAGCAAATAACTGTCCATTAATAATAGATAATCAGTTATCAAAAATGGGACAACATTGCATATAATTCCTAAAAATCTCAAAGCATTAGACTGGGTAAATTAATATTTAAACATGAAGCTTGTGTGTAATATAACCCTCATCAGTAATGAGGAAGTGTGTGATGGATTATACTGTAAAAAGCAATGCTGCAGTACACCATAAGAAGTCTGCAAAATCAGTGAGGATAAAAAAAATGCACAAAAACACTCACAATTCAAGTAACCAGAACTGCACATACAAATTAGATAAAATACATAATCAAACATGGGACAATGATATCCCTGCCAGAAAAAAGAAGGTTTAAAATGGCACATCTGTTTAATTTTTATATCAATAGACCAGAGACCTGGCTGAGCAAACTTTAAAAAAAATGTTTTAACCACTTCAGGCCCAGGCCAATTCTGACACTTCGCTCCTACATGTAAAAATCATAGGGGCAGATCCACAAAGATCTGCCCCGGCGCATCGTATCTGAGATACGCTACGCAGCCGTACCTTACCTGGCTTTGGTTCGAATCCATAAAGATTTTGCGCCGTAAGTTACGGCAGCGTATGGGAATCTCAAGCGGCGTAACGGCGCGGAATTCAAATTGGGTGGGTAGGGGGCGTGTTTCATTTAAATGAAGCGCGTCCCCGCGCCGAACGAGCTGCGCATTCGCCGTCCCTAAATTTCCCTGCGTGCATTGCGCGAAATGACGTTGCAAGGACGTCATTGGTTTTGACCTGGACGTAAATTACGCCCATCCCGATTCACGAACGACTTACGCAAAAAAAAATTATACGCGGGAACGACGGCCATACTTTAACATTGAGTACGCCACGAAATAGCAGCTTTAACTATACGCCGAAAAAAGCCGACTAGAGACGACGTAAAGGAATGCGCCGGCCGCTCGTAAGTTCGTGGATCGTCGGAAATAGCTAATTTGTATACTCAACGCGGAAAACGAAGGGAACGCCACCCAGCGGATGCCAAAGTATTGCATCTTAGATCCGGAGGCGTACGAAGACGTACGCCTGTCGGATCTTACCCAGATGCCGTTGTATCTTGTTTTGAGGATTCAAAACAACGATACGACGCATGAAATTTGAAATTACGCCGGCGTATCAGTAGATACGCCGGCGTACTCTCTCTTTGAATATGCCCCTCATTCTTTTTGCTAAAAAATTACATAGAACCCCCAAACATTGTATATGTTTTTTTTTAGCAAAGACCCTAGAGAATACAATGGCGGTCGTTGCAACTTTTTATCTCGCACGGTATTTGTGCAGCAATTTTTCAAACGTGTTATTTGGGGGAAAAAACTGTTTCATGCTTTAAAAAAAACAGTAAAGTTAGCCCAATTTTTTTTGCATAATGTGAAATATGAAATTACGCAGAGTAAATAGATACCTAACATGTCACGTTTTAGAGTACTTCCCGAGGGGGGTCTCCGACCACTCCCCACTGGTGGCCCACCTGACTACCCGCCCGATCTCCTCACTGCCCAGGGCCCCGTGGAAACTAAACGCCTTCTGGCTGAAGCTGTTTACCTCCCATGATCAGATTACACGCAGAATGGAACAGTATTTTGAGGAGAACTGGGGAAGGGAGGATCGAGCCATGAGTTGGGATGCCCTTAAGGCCTGTCTGAGGGGAACATTTATTGAGGAAATTGCAGTCATTAAACACAACTCGTCCGATCTTTTAGATCGGGTCGAGGACCAGGTGAGGCAGCTGGAGCTAGCATATGTCTTAGACCCATCGGAGCCCGCGAGGGAGGCGTGGACGTCGGGCCAGGATTCCCTGGACCGGCTGAGATCCTCCGCCACGGAGCGAAAGCGCTTCTTTACCCAGCAGGCATACTATGAAGAGGGGGAGAAGACTGGCCGTTTGCTGGCCAGAATTGCCAGGTCTCAACAGGCGTCTCCTGCCATAGGAGCGATACGCGACACGCAGGGACGGCTGGTGAACGAACCTGAGTTGATTTTGGAGGAGCTAGCTCATTTCTACTCGGAATTGTACAAGGTGCGAGATGATTTTACAGACGCAGAGTTGCAGGGTTATATTGATGCGGTTACACTCCCAGTATTGAGCGGCGCGGCGCAGGCTGAGCTGGAGAGGCCGCTCACCCTGGAGGAGCTCCGGGAGGCGGCTTCTTCTTTTCCTAATTGTAAGGCCCCGGGCGACGATGGTATACCCATTGAAGTGTACACTCAGTATGGGGAGACATTGCTTCCCAAGTTGCTCGAGGTGTTCAATCATTCGTTTGATACGGGTGACCTACCTACATCCATGACAAGGGCGAACATTGTTCTGCTGCTGAAGGCTGGTAAGGATCCTCTGGATCCAGGGTCATACCGGCCTATTTCCCTTTTACAAAGCGACGTCAAAATTCTTGCGAAGATACTGGCTATACGGGTGAATAAAATTATCCTATCCATTATACACTCCGACCAAGCGGGCTTTATGCCGCGTAAATCCACCGCGACGAATCTCCGTCGGTTATATTTAAATATGCAGACCCCCTCGGACTCCGTTGGCCACAGGGCACTGTTGTCGTTAGATGCTAATAAAGCCTTCGACAGTGTCGGCTGGCGGTACCTGTGGGCGGTGCTGTCCAAATTCGGATTCGGTCCCAGATTCTTGAGGTGGGTACGTCTTTTGTATGCTGCGCCCAAGGCGGCCGTACGAATGGCTGATAGGATGTCCCATGCTTTTGCTCTGGGCAGGGGGACCAGGCAGGGTTGTCCCCTGTCCCCCCTGCTCTTTGCTCTGGCTATTGAGCCTCTGGCGGCCCTGGTGAGGGATTGTGGGTCGGTCCGCGGGTTCAGATATGGTGACATGCACGAAAAGATCATGTTGTATGCGGACGACATGCTCCTCTTTTTGGAGGATGCAGAGGAATCCCTTCAACAAGTAATGGCCATAATCACTGACTTTGGTCGCTTTTCAGGCCTCACCATCAACTGGACAAAGTCAGCCCTGATGTTCCTGGATGGGGAGCCGACGCACGGGAGTAATCTGCCGTGCCCGGTCCCCATAGTGTCGTCCTTTAAATATCTGGGGGTCTGGGTGTCCCCCTTGATAACCGATTACTGTAAGCTCAATGTGTACCCCTTATTGTCCAGATTCAGGGATAAAATTCAGATATGGAATAGACTGAAGATGTCACTGGCGGGTAAAACCAACCTTATCAAAATGATACTAATGCCGCAACTGCTGTACTTCCTTCATAACGCGCCGATTGTTATCACCCTAAAAATATTTCGTGTAGTCAACTCTCTCTTTCGACAGCTGCTGTGGCACACTAAACCCCCTAGGATAAAGCTAGAACAGCTCCAGCGCCCAAAGGAGGGGGGAGGCCTGGCTCTGCCCAATCCATGGTTGTATTATCTGGCAGCACAGCTGCAACACCTAATAGGGGTCATGGATCCTCTGCCCACGACCTCCTCGGCTAGGCTTATGCTGCGGGGATCTGGGGCAGCCTCGATCCCTGAGGGGTTGGAGGCCCGCAGGTTCCATAGATCCAACAAACGTATGCCCACCTACGCTCTTGTCCAGAAGGTGTGGAAAAAGGTCAGGCAGCTTCAAGATGTGTTGGGGTTTACTGAGTTTAGTCCCATTTGGGAGAATGACGCATATGTGGAACTGGCCAAACTTGACCAGGGCCACAGATGGAGATCCGTGGGGATTACGCACCTTAGGCATATTTTTCGGAGGGGGGCTCTGATGTCCTTTAGTGAGCTGAGGTCCAGATTTAACTTGCCACCCACCATGCAGTTTTATTATATGCAATTGCAGCACGCAGTGCAGGCCCAGGGGGTAGCTGTAGAGTGGGTTCAGTCCCCCACACCCGTTTTCCGAATGTTAAGTTCCGCGCAGGACACCAGGGGCATGATATCGCAATGCTACGGCATGCTTTTGGCGTCATTCCTTGAGGGGTACCCGATGAAGGTGGCGGAACAGTGGGAGACAGACTTGGGACCCCTGGAGGGTGAGGCATGGGAGGAGGCGCTGCAGGCCGTTAATACCTGTTCACTAAATGTATCACAGAAAGTCTCCCAGCTCTACATACTGTTAAGGGTGCACTTCACCCCGGTCAAACTTTTTAGAATGGGCAGATCTCCGGATCCGCTATGTGGTCGCTGTAGGGCGGCTCAGGGGGATCTGATTCACCTGCTCTGGCGATGCCCCAAGTTACACAGATACTGGACTGAGGTTCTGGCTACGCTGAATTCGGTGTTCCAGACCAACGTCCCTATGGAGCCGCTCCATTGCCTACTAGGTGTCCTGGAGGGGGTGATTGAGGAGGAAGGCACCAGGGTGGCATTCGCTAGAGCTCTATTTCAGGCAAGAAAGCTCATTCTCATACATTGGAAATCAAGGGAGGCGCCTTTGCTAATGACCTGGGTCCAGCATATGGGTAAGACACTGCTAATGGAGAAATTTATCTACCAGCATAGAGGTAACGCAGGGAAGTTCCTTAAACTTTGGGATCCCTGGCTTGCGATACCTGGCCTAAGCCCTTTGGAATTGGTTCAAACTAGGCTACTTGGTGGGGTTTAGTGGCATAGGACATGTGAGCACTGTTGTGTAGTAAAGTCTATGATGTATGACCAGCAATTCTGTTGTAATAGACTAAAATGTATTGATGCAAGATGTCATTCTGTTTATCGTATTCCTGTAACAGTATGTTTTATGAGCAATAAAAACCTTTTGATTCAAAAAAAAACATGTCACGTTTCAAAATTGCACACGCTCGTGGAATGGCGCCAAACTTCGGTACTTAAAAATCCCCATAGGAGGTCTAGGGCTTGAATTATTGCTCTTGCTCTAACATTCGTGGCAACACCTCACATGTGTGCTTTGAAAACCGTTTTCATATGTGGGCAGGACTTACGTATGAGTTTGTTTCTGCGTGCAAGCACACAGGGACAGGGGCACTTTAAAAAAAAAAAAAAAAAAATTATTGTTAATTTTACTTTTTTTTTTATTTTGACACTTTAAAAAAAAAAAACTTTTATTCCTATAGCAAGGACTGTAAACAACCCTTGTAATAGGAATATGTCATGACAGGACCTCTTTACAGTGAGATATCAGGTCATAATAAGACCCCACATCTCACCACTAGGCAGGGAAGACTAAAAATAATAATCGATTACTGCTTCACAGCTGAAGCGGCGCAGTTTTTTTTTTAATGTAGAGGCCGCGCGTGACGTCATAACATCGCGCCCAGCCTCCGACGGTCATAGAGACTCCGGCGACCATCTGGTCTGCCGGAAATCTCTATGATCAACATCCGAGGCCGGCGGTTCCACCGGCTCACTGATTGCACAGGACAGTCGGAGGGCCCCTTCTGCTGCCCGTAAAAACGATCAAGCTGCGGAACAGCCGATATGATCGTCTTATGGTGCAGGGAATCACTGGCTGAAACTGGCAATATCATTCAGATATACCACCACAAAGCCCAGGACGTCCGGGCGCCAAGTGGTTAAACCAGGGCGCATTTAGTATGCTAATTCAGCTTCAAGTCTGAGCTCTAAATCCTCCCCTAACCCCCTCAAGATTTCCTATTAGAATGTGTTTGTCTTGTTGAACTAGAAAGGGAATTTTGTGTAAAATATGCTTTTCATAGTCATGAATACATATTTTTGTGTTTATTTTGGCGCTCCTTGCCAATCAAAGCACTATATCAGCGCTAGAGTTGCCGATCTTGACAAGCCGTAATAAAATAGAGCAGATGGAAGAGGGGAATTAGCTTCTGGGGATTCTCTGGCTGTAGAAGAAATGTAACTGCTGAAGATTTCTATGAGACAAAGAGAGAGAGGCTGGAAGATGGAAACTAAGACTGCAATAGAAGTGTGTTTTTCTCTGTATCCAGCTATGACTGAAGGGGATTTGTATCCCTCCAAGCAAAGCAGGATGCTCAAAAAAGGACATTTGTTATTTTATGAGATTTATTGTTATGTGATGGTTTGTATGACTCTCTGAACTTCCCAAGCTGCCATCTTGCTTGTAAAGTGACTGGAGGGATAGTGAAATCTTTCTCTCCTGACACAATAACAGACAGCTCTCTTGGTTCAATTCATCTTCAACATTAGTGGCTTATAAAACTGTACATAAATTCCTTAACCCCTACAGTTCTTCTGTGTATTCTGACACGGTCTACAGATTCTTTTAGAATAGTGAAGAGACTGCAATTAGACTTCAAGCTTTGTGGCAACCATTGCGGGCAGACAAGGGATTTTGTTTTTGAAATGCATTAACCACTTAAGCCCCGAACCATTTGGCTGGCAAAAGACCAGGCTACTTTTTGCGATTCGGCACTGCGTCGATTTAACTGCCAATTGCGCGGCCGGGCTATGTGGGCTCCCAAACAAAATTGACGCAATTTTTTCCCACAAATAGAGCTTTCTTTTGGTGGCATTTGATTACCTCTGTGGTTTTTATTTGTTGCGCTATAAACAAAAATAGAGCGTCAATTATTTTTAAAAAAAATGCGATATCTTTTACTTTTTGCTATAATAAATATCCCCAAAAATATATAAAAAAAACATATTTTTTCCTTAGTTTAGGCCGATATGTATTCTTCTACAAATTTTTGGTAAAAAAAACAAAAAAACGCAATAAGCGTTTATTGATTGGTTTGCGCAAAAGTTATACAAAATAGGGGATAGTTTTATGGCATTTTTATTAATATTTTTTTATTACTAGTAATGGCGGTAATGTCATTTTTACAGCAGCCAGTGCTATAAAAATGCACTGATAACTGTAAAAATTACACTGGCAGTAAAGGGGCTCCCAAAACAAAATTTACGTCCTTTTTCTCCCACAAATAGAGCTTTCTTTAGGTGGTATTTGATAATCTCTGTGGTTTTTATTTTTTGCGCTATAAACAAAAAAAAAACTGACATTTTTGAAAAGAAAACAATATTTTTTTACTTTTTTCTGTAATAAATATCCCAATTTTTTTTTTAAAAAATAAAAATTCTCAGTTGAGGCCGATATGTATTTTACATATTGTTGCTAAAAAAAGCGTATAGTGATTGGTTTGCGCAAAAGTTATAGTGCCTACAAAATATGGGATAGATTTATGATTTTTTTTTTTTTACTAGTATTGGCGGTTATCTGCAATTTTTGTCAGGACTGCGATATTGTGGCGGACAGTTCGGACACTTTTGACACTATTTTGGGACCATTCACATTTATACAACGAACAGTGCTATACATATGCATTGATTATTGTATAAATGTGACTGGCAGGGAAGGGGTTAACACTAGGGGACGATCAAGGGGTTAAATGTGTTCCCTATGGGTGATTTTAACTGTGGGGGGAGGGGACTGACTGGGGGAGGTGGCTGATCGGTGTCCCTATGTACAAGGGACTCACCATTGCGGCCGCTAGGCACATGCATCGGTACCTGGGAAGCCCGAGGTCATATAATGTCCACCGAGGATGGCAGAGCCTCCTTGTGGACGTCATATGACAATACGCCAGTATTGAAGTGGTTAAATAGTGTGAAAGAAAATAACCAAATAACTTAAATTCTAGAAGCTAGTCTAGGTTTTTTTCCACCACTGGCTTGAGTAGAGACCCAAAACACAGGAGCCTCAAGGCTTGCACTATAGATGTCAAAAGGCTGTGGATTGGGCACCTTTAAAGTGCTAAGATCCTTATGTAAAACATATGTACATTCAAGACATATACATATCAATACTTCATATGCAGAAGACACACTTTAACATAGTTATTTTTTATTTCTAGTTTTCCTGCCTATGGAGTCCCAAACATTTCTTGAGGTAGTCACAAAATGAAAACAAAAAAGTATGTAGCGCCCCCTTACTTTCAGTACGGGCACTACGCTAAAGTTAGTGGGGAATGGGAGAGTTATGTTGCTCCCACTCACAATTTGCTAAATTGGGACTTCTGTCACTCCAGAAACGTCCACTGGGTCAGTCTGTGCTCCAGGGATGCAATACCATCCCTGGCCAGCAGTTGGCACCAGAGGTGTTCTGGCAGAGCAACTTTCCCCAGCAGCCAATTAGAGAAGTTTCTCCCTCGCAAGGCATGCTGGGGAGGGGTATATCTGTGACAGGTGTCATGTGCTGAACAAGTTTTGCGGGGTCCCGGTTCCAGGTGCGGCATCCACCTTCAGGGTGCGCGCATCCATGGACCCCGCCAGCGCGGCCCACCAGGCCAGAATTGCAGGCTACACAAACCCTCACCCGGAGGTAAAAGGGGACCCCAATGACTTACTGGGTTCCCGGTTCTATTGAGAGGATTCCAGGCTGGGTGCCATTCGATTGGGGGGTCGGCTCGAGGAGAACCCGGAGGCAGGTTGTCCGGCAGGGCTTGAACGAACCAATCGGGGATCTGGTGACCGGAATGCTGACAGGTATGCTTTACTGTCATCTGGTGACCTATGCAGAAATCTACTGGGAGGATTCGCTCCATCTAACCACTTAGCTCACTTAAAGTATTTGGCCTGTGGCAGAGGCCCTAGAGCCAGGTCTGTGAGAGAGACATGTTCCTCCCAGAAAATTCTAAGTGACACTTCGGCTGCCAGGCTTGTGAGAGGGGTCTGTCCGGGGGCACTTTAGCCACTCCAGCTAAGAGTGGCAACTTGTTATAATTTGGTACTCTATTGAGCGAGAACTACTCCAGGCCTGATACTGCAAGGTTCTCCTTCTGTTTTCTTTATCAACCTGCTCTTTCCACTTATTGTTGATGTTGGCCATGTTGGCCTGGAAAATAAAGCATTGGAAAACCCTTTATTCATTGTCTGGACATTCGCTCACTGTTTTGGGTCACTGCTATCACCCCTAGCCACATTGCCGGGTAACTTAATACGCCGATCCCAAAACAATCAGCGGCTCCTTCGGGGGTAGCGATACACGTAGTTAGCAATTTCCCCTAGCAGCACTAGGGTCATTGTTTTGAACCCCAACCACGGCACTACCTGCTTGATGTTTGCATGTTCTCCCTGTGCCTGCATGGGTTGCCTTACACACTCCAAAGACATGCTGGTGGGTTAATGGGCCTACTTAGTATGTGTAGGCTATAGACCTTAAATGGTAAGCTCTTTGAGGGCAGTGACTGATGTGAATGTACAATATGTATTTAAAGCACTGCTTGAATTTTATATAACTATTTTGAATACATAAATAAATCTGATCACCATAGTCTCATCACACCTCTATGGAACATGTCACACTAATCAGAACTCACTGTACTTAGTGTGTAATTAGTAGTGCTGTATTTTTTTTTCAGTAAAAACATATTCTGCTCACTGCACTCAATGAAGCTGCAAGCTGCTAGTAAGGTCTGCTCAGCGTGTTCAGCTGCTGCCATTCTGGTCTATAGCTTTCTCTGTATCCAGGGAACTTGAGAAGTTTCTGGATGACACTCGTGTATTATCGGCAATGCTCGGCTACCTGCGCTGACGTCCTGTACGTCCAGGACGTGAGCGTGGAAGTTGCCGAGACTGCCCGACTATACCCGAGTGTACTGCGCTCGGTATAGGTCGGCGCAGTGTTCAAAACTCGGCGTGGGAAAGCGGGTATTGGCGTATACCGCGCACCCACGATTTTGCCCTGATTTTCAGGGCAAAAAAGTGCGCGGTATACGCCGATAAATACGGTATATAGATCAGACCAAAATGAGGGACAAATGAGAAGGAAAGAGGGACATTGCTATAAATCAGGGACAGTCCCTCGAAATCAGGGACAGTTGGGAGCTATTCTACTACTACAAAGCTGAAGTCTACTGTTTGTTGCAAGCCCCTAACTTCATTATAGCTTGTTCAGGAAAGAAGTCCTGAAGTGTAGATATCCACATTCTCCGAAAATAAAAGGAGACCGATGGTTTGTACAGAAACACAGATCTCCTCCACTTGTGAGTTAGGAGTTAGAATCTCTCCCTAGGTAACACATTTAAACCCTTGATCACCCAACTAGTGTTAACCCCTTCCCTGCCAGTGACATTTATACAATAATCAATGCATTTTTATAGCACTGTTCGCTGCATAAATGTGAATGGTCCCAAAATAGTGTCAACATTTTCCGATTTGTCCGCTGCAATGTCACAATCACAATTTAACGCTGCCATTACTAGTAAAAAAAAAAATATAATAACAATGCCATAAATCTATGCCCTATTTTGTAGATGCTACAACTTTTGCTCAAACCAATCAATATCAATATATTGCAATTTTTTGGACCAAAAATATGTAGAAGAATACATATTGGCCTAAACTGACTAAAACATAAAAAAATATATATTTATTATAGCAAAAAGTAAAAAATATTGTGTTTTTTTTCAAACTTGTCACCCTTCTTTTGTTTATAGCGTAAGAAATAAAAACTGCAGAGGTTATCAAATACCACCAAAAGAAAGCTCTATTTGTGGGGAAAATTAATTTGGGTACAGTGTTGCATGACTGTGCAATTGTCATTCAAAGTGTTACAGCGCTGAACACTGAAAGTTGGCCTGGGCAGGAAGGGAGTGAAAATGCCCTGTATTGAAGTGGTTAATTCTACATTGTATTTCAATTATTTCTAGCCTGCTCTTTTTAATTCTAATGATCTTGAAGTTTGTAAAGTTACTTTGTGAAGCTCTCCACACATTTACTTCCTTCTGTGACGCATATTTTATTATGCTTTATTGATAGACAGTGCTGTGTCACAGAAGTCAGAGAGCCTGCTTTCTGACCTACAGAGGTACTGAGAGTAGGAGTTCCAGGAGGCAGGGGGCAAGGGCAGGGCTTTTTTTTCTTAAACAATAGGCGCTGGACCTCAACCATGACCCCCCAAAACCCCTCCACCCACAAACACCCTCCAAATCACATCAAATAGTGGGTGTGGTCAGTCAAATTTCAAGAACAGTAGGAGAGACTTAAAGGGACATAAATACCAGGATTGCATTACATACAGAGTGCAGAGTTCGGGGGGGGTTACAAACAGATTGCAGAGCTGTCACATGTAAACACAGGAACCAGACTTTTGTGTTTACAAGTGATTGTGATGACCAGGCAACCCCCCCCCCCCCACCCAAGGGTCTGAGCCAGAGGTGGTGGAACTGAGTTCCACAGAGGTCCCCCTGAAAAAAAAACCCTGGGTACAGGAAGCACAGCCTGAAGGCATCAAGGTATCATGGGATATATAGTCTTTAGAAATTGGAAGTACACAACAGAGGAGAAGCTGCAAAGCATGCAGGGAATTCAGGAAGTTGTGGAAAGGGGTGGCCAGCAGACAGGCAGGACTCGCAACACAAAAGGAAATTATATTGAATTGTCAGTAATAACTATTCTTTATATTGTTATTACAATGTCAATGTTATAAAATGAAAGTGTATGCTGTGATCATAGATTTCCTTTAGGCTGGGTTCACACTAGTGTGTATTGGATGCGGGTTCCCGACATCCAATTCGCAATAGCAGTAGATTGTGCCTGGCTCTCTATGGAGCCTGTTCACATATCTCCGGTGCAAATTTGCATCGGGTCCTGTGCTTCTTTTGGTTCATTTCAGGTCCGAATTCAGCCAAAAAACAGACCTGAAGCGGTGAACAGGGACGCACAAGACCTAGGGTGACCACGTGTCCCGGATTGACCGGGACAGTCCCGCATTTTGCAGTTCTGTCCCGGGCACGTTCATTCCAGGACAATACAGTGTCCCGGAATGAAACTGACACAGTCACCCGATGAGAGAGCGGGGCTGGGAAGCCGGCGTCCCTAACAACTGATGAGTCTTCAGCTGTCAATGGGCTTTCTCGCGGACCTGCTAAATAAAAAATAAAGCAGCCAGTAAAAAAAAAAAAGGTCCTTTGGGGGCTTCCAGATTCCGATAACCCCCCTGCCTGCATGCCACCACAACCACTAGCCAGGGTAAGATGGGGACGTGATGCTTTTGGGTGGGGGTAGAGCCTGTGGGTGCTGGTCTGGACTGGGGGGGGGGGGGCATCACTGTTTTTTTTTTTTGCTTTTTTTTGCTTTTTTTTCAATTGCCGGGTGCCAGAAATTGCAACCGTGGGTCAATTTAAATGTGATTTGACTTTTTTTTTTTAAATTTCATTTTTTGCTGCAGCATGTTCTATACATGGTACACTTGCCCCACTTTACAGGCAGACTAAGGGGTCCCCCCAGGCACTATATTTAGAGGATTTGTTCATTTTCATTTTTGCACCTTAAGAATCACTGGTCCTGAAAAACTATAAAATTGCCAATTTTTTGTGAAGGAGGGGGGTGTCCCTGAATGGCAGTTTGGAAATGTGGTCACCCTAACCAGACCCCTGCTTTGAGCCGCATGTGGCTTAGACGTGAACCCAGATTTAAAGAAAGACAACTGTGTAGGAAAGATTGACACATGGATTTGGGTGCAAAAGAGGGACAGTCTCAGCAATAATAACTTTATTTCAAATGCATAGTGTGTGCTTATAATTCCATTCAGGTCTTGTGCTTGATGTTTGTGGTTAAAAAGATTAAAGTTTGCGCTGTCTTTTTGTAAACACTGATGTGTGTGAATTGTATTCAGAATGTGCTTATTCATTTATTTAATTAATGCAGAGCAATCTGGAGATGAAAGCAGTAATCCAATCTCACCATATGAAGAGACGTTCTTTTTCAGCAATTCAGAGAGCACAAAGGTACGTTATATCTTATATGTCAGTGCAAATGAGGTGCTAGAATATGTGAGAATAGCATTAAAAACAAAGTCGTCTCTGGCCTGAAATTAAAATTGAATGTCACATTGCAAGTAACAAGTTTGTAACAAGTTTTATTAACGTATAAAATGATAGTTCATTTTAATTTTGCTGTTCAATGTGCCCACAGTAAAACTATGGTCACATTTTAGTCTTTTTTTTGGGTGTTCGCTACTTATTGAGGGTTTTTAATAACGTTTCCCTGCAGAATATTTGTAAAGATCCTTGCTGTAAGTAGTTATATATAGTTGATATATAAGACTTTTTAGTAGCTTATTGCAAATCAAAATTACCTTTTCTGTTCATTTGCCTACCAGCACATACTGAGAAGAAAAATAAAACTTGGCCTCCTTGTATGATGCTAGGTTATATCCTGCCCATGTGATTAACTCACTGCTTTTGTTAGCACTTTTATCTTGTTACAAAATTGGGACACTAGTACAGTGTTTTGCAACCTTTTTTCATTGAAGACACGCTTTAGAATTGCGATTGAGTGAGTGAAAAACTTATATAGCGCTACACATGCGAACTGAATCGCCAATCCCAGGGCACACCTGGCAGAATGTGCGCACATCTGAGCGCGTACAAGCTTTTTTGCACACTCCCGTGGGTCACATTTTTTAATGGGCTGCTCCATGCCTGTGAAACACGCAAAAAAAAAAAAAATGCAGTACCATGTATTTTAGAAGGTGCCAACATATGTGCATTTTCCAGATGCATGGGGGTGCCATTAAAATTTCAATTTTATGGCACATGCGCCTGGAAAAGGCAGTGCATTTTTGTACGATGCAAGAAGACGTGCAATTTTGCACATGTTGCTGCACTGCACCTTGTGTGAACAAGCCCTAAAATGTAGTTTGTAAGACAGAATAAGTGGTCTGTAGGTTTTAAATCCCCCCTTCAAATCCCCACTCCTAGCACAAAACCCTCTCATCCCACCACACCCATCCCATTACTACAGGATTACAGACAACGGCAAAGAGGAGAGAGCCGAGAGGAGGTGTGCAATGTGCTCTCCCCTGACCCCCCCCCCCCCCCCCCCAGCTCCTCTCTCCTGTCTGTAAACAGGAGTTAACACGCAGCAATCTCAGATCAGGACTGTACAGGGTTTTATTACCTCCCCCTACTCACACTTTCTGGCAGGACAGGGGCAGTCTGGGGAGGGAATATGGGTGGTATTAAGCCCTAGACACGGATCTGAAAGCTCCTGTTTTACCTTCTCTATACAGACAGAAGGGAGAGAGCACAGCATGCACCTCCTCCCAGCTCTTTCTACTCTCTGCTGCTATCTGTACTCTTATCGGCAACCAAGGAAAGCTTTCAGATCAGGGTGTACAGAGTTTGGGCAGTTTATGTCCTTTTACTGCAGAACCCCAGTTGAGAAAACTGCTCTAGTAGTTAGCCTCTCCAGCTCAGCAAAAAAGATGTGGCTTCAGAAAGTAGGAATTAAAGTGATTCTAAAGCCTGGACATTTTATTACCTTAATTCATTCCGTGCATTAAGGTATAAAATGTCAGAGTGTTTGTATCGCCCGCTCACCCCACTTTATACTTACCTATTACTCTCTTGATACCCATCTGCAGTTGCCCTCTCTTCTCTCTCTGCTCCCAGAGGCATCAGTGGGAGCCATTGGCTCTTGCTGCTGTCAGACAAATTCTGTGAGCAGAGAGCAGGGGGTGGGGCTTTGCTGTGCTGCGTGTGTTAAGGGATCAAGCCCACAGGTGTTCCACCAAATTAAGTTGCACATGGAGAAGAGCTCCAGCAGAGGACCCAAAAAGAAAAGGTTCAGGACCTATCTGTGCAAAAGCCATGCACAGAGCAGGTAAGTATAACATGTTAGTTATTTTAATAAAACAAAAATACCTCTACAAACGCTTTAAGTCCAAGTTTCGATACAAATGGTAGCAGGTGGGACTTGGCAATTTCTATTTTTTAGATGTACTTGTATTGCGTTGACAATTATCATCAGTCCCTGCCTTCAATGAGATTTCAATCTAAGGTCTCTGACTCCTGTCAGTTTAGACAGGAATCAGTTAATTCATGGTTTATCAACCTTTTTTTCAGTGAAGTCACCTTTTAAAATTATGCAGTCTTGATGCACATCATTCTAAAATGTAAAAAACTAAACTAATAGTTTTACATATTGTAGCAGCATCCACACATGTAGTACACCCAACATTAGAGGCAATTTATTCTTACAAAGCAAATACACCTTGCCACTGGTACTCAATAGCATTACAGGATTTGTCTTCTCCCTTAGTTTCCCTCCCCCACTCAGTTAACATGACTCCAGTGCTGATGGAGAAGAGCAAACAAAGATGTCCTCCAGCACCCAACGTCCTCCTTATCAACCTATGATGTCATCAGTTGTTAGGATGTTGGCAGCTTGCCTGCATGCTGCCCAAGGTTGTATTGCTGCAAAATAAAAACCTGTGATTTTGTGCAACAAAAAAAGGCATGCTTCATTTATCCGCCAGCTTGATAACAAATTTTGGGCAATTTGGGGCAATTTTTAGGCATTTTGCTAAGGCACCCCTGAAGAACCCAGAAGACACCCCGGTTGAAAAAGGCTGGATTCATCTTCCAGATTGTCTTTGAAGTACAGTATGACAGAAAACGTACGTGAGCAGAGGTGGAACATATAAATCCCATTCAGATAGACCCCAGTGTTGCAAGGCAGAAGTGTTAACCACTTAAATCACTGTAATGTGCTACAGTCCTGACAATTGACCTAGACAGAACAGTTTTATGATTGGCAAGATGGAGTTTTACTTTAAAGTGATTTTGTCTCCTGCAAAAGAAAAATCAGCATAAGGAAGACTGCAAAAGAAGACTTGTATATGTATATCTCTGACAGGCACAACGGGCCAGATCCACAAAAACCTGACGTAACTTAAAAAATCCAATTTAAGTTACACTGCCTTAAAGTTTCTACCTAAGTGCCTGATCCACAAAGCACTTATCTAGAAATTTCAGGCTGTGTAACTAAAATTCCGCCGGCGCAAGGCGTTCCTATTCAAATGGGGCGAGTCCCATTTAAATGAGGCGCGCTCCCGCGCCGGCCGTACTGCGCATGCGTGCCGGCCGTACTGCGCATGCGCGAAGTTACGTTACGCCGAGTTTTGAGGATCGCGACGGCTTAAAGTTGCGTCGGGGATAAAAAAAATGACAGCGGCATGCATTCCTGAGGGAGAACTCCATGCCCATTTTCAAAGAAAAAAACGGCATGGGTTCCCCCCCCAGGAGCATACCAGGCCCTTAGGTCTGGCATGGGTTGTAAGGAGACCCCCCCACGCCGAAAAATTGACGTAGGGGGTCCCCCTACAATCCATACCAGACCCGTATCCAAAGCACGCTACCCGGCCGGCCAGGAAGGGAGTGGGGACGAGCGAGCGCCCCCCCCCCCCTCCTGAGCCGTGCCAGGCCGCGTGCCCTCAACATGGGGGGGTTGGGTGCTCTGGGGCAGGGGGGCGCACTGCGGGCCCCCCCACCCCAGAGCACCCTGTCCCCATGTTGATGAGGACAGGACCTCTTCCCGACAACCCTTGCCATTGGTTGTCGGGGTATGCGGGCGGGGGCTTATCGGAATCTGGGAGTCCCCTTTAATAAGGGGGCCCCCAGATACCGGCCCCCCACCCTAAGTGAATGGATATGGGGTACATCGTACCCCTATCCATTCACCTGGAGGCAAAAAGTAAAAGTTAATAAACACACAACACAAGGCTTTTTAAAATATTTTATTATTCTGCTCCGGACGCCCCCCCTGTCTTCGTTATTAGCTCAATTACCAGGGGGGGCTTCTTCTTCCGCTCTCCGGGGGTCTTCTCCGCTCTCCGGGGGTCTTCCGCTCTCCGGGGGGGCTTCTCCGGACTCCGGGGGGGCTTCTCCGGACTCCGGGGGGCTTCTTCCATCTTCTCCCCTCTTCCGCTCTTGACTCGGCGAACCCCGGTTCTTCTGCAGCTCTCCGGTGCCTTCTTCTTCAGCGCTGGCTGCCTGCTATGTTTGTGTGTTAGCTCGATTTCAAACAGGCAGCCGGCGCGGTCTTCTGTGGCGTCAGGGTCTTCTGGTCTTCTGTTCTTCCGATGTTGCCTCGTCGCCTGTTGTCGCTGTAATGATGGAAGCGCGCCTTGCATCCCATTTATATAGGCATCACCGTCCCATCATGCTCCGGTAGGTACCCACGTGGTGGGTGCACGTGGGTAGGCACCCACCACGTGGGTACCTACCGGAGCATGATGGGACGGTGATGCCTATATAAATGTGATGCAAGGCGCGCTTCCATCATTACAGCGACAACAGGCGACGAGGCAACATCGGAAGAACAGAAGACCAGAAGACCCTGACGCCACAGAAGACCGCGCCGGCTGCCTGTTTGAAATCGAGCTAACACACAAACATAGCAGGCAGCCAGCGCTGAAGAAGAAGGCACCGGAGAGCTGCAGAAGAACCGGGGTTCGCCGAGTCAAGAGCGGAAGAGGGGAGAAGATGGAAGAAGCCCCCCGGAGTCCGGAGAAGCCCCCCCGGAGTCCGGAGAAGCCCCCCCGGAGAGCGGAAGACCCCCGGAGAGCGGAAGAAGAAGCCCCCCCTGGTAATTGAGCTAATAACGAAGACAGGGGGGGCGTCCGGAGCAGAATAATAAAATATTTTAAAAAGCCTTGTGTTGTGTGTTTATTAACTTTTACTTTTTGCCTCCAGGTGAATGGATAGGGGTACGATGTACCCCATATCCATTCACTTAGGGTGGGGGGCCGGTATCTGGGGGCCCCCTTATTAAAGGGGACTCCCAGATTCCGATAAGCCCCCGTCCGCATACCCCGACAACCAATGGCAAGGGTTGTCGGGAAGAGGTCCTGTCCTCATCAACATGGGGACAGGGTGCTCTGGGGTGGGGGGGCCCGCAGTGCGCCCCCCTGCCCCAGAGCACCCAACCCCCCCATGTTGAGGGCACGCGGCCTGGCACGGCTCAGGAGGGGGGGGGGCGCTCGCTCGTCCCCACTCCCTTCCTGGCTGGCCGGGTAGCGTGCTTTGGATACGGGTCTGGTATGGATTGTAGGGGACCCCCTACGTCAATTTTTCGGCGTAGGGGGGGTCCCCTTACAACCCATACCAGACCTAAGGGCCTGGTATGCTCCTGGGGGGGAACCCATGCCGGTTTTGTTTTTTACAAATTGACGTGGAGTTCTCCCTCGGGAAAGCATACCAAATGCCGTCGCTGCAATGGGCCTTTACAAGGTGTGACTAACTTTACACTTTGTAAAACGAGCCCTAATTTTACACTTGCAAAATAACACTTACGGCGCAAAAAGGAAGCTAGAAAGCTTTGTGGATCGCCTTAAGTGCTAATTTGCATACTAGCAACGGCATTTCGACTCGAAATGCCCCCAGCGGCGGATGCGGTACTGCATCCTAAAATTAGGCAGTGTAATTCAATTACACATGCCGGATCTTCTGTGTAACTTTGGAAAAAGCCTTTTGAGGATCGTTTCCAAAGTTACACACAGACTGAACAGCAGTTAAGTCGGAGTATCTCTTTTGAGGATAACCCCCAACGTTCTCACTTCGCTCTCTTCAACAGCTATGGCCTCCAGGAGAATATGTAAATCAAACACTTTGTCAGGAACCACAAAACATACGGAGACAGAAAATGCAGTTAAAAAATCACACCTTTTAATAAAGTGGTAAAAATAGTACAAATAGTAAACGTAGTCAAAACATAGGCATAGTTCAGTAGTCAAATTGGGTAGTCAGAACAAGCCAGGAAATCAGGAAGCCAGAGATCAGCGCAGTCAGAGGCAGCAGACAGGATCAGGAACCAGAAGGGACATCAGCCAGGCAAGTCTTCAACAGGTACACAGCAGAGACTCTCTAGATATGGTGACCAGAGCGAGGGCGCTGAATGAATGGGCCAGGCAGTTTAAATAGCCAGAAGGGGCTAGCTGTGGACTGGACTGAAGAGCATTAAATTAACCTTTACATGAGCCACTGTGGATCGATGTGGATCTGAGCAACCAGAGCACTGACAAAGGAGAGCTCAGCCTAGCCCTGACACACTAATCAAGCCACTTACACTTTTGGGTTTCTCACAATGTGTTCCCTGCTGAATGTGGTGGTTCTTTCTGCTACGCCCTACATCAGAGGACACAGTGCTTTGTGGGGTACCAAAATTCTTCTGTGGACTGTAGCTCTTAAAGTGACACTACTTAGATAAAAAAAGTTATATCCAAGTACTGTATTTATTTATAACTCAAAAAGTGCCCTCCATTGATCTCTGCCTCCTCCAAATCTCCAACTTCCTTTTTATTATTGCTGTGATCCAAATTCTTGCTAGAGGGTGGCTAAGTTTGTTCTCCATGGCTCCACTGTATGTAGGAATGTAGCCACACTATCTTGTTCACTCCAGAGATAAATTAGGCAATATAGACTATTAGGTAGATTCAGTAAGAGTTAGGCCGACTTATCAGTAGATAAGCCGGCCTAACTCAGAATCTACGCCAACGTATGTTTAAGCGTATGCTCAAACAGAGATACGCTTAAACATATCTAAGATAGGAGGGCTTGCGCCGTCCTATCTTAGATTGCAATTTTTCGGAAGGCCGCTAGGTGGCGCTTCCATTGCGGTCGTCGTAAATTATGTAAATTAGTTTGTACGCCGATTCACGAACGTACGCCGGGCCGCCGCAGTCGATTTACGCCGTTTCCGTAAGGCCTTAGGAGGCCTAAAGTTATTCCACCTATTAGTTGGAATAACAATGTTAAAGTATGGCCGCCATTCCCACCGCGAGGTTCGAATTTTTTACGTCGTTTGCGTAAGTCGTCCGCGAATCAGGAGTTACGTCGTTTACGTCCACGTCGAAATCAATAGGCCCGTACGGCGTACTTAGCCGCAATGCACACTGGGAAATGTAGGCGCCCGGCGCATGCGCAGTAGCCAAAAAACGTCAAAAACGTGAGGTCAAGCCTCATTACCATTAAACACGCCCCCCCCCTAACCCATTTGAATTAGGCGCCCTTACGCCCGCCGCGTTTACACTACGCCGCCCTAAGTAAGGAGGCAAGTGCTTTGAGAATCATGTACTTGCCTCTCTTACTTGAGGCGTAGTGTAAACACGCTAGGCTACGCCGCCGCAAATTAGCGCGCCCCTACCTGAATCTACCTATATGATTTTTAGTGTGCATTAAACAGGGCACATGACTACAACTAGCCCTGCTCATTAGATACAAACATAAGTGAGCAGCAAATGGAAAGGTTCAAGAGTTCATGAAGCACAATACATGGAGACTGAAAAACACAACAAGAACC
This sequence comes from Rana temporaria, assembly GCF_905171775.1. Lineage (NCBI taxonomy): Eukaryota > Metazoa > Chordata > Amphibia > Anura > Ranidae > Rana > Rana temporaria. Next base: position 592,580,819 of record NC_053489.1, read on the forward strand.
AATAGCATGAAAAGTAGATTACAGGGTTACAAAGTATGGGACATGTATTGATTATTTTTGAAGAATAAGGACATTTTAGTGTCACTTCCATCGGAAGTGAGAGTCTTTTTTTTTTCTGCAGGATCCTTTTTTTATTTTTTGTTTTCAAGTGACACTGCAGCATTAGGCCCTGTTACATTTTACACAGAGGTATTTTTATTTTGCCTTTATCTGACATTTTTGCTAATGATTTCTGGATATGTTTTATATCTGTATACGGTATTTTGTTGTGTGTTTGCAGTATAGCTTATTTATTTTTCCTCTCATTCTCATTCCACTCTTGGTTGATAGTGTGTTCTCTGTGTAGCAATCCTTTGCAGCATTGATTTATCTCTTTTTCTCATATTTATGCTTGAACTTATGGAATTACATCCCATTTATCAATTTTACCCTCTGATCATGTTCTATGCAGTTTATTTCTATATCCACGCTTCTTGTAATTTGATTTATGTTTGTTTATGAGATTATATATAGTTCAATATCTATGTCATTATATTGTGTGTGGGTATGTGTATATATATATATATATATATATATATATATATATATACATATATACATATACATATACATATATACACACACACACACACACACACACACTATATTACCAAAAGTATTGGGACGACTACCTTTACACGCACATGAACTTTAAAGGAATTGTAAAGGTACAATTTTTTTCCCTAAATAGCTTCCTTTACCTTAGTGCAGTCCTCCTTCACTTACCTCATCCTTCGATTTTGCTTTTAAATGTCCTTATTTCTTCTGAGAAATCCTCACTTCCTGTTCTTCTGTCTGTAACTACACACAGTAATGCGAGGCTTTCTCCCTGGTGTGGACTTTCGTGCTCGCCCCCTCCCTTGGACTACAGGAGAGTCAGGACGCCCACTAACACACAGCTCCTTTCTCGATCTGCAACGTAGAGAGCGTCCTGACTCTCCTGTAGTCCAATGGAGGGGGCGAGCATGAGACGCCACACTGTGTGGAGTTACAGACAGAAGAACAGGAAGTGAGGATTCCTCAGAAGAAATAAGGACAATAAAAGCAAAATCGAAGGATGAGGTAAGTGAAGGAGGACTGCACTAAGGTAAAGGAAGCTATTTAGGGAAAACAAAAATTGCATCTCTACAACCCCCTTAATGGCATCCCAGTCTTAGGGCCAGATCCACAAAGAACTTATGCCGGCGTATCTATTGATACGCCGTGTAAGTTCTACGATGCCCCGTCGTATCTTTGTTTTGTATCCACAAAACAAGATACGACTGAATGTGGGCTCGATCCGACTGACGTACGTCTTAGTACGCCGTCGGATCTTAGGTGCATATTTATGCTGGGCGCTAGGTGGCGCTTCTGTTGATTTCCACATAGAGTATGCAAATTAGCTAGATACGCCGATCCTCAAACGTACGTCCGCCTGGCGCATTTTTTTTTACGTCGTTTACGTAAGGCTTTTTTCGGCGTAACGTTACCCCTGGGTCTATGAGGCGTACACAATGTTAAGTATGGACGTCGGGACAGCGTCGAATTTTCCGTTGTTTGCGTAAAAAAACATTCGCGAATAGGGATTTGCGTAAATTACGTTCACGTTGAAAGCATTGACTATTTGCGACGTGATTTCGAGCATGCGCACTGGGATACCCCCACGGACGGCGCATGCGCCGTTAAAAAAAAAACGTCATTTACGTGGGGTCAAGATGAATTAACATAAAACACGCCCACATCTTAGTCATTTGAATTGCGCACCCTTACGCCGACACATTTACACTACGCCGCCGTAACTTACGGCGCAAATTCTTTCTGGATACGGAAACTACGCTCTAAGTTACGTCGGCGTAGTGTATCTGAGATACGCAACGCCTGCCTAAAGATAGGCAGATCTTTGTGGATCTGGCCCATAGTCCGTAGGGTTCAATATAGAGTTGGCTCATTCTTTGCAGCTTTAACACACATTATCTGGATATTTTTGTGCATACTCTTTCGCTGTACTGCTGTGATTGGGCTACATACTTATTTTAATGATCTTCTCATAGCTTTAGTAGCTGTCATTGATATCCTGTATACTAGTAGACAAAACAGCTTAAGCTCGATTTTACAAACTTGCCGCAAAGTTTGGTAAAAAGGAGAACCTTAATGGCGGTTAAAGCCAATGGAAGACAAATCTTAAATTTCAATTCTCAAGGAGGTTAATATGCAAGAGATTGTCAAACAAACAGCATAGGGAGCTGGGCACTGCCAGACGAGACATATACCAATGCAAAAAATAAATACACGAAAATCACCATTTGGCTGGGAGCAGCTTTTAAAACATGGCTTAAAGGGGGACAAATTCAAATGCACACATCCTCCAGACAAGGTATTGTTAAGATGTATTAATAAAAAAATGCCTCTAAATAACGTTTTTGTTTTCTGGTTTGCTCCTGCTTGTGATCCCAGGTGATGTCAGGCCCCGTACACACGACCGAGTTTCTCGGCAGAATTCAGCCAGAAACTCGATCGGAGCTGAATTCCGCCGAGAAACCCGGCCGTGTGTACACTTTCGGCCGAGGAACATGTTCTCTATTTCCTCGTTGTTCAATGAGGAAAGTTGGCTCGCCGAGATCCTCGGCGGCTTCACACAGAACTCGACGAGCAAAACGATGAGTTTTGCCCGTCGAGTTCCTCGGACGTGTGTACGGGGCCTCACTGACCACATTTTGTCATGTCTATACAACCTCAATAATGATCAATATCCCTGCCGACCTACCAACACATACCTGATGACCGGTGCACAACAATCTTGCTCTCCTTGCTACTCTCGCTGGCAATCAGCTTGAACATTAACAAACTGGCTCATGATGCTAGCTGATGTCATTCACCAAATATAGTCAAAACCATATTTGCCCAATGACACCACGCAGGATGCCATCTGGTTTGTGTATAAACAAATTAGCAGGCAGTGAGATGGTGCTTTCTAGGATGTTGGAGGCAGCCTGCATTCCACCAATCGATGATGCTGTGTGTCCCACACAACTGTAAGTCACTCATTAAGCAGTGTAAATAATACTGCCACTAAACGAATGACTTCAGTATTAGCAGTCAGGGGTGCATGAAGGTGAACAAACCTCAATCGCACCATTTTGTTTGCCCGTTTGTGAACTGCAAACAGCAAAAGTTTGTTGCAAATCCTGGATTGCAGAGAACTTGAACCCCTTCACTATTGATATACTGAATGTCACATTATGTACATGCTGTGATAGTTTGATTGACAATGACATGCAAAAAGGTTCTCAAATTAATTTAATATCTTTTTGAGATAGATAGAGCTTTCTTTTGGTGGTAATATTTACCTTCTACCCAGCCACCTTCTGGGTGCCCTCTCCCAGGGTTTGGCAGGGAGTTCAGATAAATATTCATAAATCAGTGGCTCACCCTTCTATTCTATTTTTGGAATCGTCTTCCAGAAGCAGAGGGGGTAATCAACCACCAGGCTTAGGGAGACCTGACCAGGCGTAGAAAATAGATTGATGCTTCACTAAGTACAGTAGAGCCAAAAATGAAATTTAGCTTGCCAAGGCAGCGTACTACAAGTGCATTGATTTCACAAATAAGACAAATATGAATGGTGAGGTCTGTTTCATTTTGAACAAAATTTGTTTTATTTATTAAAGTTCCTAAAGCCTCCTGCAGTCCCCATACAGCATCACTCAGATGGGTGGGCATCACAAGCAGCCAATCAGGCACTGCTGCAATGCAGAATACTGACAGCAAACATGATGATAGGAGGAGGGAACAAAACGATGACCCCATTTGACAATTTGTCCAATTGTAGTCTGAGATGCGTATTAAGCTGGCCATAGAGGGATCAAAATTTGGCTAATTCAGCAGGAACCCGATTAGTTTAGATCTGTCTATGGGGAGGTTGGTTATACTGAAGTTGATCCATCGATCAACTTTAGTACAATCGGGCTGTTGTTTTATTTTTTTGCCTGATCACTGCTAGCAGCTATAGCCACCAGCAGTTTTCATTGTATTCTGCAGGTAGGGAAGGCTTCCCGTGCTCCCTGCCGGCATAACACAATAGCACAGTGGGAAGGATTCCCCCAACAACACTGTGTTGATCGGGGAGTCAAGCAATTTATTTTCTTCAACTCAAGGAAAGAAAATTGCATAATGTATGCCTTGCCTTGCCAACAGACTATTCTTCAACTGAAGTCCAGTCTGCAAGGGATTTCTTGGGATATCAGGACATATATCTTTAGCTATATTTGGCTGCCAAGGCTTACACATCCTTTGGTAGGTAAGCCATCTCACATTTATGTACTATATGTAGTATATCTGAGTCAATTGAGCTGTCTTTCTGGGCTTCCATTTTTAAAAGTGTAGCAAGGTCCCAGGGCTCCTTTAGTCTAATGCGAACCTGTAGAGTTAGGGATAGCTAACATCCTTCTTTGTAGAGTGGGTTCCAAGGCATGGGGGGTATCGTGCAAGATAGATTCATGGGCGCCAGACACTTCTTGAATGCAAAGAGATTTCAGGGCCAGGACCCCCATTAGTAGTTACAATGTTAATTTGGCAGACTCCAAAACTTCTAAAGACCGACAGCCATGCAGGGAAAGGCATCCAGCAAAATCTGCATGTGTCGGAGCGCTATCTCCTATGTCAACAGTCTTATAACATTTGCTAAAACAAGTTGTAACTCTTCCAATCGTCCTGCTTAGTATCTTCCTCAAGCGTCACTCACCAGATACTCTTCAAGCGTCACCCCACTGGCTAGGTCCCTGGCTTGGCACCTGCTGAGTTTTCTCGATTCTTCACCATCCCCAGTTGGTGAGAACACTGCTCCGGTACTTGCTTCAGGTACTCACTGTGGTCCCTGGTAATAAGGTTGGTCCCTTAGTGGCAACAGCTTCCCCTCTACCTCCGAACAACGTCAGGTTCTCCGGCCAGCATAACCGGCACTTCTGGTTGGACTGCAAGCTGCAGTCCCAACACTACGCTGCTCTCTTGCTTCTAGATAGGCCCTCAAACAGCCTAGCAGCCAGATGTACCCGGGATAGGCCCCAACTCCGGCCTAGCAGCCTGGGCAGCCAACAACACGTCCACCCAGACAGCCGTCCAGATGGCACAGAACCCCAATCACCTGACTCCACCCAAATATATAGGTTCTCCCAGCAGGCTAAGGGGTCCAAGAAAACCCCTCCCCATTGGCTAAGACACCCCATATACTCCTAATCTGTCCTTGCATCGCCCTTGTCTTAGCTAATTCCACCAGGTACCTGGCCACCCAGCAACAGAAGAGAGAGGTGCAGCAATACTAGACTTAGGGTGAAATCGATTGATTCCTAACAATTGGCCAAGGCAACTATGCCTGGCCTAGGGTGCCACAAAAGCATTTTATGATTTTATATATATATATATATATATTTAAACAGATAGGAGGGGAGCTGCATTGCAGGCTGGACATCTATCTATCTATCTATCTATCTATCTATCTATCTATCTATCTATCTATCTATCTATCTATCTATCTATCTATCTATCTATCTATCTGTCTATTCATAAAATATGTATAATGCGGTTATATTTTTATTTCCTGCTTTTGCATTTTAATTAAATAATTCATACAACAAAACACATCACAGCAAGACAAAAATCAATGAAATCATAATACATTCATTCATTCAACATCGGAAGTGACAAAAAGCATACGCATTGAATACTTAACAGGGTTTCTGGTATTTGCTTAATTTTGTATGATGCTTGTAGTAGGTCCAAGATGCTTCATGCATTTTAATAAATGAAACATATTGACTGCGTTTCCTTTTCATGTTTCAAGGGAACGGGAGAAGATAGAGATTAAACGATGGGTCAGAACCTTTCATGCTGACATGTTTAGAATTGACTAAGACAGTAGTTAGAGAGATGTGAGGGAACTGTAACTGGTACAGTATTTCAAATAACTGCATGACATTTGGGATATGACAGGTAGGGGAATAGTCAAACAGCAGTTCTAAAGCCTGAGGAAATGTTACCTACATTATTTTAAAGTAATGGAGTTTATGTACTACAACACTCACCTTTTTCCCACTAGTAAGATGGCTGGACTCCCCTTTGGAAATATGAATCAGGGTATAACAGTGTCCCCTCAATATTATTAATGCTATACATATATACACTATATTACCAAAAGTATTGGGACACCTGTCTTTACACGCATATTAACTTCAATAGCATCCAAGTCTTATGCCGCGTACACCCGACTGTTTTTCGGGTTGTAATAAATTAACTTTTTTTTTATGTCATTAAAAATGACCGTGTGTGGGCTTCAGAGCATTTTTCACTATGTAAAAAATGGGCATTAAAAATTTTGAACATGCTCTAATTTTTCACAACGTTTTTAATGTTGTAGTTTTTAACGTTGTAAAAAATGGTCGTGTGTGGGCTTTAATGACGTGAAAAAACGCGCATGCTCAGAAGCAAGTTATGAGACGGGAGCGCTTGTTCTGGTAAAACTAGCGTTCGTAATGGAGTAAGCACATTCATCACGCTGTAACAGACTGAAAAGTGCAAATCGTCTTTTAGCCTAGGTTCACACTGCTGCGAATTCAAAATCGCGGTAAAATGCGCGATTTTACCGCGATTTTGCGGCTGCGATTTTGCAGCGATTTCGGACGCAATTTAATGTAAATCGCGGCCCGAAATCGCAAAAAGTAGTACAGGAACTACTTTTTGAAATCTCAGATGCGGCGTCGCACTGATTAGGACAGTGCCATTGCCGACAATTGCCGCCGATTTGAGATGCGATTTGACATGTCAAATCGCATCTCAAATCGTTCCAAATCGTACCCAGTGTGAACCAGGGCTTACTAACACAAAATCAGCAAAAGCAGCCATCCGAATGGAACTTCCCCTTTATAGTGCCATCGTACGTGTTGTACGTCACCGTGCTTTGCTAGAGCATTTTTTTTCACGATCGTGTGTAGGCAAGGCCGTTTTAACGAAAACATTGTTTTTTCTAGACCATTAAAAGTGTCATTTTTTTACAACCCGAAAAACGGTTGTGCATTAGTCTTAACCTTCCCAGAAGAGTTTAAGTGTTATAGCTTCAAAAGGGTGGGCCAATTCAATAGTGAACCCTATGGACTAAGACTGGGATGCCATTAAAGTTCATATGTGTGTAAACACAGGCATCCAATACTTTTGATATTATAGAGTATATAAGTCTTACCACAGTATAAAAACCTATATTAATTATACAGTACAGAACACAGGCTGAATATTCATAGACCCTGGGATAAATGGCTGATACCTTCAAATGATTGGACAGTGTCGAGCTTGTGAGGACACCCTCCATGGACATCCCCTCTATAACCCAACCTCAACTGTAAATAATGAAATATGAATTTATGAATGAGGGTTAGCGTTGGAACCATGGTGTTCCGTTTTGCAGGTGGAATCGCTACGATTCTGCTTGCAAAATGGAAACGCTGCAATTTGCGGGATACCCTTGTGATCCCTGCTATTTTGACTGACACCAAATCACGGCACAATTTTGCTGCGATTGTCGCCCGACGAATCACTGTAAAAATTGTGGTAAAAACGCACAAACAAAATTGCAGGACGCCCAACACCCAAAAGAAGTACAAGAACTTATTTTGGGCGTAGGGCGTCCCGCAATTCTGTGTATGCATTTTTTTAATGCAATTTTACTTTGATTCGTCAGGTGACAATTGCTGCAAAATAGCGGGGATCCCAGGAGCATCTCACGATTTGCAGGGTTTTCGAATCGTGCCAATTCCGCCCGCAATGTGGAACGCCATGGTGTGAATGGAGCCTAAAGGGGTCACTCACTGAACTTTACTTCCACTTTTTCTAGCTGTTACATCACTATATCAGAGCACTGTCAGAGGGCATACTTATATTCAAGGGAAAGTGGTTGGGCACAGCCCACCAAAACGTCAGGTATAATGTTTTTCTGCTGCTGACACTCATATGAAAAATCCCCAACCACATTCCCTTGACTGCACTTTCCTTCTTTTGCTTCCTCCCATGTCTATTAAATCTACTGTATACCTCTATTTATGGTGTGGGACCACCGACTGCTTCTGCATACCTCCCAACATTGAGATGGGAACGAGGGACACCTATTAGGAAATGTATGTAGGCATAGAGCACATCCCCTGCCACCCCCCCCCCCCTATATAGAGAATTATAAAAATAAAAAAAAGTGATTTTTTTTTTCATTACTAATCCTTTATACTGTCTTTTGAAATTTACAAATGCAACAATGTAGCATTTGGATGAAAGGTTTAGCACTGGGAAACACTTTTTGAAAGATAAGTAGTGCATTTTATATACAACTATATAGATCAGACCAAAATGAGGGACAAATGAGGAGGAAAGAGAGACAGAGGGACTTTATTTCAAATCAGGGACAGTTGGGAGGTACTGTATGCGTCTGCTATTCAGCAACACAAAGAATGTGAGAGGGAGGGTCAATAGTTTAATAGAACAAGGTTACCTAGTGCCATGTACTTTTATATTTATAGGTTACTTTCCCTTTTCTATAAGTTATTATGTTTATTTTGTATTAATACTATAATTACATTTACTTTATTTATTTATTTTGCTATAAATCTTTCTTTTTTTTTTTTTATTAAAATTGAAATTATGACTCCATATGAATTTGTGAACGGAGTCAAGGAAAAGTTGCAGTTTAGCCTCTTCATAAGATAGTTTGCTACTGTATACATTTTTTAAGGAATCACAAAAGCACTGAGTAGTACGTGCCATTTAAGTTGGAGATTCTTGCAATTCTACCACATAGGGCAAAGGTTTTAGGGCTTTTACAATTGTAGCTAAGAGATGACCCTTGTTTTCCGCCTCCTCAAAATAAGTTTGTTGAAGAAAAAAAAACATTTATGCTCCCTTTTTTTACAGGAGATTTCTGCATACTTTTGTATACTTTTTTTTGCTGGGTTCCTGCATTCGGATTTGCTATATATTTAAGTTCAGCCTGCAGAACAGCCTCGCCTACAGAGCGCTCCCAGTTCCTAGATTTCTTTTTAATTTTTAAAATTGGAGTTTAATATCACTTTAATACCACTAGACCTCCAAAAGATTTACCCCCTTAACGACCAGGCCAGTTTTTGCTATACAGCAATGTGTTACTTTAACTGACAATTTGCTGTACCCAAATTAAATTTATGTCCTTTTTCCCCAGAAATAGAGTATTCTTTTAGTGGTATTTGATCACAATATTTTTGACTTTCTGCTATAAAACATATCCAATAAAAAAATGTAAAAAAATCTAAATTTTCCCTGCAATGCATTGCAGGGAAAGAAAATCCATCACATCCATGCTGTCAGAACAGAGCTCTGCCTTGTTAATATAGGCATTTCTCTGTTCTGTGTCTCTCCTCGCCGATCAGTGGGTGTCGGTGGACATCCATTGGCTGGCAACCACCGGTTGGCTTGTGATGTGTCTAATCACAGCACAGCTGTGGCACCAGTGGCGCGCACCCCCTATCTTTAAGGTGCCAGATCACATACTAGATACAAGATCCAGCGCAGGAGAGCCACTGGCTGACCAGTTAATAAAAACAAGCAACACGCTGACAGAAAATGTGGAGAGTAATGGCCTTATCATTGTGCTGTTGCTCTATCATTTTCCAGTTACTGGTTTTAGTTAGGTTTACATGTTATGACTGGCTAGCAAATCCTTGGATAGATAAACCCGCTCCTGTATTTCAAATATACATTTATCAGTTGGCATGAAGCACATACACTGATCAACCATAACATTTTGACCACTGACAGGTAAGTAGATAACATTGCAAAAACAAAGAGTGGAGTCGGGACTTTAGATGAGATATAAAGGTATAATAAATTAGATAAATGAAATAACTTGGATGTCAAAGTTCCCTATAGATTGGCACGATACAGTATAAATAAACCAGTAATCAAGTTACATTTATGATACAAAAATGTAATCACAAAAGAGCAATTCATAATCATCATTAATTTAATAACACATGATTAGTTAGGAAAACATAATTGATGACATACAAACATAGTAATGAATACATCAATGAGTAATAAATACATGAACTATATGATCAACATGTGCAAAAATAAAGAAATAATAATATGGGCTTGTGTAGAGCATCCGAGGATGTGCACAATACACGTTTCGTGGTCGCCTGCCACTCATCAGGAGTTTGGATGCATAAAGAATGATCTAAAATAACATACATTTCCCCTTTTGTTTTTGCATAATATATTTAGGGATGGAGGTATTCTGGTATGCTTTTAGGCTGGGATGGGTCTCACTCTCTTTTCCTAAGTAGATAACATTGATTCTCTTGTTACAATGGCATCTGAAAGCAGGTGGGATCTACTGGGCATCAAGTAAACATGCCTCTGAAGTTGATGTTTTGAAAGCAGAAAAAATGGGCAAGGATACACGTCTCTATTTTCACCACATGAGGTATATAGTCAATCCGCACTCACCAGATGTTGATAACCTTGCCGTTTGATGATAAAACGCATCAAGATGATTCTCACAATTGTCGCTTCCGGCCCAGAGAGTGGAACACATGCCAGGGCACAGCATCCATTACTCTAAGCAACTAGAGGGCTGATTTTTATTGTACAGTGCCGCTATTTTTATTGTTTTTTTATTGGTCTCTACCTGTAATCTCCTTGTAAGAATAAACATAAGAGGATTTTATACTATGAGAGGCCACCATTTATTTCCTGTCTGCATAACAACACACTCTTTAGGATTGCTTTAGGATTTAGAATTACAACAGGAGGGAATCTGGACCGGTAAGAGTCAGCAGAGGATATCCAGTGTTAGGTCCCCCCAATAAGAGACCTGCAAGTCTAGTTGACTGTCCTTGCTGTAAAGTAAAGTAGTCACCAACAACTGGTAAATGCGGAGTGACTATGTACCTCACGTGGTGAATATACAGAACACAGGCTGGGAAGAAAGCACAAATCACCCAATATTCTACAAAAGACTTTAATGTTTGGACTGTCACTTTATAAGGGCTCTTTCACACATGCGGGACTGTATGTCCGCTTTTTCATCCATCCATTTACGGATGAAAAAGGGACATACATTGATCCCTATGAGATTGCGGGTGTCAGCGGATTAACATCTCATCCGGATCTGAAATCCTCCGATTCTGCAGACGGAGGAAAACCCTATCTTTTCATCCGTCTGCAGATCGGATCGGGTGAACACAGACAGACGGTCTGTTTTCATCTGATCCCCCCATAGTGGAGAGTGGAGATTTGGCAGGGCGGTCCCTGCACAGTGTGCGGGGACCACCCTGTCTTCCGCCGGCTCAGCAGGGATCAGCAGAGAGATCCCCACTGAGCAAGCAGAGGTTCACAGGGCGGATCATCACGGATCCATTCCGTGTGAAAGAGCCCTTAGTCATTAGAATTATGTTGGTACACTGATTGTTTTCTTTTTAGTAAAGATACTACTCACAGTACATATCACCATATTTAAAAGTATTATTTAGTAGTTTAAGCAAGCGCTGCCTGAATATTTATTGATGTTTGTCTATTTGGATAGATAGACAGCGGCTGCTCATTCTAATGCCGCGTACACACCATCACTTTTTGTGATGAAAAAAAACAACATTTTTAAAAACGTAATTTTAAATGACTGCGTGTGGGGAAAACGTTGTTTTATGTCTTCTGAAAAACAAAAAAAAAAAAATTTGAGCATGCTTCAATTTTTTGTGTTTTTTCAATTTTTAAAACGACATTTTTAAACCCGCGCATGCTCAGAAGCAAGTTATGAAGCAAGCTTCAATGGAAAAGAGTGTTGAACGTAACCGCGCTTTGCTAGAGCATTTTGAAAAAACGATGGTGTGTAGGCAGCGTCATTTTTGAAAATGAAGTTTCAAAAACTTTGTTTTTTTACTTCACAAAAAATGTTTTTTTTTTTCATCACATAAAGTGATGGTGTGTACGCGGCATAATAATTTAGTTGTATACCTAGGCGTGAACGTTTTTTTTTTTTTCATTTTTCATACTGGTAGTTAAACCTTTTCAAGGGAGTTAGTTAAACTGCTTGTAAACCCCCAATGTTTTTCACCTTAATGCATTCTACTCATTATTATAAATAATAATAGCTGTATATATAACTTTAAAGTTCAGATCTTAAAAAGATCCAATGTGCATAAAAAACAGAAATAGGCATGTGAACATATTGCTATGCATCACACAATTTATGCGTTTAGAAATATGAATATATTAACATATATATTTAAATTATTTTCACTTTTTAGGAAGCTACCGGGGATGCATCTTCAGTTATTTGCAATGATGGACCTGGAAGTAGTGAAAGGTAAGACTAAGACAAACAAAGTTAGTTGATCACTGTTCAGAAAACATTGGAGGTGTGCTATACTGTGATTGCACACCCAGTCTGAACTGTTTATGTCAGAAATGTTTTGGCTGATCAGAGACTGCAGACAATCAACTGAAGCCACAGATCAGCATATTCTGACAGTGATGTGTGCCGTTGTCTTATATTTTTGTTGTGTTTTTTTTTTTTTTTAAAGTCATTTGAACTAGGTTGACAATTAGTTTCAGCTGGAAGAGTAGACAGTAGACAAGAAGTCAAATGGCAAAATGAAAAATAGGAGTCATATAGTGTGTCAAATCGATTTTCTGATCTCCTTTAGCTGGAAACAGGGCTGGACTGGGACAAAAATTTGGCCCTGGACTTCATCCAGACTGGCCCACTTTGACAGGTCTCTCCCATGGCGTCCGGACAACTCCCGCCCCCCCGGCCACCCAAGCCCCCTCTCCTCCTTCACTAGTCACTAGCCTTTTACTTTATTAGAGTAGAACGGCTGGTACTCTTATAGGCAGCACCAGTGGGGAAGCTAGACATTATTTCACCCGGGGCAAAGAATCAGTTCGGTGCCCCCCCCCTTATGGGACAAGATTAGGCAGAAGTGAGAAACTCCCAGGCCATAGCTGTTGAGTTAGCTGTCTGTCCCCTCCCCCATGCTCCTCTGTCGTCCCCCCTGCTCCTCTGGTCCTCCCCCTGCTTCTCTGTTCCCCCCAGGTGAGCACTGAGGGAAGGGAGAGACAGAGGAGCGGAGGGGGGCGGCGGTCCGCTGTCACTGAAGTCGGCCCACTGAGCCATCGGCCCACCGGGAAACTCCCTGTAGTCCCAATGGCCAGTCCATCCCTGGCTGGAAAGAACCATAAAGCCACTTGTATAACATCAAAATGTGGAATATGGCTGCAGTGGATGAGTGCCATCATCCCTAATTAATGGAAATTGAGAAATCCATCAAGGGGTGGGACTATAGCGACACTGGTAGATTAAAGCAAAAGACGTAGTAAGAATTGTAAAAATATCACATTTTATTACAAACTGTACATATACAAAACATCAAGTAAAAATAATGTATGACAACCATACATGAATATTGGAATGTACAGTATCTAATCTTTTCAATATTCATGTATGGTTGTCATTTACCATTTTCATTTAATGTTTTGTAAAGTTTGTAATAAAATGTTATATTTTTACAATTCTTACTACCTCTTTTACTATAATCTACCAGTGCCGCTATAGTCCCACCCCTTGAGGGATTTCTCCATTTATTTGAATAATATCACGTCCACTTTCAGCTGTCAGGGAAGAAGCTAATGAAGCACAGTCTGAGCTCCATTAGCTTCAAAAGAGGGCAATCATGAGACATCAGGGGGTCTAGTAGAATCAGGCTGTACTTTTTATTCTCTGTTAAAATTAAGTTATACTCAAATCCTGATAATTAAAAAAAAATCAATGAACTAGATCAGAGGTCTGCAAGTTTTCTAAACAAAGGGTCAGTTTAATGTCCTTCTGTCTGGGACCAGACTGTGGCCAGTGGGAGTAGAAAATGCCTCAGCATCAGTGGGACTAAAAAAATAACATAGCGCCTGTGGTCAGGAGAAGGAACAATAGTGCCCCATTGCTGGTGTCAGTGGGAGGCATAGTGTCCAATTGTTGGTGTCAGTGGGAGGCATGGTGCCCTATCATTGGTGTCAGTGGAAGAAATAGTGCCCCATCATTGGTGTCATTTGGAGGAATAATGCTCAATCATTGGTGTCAGTGGGAAGGATAGTACCTCACTGTTGGTATAATAGGAGGGAAGTGTGCCCCATTATTGGTGTCAGTGGGAAAGATAGTACCTCACTTTGGTATCAGAGGGGGGTAATAGTGTCCCATAATATATGTCAGTGGTAAAATAATGTTCCATCGTTTATATCCGTGGGAGAAATTATTATCCACGTTTTGGTGTTAATGTAAAGTCTAGTAATCCATCACTGGTGTCAGTGGATGAACTAGTGCCCCATTGTTGGTGTCATTGGGAGAAATTATGACTGTCGGTGTCACTGAAAGAAATGGTGCCTCATCTTGGTGTCAGTAGAAGCAATAGTGCCTTGCATCAGTGGGAAGAATAGTGTAGATAGGGTCAGATAAAGATAAGCAAAGTTCTGCAATTTGGAGACCACCGAAACTAGGGCCATTGTACAATGGGGGACCGAAGGGAAACCTGCCCCATGTGCAGGGTTGAGGGTTAGTAAGTCACAGCACCAATGCTGTCAGCTTCAATCTCTTTCCACCAGCCCACAAACCACCTGCATGGCTTTAGTATTCTTAGCCCTGCCCGAGTGAAGACCTGACAATTTCTGCATCTTCTCTCGGCTCCTGTCAATGCCCACTGGTCTACCCACCTCTTATCAGACCTTTAGGAAGGAGAAGTGTGTCCCCACTCGTCGGCCCACCCACCTCCTACCAGACCTCTAGAAAGGGGAAGTTTGTCCCCGCCCACCGGTCTGCCCACTTCCTGTCAGACGGACCTGTAGAACAAGGAAGAGTTACAGGAGGTGGGGACAGAAGCCAAGATAAGATGCAGAAAATGTTGGGACTACACCCGGGCAGAGATGAGAATATTAAAGCCATGCAGGTGGTGGGCAGCTGGCAGGTGGGGACAAAAGCAGACAGAGGTTGTCCGGACTAAACTCTAGAACACTAAGCATTACAGATACAATGCAAATATGTTCTGCTCTTTTCAGCTGTGCAATGTGGATGTGATTGCTAAACAGTGTTTCTTTTAAATAGTTGTAAAAGTTACTTTATGCTATTCGATTAATTAGAATTATGTTGGAGGCACAGTGCTGTATGCATTTTCCTTTAGCTGATTTCTGGGTTCATACCAATGTGTTTGCTTTGGCTAGCATTTGCATGAGTATGACAGCCCATTTATTTTAATTGGCTGCTGTTCCCAGGGCTGCTGTTAGAAATCACGGGGCCCCGTACAGCCTACCTGACAGGGCCCCCCCAAATATATCAAAACAATATTTCCACAAACGAAATACACTAAAATCATTATTAGAAGACACAAACATAACAGAGAACCTGTGTAAATTGGCCCTTTTTAAAATAGTTTTTAAAAATCTTTAAACTTTTTTTTTTATTTTTTTTTAAAGAATGTTAGAATATATTAAAATGTATTTTATTTTATAATTGTTATTTTATACTTGACAGGTAAGCCAGCAGTGTCGTGGGGGGGGGGCAGCACAGTGACAGGGGGCACAGAGGGGGGATCAAAAGAAGGCAGAACAGGGAGGGGGATCTGTGCAGGGGAAGTAATTCTGTAATTGCCCCTCCATCCGATCACAATGATTCCCTTTGCTGTCAGGGCCCCCCTGTTTGCCTGGGCCCCCTACAGGAGGGCTGGTGGTCCCCCCTATCAGCGGCCCTGGCTGTACCTGCAGGAAAAAGGTCCCTGCACCTTTTTGAAAATGCAGCCTCAGAGAAATCACATGGTGCCTTTGCACCATGTGATTTCCCACACCTGAATATGTGCTGCATTTTCAGATGCACGAGGGTTCTGTTAAAGCGGGGGTTTACCCGAAAAAAATATTTAACATTAGATTGAGGCTAATTGTGGGAAGCACAATCAGGTGTTTTTTTTTTTAAATCAATGCAGTACATACCGTTTTAGAGATAGATGTTCTCCGCGGCTTTCCGGGTATGGTCTGCGGGACTGGGCGTTCCTATTTGATTGACAGCCTTCCGACCGTCGCATACAGCGCGTCACGAGTTGCCGAAAGTAGCCGAACGTCGGTGCGCAGGTCCGCACCGACGTTTGGCTTCTTTCGGCAACTCGTGACGCTCTGTATGCGACGGTCGGAAGGCTGTCAATCAAATAGGAACGCCCAGTCCCGCAGACCATACCCGGAAGCCGCGGAGAACATCTATCTCTAAAACGGTATGTACTGCATTGATTTAAAAAAAAACACCTGATTGTGCTTCCCACAATTAGCCTCAATCTAATGTTTTTCGGGTGAACCCCCGCTTTAAGAATGAATGGCAGCCTTGCGCATCTGTAAAAGAGTAGGGCATTTTGCCTGTGGGTGTGAGAATAAGTGTGATTTATATGCTGTCCAACACACATGGTATAAAACAGGTGGTAAGAAGGCAACATATTGCCTATATATACCTACTGTAGGCAGGAGAAAGAGGATGCCAGTTGACGACACACCCCAGTCTCAGCTTGCTGCTGCTGCTGCTGGAGAGTAAGGGCAGACCGACTTCTTCCTGTTTCCCCTTGTCATGTGACATATCGCATTACAAAAAGGGGAAGGCGGAGAAGTTTCCTTCATTCCCGTAGAGGCCAAGATATTAACTGTAAAAACATGGGGGGCGCAGTTTGCAATCTTTGCCCTGGGCACTGGTTCACCTTGTCCCGCCACTGCACCGAACTATATAATAAATATTTTTCTATCAATTTTTGTTATCTATAGTCTACTACAAAACGCTCAGTGTACGACTCCATCGAATGCTATGTCTTCAGTAGTGAACAGTGGCTCAGAGGAATCAATATATTCTACCTTGGAAGACTGTGCACGTGAGATGAGCTTAAAGCCTGCTGATGACCTCAGAAGTCAATCCGATAGTCATTCCCTAAGTGATACTATCAGTAGCCATTCATCAGAATCTGGATGTCAAGAAGAATTCTCAATTACTCCGTATGCAAGCTTCTATGGACCATGTGCAATAAGTAAAGCTGGATGGTTAGATAAACTTTCACCTCACAGGTGAGATAGAAGGTTCATATTCATTCATTCATGTATTGGTGTTTTTGAATTAACTTTATGTTTTTTAGAGCAGTTCAGTGACATATATTCATTCTTATACTATTTTGGGTACAATCTGTGGGATAATTAGACACATCAGTGTGGTACCAAATATTTTTACTTTTACGTGCTTCTTTAATTGGCAATGAAAGTCCTTCATTTTAGTATAGCCCCATGTTTTGTACGTTTTTGGCCAAATTGTATACTGCCTAAAGTGCAAATAATAAATACATAAACAGTATAGCAGATTCATACATATGGGGAGGAGAAGGACATATTACAGTTTATTTAGCATGGTCTTGCTTTGAGAATAATGAATTGTGTCCTATTGAATTTAATGTGAAATATATATATATATATATATATATATATATATATATATATATATATATATATATATATATATATATATACATACACACACACACATACTATATTACCAAAAGTATTGGGACGCCTGCCTTTACATGCCCATGAACTTTAACATCCCAGTCTTAAGCCTCGTACACACGCTCGGTTTATTCGGCAAGAACCAGCAAGAAAACTGCTGGCAGAGCTTTCTTGCCGAGTAAACCGAGCGTCTGTACGAGGCTTTCAGGATTCTCGACAAGAAAACTGCCCAGAATTTAGACAAGAACATGTTCTCTATTTTCTCGTTGTGAGATTCTCTGCAGTTTTCCTGACGAGAAACCCAAGAGTGTGTATACTTACCTGTCCCTGTGGAAACCTGCGCTCAAAATGACTTTGACGCATTCATGGTAGCTTCCACGGCATAGGTAGGGTGAAGCAAGATGGCGGCAACGGCATTGAATGTGACGAGCGCATACTCGTCGTACGCGATGACGTCACTGTGTTCTTTCCTTTCAAGAGAACCGCGGTTCTCTTGAAAGGAGAGTCTGTTCACTCGGGCGGCAAGAGATTCTTGCCAAGAATCTGGTCAGGGAAAACAACGTTTTTTTCCTGACGAGATTCTTGCCCGTGTGTACAGGGCTTTAAGCCTCGTACACACGATCTGTCTTTCCAACTGGAATTGTGCTATGGCAGGATATTGTCGTATAATCCGACCGTTTGTATGCTCCATCGGACAATTGTCAGAATTTCCAACAACAAATGTGGGATAGCATGCTTTTAAATTTTCCGACAACAAATGTGCGATGTTGGATTATCTGACCGTGTGTCCGTCGTAAAAAAATCCAAACTGAACCAATGCTAACCATAAGACAACATTAGCAGAAGTTGCCCAAAGGGTGGCGCTAAAGAGCTGAAAAAGCATGTTGTTTCGTGTTTGTTGGTCGACAATTATTTGCTGTTTGTATGCAATACAAGTTCACGGCCAACGCCCTTCGGACAAAAGCCCTACGCTTTCTCCGTGGAAAATCTGATTGTGTGTACCAGGCTTTAGTCTGTAGGGCTCAATATTGAGTTGGCCCACACTTTGCAGCTATAACAGCTTCAACTCTTCTGGGAAGGGTGTCCACAAGGTTTAGGAGTGTGTCTATGGGAATGTTTGACCATTCTTCCAGAAGCGCTATTGTGAGATCAGGCACTGATGTGGACGAGAAGGCTAGTTGTTTCATCCAGGGAAAATCCGATTGTCTCTCGGGCAATCAGGAAGGATTTTTTCCCCCTGCTGTATCAAGTTGGATCATGCTTTGCTGGGGTTTTTCGCCTTCCTCTGGATCAACTGTGGGTATGGTATATGGGATTGTATGATATTCTTTTTTATTTATTTATTGTTATGGTTGAACTAGATGGACTTGTGTCTCTTTTTCAATCTGACTTACTATGTAACTATGCAACTTGGACATTTTCACTTTTGTTGCCAGCGGTTTAGACATTAATGACTGTGTGTTGAGTTGTTTTGAGGGGACAGCAAATTTACACAAGCTGTACACTCAGTACATTGAGCAAAGTGTAATTTCTTCAGTGTTATACTTACTAGTGTGTATACTGTATATATATATATATATATATATATATATATATATATATATATATATATATATTTTTTAATAGTTCTGGTAACCCTGGTGAAGCCTCAGGATTCCTTCTCTTTGTAGGGATTTCCTCTAATTTCCTCTTTTGTCTATAGGACAGGAAGTGAAGGGGAATCTCCCCTATGGGACGCAGGTTGAAAAAAACTAACAGAAGTTACACTTTAACAAATGGAGGGGGGAGGGGGAGAACACTAGCTGTCAGAATGTAGTGCACTTTGCACTTTGTGTTTTTATGAAGCTAGTACTACACTGGAAATTTTCTTTACTTCTCATTTGCACTAATAAAATCACCAATGATTAATCACTTGGAGTAAAAATGTATTGTGAAAAGGATGGAACAAATAGCTCCCTGTAAGGAAAAGCCAGGTATAGGAAGATCAACATTTGGTCAGTTCAACAGGAACTAGCCATATTTAGATCTGTGTATGGACAGAATGGTTGTACTGAAGTTGATCTATCGATCAGCTTCAGTACAACCAGCCTCTCTGTTTTTTTTTTTCAATTAATGCTGGTGGTTATACCCACAAGCAGTGATCATTGTATCCTGACAGATTGGAAACCTCCCGTTGTCAGAATACACAAGCTCTGATGACTTGATGGGGGAATTCATGGTTCAAGGAAATAAAATTGCATAATGTATGGTCTGCCTAAGCTACACTAATAGCACGAAGTAGAATGTGGCAGTGTTGAGACACACACTTGGAGTATTAAATAGTCATGCCAAATTAATCTCAACTACACGCTGCTTGTGTAGTTTACACTTTAGGGGGCCATTTGTTACCATCTGTTTAGCTACTACTAGTTATATTGTTACTGATTTTATTAGCATGATTAAACTAATAAAATTATCCTGCGTATCTCTAGCCTGAAGGCAAAAGCTGCCACACTGGGCTTGTAATAGATTTGCTTTAATTGAATATATTATTAGAGGAAAGCTAAGACTGACCTTTAAACACTTGGGCCCGGAAGAATTTACCCCCTTCCTGACCAGAGCACTTTTTGCGATACCGCACTGCAGCGCTTTAATTGACAATTGCGCGGTCATGGCACACAAACAAAATTGACGTTCTACTTTCCCCAGAAATAGAGCTTTCTTTTGGTGGTATTTGATAACCTCTGTGGTTTTGATTTTTTGCACAATAAACAAGCAATATTTTTAACTTTTTTGTTATAGTAAATATCCCCCAAAAATATATAAGAAAAAAATTCTTTCTCAGTTTAAACCGATATGTATTCTTCTACACATTTTTGTAAAAAAAAAAAAAAAAATCGCAATAAGCGTATATTGATTGGTTTATAGCGTCTACAAAATAGGGGATATGCTTATAGCTTTTTTTTTTATTAGTAGTGGCAGCAATCGTGAATGTGACATTATGGCGGACACATCGGACACTTTTGACACTATTTTGGAACCATCGTTATTTATACAGCGATCAGTGCCAAAAATGACACTGGCAGGGAAGGGGTTAAACACTAGGGGGCGATCAAGGGGTTAAGTGTGTTCTAGGAAGTGATTATGACTTTGTGGGGGGTGGGCTCCCGATGACAGAGAGCAGTAGATCCCTGTCATGTCACTAGGCAGAACAGGGAAATGCAGCTCTGTGTCACACGCGCCCACTAAGCTGCGATTTAAAGAGGACGTAGCTGTACACCTATTTGCGCAGCTGTGCCACTGTGCCGACGTATATCGTTGTGCAATGGTTGGCAAACAGTTAATCAAGATCATCAAGGAACCCTTATGTCTGCAGAGACCCTCAGCACTAGTGTCAGTTTCCTCACTCAAAACTCCCAGCATTTGGTGTCATTTTCTGCAATAATTGCCCCCAGCATAGATGGGAGGATATCAGGTTAGACACTTCCTAATGGCTCAGTCTCTAGGAAGAGTAATGGATAATGGCCACCAGGCCCTCTTACCAGACTTTGTGAAACCGCAACAGTGATCCCTCTGGCTGGACGTTCACTCACTCTGGGTTGTCTGGGGTGACTCTAGTCAGTAGTGTAGCATGCCTGTACCCTGGCAGCGGCTCGGTCTTTCTCCCTCTCTGGTGGTGCGGGTACAGCGGGGCTCCCTCTCTGGTGGTGCAGGTAAAGTGGGGCTCCCTCTCTGGTTGTGCGGGTAAAGTGGGGCTCCCTCTCTGGTGGTGCGGTTACAGCGGGGCTCTCTCTCTGGTGGTGCGGGTACAGGGTGACTTCCTCTCTGGTTGTGTGGGTACAGCGTGGCTCCCTGGTTAGTGCGGGTACAGCGTGGCTCTCTGTGGGTACAGCGTGGCTCTCTGGTTGGTGCGGGTACAGCGTGACTCTCTGGTTGGTGCGGGTACAGCATGGCTCTCTGGTGGTGTGGGTACAGTGTGGCTCTCTGGTTGGATGGGTACAGCGTGGCTCTCTCTGGCTTCCCCCAGCATGAGCACAGTATTCTCTTTTTTCCTTTTGTAACCCCCCCCCAGCAGAGTGCTTGTATGCTGGGGGCTTTAGCATGGTGTCTGTGGACACGCTGGGGCCACCACTCTTAAGGGACTACATTTCCCATGATGCCCCCAGTCCCCAGAGTCTTCTGATTGGCCCTCTGCTGTGGCCAATCATGGTGAGGAAAACAGGAAGCAAGGCAGCGGCACGGTGAATCCAATTAGAGCCGCTCTCTTTCTTCTAGCTCCAGCTGACAGAGAGGGAAAGGGGAGCGACCGGGGGAGATATAAATTACAGACAGCACCCGGGGCTCTCCTCTCCCTGTCACAGTGCCACTGCCGAGTTCTCTGGTAAATGGAGCTGTGACAGGGGGAGGAGAGCCGTGGGCTGTCTGTACTGTATATCTCCCCCGATCGCCCCCCTTCACCTCTCTGTCAGCTGAAGCTAGGAGAGAGAGAGAGAGCGGCTCTAATTGAATTTGTCGCGCCGCCGCCTTGCTTCCTGCCCGCTGTTTTCCTCCCCGAGAATCATGGCACTGATTTCTAGGGGGGGCAAACACCCTCCCTTGCCCTATGGAGCGGACGCCCATGGGCCTGAGGGTTTTCAAACTTTACAGACTTTAATATGGCTCTATGGTTCTAGATCAATCGGATTGTAATAATTGACTGTTGCTGAGCAGATTGCCTATTTTTTTCTTCTTCTTTAGTTTAATGGATTGGAAGTGGCAGGAAGACTAAAAATGTTACTTCATGACTAAACATCATAAAATACTATTCTTGTTCTTTTTATTGCAGCACATGCATGTTTCAGAAGAGATGGGTAAAGTTTGATGGACATCATATTTCCTACTATCACAATGATCGGGTAAAGTATTAATGTGTTCTATAGGATCTGTAGTTTTATAGGATCTATAGATTATATATACACACACATATATATATATATATATATATATATATATATATATATATATATATATATATATATATACATACAGGCACACCCCACTTTTAACTACACAATGGGGTTTATTTACTAAAGCTGGAAAGCGCAAAATTAGGCTCACTTCGGCACAGAAACAAATGAGCTCCCAAGTTTTTTTACCAGGCTTAATTGAACGAGCTAGGTTTAGAAGCTCATTGGTTTCTATGCAGATGTGAGCCTGATTTTGCGCTTTCCAGCGATAGTAAATAATCCCCATTGTGAACTTAAAAGTGGGGTATGCCTGTATATAGCGTTGGGGTGTTTAAACAATGCTCGATTTTGTACAAAGGGGCTCAAAGTGTGCCAAGAAAATATCCCCACACCATTACACTACCACCACCAGCCTGAACTGTTGATACAATGCAGGATGGATACATGCTTTAATGTTGTTTACACCAAATTCTGACCCTACCATCTGAATGTCATAGCTAAAATGGACACTCATCAGATCTGGCAGTGTTTTTCTAGTCTTCTCTTGTCCAATTTTGGTTCATAGCTTGGTTTTAATGAGTTACTGTTGCTTTTCTATCATCTCGAACCAGTCTGCCTATTCTCCTCTGACCTCTAACATCAGCAAGGCATTTTCCTTTAGACAACTGCTGCTCAAGGGATATTCTCACTTTTTTGGACCATTCCAAAAAAGATGTTAATGCGTGATAATCTCAGTAGATCATCAGTTTTTGAAATACTCAAACCAGCCCATCTGGCACCAACAACCATGCCATGTTCAAAGTCACTTAAATCCTCTTTCGTCTAGATCATGGGTGCTCAAGCTGTGGCTCTCCAGCTGTTGCAAAACTACAATTCCCATAATGCCTCAGCCTTTGGGAGACATGCTTGTACCTGTCAGCGGCTTGCAATGCCTCATGGGAATTGTAGTTCCGCAACAGCTGGAGAGCCACAGGTTGAGCACCCATGGTCTAGATGCCTAAATGCATTGAGTTGCTGCCATGTGATTGGCAGATTAGCAAGCAATTGAACAGGTATACCTAATAAAGTGGCGGGTGAGTGTATATATATATATATATATATATATATATATATATATATATATATATATATATATATATATATATATATATATATATATATATATATATATATATATATATTAGTGAAAGGAAAACCACTCTGTCAATGAATGTAAGTAGCTGTCTGCACAACAGATATACTGTATATAAAACAAGTGGAAAAGAGAAAGTGTGGCACTCAAAACATTACTCTCGGCATGCTCAAAAGATATAAGTGTACATATAACCTCTGTGTTATACTTAATAAATTGATTAAACTGCACACATAATATGAAAACTATGCAAATGATTAATCAAAGTGATAATATAACACAATCATTGCCTGAACAAAATGGTGTTATTCAAAATTTGGACATGATCCAAAATAATATGTGTAGGTTGAAAATGCACCAAATGAATATAGTGAATAAATAACCAATATTATATAAATAAAATAAATACAAAGTGAAGCACCAAAGATGGAAATAAACCAAAAAAGTGCTAGTGAACAAATGAAATATAAAGTCCAAATTTGATCCACTGTGATAAAAGTGACTCTTTATATAGTTGTCTGTAGGCAATCCACCACCATGAAGATCAAAGGCTTACCAGACAAGATGGACCCACCAGGGCATATGCCTGAAGGATCGAATGAGCTTGTTGGTGTAACACACCCAGGGAGAGGTACAGCAAGAACAGCTTCCAATGGGGCCAGGCAGTGAGACCAGGCGACGATATTCCACTATATTGACATCAATGGGTATCCGCCATAGGTTTAAGCAACGTTACTTCATACACAAATCCTCCCAGTGTAACATATGTTAAGTAGAGAAATTGGGCCACATAGTATAATTACGTTTAAAAAGTGGTCATTTATTAAATAAAATCTAAAATGGCCACTCACATTTGAGAAGACAAGTAAAAGCAAATAGGATAACGCAGTGGCATCAGTAGAGCCCTTCCCGACGCGTTTCTCCTAATAAGGCATCATCTATATATAAAAGAACACATCAACAGTAAATGGGACACACATAGATCAATACTAACTCAGACAAAAAAAGTTAATGGAATAAAGCAAAACAACAACCCCCCACCAAAAAATATAGATTTAGGTCACAATGTATTCTGCTACAGGTCTTTGGTATAAAAAAAATCCAAATAAAACAAGCATGTCATATATAATAATTGTTTTTTGTGCAAGTTATAGCATCTACAGTACAAACATGCACACTCAAAGCCCAGAAGCAGGCACCGACGTACAGGTAGGTCGTTGTGCCTGTAGGATCTGTCCCGTTGCAGTATATGTACTGCGGCGCAGGGATGGACTGGCCATTGGGACTACAGGGAGTTTCCCGGTGGGCCGATGGCTCAGTGGGCCGGCTTCAGTGACAGCGGACCGCCGCCCCCCTCTGCTCCTCTGTCTCTCCCTCCCCGCAGCACTCCCCCTGCTTCTTTGTCCCCCCAGGTGAGCGCTGCGGGGAGGGAGAGGAGGTGAGGACAGAGGAGCATGGGGGAGGGGACAGACAGCTGACTCAACAGCTATGGCCTGGGAGTTTCTCACTTCTGCCTAATCTTGTCCCATAAGGGGGGGCACCAAACTGATTCTTTGCCCTGGGTGAAATAATGTCTAGCTTCCCCACTGGTACTGCCTATAAGAGTACCAGTACCAGCCGTTCCACTCTAATAAAGTAGAACGGCTAGTGGCTAGTGAAGGGGGAGAGAGGGCTTGGGTGGCCGGGTGGTGCGGGTATTGTCCGGCCACCATGGGAGAGACCTGTCAAAGTGGGCCAGTCTGGATGAAGTCCAGGGCCAAATTTTTGTCCCAGTCCAGCCCTGCTGCGGCGGGTCAGGAAGTGGTTAAAGTTCTCTCCCTTTTTTGGATCAGTGGGAAAATAACATCGTTGTTGATGAGATACCAGTTGAATAGTTTAAATTGGTGGTACTCAACAGTTGTAACCTAGTATTCTAGTTTACTATTTTCATCACAACCCTATTATATATTCCTTTTGACAATCTAGCAGGCACATCAATTTTTATGGAACACCGTTCGGTTTCCTAACCCTCAGGATGTACATCTTGATTCCATCATATGCACTGAACCAGTATAAGTTATTTCTACATTTCACACAGACATTTGTAACCTTTATATAACCATACTGAGGACTGATTGACGTATTTGTACTGCAATTCTCAATCCTCCAGACTTCTAGAAGTTTATAGCTCATACATTATAGCTGCCTGTTTTAGATGAGCGAGGATCTTTGCTCCACATAACATATTTCACTTAGGAGTCTAAAAGTAACAGCTTTCTACTTAAAAGCATCTTAGAAAAATTAAAAATTGAGCCGCAATCTGATTACTCCCATTAATTGTGCTGATGGTTTGGTCATTTAGTTTAATGGAGGACACAATCAGGTATTGGAAGGCATCTTGATTACAAATTAGATAAAGTGAGCAGCAAACGTAGAGTGAAGGATAGATTGGATACATAGAGGACAGTAATGGAAAGTGGTGTTTGGCAGATAAAGACACAAAAAAAGGAAAGGAAAAATATACAGGAAGGCAGATTGGATACAATAAATCAATGGGGTGGAGACAACATTACTGCATTACTGGGACATCATTGAAAGGTGAAATTGAGTAAAGGGTCATATTAAAGGACTTTGTAAAATCAACCGTTCAGTTGTATATGTCAAGCTAGTGCATGGATCGTATGTGAAATATCATAGTGAGGCCAGTGCTGAATAAACTGAGCAGTAAATGCATCTATTGAAACAGGCGCTTTAAGTCAGACCAGCATTGGCTGAGGCCTTTATAGTTACATCTGTGGGTATCAACCAGAAGTCAAAATATTTTTGGGAAATAATCAGTTTTCTGAATTATAGTTTGCAGTCCATTGCTGTCATTTCAACCATAATATGGAGGGTGATAGAATTGTTTTTAAGCTCTCTCTAGTGCATATCTATGTAGGCTTGCATTATACTGGCATATGTGTTCATGCAAAGTTTGGCTAAAAGTCAGATCATCACCTTCCATGTCCATGAACAGCATTAATATGCCTTAAAATTCATCAGCAAAACACAAAAGGTGCTTAACATGGCAGTCAGTTCAGTCTTCTCAGATCTGATCCTATGTCCAAACATGCCCATTACTGCTTCTTGTAATTATAAAGCCTCGTACACACGATCCAATTTTATGGCCATAATTGTCTGACGACCGTGCGTATGCTCCATCAGACAATTGTTGAATGAATTAACGACAACAAATGTTGGCTGTTTATGCACACCAACCATTTGACAATAAACCTGTTATGCCGAATTATCCGATCGTGTGTACACAAATCCGTCCAACTAAAATCCAAAGAACAAACACGCATGCTTGGAATCAATGCTAAACCTCAGACAACAATAGCAGACGTTGCCCAAAGGGTGGCGGTAAAGAGCTGAAAAACCACCTGGTTTGGTGAATGTTGGCTGAAAATGTTGGGCCGTGTGTATGCAGAACACGTTCACCACCAACGCCCTTCGCACCTAAATCCACAGAAAAGTCTGCTGGAAGTCCGATCGTGTGTACAAGGCTTTACTGGTGTTTGTAAATAGAAAACAATTCAGGAGGAATTGAAGGAAGAATGGACTTTGTAGGCACCTTTATGTAAAATTACAAAATGTTATGTTTCACAACGAAATAACATTTAAATACATAAAAATAGAAAAGGAAAAAGTGTTAATAAAAACAATACAATACAATATTGGGAACACCCAGTGACCTTCTAACAGGAGCTACTCAATAATGATATAAGTAATTGGCTATAGAGATGTCTATATAGTAACTGCCTATATTGAGTATAAGAATCTCCTCGATAGGAGGTCCACTGGATCCACAATGAAAGACTTGTGCTCTACATGTTTCGCGATATTCGATCGCTTCATCAGGAGCCACTAAATTGTATAAAGAGAGAAACAATTTCAATCAAATTGTCAGATATAATAGCGTTTGTTTGGTTTTAAACAAAGTCAAACCATAAACATTATAGCGTGAAACGCTCACCAAAGTTTTTTGATGCTGCTTCAAACGAGTTTATAGAGCTGCCCACCCCGTATGGTGCAGTGTTAGTTGACTGATATGGTACACCCCTAAAGGAAGTGGGGTGAAGACCCAGATGATGGATAAATTGGACCCACAAAAGTTGCAGCGAGGCAAAATGTGGGAATGCGCCAGGTAAATAAAAATACATTTATAAAAAATTGTAACTATGAAGTTATTGAATATTGCCTATTGCTAGAGCAATAAAGTAACTTTATATGTTAAGACATTAGACAGGAGACCTATGCAGGTACATAAATGAGTATCAAAATAAAGCTAATGTGTTGGTAGAAAGGTCCTAGACAAGACGTGAGGTAATCAATATAACGAGGGGTACTTTCTGGATTTAGATAAATAGTGAAACGAATATAAACAATTGTAGTAATGAAAGATGTATATGTACAATACAAGTACACATTGAATACTGAAATAGGCACCAATCATATCACTGAATACCTTTTATATAGGCCAGAGACATAGGCCTCGTACACACGACCGAGTTTCTCGGCAAAAACCAGCAATAAACTTGCTGGGAGATATTTTTTTGCCAAGGAAACCGGTCGTGTGTACATTTTCGTTGAAGAAACTGTCGAGAAACTCGACGAGCCAAAAAGAGAGCATGTTCTCTATTTCCTTGACGGGAATGGAGAAAATTGGCTTGTCGAGTTCCTCGGTCGTGTGTATGAAGCCATAGGCTTTGCTGGGCCCATATGGGGGTGTTAAAAAGGGATTGCCTATGAAGGTAATTGAAAACTGTAGGTAATGAGCCAGGAGGCGGGGTCTAGCTGCACAGTCATGCTGCACTAGAGCTCCGCTCTGTGGGGAAAGAAAACCGCAAATAATTGATTTTAATAGAGCTGCAAACGAACAGAAAACGACGGGTCGAGTTCCCAGGAGGTGAGGAGAACCATTTTATTGAAATATGGTGCTGGGGGGTGCCATAAATAAGGGTAAATCCAACCCTAATAGCACGGCCCAGCAGATGAAGGGCTCTGTAAAAAAGGCGGCATTCTCCTCAGCCACCTCAGCTACCTCAGAGTCTAATACTGAGGGGAAAGGCAAGCAATGCTTGTTAAAGGGAATGAAATCCGCAGCTTCTCTGAGGAACATGGACACGGACAGTGAGGAGGAGGACTTGTCTAATACCCCACAAATAGCTACATTAAGTAAGACAGCGCACCTCAGAGCAAATCACCACTAGTCTAACTAAGGAAATAAGAGACTTGGGCTGCCGCACAGAGACTTTAGAGGCAAAAATGGACGAAATTGAAATTTATACTCAAGATTGCCAATCAGAACTAGATGCGCTTAAAGAGGAGAACTTGGTACTTCATAGCAAACTAGAAGATTTTGAGAACCGCGCCAGGAGATCGAATTTGAGATTCAGGGGAATTCCTGAGACGGTCCTGGACCTTTCAGGTACCATTCTAGCACTGTGTCAGGAGCTAGTGCCGGGACTGCCTGTAGAACGCCTGGAATTTGATAGAATACATAGGGCATTAGCCCCCAAAAAATCTGAGGGACCCCCCAGGGATATCATTGCAAAATTCCACTACTACAGAACAAAAGAGCAGGTTCTGGAAGCAGCCAGAGAGAAGAGCAGTTTAACATTCCAGGGAAACAATTTCCAGATATTCGCCGATCTATCGCAACTGACAATTACCAAACGGCGTGCAATGAAACCCCTTTTAGTGGAATTACAACAGCGAAACATAAAGTACCAATGGGGATTTCCCTTCTCCCTCAGATTTACATTCCAGGGCTCAAAGATAGTGTGCAGATCACCTGATCAATTACACCAAGCTTTAATTGATCTGAAGCTCATTGATCACAGTATCACACACAACTCCTCCCGCAGAAGATCAGCATCAACATCTTCCCGCAATGGCATCATTCAACCTGAAAAGAACAATGGAACTCATCACACAAACAAGCGAGGAAGATTTGTGTCTCAACCCCAAGACCAAGAGGATACCATGGACTGACCACCTTCCAGAGGACCTCATGAATTTCTTCTTCCCCTGGTCACAAGAACACTTCACAAGAAAAGATGTACAGATTGCATGGATTGAGAACTTGATGTTTTTTATTTTTATTTTTTTTACTCTTATTTTTTATTTCTACTTTTAAATTTTTCTCTTTTGACCCAATTTTATTCTCATTTTCACCGCTTATTGCGATTCTTATTTTTCATTTTTTACCTTGCACTCCTACCTTTATCACATTCTTACTTCTTTCCATTTTTTTTCCACTTTCCCCCCCACTTTTTATTTCCTCACCTCCTCCTCACCTTAGGGTGGGGAGGAGGGGGGGGGGAAACAACAAGGCCTGCCCCTTCATTCGCAGGGTCCCTCAGACTTATGACATCCCACACCATTTAATTACACCCCAGGGACCTAAGAGACACCTCTAAAACCCATTCTCTTATCCTCCTCTAGTTATAATATCCAAAGTTGCTTCACCACATTACACCACCTCGTGCACTAGTAGCCCAGTCAGCGTCCAGGCGCAAGGCGAGTTTTGGTGTGTAGAATCTGCATTGTTTTAATGGTCAATAGGTAGATACCCAATCTGACATATATCTGATCAATAGAAGCCTAATCTTACCCAAACTATTGGACCTACTTGAGGATTTTTTTCCTAAAATTCCAATGGAACACATGATCCAATTAAAACATCTTTGGTATAGGCTAATGAATTCTACAATCTCTTTATTTAATTAATTAAGGATAGTTAACCCCCTCTCATATCTCTCGCCTAAACAACAGAAGGCGAGTAGTTAGTGTTATCCTGTTCGAAATGTTATTAACAGCTTAGTTGAGAAAAAACACCTCAGACGGTGTTTACTTGAACATATTTACAGCGGTTTTCCACCGCACGGAACCAACCTGTGCTCCACCATGATCTCCTCAGTTCCCCGCAAGATTAAGCGGGGGATTGATGGGATCCCCTTTTCCCCTGGCGGGGGTAGTCCATCCCCGCCACGGGTAAACCTAACAAACTTTATTGGTTTATTGTTGACTGTTTATTTACAAATTTATTCTGTGTTTACCTTCCTTTTCAAGGTTGAATACCCCATAGACCCCTTTTCCTTTTCTTTCCCCAAGTCTGCAGGGATTGGGCTGGCCAGATGTCCTCCGGTTTATCACGGTAAGATGGACAGAGAAGTAAAGCTACCATGGCACCATTGAATATATTGTCGTTAAATGTACAGGGATTGAATGTGCCACAGAAAAGAACCAAGGCCTTCAGAACATTTCAGGCCAAAAAAGCCCATATTGTTTGCCTACAGGAAACTCACTTTACTACGAACACGACTCCTAGATTTTTTAACCCCTCCTATCCACAAGTCTATTCAGCCTCTGCTTCAGTCAAAAAAAGGGGAACCCTTATCGCTTTTCATCGCACCACACCATTCACTCTAAAAACGGAAATCAAAGATCCAGAGGGCAGATACATACTATTAACAGGCCAAGTGTTAGATACGGAGATCACAATAGTATCTTATTATGCTCCTAATCTAAACCCGTTACCCTTCTTATCGCATCTTTTCCAAATAATTAATTCACATAAAATAGGGACTCTCCTCATCTGCGGAGACTCCAACAAAGTCCTTCTTCCATTCTTAGATAAAACCCCCTATGTCACACCTAAACACCAAGCTAAATGGACCCTTCCCAACTTATAGCCAAATACAATTTAGTAGACACGTGGAGAGAACACAATCCCACAAAACGTAACTACACATACTTTTCAAACCCACACCAATCCTTCAGCCGAATTGATCATATTTTTGTGACAATCGGTATGGTCCCTGAAATACTATATTCAAATATAATACCCATCCCTTGGTCAGATCACAATGCGGTGTACACCACAATGGCATCAACCATTCCGAAAAACCATGATCCCACTTGGTATCTTCCTGAAATTATACTCAAACACCCTGCCCATTGCCAATTGATTGAACAAGCTCTAAAAGACTATCTAGAACTCAATGCAAGCCCTGAAATATCCCCACTTACATTATGGGAAGCACATAAGCCAGTCCTCAGAGGAGCATTCCAGCGGCAAATAGGGATCTTAAAAAAGGAGCGAGCACTGATGGCAAGAAAATTGGAAACAGAATTCAACTTAGCATTTCTGGCCCTACAAAACTGCCAAACTCAAACTAATAGAACTCGGCTGGACAAAGCACGTCTGGAATACGACTTGTTCTTAACCGATTCGGCAAATAGAACACTTAATAGATCTAGACATGCTTTCTACAAGCAAGCTAATAAACCAGGGACATATTTAGCTAGAGCGCTAAACACACTCAATAAGACTTTTAAACCCATAAAGTTAAAAATTGCCAACAGGGTTCTCTCCAGCAACCCACTTAAAATAGTTCAAAAGTTTAGCTCACATCTAAAACAACTCTACTCAGAAACTACTGTATTTGACGAATCTAAAGCTGACTCCTTTTTTGCACAAATTAATCTTCCACAAATAAGTCAATCACAGAAAGAACAGTTGGAAGAACCAATTACGCAAGAGGATGTAGCTTTAGCCATTCGGGAACTCAAAATTAACAAAAGACCGGGACCTGACGGGTTCTCGGCAAACTACCTCAAAACTTTTACTGAGTTACTTTCACCCAGACTGGCAGAGGCATTTAACAACTTACTAGAGCAAAAAACCTTCAGACCTGAAACGTTGCTAGCAACGGTTTGTATGATTCCCAAACCACATTCGGATGACACACTTTGTAGCAATTATCGTCCCATATCTATGCTTAACATAGATATAAAACTATTAGGTAAAATACTAGCTACCCGCCTTAACAATTTTATCGGTACTCTAATCAATCGAGATCAAGTAGGTTTCATGCCATCCAGACAAGCGGGCGATAATATACGCAGGGCATGCCTCTTGGCCAACATAGCAAAGAAAAGGGGTATACCGGCGTGTTTTCTCTCTCTGGACATCAAACAAGCTTTTGATTCTGTTTCCTGGGCGTATTTAAAATATACATATACATATACATTTATACAGAAATGGGGCTTTGGCCCTAATTTCACTAATTGGATTATGGAACTTTATAATAACCCTAAAGCTTATGTTAAATACGCAGGATATAAGTCTGACACATTTGATATCAGAAGAGGAACACGTCAGGGCTGCCCGTTATCCCCGTTATTATTTGCCCTCCTTATCGAACCGCTTGCTCAGAAAATCAGATCAGACCCCACTATCCTAGGTATAGAATTAGGAGGTCATAAACATAAATTATGCCTATTTGCGGATGACATTCTTTTATTTCTTTCTTCCCCGCAAGTAACTGGCCCTAATCTCATCCCAATACTTGATAGATTTGCGACGTTCTCAGGTCTAGCCATTAATCCCAAGAAATGTGTAGCACTAAACATATCCCTCTCAAGACTAGAATTAAGTGCAGCCACAGTAGGTCTTCCATTTACATGGTCGGATAAGAGCATCCCGTACTTAGGAACACACGTAACGGCTGATACATCTGATTTATTCTCTTATAATTATCCCCCTCTTCAGATAACAAACTTACTCAAATCCTGGTCCCAGCTCCCATTATCCTGGTTAGGTAGGATCAACGCAGTTAAGATGACAATATTACCAAAATTGTTGTATCTTTTTAGAGTGCTCCCGAGTCCAATACCGGCTTACTTTCTGAGGATAATACAAAACAGAATAACGACCTTTATATGGGGCACATCTAGGCCCAGAATAAAGGCGAAAATCTTGCATCTCCCCAAAACTCAAGGAGGGTTAGGATATCCGAATTTTACAAACTACTATAGGGC
Source organism: Rana temporaria (assembly GCF_905171775.1). Taxonomy (NCBI): domain Eukaryota; kingdom Metazoa; phylum Chordata; class Amphibia; order Anura; family Ranidae; genus Rana; species Rana temporaria. The sequence continues at coordinate 592,614,305 of NC_053489.1, forward strand.
AGCGCAAATTTCAACCTTGGCCAAATATCATGCAAAAAAGGAAACACCTCTCTGGGTAGCGATTGAGGCAACCGAGTGTGATCCCATCCCTCCAGCTAACTTACTATGGATTCTTCCCAAGCTACGCGGGAAAATCTGCAATCCAATTATTAAACATTCTCTCTCACTATGGGATAGCTATAAATCCAAGTATTCACTGGTGTCCCCTCTCAACCCACTGCTTTCATTTTATAAAAACCCAACATTTTATCCGGCATGGATCTTCCCTAACACATTCAAGGAATGGGTAAGGAAAGACTGTATATATGTCTATAAATTTTTGGATTCATCGGGTGTCATGCCCTTCCCGACAGTATGTAAAAAATACGGTATACCTCAATCAGAATTGTTTCGATACCTCCAAATAAAAAATTTCGTGGAAACACATCTGACCTCTTCGGCTCTGAAAAACCAGATGTCACCTTTTGAAAGTATATGTAAAGATAATCCACATGTAAGAGGTACAATTTCGGTTCTGTACTTGCAGTCACTATCCCACAATAACACAACAAAGCTTCCTTATGTTCAGAAATGGGAGAGTGACCTGGGTATAGAACTTAATACCTCGGATTGGAATCAAATATGGCGAAACACTAAATCGGCTTCCTCGAATATAATAGCATTGGAAGCGGGCTATAAGGTATTAATGAGATGGTACCTGGTGCCAAGCAGAATAGCTAAATATGCACCAAACTGCACCGGACATTGCTATAGGGGTTGCATCACCGAAGGTACATATTTTCATACTTGGTGGACGTGTCCAATAGTACAGAAATTCTGGGATAAGATTTTCAAGATGGTAAATGCGGTGACTAAATTGAGAATACTTCCAGACCCTAAATTGGCACTACTGAATTTAAAGCCCATCAATCTAACACACACGCACTTCAAGCTACTAACACAACTCTTTACGGCAGCCAAACAAACCATAGCAAAAGCTTGGAAAACTCCAATTTTATCAACAACGGAAACAAAAAATAGAATGAATATTGCTATGACGCACGCCAAAATGGAAGCGTTAGAAACGGACACGATCGCCAACTTTGAAAAAATATGGAACCCTTGGATACAATATGCTATACCAGAAAATTTTAATAAAGGTGTAATGATGCCATGGTAGCTTTCCTATACAAAAATAACCGTTGTACATTTCATGCTTTGACGACGGATCCTAGCCCATCCCTGCAGACTTCCTTACCTGACCCCCCCCCCCATTTTCCTTCCTTTTCTTCCCTTCTTCCTTTTCCTGATCTGATACTGCATAAGGTAGTACCCTCGTGTATCTACCGTTAACTTTGAAAAGGTAGCACATTTTAGAAATTTAAAGTTGATAGGTAGTAAGGTTACATTAAATAAGGACGTATTATCTTTGATATATTATCCACTAGCCACTAGGACAAGTTGTAAGGATTACATATTTGGCTATGTTAACTACTTAAACTCTTCCTGCGATAGTACACAGAACATGGCTAAAATATTCCCGTTTATTGTTGTTTAAGAAAGATGATACTGTTAGTCAATCTTATGTTATAATAACCACCTGATTACTGTAACGAATGTATGCTTCATGTACAATTTATTCTTGCATTTAATAAAGATATTCTTGACAAGGAAAACTGTAGGTAAATATGAATATGTCCTAGTATGATGTAAAAATGGAACAAGTAATGCCCTGTACACATGATCGGTCCATCCGATGAAACCGGTCTGATGGATTTTTCCATCAGTTATCTGGTGAAGCTGACTGATGATCAGTCGTGCCTAAACACCATCAGTTAAAAAAAATGATCGTGTCAGAACGCGGTGACGTAAAACACAACGATGTGCTGAAAAAAATGAAGTTCAATGCTTCCAAGCATGCATCGACTTGATTCTGAGCATGCGTGGATTTTTAACCGATGGACGTGCCTACAGACGATCGTTTTTTTTCTATAGGTTTTTTATCCATCGGATAATTTTAGTTCCTAATTTTTTAACCGATGGATAAATAACCGATGGGGCCCACACGCGATCGGTTTAGTCTGATGAAAACGGTCCATCAGACCATTTTCATCAGACAAACCGATCATGTGTATGCGGCATAAGATAGTAAGAATATTTTGCTTGGGCGAGTGTGCCAAATCTGGGGTTAAAGATACATTTTGAATAATATATGTACTTTTTGTAGTTAAGTGGTAGATACCCAACAGCTAGCCTGAGAATTGAGGAGGTCTCTGAGAGAACCTAAATCAGACATAAAGGGATAATAATGAATAATAGTATGGCTGTTGGGTATTGTTGCCAATATTAAAATATCCCCAAAATGAAAAGAAAAGAAAAAGAAAAGGAAAAGGGGCTCTTACTCGCAGCTTGTTGAAAAGGGGATGAATCTATAAGGCAAAAGTACAATCCCCAGAACCAGAATCAGGAGATATCCGCTGTAACCACCTCTTATATGTTGATTATCATCCAAGGGCAACAGTACTCAATCTTTTTCTTTACTGGTGTTTGTGCTGCAGTATTGGTGGGCATATACTGTATGTGGTTCTTGCAAGTAATTAGGGAGTTAACAAGCACACGACAATTAGTCTTGGCAAATGGTAACGAATGCAAAATAGATCTCAAGTCAATCTTCCATCACGTTGGGAAGTTTTGAAGATCCTTTTGAGAGAATACATATATTGCATACCTCCCAACTGTTTGAGATGGGAATGAGAGACACCTATTAGGCTAGGTTCACATCACGATTTTTACATCCGATAATCGGACCGTAAAATCGGATGGAATCGTATATGACAAAATCGTATGTAATCGGATCAGTCATCCGATAACATACGATTTAGATTGACCACAATATAAAAAAAATCGGACACGATTTTAATACCAAAATCGGACACGATTTTAATACGATTTCAAATCGGGACCAAAAATCGGATCAAATCGGATGCACTTGGGGACCTACATTAATGAATGGAAGTGAATGGATACGTTTTGCCATACAGATTTGTACAATTTTAAACCTAAAATCGTGAGAACAAGTAGGATGATAAAATTGTGGTGTGAATGCACCCTTAGCAAAAGTATGCAGGCATAGGACACACCCCTTGCCATACCCCTTAAAGTAGAATTGTACAAAAAAACAAGATTGGTTAAACCCACAAGTGCTTTTTTTACCACTACTATTCCTTTATATTGGCTTTTGTAATTTACAAATGCAGCAATTTAGAAATCAGATGAAAGGTTTAGCCTGGAAAAAACTTTTTGATAGATAGATTGTGCATTTTATATACATCTATATAGATCAGACCAAAATGAGGGACACATGAGGAGGAATGAGGGACATAGGGACATTGCTCCAAATCAGGGACAGTTGGGAGGTATGACATTGGATGTTTTATCACAGCAGAAGATCCACCAGCTGAAATTATGGATAATGAGATATAGTAGCTGTCACTGGTTACATGCTTGTTTAGGACCCAATCACAAGGTCATGCAATTAGTAGCATGCATGATAACACGTGTAGGAATGGGGTTCAAAGTTTCCCTTTTAAAACACACTAAACTGCAGATGTAAACTCTCTACATAGAAAACACTGAGATTGTTTTGATTCAAATGCATCATGCATTGGCTTTCCTCCTTAGACCCAGTCAGGTGGATTTACTAAAACTAGAAAGAGCAAACTCGGGTTCAGCTCTGCATAGAAATCAATTAGCTTCCTTTTTTTTTTTTCTTATTTGTCAAAGCTTAATTAATCAAGCTGAAGCTAGAAGTTGATTGGCCGCCATCACAGCTGCACCAGATTTTTCACTTTTTTCACAGTTTTAGTAAATCAACCCCAGTCTGTCCAGACAGTATGGTTACACTGGCAGCCTAACTCTTTAATAAGAAACAGAAGTTGAATCCAATGCAATTTTACTTTAACTAATTGCAGTACAGTTGTTTTTCTAGTCTTTTCAACTGTAAGAAGACAATTGGGATTGACTTACTGAAAACAGTGGGCAAAATCGGGGTAAAGCTGTGCATGATAGCCAATCAGCTTTGACAAAAAACCTGGAAGCTGATTGGTTTCTATGCAGAGCTGCACCAGATTTTGCTCTCTCTAATTTAAGTAAATCAACCTCAATGCTTTTCCTAAGCCCTGTCTCTGGAATGTACTAATACTGACTCATGGTGCATGGAAAAAACAGAGGAGGGTCTAACTAGAAATGAACTAACTAGCGCTAAACAGTAGTGGAAGACAGAGAGAAACCAAATTACATAGTAGTGGCCCTAAACTGCCACTAAATGTCAGCATACTGAACAATAATACCTGCATCGTTAAATACAGTAGAGGAAAAAAATATAAAAATATACACTGAGCAAAATTATAAACGCAACACTTTTGTGTTTGCCCCTATTTATCATGAGCTGAACTTAAAGATCCACGGCTTCTTCTATGTACACAAAAGGCCTATTTCTCTCAAATATTGTTCACAAATCTGTCTAAATCTGACAGATTTAACCACTAGCCGCAGATATACGGTGGCAGGTCGGCTCGGCTGTGCGAAATCACGTAGGTATACGTCATTTCGCATTTCAGCCATTAGGGGCGCGTGCGGGCCGCCAGAGGTGCGCGCCCCCTGTTTGCCCCATCGTTACAGAGCGAGAACCAGGAGCTGTGTGTGTAAACACACAGCTCCGGTCCTGTCAGGGGGAGAAATGACTGATCGCATGTTCATACAACGTATGAACAGCGATCTGTCATTTCCCCTAGCCAGTCCCACCCCCCCTTTAGTTAGAACACACCTAGGGAACATAATTAAACCCTTCCCATCCCCTACTCGCCCCTGATGCCGACGCGTGTGCCCGGCGGGCGCGATCACCACCGGGCACCTACGATTGCTTGTTACAGAGCGATAGCCGGGAGCTGTGTGTGCAAACACAAGCTCTCGGTCCTGTCAGGGGGAGAAATGACTGTTCGTCTGTTCATACAATGTATAAACAGCGATCTGTCATTTCCCCTAGTCAGTCTCACCCCCCCTTCAGTTAGAACACACCTAGGGAACATAATTAACCCTTTACTCGCCCCCAGTGTTAACCCCTTCCCTGCCAGTGACATTTTTACAGTAATCAATGCATTTTTATAGCACTGATCGCTATAAAAATGCCAATGGTTTCCAAAAATGTGTCAAAAGTGTCCGAAGTGTCCGCCATAAGGTCGCAGTACAGATAAAAATCGCTGATCGCCGCCATTACTAGTAAAAAAATATATATTAATAAAAATGTCATAAAACTATCCCCTATTTTGTAGACGCTATAACTTTTGCGCAAACCAACCAATAAACGCTTATTGCGATTTTTTAATGAAAAATATGTAGAAGAATATGTATCGGCCTAAACTGAGGAAAAATATAGTTTCTTTATGTATTTTTAGGAGATATTTATTACAGCAAAAAGTACAAAATATTCATATTTTTTCAAAATTGTCGCTGTATTTTTGTTTAATAGCGCAAAAATTAAAAACCGCAGAGGTGATCAAATACCACCAAAAGAAAGCTCTATTTGTGGGAAAAAAAGGACGCCAATTTTGTTTGGGAGCCACGTCGCACGACTGCACAATTGTCAGTTAAAGCGACGCAGTGCCGAATCGCAAAAAGTGGCCCGGTCATTGACCAGCAAAATGGTCCGGGGCTGAAGTGGTTAATGAGCACTTCTTCTTTTGCCATGATAATCCATCCACCTCAAAGGTGTGGCATATCAAGATGCTGATTAGATAGCATGATTATTGCATCAGTGTGCCTTAGGCCAGTGTTTCCCAACTCCAGTCCTCAAGGCACACCAACAGGTCATGTTTTCAGGCTTTCCATTATTTTGCACAGGTGATTTGATCAGTTTCACTGCCTTAGTAATTACCACAGCCGTTTCATCTGAGGGAAATCCTGAAAACATGACCTGTTGGTGTGCCTTGAAGACTGGAGTTGGGAAACACTGCCTTAGGCTGACCACAATAAAAAGGCCACTCTAAAATGTGCAGTTTTACTGTATTGGGGGGTCCGTGGGGGGCTGAAAACCAGTCAGTATCTGGTGTGACCACCATTTGCCACATGCAGTGAGCATATCTCTTTGATTAGAGTTGTTCATGGTTGTTGATTGTGGCGAGTGGAATGTTGGTCCATTTCTCTTCAATGGCTGTGCAAAGTTGCTGGATATTGGCAGGAACTGGAACACGCTGACGTATACGCCGATCCAGAGCATCCCAGACATGCTCAATGAGTGACATGTCCAGTGAGTATCCTGGCTATGCAAGAACTGATATGATAAAACTGCACATTTTTTTTATTGTGGCCAGCCTAAGGCACACCTGTGCAATAATCATGTTGTCTAATCAGCATCTTGATATGCCACACCTGTGAAGTGGATGGATTGTCTCGGCAAAGGAGAAGTGCTCACTAACACAGATTTAGACAATATTTTAGAGTTCAGCTCATGATAATTAGGGGCTAACACAAAAGTGTTGCGTTTAGAATTTTGCTCAGTATATGTGTGTGTGTATATATATATATATATATATATATATATATATATATATATATATATATATATATATATATATACAGGCATACCCCACTTTTAAGTACACAATGGGGTTTATTTATTAAAGCTGGAAAGTGCAAAATCAGGCTCACTTCTTCACAGAAAACCAATGAGCTTCCGGGTTTTATTAACAAAGCATAATTGAACAAGCTGGGGTTAGAAGCTCATTGGTTTCTATGCAGAAGTGAGCCTGATTTTGCAGTTTTCAGCTTTAATAAATCAACCCATTTGTGTACTTAAAAAATGGGTATATATATATTTTTATTTGAAATATATTTTCATGCAGTAAGATTAATGTGTTAAATTGCTGAATGGTTTAATAGGCTGTTAATGTGCAGGTTTTGGGGTTATCCTGATCTTGGTTTCATTACCTAGTAGCTCACTGTCCTGGAACATGCAGCCATTAAAGTTCTATGAACTTGTCCTGGGACTGGTATTGAAGTCAGGTTCAAGATGATGGCTCTAGGCCCTTTTATAAACATGTCAGCTAATACAGTGTCTATTTCTCTCCTGACAGGTTAACTTTATATCCCTATTTTAGGATTCATGGTGCAACATTTCATACCTTTCAAATGACCGCATTGTTTTTTAAACCACTCCCTTGCCAGTTCATTCTGCCGTAAATACCATATTTTCGGGCGTATAAGACTACCTTTTACACTTAAAAAAAATGCCCAAAGATTGGGGGTCGTCTTATACGCCGGGTATAGAAAAGCTGCCCGATAGATATCAGCCCCCTGAATGCCCGCTGGATGTCCGGTAATACTGTATGTGGCTTCAGCCACATACAGTATTCACCGCTGAGCCAATATCGGCGAGCAATGTATACTATTAATGAATACAGAGCCTGCTCGGATTGGAGTAACAACCTCTGCCAATCCGAGCAGGCTACATACAGTAGCCTGCTCGGATTGGCTTTGAGAGAGAGAGAGAGAGAGAGAGAGAGAGAGAGAGAGAGAGAGAGAGAGAGAGAGAGAGAGAGAGAGAGAGAGAGAGAGAGAGAGAGAGAGGCACTGGCAGATGATGCTACAGCCTCTGCCAATCCAAGCAGGTTTTGTATTCATTAAAAGAGTACATCGCTCACCATAATTCACAGGGTAAATCAATTCACTGATCTCCCACTATTATACATCCTGCTGTTTGCCTTTGAGGTCCCAGGCACCCAAGAGGAACAGCCTTTTTAGGCCGGCAAATACAGGTAAATGTGAATGGTCACACATTTTTTTTTATTGTTCTAGGATGTGTTTTCAAAAGGGAAAATTTTACTGTCTGCAGTAATAAAAATTCAGAAATTGGGTGACAACAAATTTGAAATGATGACATCACAAAGAACGTTTGTTTTCCGGGCAGAAAAGGAAGGTATGAGGAATTGTTTTTACATTATGCATGGTTACTTTGCATCCTATAATTTGACACCAAGTACGTCTTTTGATATTCTTGTCATTATTTGATCAAAGCACCTACAGCTTTTTCTCTGTATATGCACAAAAATAACCCAGACTAACTGTATCGGGCCAAGGCTGGGCCTGCATGATTGGAGTTATACTAAGGTCGTTTCAAACTGAGATAAGCAACATATATGATATGGAAACAGATGTATTCCCCCTCCTCAGAAAGATACCAGCCCATCAGCCTATATCACATAGTATAAAGGCTTTTATTCCCACAGTTCCAAAACAGTTTTTGGGATATTGGCGCTGCTTGATTTCAGCACGTACCTGCAATTTTTTTTTGGGCAAGACTCCCAGCGAAGAATGAGGTGGGTAAGCAGTGAAAAAGAGTTAAGTGGAAGAACTGGTAGGGAAAGGATAAGTGTTCTTAGGGGTTAGGTTAGTTGTTCAATTGTTAAATTATTAAAGTACAACTAAAGGCAAATAGACTGTGCACTCTGCAAGTGCTGTTGCTACAGAGCTTGGTAAATCAGGGAAAGCAATGCTGACTGCCATCATTTAATCATGTGCAAGCAAACATTATGTGTTTTGATTTTCCTTGCATGTGATTGGTTATTCTTTTCAAAGTGAATTTTCACCTCATTTACGAAGCTCTAGAGAAATTAAATCTGTAGTCTATTTGCCTTTAGTAATTCAACCCCAATGTAATGCATAAGCTTCATAAAGTAAACAAAAAACGTATTTTACATCCCCTGACAAATCCCAATCCTTCATTTGTGTCTCACATGCTCTCCTTCCTAGGCACTGCAGTTCATAGTGGGAGGGTTTCACTAAAATAGGCTGTGCTGGCAATCCAAGAAGCAGCAGATGGGAGTAGGTGTGGCCAGGAGAAGCTACAGGTTTGTTAATTAGCAATGATAATCCGGATTGCCACCCCTGCAAACCACTTTAGTGTAATCAGGTGCAGCTTACATGAGAATGGCAACTGGATCAGTGCTGCATTGTTGCTACCACATAACAGGAAGATGCATGAGGTATATACTGTATATTGTATATACAATACTGTGCAAAGGTTTTAGGCAAGTGTGAAAAAAATGCTGTGAATTAAGAATGCTTTCAGAAATAGACATGTTAATAGTTTATTTTTATCAATTAAAAAAAAATGGTAAGTAAATGAACGGAAGAGAAATCCAAATCAAATCAATATTTGGTGTGATCACCCTTTGCCTTTAAAACAGCATTAATCCTTCTAGGTACACTTACACACAGTTTTTGAAGGAACCTGGCAGGTAGGTTATTCCAAACATCTTGGAGAACTAATCACAGATGTTCTGTGGATGTAGACTGCCTCAAATTGTTCTGTCTCTTCATGCTGCAGTTTTTCTGAATCCTGGTTCCTATGTTTTCATGTATAGGATGTGGAAACAAGGCTTAGTGACTCTACTATGCATGAAAACATAGGAACTGTGATGCAGGAAAAATGGCAGCAGGTGCTCTGGACTAATGAGCCAAAATGTGAAATATTTGGCTGTAGCAGGGGACAGTTTGTTCACTGAAGGGATGGAGAGCAGAACGATGATGAATTTCTGCAGGGAACAGTGAAGCATGGCGGAGGTTCCTTGCAGTTTCTGCAAATGGAGTTGGAGGTTTTTCAGGATCAATGGTGTCCTCAATGCTGGCAAATACAGGCAGATACTTATCCATCAGGGAGATGTGTGATTGGCCCCAAACATGCAGCCAATTACATTAAGTGTAAAGAACAAGGAGTCCCGGAAGTGATGGTTTGGCCCCCACAGAGCCCTGAACTCAACATTATTGAGTCTGTCTGGGATTACATGAAGAGACAGAAGCATTTAAAGCGGGGGTTCACCCTAAAACATCTATATACCGTTACATCCAGCATACTGCTGACATCGACAGTATGCTGGATTTTTTTTCTTTTTTCGCTGTACTTACCGTCTTATTGTTGTTTTCACCCGGCTTCCGGGTTCTCGCTCCCCGGGGAGTAGGCGTTCCTAAGACGAGGCATAGATGATTGACGTGCAGGTAAAGCGTGTCACGCCTTCCGAAAATATCCGAGCTGGGACTCTGCACTTTACGGCGCCTGCGCAGTCAGCTCTACACGGCAGGCGCAGGCGCCGTATATCGCCGTAAAGAGCAGAGTCCCAGCTCGGATATTTTCGGAAGACGTGACGGGTTTTTACCTGCACGTCAATCATCTATGCCTCGTCTTAGGAACGCCTACTCCCCGCGGGAGTCAGAACTCGGAGCCGGATGAAAACAACTATAAGACGGTAAGTACAGCAAAAAAAAAAAACAGCATACTGCAGATGTCAGCAGTATGCTGGATGTAATGGCATATAGTTGTTTTTCAGGGTGAACCTCCGCTTTAAGGCAGCTTACATCCATGGATGATATGTGGCTAGTTCTCAAAGATGTGATGTTTTTTTTTTCTGCAGAGTTCCTTCAAAAACTGTGTGCAAGTGTACCTAGAAGAACTGGTGCAGTTTTCCCATAACGGACTGGAGCTCACCTGAAGAATCTGTATATTGTCAATTTGTACGCCAAGCTACAGTACATGTAAATAAATAAAATGCAATTTTGACATTTCAATAACATTTTTAAAAAAGTGCATTGCGATGTGCTTAAATGCACATTGCACCGCCCCCTCCTGGACCTGCTGCTCACCTAGCCTGTGCTTTACTGTGTAGGTCAGTGTAAATGGGCCCTTATTGTGAAGAGTTCCCTGAGTGTGCAGGAGGTTTGGGGACGTGTCTATGGCCGCAATGACTACAATTACAGGTGCTGTGCTGCTGCATACAGAGTCTTTACAAGAGTGATAGGCAATGCATATGAATAGGGAGAAGAGCTGCTATTACTTTCTAACATCTTGCAGAATAACATCATTAAGGCACAAGATTTACAGTATATTTGAGCATCTAGAGATAAAATATATCACGTGTAGCTTGGGTAAATTTCACCTTTTAACCACCTTGAATCCATTAGTTACGGTACATTATAAAGTAACTTAAACCTGTTATTTTGCCAATAACAGGGAAGAAATAAATATATGCCCTTCTTAAAAACAGCTATCAACATGCAAATTGAAGTAATCAATAGCAAGCAGTCAGCAATCCTCTTTCCTGATGAATAGTGAGGCTCAGTATGATATTGCTGTTTGCACTTATTAAACAAGCTCCTGTGTTGGCTGACTTTGCGCACTAATACTTATCAGGGGTGACTCATTTTGCTGTGTGATGGGTGCAGCTTTGTGTTTCTCACATATTTTGCAATATAATGTACGCAGCGACAGTCAGCTTGTGCCTGTATATATTATCACATTCTCTTTTCCAGCATGAAAATGCGTAAATTGATTTATGAATAAATAGAGTCTTGGTGGGGAATCAGAAGATAACGCCATGTTCTTTGAAAATAGCATTACTCATGCACAACACACTATGGATTCATGAAAGACAAAACCTAATTTCCAGCTATTGTGTTTTCTATGTCTCCAAGAATGAAAAATGATATGCAGGTACATAGCTTATGGGTACATTACACATCATTGCATAACTGATCATACAGCATATATTAGAAAGCAAAATGCCCAGTTCAAAGTGGACCTTTACAGGCTATATGCATCTGCTTTGCTTCCACTAGGGGAATCCACTAATTTTCTTTAAAGGTGACCTCAAAGTTTTTTGGATTTTTAATTATGTGATCTTAAAAAAAGATCAACGGAATTCTGGAAACTATGGGCCAGGTTCACAGAAGAAATACGCCGGAGTATCTACTGATACTCCGGCTTATTTTCAAATTTGCCGCGTCGTATCTTAACCACTTCCTTACTGGGCACATATACCCCTTCCTGACCAGGTGAAATTTCAGCTTGTGGCACTGCGTCACTTTAACTGACAATTGCGCGGTCATGCGACGTGGCTCCCAAACAAAATTGACGTCCTTTTTTCCCCACAAATAGAGCTTTCTTTTGGTGGTATTTGATCGCCTCTGCGGTTTTTATTTTTTGCGCTATAAACAAAAATAGAGCGACAATTTTGAAAAAAAAATAAATAATTCTCAGGCCTCGTACACACGACCAGTTTCCTCGGCAGAATTCAGCTTCCGACCGAGTTTCTGGCTGAATTCTGCCGAGGAAACTGGTCGTGTGTACACTTTCGGCCGAGGAAGCCGACGAGGAGCTCGACGAGGAAATAGAGAACATGTTCTCTATTTCCTCGTTGTTCTATGGGAGCTCTCGTCCCGCCGAGCTCCTCGGCGGCTTCAGTGCTGAACTGGCCGAGGAACTCGTTGTGTTTGGCACGTCGAGTTCCTCGGCCGTGTGTACGAGGCTTCAGTCTAGACGATACGTATTCTTCTACATATTTTTGGTAAACAAAAAAAAATTGCAAGAAGCGTCTGGTTTGCGCAAAAGTTATTGCGCTTACAAAATAGGGGACAGAATTATTATAATTTTTTATTATTTTTTTTTTTACTACTAATGGCGGCGATCAGCATTTTTTTTGTGACTGCGACATTATGGCGGAGACATCGGACACTAATTACTGTATAAATGTGACTGGCATTGAAGGGGTTAAATGTGTACCCTGAATTGTGTTCTAACTGTGTGTAGAGGGGGGTGACTGGGGGAGGTGACCGATCTATGTCCCTATGTACAAGGGACACAGATCGGTCTCCTCTCTCCCCTGACAGGACATGGATCCCTGCACGCGCAGGCCGTATAAACACGGCCAGTCAGAGAAGTAGAACCACCCTGCGGCCGTATAAAGTCGTACGGCCGTCGGGTAGTGGTTAATTTGTGATTCACAAACAAGATACAACGGCATTTGGCTAAGATTCGACAGGCTTACAGCTTCGTACGCCTTCGGATCTTAGGCTGCAATACTTTGGCCGCCGATGGGTGGAGTTTGCGTCGTTTTCCAGCGTCGGGTATGCAATTTAGCTTCTACGGCGATCCATGAAGGTACTCGCGTGTGTTACGTCTTCACAAGTCGTTTTTTCCCATCGCAAAGTTAACCTCCCTGGCGGTATGATTCTGTCTGGAATTACGTACCAAAAGCGGTACAATTATTTTGCAAGGAAATTTGGCGTTTTATACTGTAGGCCTGTAATTCTTAGGAATAACTCATTTAAATCTGACCAAACAAGAGTGTAGTAGGCATCCTGGGTATGATTTTTTTTTTTAAAACAAAATTATAAATTATAATATAATAATTATAAATAATTATAACAAATAATAATATAATTATAATAAAAATTATTTAATAATGTAATCAACTCAAAATCACTGAAATTTGCTCAGTTGCAGAATTGTCGCTGTCATTACTTTTATTTTTTTTATGACGAATTTCCCCACAAATCGCTATCGCTCAATTCTGCAAGTGATTATAAATTATTATCGCTGTTTTCTAGCTGCTCTAAAACCATTTTTGACATAAAGGGACACTTTTGGTTGCTATGGACAATCTACAGTTTTCAGGCAGAAAGAACAGTTTTTATTATATAAAAGTACATGTAGGGCACTGGGCAGACCACTAGGGACAAGAGGGGGGGGGGGTGTATTTATTTCATACAGTACTGTAATCTATAAGATTACAGTATACTGTATGTAATGTGTTTGTTAACTTTTTTGAATTTGGCGCCGTTCTCCGCCCCCGTGCGTCGTAACGTCGCAGGGAACGGAGATCGGCGGCACACGGGGACACTGTGAATCGAGCGAGGACCCGCTCGCTCACACAGCGGGGATGCATCGCAGGATCCAGGGACAAGGTGAGTAACTTGTCTGTGGATGCTGCGAGCAGGTAAGCCGCGCCGCTGCACACTCTGCACAGCTACCCCGAGCGTGACTCGGGGATACCGATCCTAGCATCGAAAATCCACCCCGAGTCACGCTCGGGGATACCGCCAGGGAGGTTAAGCCTGCTTTTTCATGGCTTAACTTTAGACCAGCCATGTTAAAGTATGGCCGTCGTTCCCGCGTCGAATTTCAATTTTTTTTCCTATGACGTCCGGGAATACGCTACGCACATCGCCGTTCAAACAATACGTCGGGGCGCCATAATTTCGCACAAAGCACGTCGGGAAATTTCGTCGGAGCATGCACAGAACTTTCGGCGCGGGAGCGCGCCTAATTTAAATGGTACACGCCCCATTTGAATTAGGCGGGCTTGCGCCGGACGGCTTTACGTTACACCGCCGTAAGTTTACACGCAAGTGCTTGGTGAATCAGGCACTTGCGCTGAAAACTTGCGGCGGTGTAACGTAAAGACGATACATTACGCCGCCGCGATTCTTTATGAATCTGGCCCTATGCCCACAGAAAGTAAGCAGAGGGCAAAGGACTAGTTATGAATATTTCCAGAGGTCTCCCTGCAGAATTCCTGACTTACCATGCTTTGTTATGCACTTTGTAGAAGTAGTCACCGTGGTAGAAGCAGGGTCTTGATACCTTATGTCAGACCTGAGTATACTGTATAAGTGATCTTGTGCTAAAGAAATACAACCCACGTGCAAACTGCAATAAAGTGCAATAGTGGTGATATCTGACACCTTCACATATGTGCCAGAAAATCAATACAGCAATAAAAAATCAACAAAAGATGAAAGACATTAATCAATTTAGTGCAAACGTGCAAAAATGTAATGTGCAATGAGATATAGATGTGCAAATAGTGCAAAGTAGTTCAATATTGCAATCTTAGTAGATGGATGAATGTACAGTTCTGAAAAGTCCCATACAATGGGCAAAATTTGGGAATCCAATCCTCAAATACTTGAGGAAACTTTATCACAATATTTTTCCCATCCGTAGTATGTTCTCAATTGGAGTATTGAACCATAGTGGGGATCCTACACCGGTCTCCCAGAACTCTCACCTCTGAGATATATAATAGGGCACATCAGCTTTCCCAGCTCTCCTCTGCTATTTGTTACTGGCCTTCCTGATTTGTAGCGTCCTCTACCTCTCACAGCAATCCCTCAGATGGTAGCTTTCCTAAATGGAAAGGAGGAGGGGGGGGGGCTCCAGCCAGTAACCCAGATAAAAAGCAAGGGATAGAAAGACTTCCAATGGTGTAGTAAACTCGATAAAACTTTATTATAACACAAGTTAACATTGGACTCTAAATTGCAGCGTGGTAAACGCTGTCTCACTTGTCCTTCTGCTCCACCCGGTCTGCGGTGACCTCGCTTCCTTCCTACGCCGTTACGTCACGTGCCTCGTGACTTCCTCAGGGAATTTTAACTTGTGTTATAATAAAGTTTTATCTAGTGTACGGGGCATAACACAGTCCCCTGATGGGCCTACTTATTTGTCCCAGGTTCTCTTCCCGTTTGGGTCCCCAGACAGCCAGGCACACAACACTTGGACCGATTCTCTCACAATAACCAGGCAGTGGTTGCCCTTTTATAGCCTTATTGTGGGTTGAAATTGGTTGGGGTGTAGGCAAGCCTTGAGACTCTTCCAATTAGGTGCACAAACAAACGAACTGGAGGAGACTCTCTGTTCGGTCTACTCTCTTCAGGGATATCCCTTTTTTTGTCAGAAACTAGAGACACAAGCAATTTTGGGACTCCCAGCAAGGCAGATTCTTCTTTAGCAACACTGACACAGTCACACAGGGGATCATACAACAGAGAGTTACTAGGATCCTGCCTCTACTCACTGTGCCCTCAGATACTTGGATACGTCTTGTCCACTCTGTCAGACACTTCTCCCGTGAATCTCCAGGTCAGATCCTTTGTGCACCCCCTTTAATCGTCTCAAACTACTTCCACAAAAATAGGTCCACTCAGCTCCCACTAAGCTGGGATCTTAAAGAACTCTCTGCAGTAGGCCCCCTAGCTCTCACTGAGCTGGGACCTCAAACTCTCTACAATAGGCCCATAAGCTCCCTCTGAGCTGAGACCACTGTGAATTCTCTTGCACATGATTGGATGATGGATGATGGAAGTCAGCAGAGTTTCTGCTTATTTACTAAGCTCTGGAGCAACTTTTTTTTTTGCAGCGTGCACAGTCTTTTTCCCTTTAGTAAATAAACCCAAAGTGTCATTTATCAGACCTAAACCTAGGACACAGATAAGCTTCCATGGGGAGGGGGCCTTCTAGCCTGACACTGATCTGACAGAGAGAGAAAGCAAGTGTCTAACATCATAACCTATTTTATCACCTAATAATGGAAATTAGAGCAACTATTTCTGACAATATCTCTATAAAAGTCTCCAAAAGTATACACTTTTTAATAAGAACATAGCAATTGAACATTATTTTTTACCCTATTAATTGTCACATTCCTTGTGTCTGTTTTTTTACTGTTATTGTCTTGGAAAGTGAGTTCTTTTTTAACCCCTTCCTCCAAAATAACACAAATATGCAGCTTTTAGATTCAAACGGTTGTACCTGGGTGATGCAGGCATTACCCGATACCGTTTCTTAGAGCATACGGTCGGCTTTCTTGTAAAAACAACCAATTTGGCAAATCAGTCCCCCCCTCCCACCACCTTCCGAGGCTCTCCCGGGCCCTTCCCGTCCCACCGGGAGGCCCGAATGACCAGCCGGCATGATCGGCTTTGATCAAGTCTCGGGTTAAGTTACCTGGAAGGGATGTCATAGCATCAATTCTGATTTACTGAAGCCGTAAATGCACCAGATTAAAAAAAAAAAACATAGCAGTATTCAAAACAGCCAAATGTTTAAAATGCTTTTAACCTCCTTAGCGGTAATCAGGGTGAATTTTTTATACCAAAAGCGGTAACCCTGAGCCAGACTTGGGATTGCATTGCAGGATACAGGGGGAAGTTACTTACCTTGTCCCTGGATCCTGCAATGTGTCCCCGCTGTGTGTGCGAGCTCCTCTGCTGTGTCTCCTCGCTTGATTCACATTGCAGCCGAGCTCCGTTTCCTGCGACGTTACGATGCACGGGGACGGAGTTCGGCGCCAAATTCAAAAAGTGAAAAACACAATACACATACAGTAAATAAATACACACCCCCTTTGTCCCTAGTGGTCTGCCCAGTGTCCTACATGCACTTTTATATAATTAAAACCGTTCTTTCTGCCTGGAAACTGGAGATTGTCCATAGCAACCAAAAAGTGTCTCTTTACATCAAAAGTGCTTTTAGACCAGATAGAAAACAGCGATAATAAAAGTGATAAAAAAATAAAAATAATTAAAGGGACATTGTAAAAAATAATAAAAAAAAAAATAATAAATACGATTTTTTTTTTAAAGCGCCCCATCCCTCCGTGCTCGGGCACAGAAGCAAACGCATACATAAGTGTGCGCAATTTTAAAGCATGACATGTTAGGTATCTATTTAGGTATCTATTTACTCAGTGTAACATCATCTTTCACATTATACAAAAGAATTGGGCTAACTTTACTGTTTTGCTTTTTTTTTTATTCATGAAACTGTATTTCTTAAAAAAAAAAATGCATTTGAAAGACCGCTAAGCAAATACAGTGTGACATAAAATATAGCAACAATCGCATTTTATTCTCTAGGGTCTCTGCTAAAAAAATATATATATATAATGTTTTGGGGTTCCAAGTAATTTTCTAGCAAAAAATACTGATTTTAACTTGTAAGCAACACATGTCAGAAAAATGCTTAGTCTTGAAGGGGATAAAGTCGTTGTAAAGGTTTTTTTTTTATTTTCTAAATAGGTTCCTTTAAGCTAGTGCATTGTTGCTTCACTTACCTTTTCCTTCAATTTCCTTTCTAAAGCCTCGTACAAACGACCGAGGAACTCGTCGGAAAAGACACATCGTTTTCCTCGACGAGTTCCTTGTCAGGCTTGTCGAGAAACTTGACAAGCTTTCTTTGCATACACACTGTCAAGACCAAATCTCCTTATTCTCAAACGCGGTGACGTACAACACATACAACGGCAGGGGAAGTTAGATTCCACTGGCAAAACCTTTGGGGCTGCTTTTGCTAATCTCATGTTACTGCGTGTTAAGTAAAAGTTTGGTAAGAGACGATTTGCACTTTTCAGTCTGTTACGGCGTGACAAACGTGCTATCTCCATTACAAATGCTACTTTTATCGAAGGTGCGCTCCCGTCCCATACTTTATTCTGAGCATGCAAGGGTTTCTTAGCATACACACGATCATGTTTCTCGTTGAAAATCAGCCCGACGAGGAACACGACAAGGAAATTGAGACTCCCGTCGAGGAAAAAGAGAACTTGTTCTCTTTTTTCCTCGTCGAGTTCTTCGACAGTTTTCTCGATGAAAAGCATACACACAACCGTTTTCCTCTGCAAAATAGCTCTGCCACCAAGTTTCTTGATGGATTTTGTCGAGGAAACCGGTTGTGTGTACGAGGCCTTTATGTTTTTTTTTTCCTTTGTCTGAATTTCTCACTTCCTGTTCCTCCTCAGTAAGCTGTTCTGGCTGACTAACCCCCATCCAAAACGGCTCGAATGATGGGGGCAAGCTTACTGAGGAGAAACAGGAAGTGAGAAATTCAGACAAGGAAAAACAACATTTAGAAGGAAAATCGAAGGAAAAGGTAAGAGAAACAACAATGCACTAGCATAAAGGAACCTATTTAGAAAATAAAAAAAGAAAATGTACAACCCCTTAAAACCACTTTGACACGGACTGGTTAATAAAGTACTAATGATAACCCTTGGAGTATATTAAAAAAAAAACTGTCATAAGAGAAATGTGTAAGCTAACATTGCTGGCTTTGTGTACTGAAAATGCTTGTTACCTGGCTGTCATTCGGATTATTTTACTTATGTACTTGCTCAGTCAGTCACTCCTGGAACTGATAAAAAGAAAAAATAAATCTTACTTTTCTCTGACTTTCATTTGCTATGTGCTTAGTCTAGGTTTGGTTTGATTCTGTTTAAACGTGACTGATAATTTGTGTTCTTTCTCAGCACTCAGACATGATTGGCTAACCGTACTAGAACAGGCAATGAAAACACAAACCAACAAGAGTCCTAAGGCCAGTGATGGTGACAAAAGTGGATACCTTGAACTGAAAGGATATAAAATCAAAATATTTACTGTGATAGATGGAAGTAAATTATGCCTGAGCAAAAGCAAACAGGTAGGTACAAGTTCATTGCTTTTTGTTGTTATGGTGTTTAGAATGATAAACAGACTAAAATGGTTAGTAAAAATGAGAGAGATAAAAAAAAAAACAACAAGGGACAATGGCAGTTGAAGCTTTGACGGATCTATAATTTCCGTTTGTTTATTGTGTTTTGAGATTTTAGAATAAACTGTACATAAAATACAACATGGAATTTTAGGATGCATTCAACCAATGGCATAAGAGTCGGTTCACACTAGGGCGACACGACTTCCAGCGCGACTTTCAGAGGCGACTCCGACATGACTTGAGCATGAACCACAGGGCGAACTGGGGCGATTTACAACACGACTTGAAGTCGTCTCCAGGACAGGAGACTTTCCAGTGGCCAATCAAACAACAATCAGCTCTAGGGGAGGGAGGGGGAGGGAGAGGTTTGCCTGAGAAATGTATGTTATCTTCCTGGAAAGTCGCTTCAGTTAAGACAGTGATCATACTTCTGAGGCGACTTCCATAGAAATCAATGGGTACAAATCGCCTACAAGTCGGATTGAAGTAGTACAGGAACTTCTTTTGAAGTCCGAGCGATTCGAGTTGTGTGTATTAACACTGCTCCCATTCACCTGTATTGTTTTTCTCGACAGCGCGACTTGGGACGACTTGAGGCGACTTCAAGTCGGATCCCAAGTCGCCCCAGTGTGAACCGGCTCTAAATGTTCCCTACATAATTGCTTTTTTAACTCTTAATAGATGTAGTGCCCACTTCCGGTTAGGTTGCTAGATAATTTCGTTTTTGGCTCCATTGTAGTAAATGGAGTAGACATGTGCATGATGAAAAAATGTGTTTAGTTTTCGTTTAGATTTGTTAATCTAATTATTTAGTTTTTTTAAATTTGGTTGATTCGTTAAATTTGTATTCTGAATTTGTTTTATGTCTTTTTCAAATTTTCTTTGAATTTATAGTTTTTTTTTTCCCGATTCTAAACGTTTGAATCGATCGAATTAAAAATTAGAGATTTTTTTTTTTAGCAATTAGAATGTGGCAAAGTGAACAAACAAAAGAAACATCTTCATCAAATGATTGTAATGACTCTTTAAATCACCTTTTGGTTTACCAAAAACAGCATTATTTTGAAATGGTACTCTAATAGCACACACAGTCTTTGATTTTAGAAATATGTTTACAGGTCGAATTTGACTGGTGTTCGATGTAAAATTATATTTGGATTTCAATTTGAATTTTGGAAATTCAAACAAATTTTGTTTTGTTATTCGGAGCATTTGGTAAATTTTGTTTATGCTGTAATTCCAGTATTCGGATATATCCGAATCTCTGAATAATGAAAAATTTGTCTGAATATTTATTTGGAACAAAACAAACGGCACGTGTGTAGAATGGAGTAGTGATTGATTGTGCAAGTCTGTTCAGGGTTTCCGACGACGCTGAGAGTTTGATTACTCCCACCTGCCTCAGAAAAAAGCTTCCAGAGCATAGGACTCAAATGATTAGTTGAATGTTTATTATGCTCCAGCCAATCCCTGGTGGCTGGGGAGGTGATACATATGCAGGAGACCTGACCACGTGACTGCTAACCCCCTGGGCTGGTCCATATCTCTCTGACTGATGTGGCTGAGAAGGGGAGGAAGAGGGAAGGTGTATCTGTTGATCAGGAATGATTGTTGCCTGAGCTCAGCATGCACAGTAAGAAAGATTCTGAAGCCTCGTACACAGGACCGAGGAACTCGACGGGCGAAACACATCGTTTTCCTCGTCGAGTTCCTTGTTAGGCTGTCGAGGAACTCGACAAGCCAATTTTCTCCATTCCCGTCAAGGAAAAAGAAGACATGCTCTCTTTTTGGCTCGTCGAGTTTCTCGGCAGTTTCCTCGACGAAAGTGTACACACGACCGGTTTCCTCGGCAAAAAAATATCTCCCAGCAAGTTTCTTGCTGGTTTTTGCCGAGAAACTCGGTTGTGTGTACGAGGCCTGACGAGCATAGAAAATAATGCAAAACTGCAGCTTCTGTGGAGATCAATTTATATTTCTATTCAATCTACAGTATTTCACTAATGGCTATATAGCTTTGTCTGAAGAGGGTCGGAAAAATAGCGGTATGAGGTGCACAGCAGGATCATTTCTTTGTGTAGCTTGGATGTTGGCCCTTTAAACTGCACAGCAGAACATCTTTCCTGGCTGTAGATCTGTACTGATAGTGCCTAGAGAAGAGAGAAGTACTGTTATTGACCGGTAGACTTTAACCACTGGCTCCAGGAATGAGAAAAGCTGTCCCTAGCATAGGTGCAGCGGTGACCATTTTGGTTTAAACCTGAGGAAACCAGAACTCTGATTGGCTGCAACCTCTATATGGGTATATACAACTATATATGGGTGGAACATGTAACATGTTCCAAAGGAAAACTCAGCTTTTAAAAAGTGTTAATTGGAGTTTATCTTCAATTTGTTAGTCAAGCCCATCTAAATCTGCTAGTCTAACATTACCCTCTCCCCTGGCTGATGATCCTGCTGTCCAAGGATGGCTCCATTGCTTTTCCTCTGGAGTGGAACCCACCCTAAGACCCCTTCTACACAGGTTGCGCTCTGTTGGAGTCCACCTGCTCAGCCCACCTATGCAGAGTGGACACAGCCCACTCTACTCTATGGGCAGTTGGATGTAAACAGATCCCTGCCCTTTTACGCCCAACTGCCATCTGATCCGCCAGACAGATGGGGAATAGATCCCCATCCATCTGTTTTTAGTGGATAGTAGGGTTGCACCGATACCACTTTTTTAAGACAACTACCAATACTTTTTTCAAGTACTCGCCAATACCGATTACGATACCTTTTTGTCATGTGACAGTGGCACTAATATGCAGCACTGATGTGCACTGATAGGTGGCACTGATGGACACTGATAGGCGGTACATATGGGCACTGATAGGCGACACTTATGGGCAGTGATAGGTGGCACTGATGGGCAGCACTGATAGGAACTGATGGGTGGCATTGATGGGCAGGCACTTATGGGCACTAATATGCAGCACTTATGGGCACTGATAGGCGGCACTTATGGGCAATGATAGGTGGCACTGATGGGCAGCACTGATGGGAACCGATGGGCAGCACTGATGGGCACTTATATGTGGCACTTATGGGCACTGATAGGTGGCACTGATGGGCAACACTGATAGGCAGCACTTATGGGCAATGATAGGTGGCATTGATGGGTGGCACTGATGGAAACTGATGAGCAGCACTGATGGGCACTGAACGGCATCGCTGATTGGCAATTGGCAATCTATAATAATGAATGAGACAATATTTAAGGACTCAAGGATAAAGGAAAGGCTTTTGCTAGCAAAACAAATGCCGAGATGCCCATCTTGGTACACCCTGCACTCGGCCGCAGTAAGCCTGCAGTCAAAAGGCAGCAGAGGACATCTTGTTACACCCAGCCCATATAGTTAGTGAACTATATGGGCTGGGTGTAACAAGATGTCCGCTGCCACCTTGTGACTGCAGGCTTACTGTGGCTGAGCGCTGGGTGTACCAAGATGGGCGTCGCAGTACCGGTGCAACCCTAGCAGATAGAATCAAATGAGATGTCAGCGGATGTCAACTGACACATGTCCGCTGACACATGCCATTCCATAAGGAAAATTTAGAACCTTCTCTATTTTTTCTTGTAGTTTTTCACGTTCGTGAAAAACGGTCGTGTGTACGCTTTAACATGGGGAAAAAAACGAGCATTCTCAGAGGCAGGTTATGAGATGGGGAAATTAGCATAAGCAGCCCAAAGGGTGGCGCCATTTGAATTGGAACTTCCCCTTTATAGTGCCGTCGTACGTGTTGTACGTCACCGCGCTTTGTTCAAGCATTTTTTACACAAACGTGTGTAATGTATGCAAGACAGGCTTGAGAGGAATCACATCGAGAAAAACAACGTTTTTTTCCATGACATGAATAACGGTTGTGTGTACGCGGCATAAGGATTGGCAAGCTACACTATAGTACATTTTTGGCATTTTATTTATTACCGCTTTAAAACTTTGTGAAATAAAGAGTGCATGTGGCCAAAACATGTTTTCTTAGGTTTGGATGGGGTTAAGGACCTCTAGCAGATTTAATAGCCATTTAGAGAGACATGCCCTCACTTTCTACTGACAAAGTTTTACCAGGCAGACAGACTCAACACACACAGAAATAAAAATGTTTTTCTTTAGTGGAGGAGAATACGATTAGATCCACTTTTCAGATTTTAATTTCTGTCTGTATCTCTGTCGCCATTTTTTTTATTTTTACATGCTGTTGGATAAATCAGGGGTTCTAATCCCTCCCCACTCAGTCCCCAAAAAAATAAATTACATGCACTTTAACCACTTCAGCCCTGGACCATTTTGGTGGTCAAAGACCAGGCCACTTTTTGCGATTCGGCACTGGGTCGCTTTAATTGACAATTGCGCAGCCATGCGACGTGGCTCCCAAACAACATTGACATCCTTTTTTTCCCACAAATAGAGCTCTCTTTTGGTGGTATTAGATCACCTCTGCGATTATTATTTTTTGCGCTATAAACAAAAAAAGAGTGACAATTTAAAAAAAAAATCTATATTTTTTACTTTTTGCTATAATAAATATCCCCAAAAATGTATAAAAAAACTTATTTTTTCCACAGTTTGGGCCGATACATATTCTTGGTATTTTTGGTTAAAAAAATCGCAATAAGCGTTTATTGATTGGTTTGCTCAAAAGTTATAGAGTCTACTAGTACTTTTTTACTAGTTATGGCGGCGATCAGCAATTTTTATTGTGACTGCGACATTATGGCGGACACATCGGACACTTTTGACACCATTTTGTGACCATTGTCATTTGTACAGCAAACAGTGCTATAAAAATGCACTGATTACTGTAAAAATGACACTGGCAGTGAAGGGGTTAACCACTAGGTGCCGCTGTAGGGGTTAAGTGTTCCCTAGTGAGTGATTTTTACTGTTAGGGGGCGTGGCTACACGTGACACATCACTGATGGCCGTTCCCGATCACGGGGAACGGTCATCAGTGACCAGGCAGAGGAGGGGAATGCCTTGTTTACAAAGGCATTCCCCTGTTCTGCCCTTGCCGACCGCAATCGCGGGCCACCTGGGATCATCGAGTTCCCGGGACCCGCGGCTGCTCTCTCTCGGCACGTGACGGGCGTGCGCCTGCTCGGCGGCAAATTTAAAGGGACGTACCTGTACGCCAATCTGCCTGCCCGTGCCATGTTGTCGACGTACATAGTCGTGCGATGGTCGGCAAGTGGTTAAGCACTTTAGCCATGGAAGCATTTGCCGCCTTAATGACCAGGTCGTGCGAATGCTGTACCCAAACAAAATTGACGTCCTTTTTTTTCCCCACAAATAGAGCTTTCTTTTGGTGGTATTTGATCACCTATGTGGTTTTTTTTTTTGCGCTATAAATAAACAAAGACCGCCAATTTAAACAAAAAATCCTTTTTTTCATTTTTTGCTATTTGGCCTTGTACACACGACCGAGGAACTCGACGGGCGAAACACATTGTTTTGCTTGTCGAGTTCCTTGTTAGGCCGTCGAGGAACTCGACAAGCCAATTTTCTCCATTCCCGTTGAGGAAAAAGAGAACATGCTCTCTTTTTGTCTCGTCGAGTTCCTCTACAGTTTCCTTGTCGAAAAATGTACACACGACCGGTTTCCTCGGCAAAAAAAAAAAAACAGCAAGTTTCTTGTTGGTTTTTGCCGAGAAACTCGGTCGTGTGTACGAGGCCTAATAAATACCCCCACAAAAAATATATATAAAAAAACTAATTTATTCATCAGTTTAGGCTGATATATATTCTTCTACATATTTTTGGTAAAAAAAATTGCAATAGGTGTATATTTATCGAGTCTACAAACTGTGGGATAGATTTATGGACTTTTATTGTTTTTACTGGTAATGGCATCAATCTGCGATTTTTATCAGAACTGCAACATTTCGGTGGACAAATCTAACCCCAAATGACACTTTTTGGGGATCAGCGACAATATTACATTGATCGGTGCTATAAAAATGCACTGATCAATGTAAAAAAATTACACTAGCAGGAAAAGGGTTAACACTAGGGGGCGATCAAGGGGTTAAAGCGGAGGTTCACCCAAAAATCCACTTTTTGAGATTAGCTCCAGCATACTGCTAACATCTGCAGTATGCTGTTTTTTTTTTGGGACTTATCGTTATATGAGCCCTTGTTATCCGGCTCTGAGCGGGGAATCCTGCGGGGAATGGGCGTTTCTAAGCGAAGAGGAGTTGATTGACGGCTGCTAAGGCGCGTCACGCCTTCCGAAAATACCCGAAGTGACAGTCGGGCGTTTACGGCGCCTGCCGTGTAGAGCTGACTGCGCAGGCGCCGTAAACACCCGAGTGTGACTTTGGGTATTTTCGGAAGGCGTGACGCGCTTTAGCAGCCCGTCAATCAACTCCTCTTCGCTTAGGAACGCCTATACCCGGAAGTAATCCCCCGCTCGGAGCCGGATAACAAGGGCTCGTATAACGATAAGTACAAAAAAAAAAGCATACTGCAGATGTTAGCAGTATGCTGGAGGGATGTAGCTAATGTCAGAAAGTTTATTTTTGGGTGAACCCCCACTTTAACTCTGTTCCCTAGGTGTGTTCTAACTGTGGGAGGGATGGGCTGCCTGGGACATGACAGAGATCACTGTTTCCGATCACTTGGAATGGTAGATCTATCATGTCCCCTGTCAGAATTGGGTTCTACCTGTTTGCAAAGGCAGATCCCCATTCTGCCTCTGAATTAGGCGATCATGTGCCGCCGGCAGACATCGAGTCTCCCCCGACCCGCGGGCAGGCTCCCGCAGCTTGCAGCAGGGGGCACCTGCGTGAGCCACTGTGACGGTGATTCGCGCAGCGGAGCGCACCTCCTGCAATATAAAGCCTCGTAAACACGATTGAATTTCCATCGGACAAATCCGTGGAATTTTGTGCGAAGGGCGTTGGCCATGAACTTGTTCTGCATACAGACGGCAGAACTTTTTCAGCCAACATACACGCAGGAAACTACATGGTCTTTCTGCTCTTTAGTACCACCCTTTGGACAACTTCTGCTAATGTTGTCTTATGGTTATCTTTGGTTCGGAGCATGCGTGTATGTAATTTGAGAGCGTGCTATTCCACATTTCTTGTCAGAAATTCTGTCAACAATTGTCCGATGGATCGTACAAACGGTCGGATTATCTGACAAAAACCCTGCCATCACACAATTGTGGTCGGAAAATCTGATCGTGTGTAAGAGGCTTTAGGCGGTTAGGCATATTTGTTCACTTATAAAATGTAGTGCAGAAAATAAGAACTGATGAAATGTTTTCACTTTAACCACTTGCTGATCGCTGCACGAACATTTACGTCGGCAGAATGGCACAGGCAGGCAAATGGATGTACATGTACGTCCCTTTGAATTTGCCGCCTTGCGGGCACGTCTCCCGAGATTGTATCACGATGTCCGACGGTGTCCCGCAATTGTGTCACGGAGCTGCAGAACAGGGGGATGCTTGTGTAAACAAGGAATTTCCCTGTTCTGCCTTGTGACATGATGCTGATCTACTACTTCCTGTGATCGGGAGCAGTGATAAATGTCATGTCACTGGTAGCCCAGCCCCCCCACAGTTAGAATCACTCCCTAGAACACACTTAACCCCTTCCTTGCACCCTAGTGGTTAACTCCTTCCCTGCCAGTGTAATTTACACAGTAATCAAAAATTAAAAAGGGGATCTGATAAATAAAACTAAAAATAGGTGTGCCACATCCCAAAGACTATTGGAAAGAGAAAAAAAACACCAGAGTGGGACTTTAAAGGCACTACCGCAAGAATAATGATAGTAATGAAATAAATAAATAGTATTTATTGAAAGCCCATAGATAAATAGTACAACAGCATGGATGCATGAGAGTTGCAATGCAGATATGGATGCTTAAAACCAACGCGTTTTGGAAAACTGGGTTTTACTTCCTTCATCAAAGTAATAATGGAATTTCACATCTATAAGAAATGCAAGATAATAAATGGACAATTTGTACACTACATCTATTCACAAAGTCAATATAAAGTCTGTATAAATGACAATGGTCCCAAAATAGCGTCAAAAGTGTCCGATGTGTCCGCCGCAATATCGCAGTCACAATAAAAATCGGTGATCGCCGCCATTACTAGTAAAAAAAAATAACAATACAAATGCCATATGTAATGGTCAGGGGTTAACGCCGTTATGATATTCCATTCCACCAACCCAAGACAGCGTCCGATACTCCACAATCCAGCAGACAGGACCCATTGGATTTCCCCCAGAAGAACGAGACACACACAGCTCTGTTCTCTGGTTCCAAACAGAATGACACTTTAATGGTAAACTTAGGCTCTTTTTATACAGTTGAAAGCACGCTGCAGTAATCAAAGGGACAATTACACACTCCACCCACAACATCACACAATGGGTGCTAACGAGTCCCCCTCAATCCACATCTTAGACAGACTTTCTGGCACCGAATCTACATGAGTTAATTACTATAGCTGACAAGGCAGACGTCATGACTCCGGCTCTTTTCACCTTCTATTCAATACACATTCCTTTAGTAAACATAAGTCAGATGTCTGACCTTTAGAGGGTGCTAAGTCACATCACATATTATCATCAATAGACTTTCACACAATACAGTGTCAATTAGCATAGCACAATGAAATATCTTAGGAGCAAGACTTAATTAACACCTTAACAGCCTATGTTCCCACATTGAATGAATCACTGTCCTATTTTCCCGGTTGGGTTCAGAATTAACCACCTGTAATATTTCAAGATATCCTGCAATACATTGTGAATTATCCTTACTGTCCCATCTCATGTAATCCATGATATAATTTCTCAGTCATCCTATGACCCTAGTGGACATAGGATGACCCTAGACGCAAGAGTCATTGGTGAAGAGCCTCTGGGTCCCACAGGCCATACCGTTACACCATAAAACTATCCCCTATTTTGTAGACACAATAACTTTTGCGCAAACCAATCAATAAATGCTTATTGCGATTTTTTTTACCATAAATATGTAGAAGAATACATATCAGCCCAAACTGAGGAAAAAAACTATTAATTGTTAATTTTTTGTTAATTTTTTGGATCAATCAAAATTCTTTTGATCGGTACTCACCTCTCCGCCGGCTTCCGGGTCTTCAGGGAGTTCCGTCGGAGATCTGGTGACATCACGGACACCGGCAGGGCTTGCTGTGTCCATCTGAAGGGCTCCTTTGCTGTGCCTTCATATCTGCATGCCGGCGGGACCTTACTATCTGCCACACGCAAGGGCTGTTACTCTTCCCTCTATCAACCTGGGATTCTACAGCCATCCACTGGGAGTTGTGATAGTTCCCTTCACGGGACATATACATGCCGACGGACTGATGTTAACCCCTCCTGATCTGGATTCAGCAGTGGTATCGTTGTACACATTTTTATACCAGTATCATACTTAGCTACATGTTTTTATGAATGCTTTTGCTACCGTTTGGTATTACTCGCACCATTTTTACAGTTTATGTAGCTACATCGATTTTATCTCCAGTGCAATAATTATTTTGTTACCTACTTGAAGACTATAAAAGTTTTAATGCTATTTCCATTGAGCGCTGCCTTTGTCTGTTTTTTGTATCCTGCTATCCATTTTTCCAGTGGTTGGTAGCTGCACTGGGAATCAGCCTGCAAGGAGATCAGCTAAAAGTAGTTGGATCTGTACTGTATGTGTGTTTTAAATTAATCAAAATTAGTCGATTTATCTATTAAAAAAAAAACCATTAATCGAACACGAATATTTTAATCAGTAACAGCCCTATTTTTTGGGGGATATGTATTATAGCAAAAAGTAAAAAATATATATTTTTTCAAAATTGACGCTCTTTTTTCGTTTATAAAGCAAAAAATAAAAACCGCAGAGGTGATCAAATACAACCAAAAGAAAGCTCTATTTGTGGGAAAAAAAGGACATCAATTTTGTTTGGAAACCAATTGTCCACGCAATTGTCAGTTAAAGCGATGCAGTGCCGAATCGCAAAAAATGGCCCGGTCATTTTTTCAGCCAAACCCTCCTTGGCAGAAGTGGTTAAAATGACATTTGAAGTGCAGGACCCACACTTTTGCACTTATTACTTCTCTTCTGAACTTGTATATAATTATATGCACATGCTGTAGCTGAGAAGGCTTTTTTTTTTTTTTTTTTGGAAAACCAATTAATCAGAAATGCTGGTCATTTATAGAGCTCTGTCTGCAGACCTGTAAAAGTTTCAGCATAGCTGTAGCCGATAACAAACGGACATTGCTTGACAGATTACACATAAAAGTGCTTGGGGAAATGGCCATCTGTCACAAAATCAATTCATATATAATATAATATCTCTATGTACTCTTTTTTTTTATTTACTGTTAAAGATTTTCTAAATTAGGAGAGCTAAAATTAATGTGACACTGCACCAAAGTCGATATATCAAGCAAGTCACCTAAAACGTCCAGAATCAGAAGTGATGTAGGGGCAAATACACCATCATGGCTGTTACTGTAGGACAGACCTAAAGGTTTTAGTTCAGCACTTAAAGGGGTTGTAAAGGTACAATTTTTTTTTTCCTAAATACAGTAGGTGTTTGTGATATTGTGCTTTTAGCACGACAGCGTCGCGCTGATACTCGGCGACAGGGTGCCGAGATCTCGCCGACATCTCACACTCACTGGAATAGTGACAGCACATCCCAGCAAGCGCGTCATAGAAGCGACGGGAGATCCGACTTGGATTCCCGCCAATTCTACACGTGTGCGGCGTTTGTTATGAATCCTGAGGGGGGAAGTCCCCGCCGGATTTTAAATAAAAATCCGGCATGGGTCCCCCCCACGTGGGTAGGTATCACATGGGTAGGTACAGAGCATGATGGGACTGTGAGGCCTATATAGGTCCGATGCAAGGCGCGCATCCGTCATTTCAGCGAGGAGGACCGGCGTGTCAACATCGGGAGAAGGAGAGAAGTGAAGAACATGACGTCACAGCACGGAAGAAGAACTCATCACAGCACGGAAGGAGAAGACGTACAGCACGGAAGAAGACACCGGACAGCGAGACGAAGAACCGGGGTGCACCGAGTCAACAACGGAGAGCGGCGAAGACAGAAGGAGAACCCCGGAGAGTTGAGAAGACCCGTCGGGATAGCGGAAGAAGAAGAGCCCCGCCAAAGACGCCGGAGGAAACCCGCCAGGGGGGTGGGGGCTTTTTTAAAAGCCACCCCCCCCCGGCGGTGGAAGAGAACCAGACGGCGGCCCCCACCCACCCGAAGACGTCAAAGAAGAAGCCCCCCCTGGTAAAAGAGCTAATAAAGAAGACAGGGGGCGGCCTCCGGAGCAGAAAAATAAAATATTTTAATACACTGTGTGGTTTATTTGTGTTTTTACCACTTTTCTTGCAGGTGAATGGGTAGGGGTACGATGTACCCCATACTCATTCACTTAGGGTGGGGGGGGCCGGTATCTGGGGGCCCCCTTATTAAAGGGGGCTCCCAGATTCCGATAAGCCTCCCGCCCGCATACCCCGACAACCAACGGCCAGGGTTGTCGGGAAGGGGCCCTGTCCTCATCAACATGGGGACAGGGTGCTCTGAGGTGGGGGGGCCGCAGTGCGCCCCCCTGCCCCAGAGCACCCAACCCCCCCATGTTGAGGGCATGCAGCCTGGTACGGCTCAGGAGGGGGGGGGCGCTCGCTCGTCCCCACTCCCTTCCTGGCTGGCCGGGTAGCGTGCTTTGGATACGGGTCTGGTATGGATTGTAGGGGGACCCCCTACGCCGTTTTTTTCGGCGTAGGGGGGCTCTCCTTACAACCCATAACAGACCTAAGGGCCCGGTATGCTCCTGAGGGGGGGACCCATGCCGGATTTTTATTTAAAATCCGGCGGGGACTTCCCCCCTCAGGATTCATAACAAACGCCGCACACGTGTAGAATTGGCGGGAATCCAAGTCGGATCTCCCGTCGCTTCTATGACGGCTCTGTCTCCATCGCGGCAAGCCAGCTCGGCGCTGGCTCCCGCGATGGGGCTCGTAGGTGCTCAATCTCGCCGAGAAAGAGAGCGAGATTGACACAAAATCGGGTTCACCTACTGTAGCTTCCTTTACCTTAGTGCAGTCCTCCTTTACTTACCTCATCCTTCCATTTTGCTTTTAAATGTCCTTATTTCTTCTGAGAAATCCTCACTTCCTGTACTGTCTGTAACTCCACACAGTAATGTGAGGCTTTCTCCCTGGTGTGGAGTGTTGTGCTCGCCCCCTCCCTTGGACTACGGGAGAGTCAGGACGCCCACTAACACACAGCTCCTTTATCTATCTGCAACGTAGAGAGCGTCCTGACTCTCCTGTAGTCCAATGGAGGGGGCGAGCACGACACGCCACACCAGGGAGAAAGCCTTGCATTACTGTGGTCTGTTACAGACAGAAGAACAGGAAGTGAGGATTTCTCAGAAGAAATAAGGACATTTAAAAGCAAAATGGAAGGATGAGGTAAGTGAAGGTGGACTGCACTAAGGTAAAGGAAGCTATTTAGGGGGAAACAAAATGTACCTTTACAACCCCTTTAAGCTGGCCCTACACCATACAATTTTCTTATTTAATTTTCTTTAGATTTTCCTTCAACTATGTAGTAGAAGGGCCTGCCTGATTGAATATAAAGTGTTCAGATTTGACCTCCTATTACATGGTTTTGGTAAATCTAAAGGAAAATTGTATAATGTATGGACAGCCTTAAAGCGGGAGTTCACTCATAACATTTTTTTTACCCTTAGATTGATGCTCATTTTGTCTAGGGGAATCGGCTAGTTGTTTTAAAATCGAAGCTGTACTTACCGTTGTAGAGAGCGATCTTCTCCGCCGCTTCCGGGTATGGTCTTCGGGACTGGGCGTTCCTATTTTGATTGACAGTCTTCCGACGGTCGCATCCATCGCGTCACGAGTAGCCGAAAGAAGCCGAACGTCGGTGCGTCTCTATACTGCGCCTGCACACCGACGTTCGGCTACTTTCGGAAAATCGTGACGCGATGGATGCGACCGTCGGAAACCTGTCGGAAGACTGTCAATCAAAATAGGAACGCCCAGTCCCGCAGCCCATACCCGGAAGCGGCGGAGAAGATCGCTCTCTACAACGGTAAGTACAGCTTCGATTTTAAAACAACTAGCTGATTCCCCTAGCCAAAATGAGCAGGAATCTAAGGTTAAAATTTTTTATTTTCGGGTGAACCTCCACTTTAAAGAGGATTTACAGTTTTTATACCGAAAATGGGTGCAAACAAAGGTTGGACAGGAGCGGAATGATTTGCATGTGAATGTTATGTTATGGTATGATCAATGTGTTGCACAGGAGTGACATAATCCCGAAAAATTAAATCTAAAAATATCGGTAATATATTCAAAAAATATGTTAAAGAATTCCAGGTATGGATATTTTTACATATTTCCATTGGCACAGCTTGGATCAATAAAAATATGTTTATACCAAACCAATGGGATGCCCCTGGACACTGGAAATCACTGTAAGGCCTCGTACACACGACCAAGGAACTTGTCGTTAATGAAACTTTGTTTTCCTCGACAAGTTCCTTGTTAAGCTTGTTGAGAATCTTGACAAGCTTTCTTTGCGTACACACTGTCAAGACAAAATCTCGTCGTTCTCAAACATGGTGACGTACAACACGTACGACGGCACTATAAAGGGGAAGTTTGATTCCACTGGCGCCACCCTTGGGGCTGCTTTTGCTAATCTCGTGTTACTGCGTGTTAAGTAAATAAAAGTTTGGTAAGAGACGATTGGCGCTTTTCAGTCTGTTACAGCGTGACGAAGTGCTATCTCTATTACACACCCTACTTTTACCGAAGGTGCGCTCCCATCTCATACTTTATTCTGAGCATGCATGGGTTTCTAAGCATACACACAAACGTGTTTCTCGTCGTAAACCAGCCCGACGAGAAACACGACAAGGAAATTGAGACTCCCGACAAGAAAAAAGAGAACTTGTTTTTTTTCGTCGAGATCCACCACAGTTTTCTCGACGAAAAACATACACACAACTGTTTTCCTCGGCAAAAAAGCTCTGCCACCAAATTTCTTGATGAATTCTGTCGAGGAAAACGGTCGTGTGTACGAGGCCTGAGAACGAGGAGATTTTGTCTTGACAGTGTGTACGCAATGAAAGCTTGTCAAGATTCTCGACAAGCCTAACAAGCAACTCGTCGAGGAAAACGGTCGTGTGTACGAGGCCTGAGAACGAGGAGATTTTGTCTTGACAGTGTGTACGCAATGAAAGCTTGTCAAGATTCTCGACAAGCCTAACAAGCAACTCGTCGAGGAAAACGGTCGTGTGTACGAGGCCTGAGAACGAGGAGATTTTGTCTTGACAGTGTGTACGCAATGAAAGCTTGTCAAGATTCTCGACAAGCCTAACAAGCAACTCGTCGAGGAAAACGGTCGTGTGTACGAGGCCTGAGAACGACGAGATTTTGTCTTGACAGTGTGTACGCAAAAAAGCTTGTCAAGATTCTCGACAAGCCTACAAGGAACTCGTCGAGGAAAACGATGTTTCATTTACGCCGAGTTCCTCGGTCGTGTGTACGAGGCCTCAGAGGCACCGCTTCTCTGGTGATCTACACACCTGCTCGGTAACTTTTTTCCCCTACACACGACCGGGTTTCCCGACAGGAAAACTGCCATGAGAGCTTTGGTTGGAACACCCGGTCGTGTGTATGCTCCATTGCAGTCATTCCCATAGGAAAACTGTCGGGTTAAAAAACGACGGGAATCCCGGCGGGAAAAAAGAGAGCTGGTTCTCTTTTTTTCCTGGCAATTTTCCTGTCGGGAAAACTGCGATGGAGCATACACACGGCCGGTTTTCCCAGCCAAAAGCTCTCATGGCAGTTTTCCCGACGGGAAAACTGGTCGTGTGTACGAGGCTTTAGATTTCATGGCTTTCTTTTATTTTCAGTAAGTCTGTTTTTCAAAAGAACAAGCTGATCTGTAGAAGTTAAAAATAAAAAATAAAAATGCCCTGCCAGGAATCAGGACATAATGAAAAAGTTTGTTCAGAACAGCAACAAAAAGCTGCTGAGCCTGCAAGTCCCTTCCATACAGACAGAGGAGATTGGTGTACTGAACACCGCAAGTTCCACAGCCGCCTGGATGTAGTACAGGAGCGAGTAGAAAAAACGGTGGAGTATCTGTACTCTGAAGTGAACTCTGTTCTGGATGCAATTTCTGGATCTTCCTCGGCCCTCTCAGTCGCGCCTAGTGGTCCTCTCTTGGATATATTTGAGGAAGGTTACATCTGTGGAGAGAGACGGTTTAACATAGAGGACTGGTGATACAGGAGAGAGAGTGGCAGCCTATCCAGGACCCTTATAGATCCATGTCTTACATGCTTGAATTTATTCTTGTTCTGGTAAGCAGCTGATACATAAGTGGTGGTGGACTTATCATCTGATTCACAAGATTTTTAACTGGATATCCTGCTTCACCCATTCGGAGAACTTCCTGTCACTTTCTGCAATCCTCTGTGACACATCCTATATGGACTTTCTTGCACTAATCCTTTTTTCAATTTTTTGCACTGGGATTTTTGTGTATCTGAAACATAATTGATGTTTTATGTTGATTGAATTTGCAGCGCAGCTTTTCCCTTTTTATATTGTATTTGTGTGTGTATCTTACACTTAAGCTGCAGCAGCCTTTTTTTATTTTCTTTTTATTTATTTATTATTATTTTTTACTTATTTTCTATAGTGTCACTACTATCCCATTTATTAGACCTGCGCAGTATCTTTACATTTCTTACATGATCTGTAGAAGTAGCAGTTAGAGGTTCGAAACATACTATTAAAAAAAGTGAAGTATGGACTATATAAAAAAAAAACATTTACAGTATACTCACTTAGGTAGATGCAGCATTGATCCGAAGCTGCATCTTTCCACCTCTGGTTTTGCAGTGAGAACTGAGCGATCAAACACTGCTGATCTCTCAGTTTTCCCTTTCGCTCTGAGAGCTGGTAACTGTCAGTCAGCGGTTCTTTGCTCTCTTCTCCAGTGCTCTCTTGAGTATTGGGCTGTGAAGGGGGCAGGATGGGCCGGTTCAGACTCTCAGTGGACCACTGAGCGGCTGAGCCAGGTACCTATCCAGGTATCTGAGTGGATTGCGACCATACAGTCGGGTTCTTTCCCGAGTGATGTCAGCCGTCATTAGACTTTAGCCGGCTGAATTTAGGTCATGGTAGTGCAGAACGTACTACACGTCAGTGACCTGGAACAGCCAAATAGCTTTGGGTATACTTCTCCTTTAACACTGACAGGGGTGATACAATGATCAGCTTTATTTTACTTATGTAAAACCTTTTTCCCAATTAGAAATACAAACTGGTTCTGTAACTGATTGTAAAGTGTTAGCTGGAGATTGGCTTCAATTTGTTTGTGTATGTAAATTTGCCAGTACTTCCAACACTCCCCTCCTCCCAAACTGATAATGCTGCTGTCCAAAAGGTGTCTCTGTTGCTCCTTCATCCAGAATGGAGGCACTTTAATTCAGGAAGTGTGTTACTGGCCAGATCATCCGGTAAAAACCTAAAAAAAGAAAACAAATGCAGCCACTACATATAATGATTGGTAAGCTGCAATATAGTACATTCCTGTTTTGGGGTTTAAAGGGGTGGTTCCCCTAAAAATAAACTTTTGACATTACATTTGCTACAATAATTACAATTAGAATCGGCTGGTTTTATTTAAAAAATACCTCCGTACGTAGCGTTTGCTATATTCGTTCCCACCGCCACTTCCAGGTACGATGCTGGCGGTGGGCGTTCCTAATTGATGGACAGGCATCCGACCGACGCATCCATCGCGTCACGAGATGCCGAAAGAAGCCGAACGTCGGTGCGGCTCTATACGGCGCATGCGCACCGACGTTCGGCTTCTTTCGGCATCTCGTGACGCGATGGATGCATCGGTCGGATGCCTGTCCGACCGACGCATAGACGCATAGATTTCCCTAAGATCCGACCGGCGTAAGTGTTTTACACCGTCGTATCTTAGGCTGCATATTTACGCTGGCTGCTAGGTGGCGCTTCCATAGTTTTATGCAAGGAATATGCAAATGAGCTAGATACGCCGATTTAGAAACATACGTCCGGCGGGCGCATTTTTTACGTCGTTTACGTTAGGCTTTTTTCGGCGTATAGTTACCCCTGCTATATGAGGGGTATCCTATGTTAAGTATGGCCGTCGTTTCCGCGTCGAGTTTTGAAAATTTTACGTTGTTTGCGTAAGCCGTTCGCGAATAGGGCTGGATGTAAGTTACGTTCACGTCGAAAGCAATGACGATTTGCGGCGGAATTTCGAGCATGTGCACTGGGATTTTTTCACGAACGACGACAAATATGCGGGGTCACAGTTAATATACATAAAACACGCCCACATCATCCACATTTGAATTAGGCGGGCTTACGCCGACACAGATACGTTACCCCGCCGTAACTAAGGGCGCAAGTTGTTTCTGAATACAGAACTTGCGCCCTAAATTACGGCGGCGTAACGTATCTGAGATACGTTACGCCGGGCGAGCAGATAGACCATTCTCTCTAAATCTACCCCTCTACATTCAACATTGATGAACATATACAGTCATTTCCAACACAAACCAGTTTTCGTAGAAGAACAGCAAGTTACAACAAATATGGTTTCGCTTATTTATCTATGAACTTATATACATGGGTATTGTGTTCCTGCATTTCATACACATTTGAAAGACACGCCATAAGCAGGTCATCAGATTTCTGTATAAATCAATGAGGCGCTGTGGGTGACCGCTCTGCGCCTGGGTGTGACCTGCCTCGTGTTGCATTACTCGGAACGCAGTTGTCCTATTGCAATGCGTTTGCATCTAAGCTTGTAAAGAATCACAGCTTGTTGTTATTTGAATGTCTATAATTGCCTCTGAACGCATGCTTGTGAGCGCAGACTTGCGACAACGGAAAGTGCAAAACCCATCGTTTGTCAGCGTCTCCCATGCTTCACAAACCTTAACACACACTGGGAAGGGTGCTCACCCTTTGGTATCTAATTTGTTGTTATTGGAAACCGCTCTTATTTTCCTTTTCATAAATCAGCATACTTTTCATAACTCACTCAGCTTTAACACTGATTGATACAGGGCCATCTGTTGAGGAGCCATAAGTTTCATCATAAACCACCAGCATGCCAGCTTTGCCTTCTTTGTTGGCAGAGATTCTGGGACATTTCGTATTTCAATAGCTGGAAGTCTGCTCTTCTTAGATTCCAGATTCTGATTGTTGTGCCAGTTTTACAGATAAAAGTTGAAGTTTTCCGCAACGGCCACTAGAGGGCAGTGTTGTCTTTAATATCAACACAAAAGCCTTTCTTGCAATAACACTGAAAATTCACAAAGGGATGAGCTAATACTCTTCTTATATTGGCACTCACATCCATACTAGAACTACTCCCATTGTGATTTATAGAACTTTATTATGACTGCAGTGCTAAAACTTACCTAAGTGTTAAAATAAGAACACATCAAACTGAATTCTATTAACTCCAGTGCAGAAAAAAGTGACTCCATGTAGCGTGTTTTGTTAAGATTTACTCAAACAGCTCATGGGAAATTTAATTCACTGTGTGATTTTTTGTGCATATGTGTTGTTCGGTGAAGTTTTCACACTTATTTTCATTAATATATGAGTGACATGCAGGTTTTTAGATTATATTATGTGCATAAAGTCAATTAATATTATAATTTGTTATGAG
Source organism: Rana temporaria (assembly GCF_905171775.1). NCBI lineage: Eukaryota > Metazoa > Chordata > Amphibia > Anura > Ranidae > Rana > Rana temporaria. The sequence continues at coordinate 592,652,235 of NC_053489.1, forward strand.
AACATACATTATTTAATAGAAATATAATACAGTGTAGCTATTAATATTATTAATCACAAAAATCATCATAATAACAATAAAAATAATAATCGTAATAATAATAATAATAATAATAATAATGTTTTAATATTACTGTTGTTGTTGTTATCTCTCTACAACAACCAATCAAATGCAAACTTCCATATGCAGACTGGAATTTATAAGCACAGCCTTAAAAATTATGTACCAGATTTTTTTTTTTTGTTTGTTTGCTTCATACACTTCTAAATATGAAGCTCAAACATATTGGTAGTAGCAATACAATAGCTCAGGGGTAGGCAACCTTTGAGAGGTGGAGATCTACCTGAACAGCATGAAAGAGATCAAAGATCTTCGGGCTTCAGCGCCCCCCCCCCCCTTTTTTTTAAAGACATTAACTAGCAATGCATAACTAAATAGTAAGAAACACTTAGAAAAATATAATAAAACATAGAATAAAATAAAAATGTCACTATAAAAATATAAAGTTAGCATACCTTAAAAGTGGACTGTGTCAGTAGGGCAGTGGATAGTGTGTGGATGGTGTCAGCAGAGCAGTGGACGATGTCAGTAATGCAGTGGACGGTGTCAGCAGAGCAGTTGATGGTGTCAGTAGGGCAAAAGACAGTGGGCCAGATTCTGAAAGGACTTACGACGGCGCAGCGCCATGTACGCCGTCGTAAGTCCTAATCCGACCCGTCGTATCTATGCGCCTGATTCTTAGAATCAGTTACGCATAGATATCCATTAGATCCGACAGGCGCAAGTCTCTTACGCCGTCGGATCTTAACTGCATTTTTTTTGACCGCTAGGTGGCGCTTCCGTCGCATTCCGCGTCGAGTATGCAAATTAGCTAGATACGTGAATTCCCAAACGTACACGCGGCTGACGCAGTAAAGTTACGACGTTTACGTTAGGCTTTTCCCGGCATATTCTTGCCCCTGCTATATGAGGCATAAGTGCGGCGTAGCAATGTTGAGTATGGGCGTCGTTCCAACGTCGAAATTTGAAAAAGTTACATCGTTTGCGTAAGTCGTCCGTGAATGGGGCTGGACGTCATTTACGTTCACGTCGAAACCAATGACGTCCTTGCGGCGTACTTTGGAGCAATGCACACTGGGAAATTCCACGGACGGCGCATGCGCCGTTCTGCAAAAACGTCAATCACGTCGGGTCACAGTAGTTTTACATAAAACACGCCCCCTCATCCAAATTTGAATTAGGCGGGCTTACGCTGGCCGATTTACGCTACGCCGCCGCAACTTACGGAGCAAGTGCTTTGAGAATACAGCACTTGCCCGTGTAAGTTGCGGAGGCGTAACGTAAATCAGATACGTTACACGCCCGCACAATTTTACGCGGCTGTACAAGAATCTGGCCCAGTGTTTTTTTTTACTTGAAAAATTATTTTTTGCAATATTATTTTTCCCCCACCCCCATAGCAGTGCCCCCCCCAGCAGTATCCTCTCTCGCCCCCCTCCCCAGCAGTGTCCTCAGCTAATTTTTTTGGGTGTTGACAGCCTGCCCTTGGACATCCCTGGACAGTGTGGAACAGCAGTAGGAAGAGCTCAGGGCACCGAATGGGGTTATAAGTGGTGCTGCTCAACAGCTTTTGGCACTAGCAATTTGACTTGCACCTAAGCATACCTGATATATAATTAATATTTGGGCCTCAATTATCTAAGTATCTAAAATACCAGTTGGCTTGACCCCTAGCAACCAATGAGATTAAAACCTTTTCTTGAAAGTAAAATGCAGGATTAAAGGAAACATCTGTGTGATAGTTATTAGGCTATGGTGGGGTCAACAACCCGTCGACCGCAATCTACCTTTCGACCGCCATCAGATGACAAGTAGATTGTAAAAAAAGGCCCCTGCTTTGCCGTCCCCAGCTTGCATGCTGCTCCTTCCCCTGCACTCTCTGCTGCTCCCCCATGGCAGCACCGCTCAGAACACGGGTAGGAGGTGGCCAAGTTAACTTTTTAAGATAAGGGGCAGATGATTGGTTGCTAGCAACCAATCACAAGCTTGTCAATATGAAGGGGGCATGCCCACGATACTGCAGGAGTCGGTCCTGCAGTTGACGAGCTTCGCTTCTGCCCGCATCTTCTCAGCACATCCACCCTTTGGTTAACATCTCACAGGCTCCTGCAACACCCTGTGACACTCCAGTGCCTCAGGATGCTCATCCAGTGGTATCTCCCGGTAAGCAGAGGGGAGGGACGCACACGTTCCTCTAGAGCACAACACAAAGCCAACAGGGCTGCTCCTCCCCTTGTATACCAGTTTCTCTACAGTAGGGGTAGGCAACCTTTGAGAGGTGGAGATCTACCTGAACAGCATTAAAGAGATCAAAGATCACCAGGCTTCAGCACCCTTTTTTTACCCCTGTTCTGAGCGGTGCTGCTTCCCGTCCTCTTCTCTGCCATGGGGGAGCAGCAGAGAGTGCAGGGGAAGGAGCAGCATGCAAGCAGGGGTCGGAAAAGCAGGGACATTTTCACAATCTACCTGTCACCTGCTGGCGGTGAACGGGTAGATTGCGGTCGACGGGCTGCTGACCCTCGCAATAGCCTAATAACCATAACACAGATGTTTCCTTTAATTCTGCATTTTACTTTCAAGAAAAGGTTTTAATCTCATTGGTTGCTAGGGGTCAAGCCAACTGGTATTTTAGATACTTAGATAATTGAGGCCCAAATATTAATTATATATCAGGTATGCTTAGGTGCAAGTCAAATTGCTAGTGCCTAAAGCTATTGAACAGCACCACTTATAGTCCTATTGGTGAAAAGAGATACTACAACCTTTCCCCCAAATTATACAGAGCCAAGAAAAAACTGTAGGCCAGGAGTTGACGTGAAGGACTTGATGTTGTTGTTTTTTTTGTTTTTTTTCTATGAAATATAATTAGTTTCTGCATTATGTATTAAAAAGACTGGCTGCACCCCCAACTGCCAGCCAATGCTATAGTGAATCAGAAACTCTGAACTTTAGCATCATGCAACAGGAAGCTCTTTTCTAATACATGGAAATGCTCCTTTACATGGGTAGCAGCCACCACCTATCACTAAATTGGAGAAAGTAGCAACGCGTTCTTTAATTCAGCATCAGAAAAAATGAATACTGGAGGGTATAGTCACAGCATCTAATAAAGGACACAACAAGTGACCTTGCTTTGAATACATTTCAGGGTTCATTCATCTATACATTTGTTGGAGGTATTTTTTCCCCTTTTCCCCAGTGAATAGTTTATACCTATATCTTTCTGAATTCATATGACTTGTGTTTGCACGAGTTCTCTAAACACAGACTCTGCAATCTGTAATCATAAAGAACATATTACCCCAACATTTCATATTCTTGGTATTGCCTGTTGTACAATGTATGTGTGTTAAAAAGTATCCTGTCATTTGTTTTCTTTGTGTTAAGGTACCTGGTGATCCCGCCAGCCACCCTGTAGATGCCACTATTTTATACTGACCACGCCAGGCATGAGAGCAAATCCATCCCAGTGTGGTCAGTTTTCTGGCTATGCTCTCTCTCTCTCTCTTATGTTTTATTACCTTTTCATGTGATAAGACTGAAGAAATTACACTTTGATATAATGTAAAGTAGTGAGTGTACAGCTTGTATAACAGTGTACATTTGTGCACCTTCCTGCCCAAGCCATTTTTCAGCTTTTAACGCTGTTACACTTTAAATGACAATTGCGTGGTCATGCTACACTGTACCCAAACACATTTTTTATCATTCTCTTTACACAAATAAAGCTTTATTTTGGTGGTATTTAATTACTGCTGGGTTTTTTATTTGTTACAAAAAAAAGAACAAAAATTGCCAGGAGTACATTTTAAGTAATTTTTCGCCTTCACTGATGTGCGCTGATGAGGCGGCACTGATAGGCTTAACTGGTGGGCATGGCATTGATGAGGTGGCACTTATGGGAACTGATTAGGTGGAACTGATAAGGCACTGATGGTCCGTGCCCTGATTACATTCCTAAATGTCCCCCTGTGAGGAGATGCCGCTGATCGGCTCTCCTCGCCACACTCTGTCAGTGTGAGGCGAAGAAAGCTGATTACCAGCATCTCCATGTTTACATGTGACCGGCTGTTATTGGACACAGCCGATCACATGGTTAAAGAGCCGCGGACAGGGCTCTTTACAGAGATCGTGGTCGCGCCGTGTCCTAGCAACGCGGCACTGCCGCAATCGCCACGATGCACGCCCCCGCAGGCATGCAAGAGCGGGCGTTCTGGGACGCCGTTGTATGACGGCGTCCCAGAATGAGAGCCGCACTGCCCCTCCATCAAGCCGTCAACCAGTTAAACACTTTTGAAAACACTCCTAAATACTGCAAAAATGCTGGCAAAAATTCTAAATATTAGCATTTTTTATCCAGATTTTTAGCAGTTTTTGAGCGTTTACTGTGCATGGAGCCTAAAGAGCTGGGGGTGGAGACTGCAGGAGGCAGAGACACAGGAGTGCACTGCTCTTCTCAGTAAAGAGATGTGCGGGGGGGGGGGGGGGCTGTCAGCACAAGTCTAACCACTGGTGTATGAGCAGGCTGTGCGCCCAAGTAGAATGCAAAGAAGAAAACTGACCAGCTGAGATAATTTGTACTTTCAGGCCTAGCATGATTTTTCATACAGGAATATTCGTTTTGGGTAATATATTCTTCAAGTGTTCTGCCACATTGGCAGCATATTTCAATTTATAGGCTGCCTAAATACAAGGCACTTTAATGTGAAACATATTGCATATTAATGCACGTAATGCGGAAGAACATAAAGGTGTGAATGGGCCCTTTTTCCAGGTGTGCTGAATCGATTGATAGAGAAACTAAGGTTAGCAGTTCCAGAGCCTTTGGGCTAGATTCAGAAAGAATCTCCGATACGTTACGCCGCTGTAACTTTGGGCGCAAGTTCTGTATTCAGAAAGAACTTGCGCCCTTAGTTACGGTGGCGTAACGTATGTGTGGCGGCGTAAGCCCGCCTAATTCAAATGGGGATGTTGGGGGCGTGTTTTATTAAAATTTTACTTGACCCCGCGTTTTTGACGTTTTTTTTGAACGGCGCATGCGCCGTCCGTAAAATATCCCAGTGTGCATTGCTCCAAATTACGTCGCAAGGACGTATTGGATTTGACGTGAACGTAAATGACGTACAGCCGTATACGCAAACGACGTAAACATTTAAAAACTCCGCGCGGGAACGACGGCCATACTTAACATTAGCTACACCACATATAGCAGGGGTGACTATACGCCGAAAAAAGCCGAATGTAAACGACGTAAAAAAATGCGCCGGCGGGACGTACGTTTCTGAATTGGCGTATCTAGCTCATTTGCATATTCCTTGCGTAACTATACAGAAGCGCCACCTAGCGGCCAGCGTGAATATGCAGCCTAAGATACGACGGTGTAAGACACTTACACCAGTCGGATCTTAGGGATATCTATGCGTAACTGATTCTATGAATCGCTGTCGTATCTTTTTTCTGAATCCGGCCCTTTACCTTTAAAAAAAAGGGGGTATGGTACTGTAGCTCCTATACTTCTATCCTGAGAGGTCAAGCATCTGTATTTTTAATATACATTATTGCATGTAATGTTGAAAGCCTGCTTTTTTTTTTTTTCAATGTTCCTGATAAATTATTAAATTGTCTTCCATGCAGGAATATATTGTGCATTAGAGAAGCGTACAATATCAAACGTATTCAGTTTGAAGAGTGCTAATTTCTAACCTAAGTACAACCCATCAGAATTCCCTATGGTGAAGTAAGCACAGTGCATGGTAGAATCTGAGGAGTTACTCTGCTCCCTGGGGAATTTATGCTGAATACTTAGATCTTTTACAGTACCTGCTTATACAAGAACTTGATCCATTACATTAAATTGAGCTTTTCTATAATTAAACCACTGAAAGCAAAGAGCCAAGCGCAGAAGAGTTGAAACTAGCCAATCACAATTAATCGTTCACTTATCAGATTTTTTTGATAAAGTAGAGAAGAAATTAGAAATCCTGTGAGATATCTAATGTTGCCCTTGCTGGTAAAAGGCAACCTCATCATCTGTGAAACACACTCGGATCACTTTTCAGAGATGCAGCATTGGCTACTGCACTTGTGAATGAGCCCTTAGTTGCATTTGACAGTGGCACCCTGAAGCCCTGTACACACGATCGAATATCTGATGGAATCTAATCCGATGGATTTTTTCCTCGGATATCCGATGAAGCTGACCTTCATCAGTCTTGCCTACACACCATCAGTCAAAAATCTGATCGTGCCAAAACGCAGTGACCAGTGTTGTTCATCTTCTTTTTAAAAAGTAACTAGTTACAATTACAAGTTACTTGACCGAAAAAGTAAGTGAATAATGCATATTTTAAAATGTTTACTAAATTATTACTAATAACATTTTAAAATATGCATTATTTGTAAAGGAATTTTGTAGTGCAGTTATACAGTATAGTGTACAGTACAGTATGTCAGGCCCAGCAAATGCAATACTGTGTACAATTATTATCATCATCATCACACTCCACCTGCCCAGCAATACTGTACAATATAGATTCAGTGTGCACTGCAGAAGTGTCACTCACACTGCACACTGAATCTATATTGTACAGTATTGCTGCCGCCTGGGCAGGTGGAGTGTGATGATGATATTAATAATTGTACACAGTACGAAATGTTCTAAAATACAGTATTACTGCCTGGGCAGGTGGAGTGTGATGATGATGATGATGATGATATTAATGTACACAGTATTGCATTTGCTGGGCCTGCCATATACTGTACTGTACACTATAATAGTGTACAGTCAGTACAGTATATGGCAGGCCCAGCAAATGCAATACTGTGTACATTAATATCATCATCATCATCATCATCATCATCACACTCCACCTGCCCAGGCAGCAATACTGTACAATATAGATTCAGTGTGCACTGCAGAAGTGTCACTCACACTGCACACTGAATCTATATTGTACAGTATTGCTGGGCAGGTGAAGTGTGATGATACTGGGCCTGCCTGGGCATGTGGAGCGGTCCCGTCAGCGGTCCGGTGGAGTGTCCCATCAGCTGTCCCCCCCCGGCCCCCCCACTCCCAATCCGATGCCGCTCGAGTCGCCTCGCCTGAGCCTCCTCACCTGCGCAGGGCCACGGCCCACGGTCGGTCGGTCGGTCGGTGTACTGCTGGGCTGGCACGGTGAGTGACAGTGGTGGAGTGGAGCATCCGCGGCGGCCGGGGGACTGGGAGATGTCGCCATGTCGGCGGCTGAGGTGACGGTGGGGAGGTGAGCCAGACTCACTCCCTCCCGACCCATCACACTACACTGCTGCGGGCGGGAGACTTCAGGCGCGTGCATGCGCCAGCGTCACAACGTCGACACATGACCCAGAGCTGGCCTGTGACCCAATCACAGGCCAGCTCCATCCCGCCCTGCCCCTGACAGAGTGAGAGTCTGCCCGGACTGCCCCCCCGCGCGCTCCTAGTAACTCGGTAACGCCGCCAATGTAATGGCAACGGCGTTGCCGATGGGGTAATAGTAATCAGGTGGATTACTAGTTACCCCTTGAAGGGCAATCGTTACGTAACAGCGTTTATTTAAACGCCGTTACTTACAACACTGGCGGTGACGTACAATAATACGACGAGCCGAAAAAATTGAAGTTTAATGCTTCCGAGCATGCGTTGACTCGATTCTGAGCATGCGTGGATTTTTCTCCGATGGAGTTCCACACAGACAATCAGATTTTTCTATCCGATGGAAAAAAAACGATGGGGCCCACACACGATCGGTTTGTCCGATGAAAACAGTCCATCGGTCTGTTTTCATCAGACAAACCGATCGTGTGTACACAGCTTTAGGGCTCTTTCACATGTTGAGTCACAGTTTTACTGCCCCCAATCCCTACCCCCTTTAGCTGCTGAGGCAGCAGCAAAAAGTGTACACATGCCGCAGCAGGAATTAAGCCCCCAGTTGCTTTGGTGGGTGCTACTGCCTGTCAGTCATGACCCACTCAAGTTAATGTGCCCACTCTGCAAGCGCCCCACAACTGCATGCTTCTGCAGAGTCCAAAGGGTTAAAGCAGGTGGTGGGAAAGTAACAAAACACTGCCTACTTTAACCCCTTGCTTGCTGTACTGCACAAGGTTGCAGGGCACTTGCAGAGTGGCCTCATTCACTTGAATGGGTCATGCTTGGCATGAACCACATCCACCAACCATAACTCTTGCCATCGGGCCTTCAGGAAAAAACTTAAGACCCACCTCTTCTGAAGGATCTGGACGACATTGGACACTAAGCGCCTTGAGGCGATTTTGTTCGCATTTGTATCGCTATACAAGTTACCCACTCACTCACTCATTCTTGCTGCGGCTGCGACATGTGTACACCCCTGGCCACTGCAGCTAAAAAGGGGTGCTGTTGGGGCGAGGGTGATAAAAACATGCCCTAACTCTGGGGTTTTACCACTCCCCAAACAGCAAATGTAAATGAACCCTTACTGTTCTGAGTCCCCTATAAACGGGCTGCTCCCCTATAAGGCTGGTTTACCTGCACCATGGCTGCAGTGTATCTGCAACTTTCCTAGGTTAGCTGCGCTTTGCCATAGACTTTCATTATATCCTGTAGGTGTGATGCACTTTCTGAAAGCGCACCAAAACTCCTGCATTGAAAAAGTGCACCAAATCTGCAGGATATAATAGAAATCTATGGCTAAGTGCAGAAACCTACAGGAAAGCAGAAGGTACACTGCACTGCACCCGTGGTGTGGGTGTGCCACAGTACATCAGTGTGAACGCAGCTCTATACTATTATGCCCAGTGTATTGCTTCACACTGATCTAAAGATGTCTTCTTTACTGGTGGTGGCACCACTCTAGAGACCGCTTGCTGGTATACGAGGTGGAGTGCAGTTAGTATCACTCCGCATAGGACAGGAGCCGGAACTACAGAGGAGGCATGGGCATATGTGGCTCTTGCTCTCTACTACAGCTCAAACTTTACAAGTAGTCCCTATGCATTGCACTTTGTTTGATGCTCTGGGATGGCGGGTCAGCAAGCCCAGAGCACGATCTTCCAGTCACCTGTCCACAAACTATTGGCAGATCGCAATCTACTGGTTGCTGACCCCCCATCCTAAAGTCCGTCTGAATTAATTTCTTGTAGAAATACAATTCACTACCTTGTGGCTAACTTAATATTTTGGCTAGAATATGTAGTGCTTGGTGCATTAACCGCTTGCCGACCAGCTGCCATCATTACACTGCGGCAGGTTGGCTCATTTCCGCGAATCATCGTAGGTGTTCGTCCGTCTCTATAACAGCTATAGCAGGTGTGCGTGTGCTGCCAAGTGGCGGGGGAGCTGATGCGCGTGATCAGTGGCCGCGATCGCTCCACAGAGAGACAGAATGTAAACAAACAGATCCCAGTTCTGACAGGGGAGTAGAGAGAGCTTGTTTGTTCCTAGTGGTTAGGAACAGTGATCTCTCTCCTCTTCCAGTCAGTCCCCTCCCCCCACAGTTAGAAACACCTCACTAGGGCACAATGAACCCCTTGATCACCCACTAGTGTTAACTCCTCCCCTGCCAGTGTCATTTATACAGTAATCAGTGCATTTTTATAGCACTGGTCGCTGTATAAATGTCACTGGTCCCAAAAAAGAGTCAAAAGTGTCGTATCTGTCTGCCACAATGTTGCAGTCCCGCTAAAAATTGCTAATCACCGCCATTGCTAGTAAAAAAAAAAACGAATAAAAATGCCTTAAATATATCCCTTACTTTGTAGACGCTATAACTTTTGCACAAACCAATCAATATACGCTCAATGAGATTTTTTTTTACCAATTTACCAAAAATATGTAGAAGAATACATATTGGCCTAAACTGATGAAGACATTTTTTTGGTATAATTTTTTGGGGGGATATTTACTAGCAAAAAGTAAAAAATATATAATTTATTTCACAACTATCTGTTCTTTTTTTGTTTATAGCGCAAAAAATAAAAACCGCAGAGGTGATCAAATACCATCAAAAGAAATCTCTATTTGTGGAAAAAAAAGGACATCAATTTTGTTTGGGTACTGCCTCGCATAACCGCGCAATTGTCAGTTAAAGTGACGCAGTGCCGTATGACAAAAAGTGGCCTCGTCATTAAGGGCTGAAGTGGTTAAGCAGACCTTTTGAAATTGTATATACTCAAGTATAAGCCTACCCACATATAAGGCGTGGCACCCAATTTTACCACAAACAAATGGGAAAACCTATTGACTCGAGTATAAGCCTAAGGTGTCCATCTGCATGCCTCACTGTGCCTCACTTTGCCTCACTGTGCCCATGCCTCACGGTGCCCATGCCTCATGGTGCCCATGCCTCACTGGGCCCATGCCTCACTGTGTCCATGCCTCACTGTGTCCATGCCTCACTGTGCCTCATTGTGTCCATGCCTCACTGTGCCCATGCCTCGACTTACGTTTAACATGGGAGTATATAGAAGGGGTGCCCGGCTTTGAAAAATTGGTGCTCCCGGCCCTAGGTCCCCCAAACAGCAAACTTTGCACACTTGTAGAGGAGACATGTGTGCCAAGTTTCGGGTCCAGGGGGCTTACGGCCGGCTGGTACCGGGTCCCCAAATTTACTGGGGAAATGACCGTCTAACATGGGAGTCTATAGAGGTTCCCGAATTAGAAAAATTGGTGCTCCCCAGCCTTGTGGGAGCAAAGCATAAGGTAAGTATCACATTATTCCTCTATCCCTAGATTTAATTGGCACTTAAAGTTCAGGAGTTAAAAAACAAAACATTTAGGCTTCATTTCCACTGGCGTTTTTACAGCCACTGTTGTTAGCCTTTTTTACAGCTTAAAAACGCCTGTCCATGTTTATTTTGTAAAAGTAAAAAAAAAAAACAACAGCTTAAAAAATGCCGTGGTAGCGTTTTTGAGCGTTTTCGCGCGTTTTTGAGCGTTTTTTAACGTCTGGCGTTTTTACAGCTCTACTCTGGAGCTTCAGAACGCCCTGGCCCTGCGTTTTTTTTACAGCTCAAAAACGCCTATGCCATTTGCAGCTCAAAAACGCCTATGTGGGCATGATGCCATAGAATAACATGGACAGGCGTTTTTAAGCTGTAAAAAACGCTCAGAAAATTGGCTGTAAAAACGCCAGTGGAAATGAAGCCTTATACTCACCTAGGCGGAATGATGCTGTATCCGTCCCCCGCTGACTCTGTAGTGAGAACTGAGCAATTAAACACAGCTGATCGCTCAGTTCTCTGCTCGCCCCTCTAGGGCTCACTGGAGTGCTGGACTGTGTAAGGGGCAGGAGGGGCCGGTCCAGGCTTCTGGGCAGATACCAACCATATGGTCTGGATCTTTTTAGAGCCTGGATCGGCTCTGTGACAGCCCTCTGTTGGCTGAAAAATGGATCACAGGAGTGTAGAACAAACTGCACTCATGTGATTTATAGAAGTATGGCCATACTTCTAGTTTAACATTTGCAGTGTGAAGAGACCCCACTGCTGCTGCCCAAAATGGGCATTTAAAGCAACTTTAAAGCGGCATTATACTCTGCTTGGACATTTTTACCTACAGGTAAGCCTATAATAAGGCATACCTGTAGGTAAAATGAATATCTCCTAAACCTACACGGTTTAGGAGATATTCACCCTGTATGCAGCCAGTGACGCCAGCAACGCATGAGCAGTGTTAGTCCGGCGTACCGCGACGCACCTAACCGGAACAGAGTGACGTCATCGCGGTTCTGGTAACTCACGTCGCCAGAGCCAGCGACCCCGGAAGAAATGGCGAGGCAACATGTCAGCCCTCTCAGCTCTTCTTTCTAAGGTAAGTATTTCCTTACTAGCACATTATGTCATTGTCTTGCTGTTTTTATTTTTTTTTCTTCAGCGGTTTACTACCGCTTTAAATCTGAACTCCAGACAAACACCTAAATACACAGGTGAAATACATACAACATAAGGGAGCTGTTTTGCCTCTCAAAGGATTTATATTTCTATCCATCCAGTTCTGACATTTACACAGTCCTGAGACATCTTATTTGCATCATGTTATATGTTGCACCACAAATACAGCGTTGGCCTTTAAATTTAAGAAGTGATTTTATTGCTTTTCCTGGCTCACAGTCCATTTATTACTTTGAGGCTTCAATAAGGTAGTGTGAAGTATAATAGTAACATGCAGGAATCCATACTGTAGCAGTCAGTCACAGTGCAGACTCCCACAGCAGCCAAACACTGAGCTGAATACAGTTGGTTGACACCCGTTTCTACACATTGCACATATTACATAGTTAGTCAGGTTGAAAAAAGACATAAGTCCATCTACTGTAGTTCAACCAAAAAAAATAAATAAATACAATCCTATATACACAATTCGTCCCCCACAATTGATTCAGACATAGGCAAAAAAAAAAAAAAAACAGCAAAGCATTATAATCTACTCTTTGTGCTGCACCATTGAATAAGCCCACTTGAACTGTGGTGGTCTTATCTCACAAACTTTGTTGCTTATTTCTCTATTTGTTGCACATGAACTTTAGGGTTGCGCAACGTGGTAGAAAGCTTAGATGGTATTATCAACAGGGTTCCATTGTAAATGAAATGTTCGTGTCTGATCTAAAGGAACGTACATGATAAAAATGGGCTGCAGTGTGGTGACTTCACTCTGTCGGGGTGGGCAGGAATGAAGCCATCTTGGCATGACAGCCAAGTGTGGCACAAAGAGATCTATTTTAGGATTGCATTACACTTCTTCAATAGCCGTTGTAAGAATGGGTGTGCCTGAAAGCATTCAGGTCACCTAGTTCAGCAGCGTGGAGCATTGCCAGGTGCTGGGAAGGGAAGAACTGCCAGCTTTTAATGTCCAAATGCTCTCAACTGATTTATATATACTGTATATAAAAAAAAAAAAACTCTAAAGAAAATTACACTTTAGCTAAGAAAAACATTTTGTAATTTGCTGTTAATAAAAAAGACCTTTACATTTCAATTTTCAGCTTCTATGATCTTCTTAAATGTACAGTGAATTATGATGTTTTCTTGGATCTATGACAACACGGGGACAATCTGTCTATTGTCAACAGAGCACCCTCAGGAATCTTATTGTTGGGTTGCCTGTTTTTTAAAAGCCTGAGTTCACAATCAGGTATTTTGTAAGATTCTTGCTTCTGCTGATGCTGCTTTTCTTATGTAACCACTTCAACCTCGGAAGAATTTACCCCCTTCCTTACCAGAGCACGTTTTGCGATTCGGCACTTTGTCGCTTTAACTGGCAATTGTCCGGTCGTGCGACGTAGCTCCCAAACAAAATTGACGTCCTTTTTTCCCCTCACAAATAGAACTTTCTTTTGGTGGTATTTGATCACCTCTGCGGTTTTTATTTTTTGCGCTATAAACAAAGAACGACCAAAAATAAATAAATAAATAAACTATGGGGCAGATTCACATAGAAATAGATGGGCGCAGCGTATGTGAGATACGCTACGCCGCTGTAACTTACTTTTGGCCGGTTCGAATCCCCAAAGAATTTGCACCGTAAGTTACGGCGGCTTAGTCTATCTCTGGCGGCGGAATTCAAATCGGCGATTAGGGGGCGTGTTTCATTTAAATGAAGCGCGTCCCCGCACCGAATGAACTGCGCATGCTCCGTTTCTAAATTTCCCGCCGTGCATTGCGCTAAATGACGTCGCAATGACGTAATTTTTTTAACTTGGACGTGAATTACCTCCATCCGGATTCACGGACGACTTACGCAAAAAAAAAAAATTCAAAATAAACGCGGGAACGATGGCCATACTTAACATGGCAGGTCTAACTATACGCGACGAAATACCAGCTTTAACTATACGCCGGAAAAAGCCGACTAGAGACGCCGTAAAAAAATGCGCCGGCCGCTCGTACGTTCATGGATCGTCGGAAATAGCTAATTGGCATACCCAACGCGGAAAACGACGTGAACGCCACCCAGCGGACGCCGAAGTATTGCATCTTAGATCCGAAGGCGTACGAGGACGTACACCTGTCGGATCTAACCCAGATGCCATCGTATCTTGGTTTGAGGATTCAAACCAAAGATACGACGCGGGTAATTTGAAAGTACGCCGGCGTATCAGTAGATACGCCGGCATACTCGCTCTGTGGATCTGCCCCTATATCTTTTTCTTTCTGCTCTAAAACACATCCAATAAAAAAATCTAATTGTATTCATCAATTTAGGTCAATATGTATTTTGCTACATATTTTTGGTAAAAATAAACCTAATAAACGTATATTGATTAGTTTGTGCAAAAGTTATAGCGTCTACAAACTATGGGATATGAAAGTGGGGTGTATTTCCGCGCCAACTGTGATAAGCAAAATTATTGTGTATAACAAAATTACTTATATTACCAAGCAGCTCCTCTGAAAACAAAATATATATGAATATATACTGTGCAATTGAATAGAAATGTGCAAGAAGGCGCTAGTGAGATAAATCACCTATTGTGAATGCTTCCTAGCAATTGAGACAACCTCACTAGGAGGATCCCAAATGGCAGGATGATACTAATAAATTAAACACTCAAATATATAAGAAACCAACATTCACCAAATCTCTAAACAAGAGATGTCCGGTGGGTGCACAATTACAATAAATATAAATCCACGAGATAATGATATGCAACAAGCTAATATACAAAATAATAAATATAAAAAGTGAAAACAATTGCTGTGCAAAACAAGGGTGCGTGTCTCTTAATTGACACAATAGATAAACACAGTTCATAAGAGATCGCCTTCACAGGATACTTCAATTAGTTTCATGCAATCAATCCTGGTGATACTGCAGCCACCACCATCTAATAGAAACTTTACCCGATGTGCTATTTACAGGGGATGCGCTTACCAGATTTTGTGGACCACTTTATTGAAAAAGTAGGTCTGCCAGGCTGAACAGGTTACAGTGCCTGTACACTATTCACCACATACTGCAATTGCCACGATATTTGTACCCATGGTATCCTTGTGTGGGTGCCTGCCCGGCACTAGGACTGCATGCGTAGCGTTAGGGACTGGGTCTGAATCGCACAGGTCACCGTGTGGTCAGATGTCCAAGTTGTAGCTGCAGAGACTGTGAGCGGGATCAGCTGGGGATCAGCTGCGGATCAGCTGGGGAACGGAAATGTCAGACTAAGCCGCCGACATATGTTTCGTGGAATCCACGTCATCCCCTGATGACGTGGATATCATTATCTCACGGATTTATATTTATTGTAATTGTGCACCCACCAGACATCTCTTGGTAGAGATTTGGTGAATGTTGGTTTCTTATATATTTGAGTGTTTAATTTATTAGTATCATCCTGCCATTTGGGATCCTCCTAGTGAGGTTGTCTCAATTGCTAAAAAGCATTCACAATAGGTGATTTATCTCACTAGCGCCCTCTTCCACATTTCTAAACTATGGGATATATTTATTATTTATTTTGAATTTTTTAGTAATGGCAGTGATCAGTGGGCCTGCGATATTGCGGAGGATAAATCGGACACCTAACACACATTTGACACTTTTTTGGGTACCAGTGACATTATTACAGTGATCAGTGCTAAAAATATGCACTGTCACTGTACTAATGACACTGGCAGGGAAGGGGTTAACATCAGTGACGATCAAAGGGTTAACTGTGTGCCTAGCTAATGTTTCAGCATAGTAGGAGAGGTGCTTTTACTAGTGGAAGGCATGGATTTGTGTTTCTGCTTTACAGAAACACAGAATCCATGCCTTTAGTACTGACAGAACATCAATCTACCTTGTTTACATGGACAGACTGCCATTTTGTTAGTATACCGAACAATTAATGGGTGGTGGAAGACATCGGGTCATCTGCTCCTGCTGTGTAAAATCACATTAGGAGCGAGCCGCCGGAGGGGCGCACTCGTGGCCAAAATCCTGAAGTGCAGAACCTTGTATATATACGTGATTCTGCGCAGCGCAGCCGCCCTGTAGCAGTAAATGTACTGCGGGGCGGTCGGCAAGTGGGTAAATTGATCTGAAAATGTATATTTATTAATATTATTTATTACTGTTTTTTGCTGCCAAAAAAAAGTGTCACCTGTTTCACATGACAGTGGTGGGCCTAGCAACTGTCTGCTTGGCCCATCGTCACATACTACTGCATACAGTATCTGGATGCACTTGGAATCTTTTGGTAGTGGCCACAGAAGAAGGAGCAGTGAGAAAGGTGACACAGTTTTTCTTATCTAGGTAAAAAATAATTATTACATAATAAACATTGATCAATAATCACCTTCGTTTCAATAATTTGTATTGGATGGAAAGGGTTTGAACTCAAGTTTTAATACATTTTTGTTCTCAGGAGATAAAAATGTATTTTTTTGCTTGTCCAGGTGACAGGTCTCAGACAAAAGAGGAATTTATAGAATGCACATAACTGCTTTCATTTGTCATACTTGTAATAAATGAATAAATAAAAGCCGTCCACAGATTTTACCTTTACCCCTTTCTGAATATGGACTTTAAGTGTTAAGGGATTACCTGAGGGGTTGAGTTAAGTTTTATGGAAGTGTAGTCTTTGTAACCAATTATTCTGGGATTGTCTCCTTTCGCCACTGAGGTTTCACTTGCTCACCTCTAATTCACTATTGTGTCCTGTAGGGATGTAAGGGCTGTCAGGAGCAGCCACAGAGCAGCAGGGGACCTGAAAGTGTTGGTTGTAAAAAGTCCATTGCTCTGCAAAAGAGGAAATGCAGGGTAGTGGAACAGGTGCACATAAAACCTCTTCTTTTGCCTTCTTTCTTTTTAAAAAAAAAAATTTTGTAACTGTAGCGCTCACCCCCGAAGGAGCCGCTGGTTTGTTTTTGGGATCGGCATATTGAGTCACCTTGATATGGCCCAGGGGTGCAGTGGCAAAAAGCAAACAGTGAGCGAAGGTCCAGACAGTGAATAAAGGGTTTTTTCAATGCTTTATTTTCCAGGCCAACATCAACATAAATTGGGAATGACAAGGTTGATGAAGAGAGAGAGAGAGGAGAGAACTTTGCGGTATCAGGCCTGGATATTAAATGGAGCAGTCAGTACTGCTCTGCATAGTACCAATTTGTAACTCATCACCACTCCATCTGAGTGGGTAAAGTGCCCCCGGACAGACCCCTTTGTATAAGTCTGGCAGCCAAGGTGTCACTTAGGATTTTTGGGAGGATGCAGGCCTGTCTCACAGGCCAATTACAATAACTGAGCTAGGTAGATAAATGAAGCAAATCCTCCCAGTAGATTTCTGCATTGGTCACCAGATGACAGCAAACATACCTGTCAGTACTCTGGTCACCGGATCCACAATTGGTTTGTTCAGGCACTGCTGGACGACCTGCTTCCGGGTCCTCCTCAAACCGACTCCCCAATCGTATGGCACCCGGCCTGGGATCCTTTCAGTAGAACCGGGGCACCCAGCAAGTCACTGGGGTCCCCTTGTACCTCCGGATGAGGGTTTTCGTAGACTGCAACTTTGGCCAGGTGGGCCCCGCCGGCGGGGTCCATGGATGCGTGCACCCTGAAGGTGGATGCCGAACCTGGAACGGGGACCCCACAAAGATTTTAGAACACATGACACTTGTCACAGATATACCCTTCCCCAGCATCCTTGCGATGAGAAACTTCTCTAATTGGCTGCTGGGGAAAACTTGCTCTGCCAGAACCCCTGTGGTGTCAACTGCTGGCCAGGGACGATATTGCATCCCTGGACCACAGACTGACCCAGTGGACATTTCTGGAATGACAGGAGTCCCAAATTTAAACAAATAGTGAATGGGAGCAAGGTAACTCTCCCATTCCCCACTAACTTTAGCGTAGTGCCCATACTGAAAGTAAGGGGGCGCTACATAACATAGTGACAGATTCACAAACACAAGACATTATTTTAAGGTTTACGTTAATGTAAGCCAGGGCAAAGAAATTCAGTACATCTCTGTAATACATGCACATTCCATGAAAGACCCTTCAAGTACAGAAAATACCCATTGATCTGGGTATGTACCCAGCTCTTAAAACTGGGGAAGGATTCACGCTGATAGGATTTAATGCTTGTTTCAGTGTAGGGTGCAGTAGTGTATTTGTTTTGTTGATGCCCTAGGCCTGACTAATTTAAATATGACCCACCCCTTCCTGTCAAGGCCACACCCCTTGCTGTTTAAGACCCACCCTGACATTTTTGTGTGGGGACACTAGTTCTGAGGGCTGGGGGGGGGGGCAATGGATTCTCTTAATTTGCATAGATTTCCTCTCTTTTCCTGTTTGGCTATGGGGCAGGAAGTGAAGGGAAATCTCTGCAATGGGACAGGGATGCTAAAAAATAAACCAACAGGGGCTATAACCCTCCCTTACTCTATCCAAAATGGAAAAAAAAGTGTTGCCTATAGTTCTACTTTAAGCACAAATTTCTGATAATTTTATGGAAAGGACCAAGAAGATATAACCATGCCAATGGTACAGAAGAAAACGTTAAGCACAGTGAGGAAGATTTGTGGTCCAGGATCATGGGACAGTCAAAATTAGAAGCAGAACCCCCCACAGTTGCGGAATGCCAGCCGCCCGCATACCAGATGCAGTGTGGTCACTTTATGGGGGTGCTAGACTAATTTGCCTCTCAGCCCAGTCTTCCCCATAAGACTGGCACTACTCTAACAGTGTAGCACAAGCCGGCGGGGACTCTTTCCCTGCTGCCCCCCTACAAAGTGCTGCCCTAGGCCTGGGCCTTGTTGGCCTAGGCTAGGATACAGCATTGATAGGGTGCCTCACTTCCTGCGCATATAGACAATGGCTATTAGCTGCCAGAGGAGCCTCTGACAGGGCTTTAAAAACATCCTGAACTCTTACAGCTGCAATGAAAGTAGGGATCGACCGATATCGTTTTTTCGGTGCCGTTACGATACTGATATTTCGGCCACCTCTTCTGCCGATAGCCGATATTTTTTGCCAAAACTTCGTGAATTTTTAAAAAAAAATTACACTGTCATTCTACCATTTGTTTGTTTTTCTATCACTGTCCCCAGACCCCTCCTCTGCACTTCAAAGTATTTAAACCATCAAGCTCTGCATTTTTGAATACTTTATTTTTAAAAACTGGCGTCTTTAAGATGCCAGTAATCCAGGAAGTGATATCACGACATTGCTTTCGGATTACTAGATCCAAAACCCGAACAAAGCATCGGCTTTGTTCAGGTCTTCGGCCAGCCAGCCCGGGCGAGCGGCGGAATGGGGGTGGGAGGGGGTTAACGTCCCCGCCCACTGCTTGTAATAACAGCTGAGCAGCTGCCAAGCTTTAGGTGATGCCTATTAGTCTCTTGTTTGGTCAGATTTAAGTGAGTTATTCCTAAGAATTACAGACCTACAGTATAGAACGCCAAGTTTCCTTGCAAATAATGGTACCACTTTCAGCACCTTTTTTCTGAAAGAATCATACCGCCAGGGAGGTTAAGGAAACTTTCCAACTTAGGAACAGGTAGAGAAGCTCGGACCAAAAACTAACAGCATTACAATGCCTGTGTCAAGACTGTATTTAAAAAAAGGATAGAGGCTCTGATAACCCCACCTATCCATATGAAGAGAGCAAATACTGTACAGTTAGAATCCAGAATAATGTGAAATGTAATTTATTTATTTTTACTTATTTTTACCCAAAAACAAAATTCTTAGTTTTGGACAGAATAGGTCTTGAAAATATAAAAATTCTTCAGACCAATCCTTGTCACTGACACCATAGATCAGGGACTGAGCTATAGGGAAAACTTTCATACAGCCATGTGAGGTCTCTGGCTTTCTTGACAGCTAAGCACACGGACTATACCCATCAGTGATGCTTTTAGTTGTCAAGCTAGTCAGAAATATCAAAACATTTTAAATAGTAGTGGAAAAGCATCCGTGATATGACAAACAGCTCGAAAAATATTTATATATCAGCAAACCAAGCCAGCGTGTCATATCTCCCGGGCAAAACAGAAATTTAATACCATGAGTGAAGAATGGTAAAATACACTGAGAGCAGTGCATTTCTGATGTAGAAGAATCAGATCAGCTTGTTTTCTATGCGCTTATAAAGAAAATGCTGAGGAGTGAGAATTTTAAATGGTATAATCCCTTCTTTTTTTATGAAAGTGCAACTTTACTCAACAAATAAAAATTGGTGAACTGGAAAAAAATGTAATACAGAAGAGACATGCTATGTCTCTTCTGTATTAAAGTGCTCTTACCTGCCTGTTCTTAATGAACACTGAACTGGGAGCTTGTGTACAATTATGGCACCTGCCGATATGAATGAATTCCCACACATGTGTGGGAGTGATACAATCTTGACCCAGACAGAAATCGAAACCTGAAAGAAGAACAGCTGAGGATGTCAGTGGCCGGCGAGGGAGCTCATGGACTCTGCATCACTGGGGTGGAGGTGAATATAGTTACACATACACTTTATTATAATGTCTACATGAGTATTTTAATTACATTTGCTTATCTGTTTAAAATTGGATTTAAAATGATTTCACAAGTGAGTATGTTGCCTAAAGCAATCAATCATACACTTGTCTTAAAGTGTATCTCTTTAGAAAAAAAAAAAATGTTCTACATACATGCAGTATATTCACATTTCCCCATGTTTCGTCTCTTTAAAAAGTTAAAAGTACATACATTTTTTAGATTTACTGGTAATATTGTGAGTTCCCGAACAATGTCCTGTTGTAGGCTGACAAGCCTGCCCTTCTAAACTGTTAGCAAGCAGTATTGTTAGCCTTGAGTTCTCTCCTGCTGGACTGCAGAACTCCTTCTCCTTTCCTCACCTCCAAAACATATGGGAGCTTTGTTATGTAGTACAGTAGAGCAGAACTTAGGTAGGATTGAAAACATTGCTTGGGGATTAAATGCAGTGGATGCATTGCTGTCAGCTCACTAGGTAAGAAGAAACTCACTGTATTTTTATCAAACAGACACTTTTCTATACTTGCAATATTTAAGGAGTCAAGCAGACAGGGATGTTGGCATGAATGTCAGGTCACCTGTAGCCAGGTGACAAGTGCACCCCGTTGGAGTCAGGGGTGCACCACAAGGTAGTGAACCCTATAGCAGACTGCTGCGGATGGACCACAGAGTGGATATGGAGGTGAGGTTCACTGGGGCACAAACAGGGACCCTACAGGAAACTTGAGCCCAAGATTCCCCAGGGCGCAGAATCTAAGATCCAGTTGGTATTTACCAGAGCCTCTAGTGGTGAGGATGGCCTTTGCTGCAACTGGATCCAGGTCGCGGCCCCCAGAGTCCCCTAGGTCACGCTCCGTAGGGAGAGAGGGGAAGCAGCCACTCAGCACACAAGGGATAGTGAAGGGTAAGCCGATTTCGGGGCAACAAGCAGACGAGAATAACCAAGGGACAGGTCAAGGGTCAGGGTCACAGGCAAACAGGAGTAGTCGGAGACAAGCCAAAGTCAGTACACAGAGATAATGTAGCACATGGTAAGCAGGAACACAATACTAACAAACAACGTTGATCAGCAAAGCAGACCAGCAGTGTAGTGGTTAATATAGAGTTCCTGGGATGGCCTGGGTGGAGCCATACAGGGAGGAGAGATGATAAAGGCAGCCAGATAAGAGAGTCTGGCCTCTAATGAACACATGGAGAGACAGGCAAGCTGCCAGACATTATTGCATATCTATGACAATGAATTGTTACACTCCCTTTAACCAATAAAGGGTCCCTGACTTTCTTATAATTGCAAGCCTACCCATAATAAAGTTAATTTAAGCACCACAAGTCAAAAATTCTATTTAATTCACGTTTATTATTCAAAAACAAGCTCACCCATCCATCCATGCCTCCATGCATATTTTTTTTAAGATGAAAAACACTCCCTAGCATTTGATTCATGTAGCATTTACTTCCTGCAATCCATATGTCTTTAGTTCAGGCACACAGACAGGATGGTGTGCTTATCTGATAAAACCCATCCCCTACTGGAGACTCCTGGGATGTATGAAACCATTTGCCTAGGCTAGAAACTAGGAAATAATTGAAGAAAAAAAAAGCCTTAAACAAGTAAATATACTTTCCTATGTATTTACTAAAGCATCCCATTGGACATTGGGCATCCCAGTTGAAAGGCTCCCCTCACCTCCTGTTCTGGTTGAGAGTTGTGAAAAATTGGACTTCTTACCAATTTATTTACCAGTGACAATGGTCACCAGGACAAACAGTGATGGTGAATCACAACAAAAGCAATAAATACTAAAACTAGAAGAAAAAAACAACAACTTGTGTATAGATAAATTTTAAGGAATGTGTGAAGAAAATGATGAAGCTCTAACCTCAGAGCTGGAAGTAAGCATACAGGTTCTTTAGCTCCTGGAAAACTCTGGGGAGGGTCCCAGCTGAGCTTAAAGTGGATGTGACTTCTTACCTCTTTTCCCATGCAAGCCAGCAAGTTGAGAGGGGCCGAAAATGACTTCTCAACAGGCGGGGCCTCTAATAATTTGGGGGGCCCTCCGCAGCTTTGCGGGGCCCTAAGCGGCTTGCATAGTGAGCCTATAGGGCGGATCGGCCCTGCCTATACCCAGTGAAGCAAACAGCTTTGTGGCTCTGTGCAGCAGAGGCAGGAAACAACATGCAAAAATGAAACTAGAAACTACAGGTACATTATATGATTGATTTTTATCTATTTGTAATCGTTTTTAAAAGGAATCAGTAAACAGTCATTTCAGAACTTTTTTTTTTTTTTATTTACAACTCCTTTTTATAACCACCCACTAGCACAACCCTGTCTAGCTTCCAAGCCACTTGTAAAGCATCATCTCTCTCCACAATACCTGGCTCTTTGACCTCTGTATGAATGAATCTGGACTTTTTCCCAGTATGTCTAAAAATCTTTTACCGAAACATTGGAAATGTATCCTTTTGAGAACAACTCACACTAACCAGCCACAATCTAAATAAATATCACTGTGAATCTATCTACACATGTCCTGAATAATGCCTAGTTTCCACTGAGCAGATCGGTTCGGTACGGTTCAGTACGGTACGCTATTTTGGGTGTTTCCATTATGAAAGCGTGCCATAAAAAAGGATCTTAACCTTGCAATAACAGAAGAAAATTGGAAAACTATAGCTGTACTGTATATATCACAGTCCATAGATGATCTTTGAACATGAACATACAAAAAAGTTATAGAACTCTAACCTTACTACACACCCAATATATACTGGACAGGAGAGAGAGAGTTTTTACACATATGGTGACCAAACCTTCTCATGTGAATGAAGGATTGTAACAATGGAACTGCTGCAGACACCGGTAAAGGGTCAGACCATACCCATAGGTGATATAGTAAAAAAAAGGGGGGGGGATGCTGCACTGTTCCCAATACAAATTACAGTGCCACTAGGCTAAAGTAAAAAAATGAAAAATAATTAAGGAATAGCATAAATAAAGGTGAATACAGACTGGGATAATCATAAACTGCAAAGTAAAACATCCAGACATAAAAAGTGCTATGTGCATAACTTCTAAGTGTACACACCTAGTGCAATCATATAGATAAAGTGCAACAAACACTAATGTTGTACCTTCATTAAAGCGGTGGTTCACCCTAAATAACAAGTTTCTACCATAAAATCCAGCATACTAGCGTGAGCTACAGTATGCCTTTATTTATTTTTTTGGCGCCGTACTCACAGTTTAATCCCATAGTTAAGTTTCAGACTCTCCGCGGGGAATGGGCGTTCCTATGCAGAGGGGAACATGATTGACGGCCGGTTATGGCGCGTCACGCTTCCCGAAAATAGCCGGAGTAGGACTCGGCTCTTCACGGCGCTATACAGCGCCTGCGCACAGACTAGGAGCTGACTGCGCAGGCGCCGTGAAGAGCCAAGTCCTATTTCGGCTATTTTCGGGAAGTGTGACGCGCCATAGCCGGCCGTCAATCATGTTCCCCTCTGCATAGGAACGCCTACTCCTCGCGGGGAGTCTGAAACTTAACTACGGGATTAAACTGTGAGTACGGCGCAAAAAATAAAATAAAGGCATACTGTAGCTCGCGCTAGTATGCTGGATGACATGGTAGAAAATTGTTTTTTTTTATGGTGAACCCCCGCTTTAAATGTAACCATATTGCTACACTTAGAGGTGCCGCTCTTTTCGTTTATACTCTGTAGCTCCTGCTGGATTTTTCTTCTAATCCCCTTGTAAAGGCTTCCATTTGTGGATGGACATTTTATGGTTACACAACCTGATCACATTGTTATAATCTTTTTATATGGACTGCAAACTGAAGGACTTATGAATAAATGGTTGTGGAACAAATCATTTGAGTTTCCATTATTTCTTATGGGAAACTTTGCTTTGATATACAAGTGCTTTGGATTACAAGCATGTTTCTGAAACGAATTATGCTGGCAATCCAAGGTTTTACTGTACTAGGAAAAGTAGAATAACATTTTCTTTATATTTTCTTGTAGTCCAGCCAAACATGGCTGGGGTAAAAGGCTTCACAATAACCAGCAGCATCCAGAAGATGGCGTAATATGGAAATCATTATAAAATCTGCTTATTTGTAAAAGTAAACACAACAACATCATGCTGTAATACAAAATAAATCTCTTTACAGCATTTATTTCCCAATTAGCGGAGGAGATGTTCATTACATATAGCAAGCATGCTAATCCGATAAAATATTTGTGGCAAGAGCACATTGATTATGTGCTCGTCAGATAACCAAAACATTGTTGGTAGCGACGTTAGATTAGACACTGAAATGCATTGCAGAAACAAAGTAATGAAGCGGGCGTAAAAACATCTGCTGCATCTGTAGAAAGTGGTGCAATCATTCTTTATTTAATTAGTTCGACAGAACAGTTCTAATTTTAAAAACCATTATAGTAATTTAATTAATTTGTCATAGCACAGAGTGGAAAACACTTTCTATACATAAATAGATGCCGGAATTAATAAAGTGTGTACCATAGACAAACCACTATTTATAAAATATTTATTTTTTATTGCTGAATAATTTATTCTCTAATATTGATTTTTTTCCTGAACAATATAAAGACAGGCTTTGCATCCTTTTGCATATCTCTTAATCACAAGCAATTTATTTGAAGGTTATTTTCTTGGTGCGTTATAAAAAAAGACTAAGCAACCTGTGGCCTACTAGTTGTTGAAGAACTACAGGTGTTAAAATATTGTGCTGGCCAGGGTCGATGTAAAAACCTCCAGGAGAAGAGTGTTTTTACAAATCTCACTATGGCCAGCTAACCAGTGACATGGTGATAATATTAGCACCTGTTAGTGGTGGGCATAGAAATCAGAAAGCTCTTGTATTAAGATCACTCTCATGACCCGTACACATGATCGGGATTCCCTGAGGTAAAAAGTCCAGGGGGAAAACCGAGAACCTGCTCGGTCACTTTCCCCGTGTACTCACCAGAGGTTCTCGTCACGAAAACTGTGGTGAGAGCTTTGGCCCGGGTAACCCGACCGTGTTTATGCTCCACCGCAGTGTTTTCCATAGGGAAACTGCCGGGAAAAAGACCGCCAGGAAACGCGACAGGAAAAAAGAAAACATGTTCTAATTTTTTCTGCCGCGATTCCCGGCAGTTTTCTTGTCGGGAAAACTGCCATGGAGCATACACATGGCCAGTTTTCCCGGCCAAAAGTGAACATAACAGTTGCCCCATATGCCAGCCTTATAACTCAAAGACTAACCCTTATTAGGGAGCTGAAATCAATAAAAAAAGTAAGGTACTATCCACTTCGACTAAAAAATGTGTTTAGTGAAATCCGTGTGGTATGCTCTATTGTACCAAACCTCTATATACTTGAATTACTTTTTTTTTAGGGTACATGGACATTCCGTAACAACATGACATATAGTGTTATGTAATATCAATATCAACAAAATATACAAATGTTAAATAAAAAAGTGAAAAAATTAGCAAATGTGCAAAAAAATTAAAAAAATATACAAAACTTTCAAAGTTCTTCAATAAAGTCCAGTGTTCCTTCAAACACTTATTCACATCCACCGTGCTTGTGTATAAATGATCTTGAAAAACAAACAACCAGTGCTCCACTTGTGATAATGCTCGGAATCAATTCAACGGCCAGCGTAAATATTTCACCCAAGATACGATGGCGTAGGAGACTTACGCCGCTCGTATCTTGGCCAAATCTATGCGTAACTGATTCTAAGAATCAGGCGCATAGATACGACGGCTCACATTCGGACTTACGACGGTGTACGTGGAGATACGCCATCGTAAGTCCGCTGTGAATCTGGCCCATACTATTTACTCACCAGTGCCCTATAGTGCCGCGTACACACAATCGGGCATTCCGACATTGTTTGCTCAAACTTGTCTTGCATACGCACGGTCACACAAATGTTGTCGGAAATTCCGGACGTCAAGAACGCGGTCATGTACAACACCACGACGAGCCGAGAAAAATGAAGTTCAATGATTCTGAGCATGCGTCAAATTGATTCCGAGCAAGCATAGGAATTGGCTACAGGCGATCGGAATTTCCGACAAGAACTTTTGTTGTTGGAAAAATTAGGAACCATCCGGAAATTCCGACAGCAAATGTCCGATGGAGTATACACACGGTCGGATTTTCCGACAACAAGCTCAAATCGAACATTTGTTGTCAGAAATTCTGACCGTGTGTACGCAGCAGTATTAAAGCAGTGCGACCAGATGTAGTAGTCAATCCTTTTCCTGCATCAACCACACACTCCAATATGTATATTCTCCTATCAAATGTTTAGCATGAATCACCATAAGAGAAATGACAGAATGATCGCACAATACTGTTTATTAAAACAATTTCTTAAAACCATGCCCAATCAATTGCACTTACATTAGAGAGTGCACCAGCTCGATTATTTCGTGTGAATGTGCTCAAAATTAGCTGAATAATTCAACCACACCACCGTTACCTTCCAGACCGTTACCTTTCCTTGGGTTTAGATAAACATTATTGTTTTTCCTATGTCATCTTTTAATTTTTTTTATTGAAAAATTATATCTTGTTGTCTACACCCAAAGCCTAGTACGCATGGGCCAAATGTTGGGAGGCATCGGGCGGTTCAATAGAGACCGGCTGACATTCAGCCCGTGTGTACTGCAGCCGGTCGGACAGAAGTCAGCCTTTCGACTGGCTTCTGTCAATGGGGCATGATCGAAAAAGGACTGCAGATTGGCCCCTGATCATCGCTCTCAGCCAATGCCTGAGAGCACTGACCGGAGTGTTCTGCCGGGGGGAAACAGGATAGATCGCTATACTAACTGGGTTGAACGAAAAAAATTCAATAAATACTAGTGTGTACTAGGCTTATAGGATAGCTAATATGATCTTTTGCTCTCTGGTGCCTTTACCCAGTATAATATGCAGCAAAGACAGAATTAACCCCCCTGGCAGTATTCCCGAGTCTGGCTCGGGGTGGAATTTCAGAACCAAAAGCGGTTACCCCGAGCCAGACTCGGGATCGCCTCGCAGCATCCACAGGCAGGGAATTACTTACCTTGTCCCTGGATCCTGCGATGTCTCTCCGCTATGTGATCGAGCTGTGTCTCGCTCGATTCGCACAGTGCCCGTGTGCCGCGGAGCTCCATTCCCTGCGACGTTACGACACACGGGGCGGAAATCGTCGCCAAATTAAAAAAAGTAAATAAACACATTACATACAGTATACTGTAATCTTATAGATTACAGTACTGTATGAAATAAATACACCCCCCCCCCCTCTTGTCCCTAGTGGTCTGCCCAGTGTCCTGCATGTACTTTTATATAATAAAAACTGTTCTTTCTGCCTGGAAACTGGAGATTGTCCATAGCAACCAAAAAGTGTCCCTTTATGTCAAAAGTGGTTTTAGACCAGCTAGAAAACAGCGATAATAAATTATAATCACTTGCAGAATTGAGCGATAGCGATTTGTGGGGAAATTTGTCATCAAACACTAAATCTAATGACAGTGACAATTCTGTGACTGAGCAAATTTCAGTGTTTTTGAGTTGATTACATTATTGAATAATTTGTATTATAATTATATTATTATTTGTTATAATTATTTATAGTTATTTATTATATTATAATTTCTGATTTTGTTTTTCAAACTTTATCATACCTGAGATGTCTACTAGACTCTTGTTTGGTCAGATTTAAGTGAGTTATTCCTAAGAATTGCAGGCCTACAATGTAAAATGCCAAATTTCCATGCAAAATAATGGTACCGCTTTCAGCACCTAAAATCTGAAATAATCATACCACCAGGGAGGTTAAAGTGGTTCTAAAGGCTTAAGGATTTTTGCCTTAATGTATTCTCTGCATTAAGGGTAAAAACCCTTCTGTGCTGCAGGAGCCCCACCTCCCCCCCTTATACTTAACCTAAGCCCGATCACCATAGAGCACTGTGCTGGAGAGCAGTGGCTCTCCCCACTTTTGCCCTCCTCACGGAACAGATTGATTGCTGCTATCAATTAAATTCTGTAATGAGGGAGCAGGGCTGAGCCGAGCTGCGCTATTTGTGTCTATAGACACAGGCAGCGCAGCTCAGGATTTAGCCTGCACAACTTCCCCTGATAGGAAGTAGCTTCCTATGGGGGCTCTCGCCGAACAGGAGGAGCCAGGAGCATCAGCAGGGGAGGTAAGTATGACATGTTTATTATAAAAAAAAAATAAGTGATCAGCTCTTTCTTCTGCCATGACTTTAAGAGACACAGCACAGAGAACAAGAGAGCCTGAGCTGCATGCTTCACTTTCTCTGCCTGTCCCCTGCTCAGCCCAGAGTAAGAGGGAGGGGGAGGTTTGTTAACTCTGCAGGCTCTGCTTCTGTAATGTAATCAATGCATGGAAAGAGAGAGGGATGTAGGTTCTCTGTTACAGCTCACATGCCGTACACCAGGTTAGACCTGGCACGGATCTGCAGCAGTTTTCTAAGTGGAATTTTGCTGTATCCCCCCTTTTAAGTCAGACCCTGTGCCAGTTTCTATTTCTCTCTAAAATGGAATGAAGCAGACAGATCTGTGAAGATTAGTTAATTCCCTGGAGTATGTCTTCCACCATTTGAGCAACTGGTAGTATAGGTTGCCCATACAAACTTAAAATAGTCATAATTATGGCTGCAACTTTTTTATTAAATCCCATAGCAAATACATTTTCCACCCCCTGCCACCAACTTTATATCCCTTTTTTTAATTGACACAATTTTACTTTTTGTTTTAGCATATGTATACTATTACTTAAATTCTTCATAATGTAACAAATATGCATTTGCTATTGTTTGGATAAATTACTATCAGTATAGGCAATGCCAATGCTCTTCTGTATTTTTTTTTGTGAACCCTATAGTATTTGCTCTGGCATGGCTGTATGTTTCCTTTTGAGTTTTGCTGTATACAAAAAGGTAGGGATCAGAAGCTCCTTAACCTCCCTGGCGGTATGATTCTGTCTGGAATTACGTACCAAAAGCGGTACAATTATTTGCAAGGAAATTTGGCGTTTTATACTGTAGGCCTGTAATTCTTAGGAATAACTCACTTAAATCTGACCAAACAAGAATCTAATAGGCATCCCGGGTATGACATTTTTTTAAAAACAAAATGATAAATTATAATATAATAAATAATTATAAATAATTATAACAAATAATAATATAATTTGAATAAAAATTATTCAATAATGTAATCAACTCAAAATCACAGAAATTTGCTCAGTTGCAGAATTGTCGCCGTCATTATTTTTTTTTTTTTATGTTGAATTTCCCCACAAGTCGCTATCGCACAATTCTGCAAGTGATTATAATTTATTATCGCTGTTTTCTAGCTGATCTAAAACCATTTTTGACATAAAGGGACACTTTTGGTTGCTATGGACAATCTACAATTTGCAGGCAGAAAAAAAAGGTTTTTATTATATAACTGAACATGCATGACACAGGACAGACCACTAGGGACAAGGGGGGTGCATTTTTTTTACATACAGTACTGTAATCTATAAGATTACAGTATACTGTATGTAAGGTGTTTGTTTACTTTTTGAATTTGGCGCCGATCTCCGCTCCCGTGCGTCGTAACGTCGCAGGGAATGGAGATCGGCGGCACAGGAGGACGCTGTGTGAATCGAGCGAGGTCCCGCTCGCTCACACAGCGCGGTGGCATCGCTGGATCCAGGAGAAGGTATAGCATAGCTTACCCCGAGCGTGACTCGGGGATACCGATCGCAGCAGAAAAAATCAACCCCGAGTCACGCTCGGGGATACCGCCAGGGGGGTTAAAAGATGGCTGGTCACTGGTTGCCTGTGCCTGGGTTGTGTGTATATAGGATAATTATGAACTGCCCAGATGATTGCAGAAAATGTAGGTACTGAGAATTATATACTATATACTAATAATAAATATATACTATTTATCTCCAGTATATTCAGCTTCCTCCAGCACAAACTTGATTCTTGATCTTACTCTCCAGCACTCCTCTTGAATATTGATCTCTCTCAGAACCAGCTAGCACTGATGTGTAGGCCTGACATTGGCTCAGCCAGGCCCAAAATCAATGCCCTTTACAGGCAGGGACTGCTGGCCCCTATGGTGTAGCAAAAAATAGGTAGTGCTAGTGCTAGCTGTCCACCTGGCTACTGAACCCAGTACCACATCTTCAGGCCCTGCCAGCCCTCCTGGCTGCAGCTACCTCTCTCCACTGTATGTGACACCACAGTCCACTCCAATGGCTCTGCACCCATGCCAGACCGTACTCTCCCATTCCTCTCAGGCATGCCTCCCTAGTCCTCCTGACTGGGTGTCACTTACCAGTCCTCCTGTTAGTACTCTCCTGCTGTTCTCTCCTTGTTCCTGTGCCTCTTGTCCAGGACACTTCCTTGGGTTATGAGAAGGTCCTGTCCGCACCTGAGTCCAGGCCCAAGGTCACCCCCCCAGACTGGGTAGCTGGGGGGGTGAGAGAAAGCCTATTGAGGGGGGAGGGGGCAAGCAGGAGTGTCAGGACGCTCACTAACACACCGCTCCTTTCTCTATCTGCAAAGTAGAGAGTGTCCTCACACTCCTGCTCGCCCCCTCCCCCCTCAAGAGGCTTTCTTCACACCAGGAAGAAAGCCTTGCATTACGGTGTGTAGTTACAGACAGAAGAACATGAAGTGAGGATTTCTCAGAAGAAATAAGGACATTTAAAAGCAAAATCGAAGGATGAGGTAAGTGAAGGAGGACTGCACTAAGGTTAAGGAAGCTATTTAGGGAATTTTTTTTTTACCTTTGCAAACCCTTTAATGAATCTCGATCAGACTGAATATCAGTTTTTGTGATGTTTTTGGGCTTTAATTCAATATCTAAAAAATGATATATCAAGTAACTAAAAGGTATAAGTTATATTATAATTACTTTAATGTAAACATTACAATAACATCTTAAAAAAAATTCTTACATGGTCGTGGAATTTATTGCATTATTCAGACAAGACTAGGATTTGGTGCTCGGCTGCCCGAGGGCCCCTTTTTGAATATATGGTCATGAGAGTTTTGCAGAGTATGCTGACTTCTAGTATCCCAGCAACTGAAGACCTGTTATTATTCATGTATGATTATACAGTCTTTTACTTCCATAGTACATTGTAAAAAAAGGAACCTTAGATTGTTCCTACATATTGTAAGGAGTTAGGCGCTTAACCTGTTTTGACAAAACAACATTGCTAGGTTTCATAGGTGACTTTCCCCCCTGATGCCATGTTGATATTTAGTTTTTTGTTCTAAAATAATTCTAATTAATTCTAAATGCCATAAATTGCCGACAGTGAGAAAAATGGTAAAATACGACAGTGAAAATTGAGCTGCCACTCGTGGTGAGGAATTGAATAAGCATCCCTGGAATGTATTAGGGGAATCAGATTACAATGGAAGAAATAGATTCAGCAGCGGCCCTCAGAGGTATAAAAAAATAATAAGAAGAGGAAATCAGAACAAAAATATATTGATAAATGGAGCTAAGGAAGAGACGTTTGGGAAATCATGCGAATGGAGGAATTGGGTTCAAAATATATCTGGTTATTACATGTGATAAATGTTCCCACTTGTGCTACCCCTGGCACTGGATGTGAGATGAAATATATGCACAGCGTTAATGATCATCATATCTAGTGGGTATACACTAAAGAGCTGCAACCTTTCATTTGTAGATTTATTTAAAAAGCTTTTGCCCTTGAGTAGATGTGTTTTGGATTTAGAACGCTTTATAATGTTAGGCTGAGTAGTTATAACGCAGCATTGGTATGTCACTCTAGCATTATGTGTCCAATATCAGTCACTGCATGCTGAGGTTCATTCCATTCATCAACATTCAATTTAAGGAAGACAAATAATGATGGACTTGGAGAGGGAGATTCTTCAGTGCTACATTTAGCCAGAAGACAAATGAAAATAAAATGTGTCCCCAGTTTTACTTTTATTTTTTTCAAACTCATTTAAAATTGATTAGATCTACATCTCAACATAAATGTATTGCCTTGTGTGCAGTATCTGTTCAAGGGGGATACTACTTTTTTGTTTGACATTTATTCTACATAATCAAAAGCACTCTGGTGAGCTTCATAACTGTGACTGGGGCCTGCGGAGTGTGCGTGTGAAAGTGAACGAGTACGCATACAAACATGCTTGGCCTATTGCTGTACAGGCTGCTGAAATTACATTACAGTCAACCATGGAATCTGTTCCTTTGATCTAAACTAGGGGCCAAGTATAATTGCTAAATGGCTCTAATCTTTATGTCTGCTGAAGCTGCAAAAGGAATCTCTGTAATTACTAGTTTCCTTACTTTCAAGATGGCACTGAACTTGAGCCTACAACAGTATATGCCATTGAAACATCAAAAAGAGGGAGCATGGTAACCAACACATAATAATGTGGCAAGAGCCAGGGATAGGCTTGCCACCTATTCATCAAGTCAATTCCGAACACTTTAGCAGCACACAGAAATATTTTTTATAGTACAAACTATACATATATTTTACAATAAAATAACATTTCTGATAATATGAAGTTAATCACAAGAGTGATTACATCAGAGTCTGCAGAGTTCCCTTTTATATTAGAGTAATCAGGGTTGCCCTTTCACATAAGGCCTCGTACACACCAGCGGATCTGTCCGCTGCGTCCGCTGCCGGATTTCTGTCTGATGGTTGTACACACCATCAGACAGAAATGCGCGCGGACACGATACGCGGTGACGTGGACGCGACGATGACGCGGCGACGTGCGGGGCCCTGGAAGGTCAATGCTTCCACACATGCGTCGAATCACTTTGACGCATGCGAGGGCTTTCGGCCGATCGGACATGTCCGGTGAGTCTGTACAGACGACCGAACATGTCCGACGGACAGGCTTCCAGCGGACATGTTTCTTAGCATGCTAAGAAACATTTGTCCGCTGGAAACTGTCCGATCCGCCGGACAATTGTCGGACCAGTTTCAGCGGACATGTTCGGTCGTGTGTATGGGGCCTAAGAGTTCGCAAAATTCCCCTTTTACATCAGAGTCCGCAGCGTTCCCCTTTTACATCAGAGTCCGCAGCGTTCCCCTTTTACATCAGAGTCCGCAGCGTTCCCCTCTTACATCAGAGTCTGTAGAGTTCCCCTCTTACATTAGAGTCCACAGAGTTCCCCTTTTTGCATCTGAACTCACAGAGCTCCCCTTTTACATTGCAGTCCACAGACTTCCCCTTTTACATCTGAATCCCCAGAGTTCTCTTACACTGTAAGGCCCCGTACACACGACCGAACATGTCCGATGAAACTGGTCCGCGGACCAGTTTCATCTGACATGTTCGGTCGTGTGTACGGCCTAGCGGACAGGTTTCCAGCGGACAAAAGTTTCTTAGCATGCTTAGAAACTTGTCTGCTGGAAACCTGTCCGTCGGACATGTCCGCTGGTTAGTACGTCTAACCAGCGGACCGAAATTCCGCGCATGCGTCGAATTGATTCGACGCATGCGTGGAAGCATTGCACTTCTGTGTTTGAGAACGTCGGTGTCTTCTACGTCACCGCGTTCTCTGTCCGTGGGGATTTTGGTCTGATGGTGTGTACACACATCAGACCAAAAGCTCCCAGGAGACTGTTTACATCGGACATGTCTCCTCGTTTGTACAGGGCCTAAGGAGGGACTCTGTTGACTCTAATGTAAGGGAGAACTCTGGGGACTCTAACATAATGGATTCTCTAGGAACCCTGATTTAAGGGGGAACACTGAGAACTCGGATGTATGGAGAGGACTCTGATGTAAGGGGGAATACTGTGGCCTCTGGTGTAAAGTGGAACTCTGATATAAGGGGTGCTCTGAGAACCCTGATTTACCTTAGTGTACTCACTCAGAGGCAGGAGAGAAAAGGGGGAGACTTCAGTCACAGACAGGGATAGATGGTGAGCTCACTTACCCCTTGGCAATCAGTACTTCTCATCCAGATGTATCTGAGGCATCTGGACTTCAAATTTCTGCCCCCCCCCCAAGTTCCTTTTCTGAGGCACCACAGATGTGGTGGAGTGGTGGCAGACACAGAGGGGTTGGGGTGGGAGGAAGAGGAGTAGATTGAACCCTCTCTCGTCTGTGTGTGTGTGTGTGGGGGGGGGGGGCTGTTAGGCCGCGTACACACGATCGGTTAAACCGATGAGAACGGTCTGATGGACCGTTTTCATCGGTCCAAACCAATCGTCTGTGGACGCCATTGGTTATTTATCCATCGGTTAAAAAAAGCCAACTTGTTTTAAATTTAACCGATGGATTCCTAACCGATAGAAAAAAAAAATATCGTTTGTAGGCACGTCCATCGGTTAAATTTTTTTTTTCAGCACGTCCTTGTGTTTTACGTCACTGCGTTCTGACACGATCGTTTTTTTAACCGATGGTGTGTAGGCACGACTGACCATTAGTCAGCTTCATCAGTTAACGGTCTGATGGACCGTTTTCATCAGATGGACCGATCGCGTGTACAGGGCTTTAGTGCTGGCTATGGGCAGTGTGAAAGAGAGTGTAACATACACTCTTGACTTACACAACTGCAGCCAGCAACCCTGCTAGGAAGCCATAGTCCGGTCTGAATAATGTGTCCGGGTTTCAGGCCGTCTGAAACCCGGATGCATGATTCCAAACCCGAACTGTCCGGGTGAATACCGGACAGGTGGCAACCCTAGGCAGGGACCACAAGAGAGCGCAGGGGAACAAACTATTTCATTTGGAGATTGCCTTAAAGGGGTTGTAAAGGTAATTTTTTTCCATAAAAAGCTTCCTTTACCTTAGTGCAGTCCTCCTTCACTTAGCTCCTCCTTCGATTTTGCTTTTAAATGTCCTTACAACCCAATTAAACTGAAAAGGAAATGTAATGGACATCCTGACATAAAAGTTCTGTCTAGTGTTACACTGATACCGACACCGGTGTTGATACTAAGCATTTGCACGAGTACTTGTAAATACTTCAATACTAAATACTAAATAAATTGCATATACTTCAATACTAAAACCGATACCTTCAAGAATCTGGGGCAATTTTGTTTAGTGGTTCATGTGCGGTTCAGATGCAATTTTTTTAAGTGTATGATACTGTAAATCGCATCTGAACTAGATTGAAAAATGTGAGGAAGGGGATGTGTCCCCCGAAACATGTAAGTTTTTCCACCGAGTGTACATAAAGTCACCTACCTCACCAGGTGGAGCGTTGTACATGACAAGCCGGATTTTATTCCTACTTTTGTGAGTATAACACTGTTAAGTGGCTTTAATAAATGGTATTTTTTGTAATGCACTAGGCATTTGCGCCCTCTTGTGTACAGTAAAACCTTGGTTTGAGAATAACTTGGTTTGAGAGCATTTTGCAAGACAAGCAAAATGTTTTAATAAAGTTTTACTTGATATACAAGCAATGTCTTGGTATACAAGTAGCGTCATGTCACAAAAAAGAGAAGAGAGGAGCCTCTAAGTGTAGAAATATGGTTACATTTAATGAAGATACAAAATTTAGAAACTCACATGGTTGATGATTAAAAGAGGCACATCTAAGTATGCAGGGATCTGGGTTAAAGATGTCCACATAGACCATCCTCCTCACCGCCATTGACGTCATCCCTTCTATGCTGCGCACCACGAGTGATTCAAGCCTCGCTTTCAGATCGCTCTACTGCAGGGTAGTCTTCCCGGGCACGATTGCAGACAGCTTTACCCCGGATTCCTGCATACTTAGATGTGCCTCTTTTAATCATTAACCATGTGAGTTGGTAAATGTTGTACCTTCGTTAGATGTAACCATATTGCTAAATTTAGAGGCTCCTCTCTTCTCTTTTATACTCTGTAGCTCCTTCTGGATTTTTCTTCTAATCCCCTTGTGGAGGCTTCCATTTGTGGATAGACATTTTATGGTTACACAACCTATCACATTGCTATAATCTTTTTATATGGACTGCAGGATTTATAAATAAATGGTTGTAATAGAATAGGCATGTGCAAAAGGGAAAATTTAGTTTCGTTTCGTTTCGTTTTAATTCGTTATTTAATTAATTTCGTTAAGTTAGGTTCGTTACATGTGTTAAATTCGTTTTCGGAACTCGTTCGTTTTCGACCGAATTTCGAAAAATCCGGTCGAATTCGAAAATTCTCTCTTCGAATATAATTTCGAAATTCGATCGGAATTCGAAAAAAAAAAAAAAAAATTTGAATTCCAAATCGAAAACCCGCGGACGAAATTCGATCGGAATTCCAAAAAAAAAAAAAAAATAAATGTTTTCGAATTCCAAATCGAAAACCTGCGGACGAAATTCGATCGGAATTACAAAAAAAAAAAAAAAAAAAAATTTTTTTTTCGAATTCCAAATCGAAAACCCGCGGACGAAATTCGATCGGAATTTCAAAAAAAAAAAAAAAAAAAATTCGAATTCCGATCGAATTTCGTCCGCGGGTTTTCGATTCGGAATCGAAAACGTTCGTTCGGATTTGGTAAATTCATTAATATTGCAATTCGGGAATTCGTATGCATCCGAATGTCCGAATAATGAAAAATTCGTCCGAATTTCGATTCGGAACGAAACGAAATGCACATGCCTATAATAGAATGATTTGAGTTTCCATTATTTCTTATGAGAAAATTTGCTTTGATCTACAAGTGCTTTGGATTACAAGCATGCTTCCGGAAAAAAATTATGCTCGCAATCCAAGGTTTTACTGTATATATTTTTGGATTGAAGAATGTACCTGACTCTTTTTTTAAATCACACAGCAGGTCGGCCCCAGTGTGATTTCAAAAAGAGTCGTATATGATTTTCTTGGTCCATGGGCCAGATCCACAAAGAGCCGGCGTAACGTAAATTTTTCCATTTAAGTTACACTGCCTTAAAATTTAAAAAAAGTGCCCGATCCACAAAGCACTTACCTAGAAATTTTCGGCTGTGTAACTTAAATTCCGCCGGCGCAAGGCGTTCCTCTTCAAATGGGGGCGATTCCCATTTAAATTAGGCGCGCTCCCGCACCGGCCGTACTGTGCATGCTCGTGACGTCATTTTCCCGACGTGCATAGCGCGAAATTACGTTACGCCGAGCTTTGTGGATCGCGTCGGGTCAATAAATTTGCTTTGGGAAAAAAAAAAGATACAGCGAAAAAAAAAAATTCAAGACAAAAAAAAAATCGCGTCGCTGGACAGAAGGGTCTGTTTTTACATGGTGTAAACAGTTTACACTTTGTAAAAGCAGCCCTAATTTTGCGTTTGCAAACTAAAACTTACGGAGAAAAAACGAAGCGTAAAAGCTTCGTGGATCTCCGTAAGTGCTAATTTGCATACCCGAGGCGGCATTTCGACACGAAATGCCCCCAACGGCGGATGCGGTACTGCATCCTAAGATCCAGGAGTGTAAGTCCCTTACACATGCCGGATCTTCTGCCTAACTATGGAAAACGGATTCTGTGGATCAGTTCCATAGTTAGAAACAGGGATACGACGGCGTAACAGCAGTTACGCCGGCGTATCCCTTTTGAGGATCTGGCCCCATATTCCCATCGCACACGTTCCTGGAATAAGCTCTTTAGGCTACTAAGTGATGTAGCAATCACTAGATGGATATTGGAACCTATAAGATATGTAGATATTCATCCAAACGTTTTTTTATTCAAGAAAGATCACATAACAAAGCAGTGTAGTGCAACATTTGCGGAGCCACACAGGACCCCTTCATCAACATTGTACTACACTGCTTTGTGTTGTGATCTTTCTTGAATAAAACGTTTGGTTGAAATTGATGATCCTTGGTGGGCTTGCGAATATCTACATAGGGTTTGATTCTCAGCCTGGTTCAGGTGCGATTTCCAATGTCATACACTTTAACAATTCAAACCTGAACTGCTGAACGAGGTCTCACCAGACGGGCCTTGAAATTGCGCTGCAAACCAGCCACACACGTATGTGAACCCAGCATAGGTATTGGTAAGTATCGGTACTGGTGCACTGTCTTAAAAAGATGGTATTGCTGCCATGGGCATCCGCTGAAATTTTTTCAGAGGGGGGCGATTCGGCAGCGACAATACACAGTCGCATTTTACCCTTTCCTGGACCGCTAGCGGGGGTTAAAAGCACCCCCCCCCCCACGTTAAAATGTAAAAACACCCCACTGTGCCCCCTGCATCCTTCAATATCTCTTTGTCACTACTGGGTTCCCCCTCTCCACAACTGCACCTCTGGACCCCTTTACATTACACTGCACCCCACAACTCTGGACCCCTTTACATTACACATCTCCCCACAGCTCTGAACCCCTTTACATTACACAGCACCCTGCATCACTGGCCCCCTTTACATTACACAGCACCCTACATCACTGCCCCCCTTTATATTACACAGCACCCTTCACCACTGAACCCCTTTACATTACACAGCACCCTGCATTACTGGACCCCTTTACATTACACAGCACCCTGCATCACTGGCCCCCTTTACATTACACAGCACCCTGCACCACTGGACCCCTTTACATTACACAGCACCCCTTTCCCTTGACTGAAACACTACACTATATTCACAGTATATTTATTTCAGGTCTAAAATAGGAACCTTTTGGAATGAGGGACAAATGGATTTGATTCCAGAAGAGGCACAGGCACTCTAAATAAAGGACAACTAGAGGGGAGGGGAGCGCTGCAGTCACCGCTTAAATTGGCCCCCGGGCCCGTTCGACCTTGCTCCTGGCTCTCCCTGGCGATTCCAGGGGGGGCAAATGACCCCCCCTTGCCCTATGGAGCGGACGCCCATGATTGCTGCATCCCTAGTTCTGTTCACCATAAAGTGATGCTTTAGTTATTACTGGAATATAGAATGCATTACCCAGTAGATTCTTATATCTCCTGAGAACTCCAGAGGCAAGATATCCCTAGTTCCTGGATGTGCCAGTACCCACCTTGGGGTGCTAGGCACTTCCACTCATATATAGGTATTCCACATTCTTGTTTTCATTTATATAATATACAAATAATAAAAAAAAAATGCAGGCACAAAAAAAAATACAGTAAGTAACGCAAGGGAGATACGATGGAAAAGTATAACAAAATAAAGAAATCGATTTTTATACTTGAATAATGTCCCTTGGTAAACCATAGTAGATCAGTGATCAGCACACTATGCTTTCCATCAAGTTTCAGGACATTAGATGAGACTGTACAGTATAAGTCCATGATGAGTAAAGCTTATGCTTCCACTCTTTCTGTTCAGCTTGCTTGGAAACAAAAGGGAAAAAATAAATTCTGGGAAAACATATTAGCTGACATATTACCTGATCAAAATGATCATAAACCCAACCTCCAATATATAGGGTGAGCTTTTAGAGCCTTAGGCCTCGTACACACGATACTTTAACCAGAGGACAGCGGTCTGATGGACCGTTTTCATCGGTCAAAAGCTATCGTGTGGTGCCCCATAGGTTATTTAAACATTGGTTAAAAAAAAGCCTACTTGCTTTAAATTAAACCGATGGATTCCTAACCGATAGGTCAAAACCGATCGTTAGTAGGCACGACCATTGGCTAAAAATGCAGGCATGCTCAGAATCAAGTCGACGCTTGGAAGCATTAAACTTCATTTTTTTCAGCACGTCGTTGTGTTTTATATCACCGCGTTCTGACGCGATCGGTTTTTTAACCGATGGTGTGTAGGCGCGACGGACCATCAGTCAGCTTCATCGGTTAACCGATGACAACGGTCGTTCTCATCGGATGGACTGATCTTGTGTACGAGGCTTAAGAGTGATTTCCAACCTGCTGTAATCGTGTTCTTTTAACCTTTTAATTATTTTTCTTTATACGTTACCATAACATTCTGCCTACATGAATAAAAATATCTCCAAGTACCAGGTTATTGAAAGCATTTGTCACTTGCCTTTAAGCACACTTTAGCTCAAGGAAACCTCTTGAGACTGCCTGACTATTATTATATACATTTATAGTATTAGTTCTAAAGGGCATTACATAGCAAGCGCACAATATTCTTTACTGTAGCATAATATGACCTCATGCTGTTCCTTGGAGGATAATGGTCCTTATTCTTGCTGCTGAACTTTTATATGCTTTTCATTAATTATTGTGCTACTGTCACTATAAGCATATTCGAAGTGAAGAGCAAAAGGAATCCATACTGAGCTGGCTTAACAAATATTGACGCTGTAAGATTTTTTTTTAGATTTTATTAATATAATTTTCATTTATATATATATATATATATATATATATATATATATATATATATATATATATATATATATATATATATATATATATATATATATATAAATTTACAGAATATATCTATTTTTATATTTGATTAAATGAATGTGTACTGAAGTTAGGAACAGCTGGTAAACACTATTTGCACTTAAAGGACCACTATAGCAAAAAATAAATAAAAAATTGCTCTAGTAACTGTATGGGATTAAAGGAAAAAAAAATCAGATCTCCTGGCAGGATCAATAGGTATTAAGAGGGGAAAGCAAAAACTGCTGTGCTATTACTACAGAAAGACTGCACTGTACTGTATATGGAATTTTTATTTTAATCATAGTTTTGGCTGTAACCACTTCAGCTCTGGAAGATTTACCCCCCCCTCCCCCAAATACATGACCGGGCCATTTTTGTAATGCATCACTGAGTTACTTTAACTGACAATTGTGTGGTCGTGTGACACTGTACCCAAATTAAATGAATGTTCTTTTTTTCTCTCAAATAGAGATTTCTTTTGGTGATATCTGATCACCTCTGCGGTTTTTATTTTTTACGCTATAAACAAACAATTTGGAAAAAGAAAACAATCTTTTTTACTTTCTGCTATAAAACATATCCAATAATTAAAAAAAAAAAATCTAATTTCTTCATTCATTTGAGCTAATATGTATTCTGCTACATGTTTTTGGTAAAAAAAAAACAATAAGCATATATTGATTGGCTTGCACAAAAGTTATAACGTCTACAAACTATAGGATAGATTTATGGAATTGTTATTTACTTATTGTTTACCAGTAATGGCGGCGATCAGCGTCTTATAGCGGGACTGCGATATTGTGGCAGACAAATCGGACACTAACTGACATTTTTGACCCGTTTTGGGAACCAGTGACACCAATACAGTCATCAGTGCTAAACAATATGCACTGTCACTGTACTATTGACACTGGCTGGGAAGGGGTTAACATCAGGGGCGATCAAAGGGTTAACAGTGTTCCTAGCCAGTGTTTGTGTACTGTGGGAGGTACTTTTACTAGGGGAAGGCATGGATCCATGTCCCTGCTTTGCACGAACATAGTATCCATGCCTGACCTACTGACAGAACGGCAGTCTCCCTTGTTTACATAGGAAGACCACGGTTCTGCCTATGTACTGAACGATTGGTGCGTGCTGGTGGTTATCGAGTCCACGGTACCTGCTGATTGGCTCCCACTGTGCATTATCACAGAGGAAGCGATCCACGAGCGACACGCTTTCACACCAGAAAGTGCAGGATCACCTATATAAAGGTGATCCTGTGCATAACCGCTGCCCTGTAGCTGTAAAACTGGTCTATCTCTCTCCTTCTGCTGCCTTTCAAGCCTCCCTCACCTGGGACTTAACCTCTTCTGGACCAAAGTCCTGGTAGTCAGGGTTTGAAGGCTCTTCCCTCCCATGTCTCCTCGAGCCTTTGAAATCCCTGGTCCCTAATATACATTTTGCAATCCAGAGAGTCATGGAAGTCAGTCCTCTCCAGCTAAACTTAACCCAGGACACCTCACCCTGCATGGGAGCGACCTGTCAAAGTGGGCCTGTCTGGATGAAGTCCAGGGCCACATTTTTGTCCCAGTCTAGCCCTGCCTACTACCGGTTTAGCGCA
This sequence comes from Rana temporaria, assembly GCF_905171775.1. Taxonomy (NCBI): domain Eukaryota; kingdom Metazoa; phylum Chordata; class Amphibia; order Anura; family Ranidae; genus Rana; species Rana temporaria. Next base: position 592,694,676 of record NC_053489.1, read on the forward strand.
ATATCCTGTTTGAAGAGGGCAATTTCTCATAACCCCCCATAAGGGGGCTACACATTTTTTGTAAGGATACTGTACGTGAAACCTATTCTTATGAACATGTTGATGCCTAGGGAATATGTTCACCAAGGGTACACTAAATTTGTTAAAAATATATATCTTTATGCTTTGCTCAATCCAATTTCCTGTGTGGTCACCTGATTTCTTCATTTGCACTTACCCACATCTGCCCTCTGCAACATTCATCAGTAACCATCAGTAAATCCAGGCCGAAAAATACTCCTTTATGCTTCCAGTTTTTATATGTAGTCTCCTTTCAAAGTATGTGTATTTCTTCCCTAACACATTTAATTGCACAAAGAAACCAACCAGCAGCAGGAATTCATAACTTTTTTTTCCCCACCTTAATAACGAAGGCAAATGTAACTAATTTTCTCTTGCAGAAATATGAACAAATAAATAAATAAAACAGGGTAAGCAATTTATTAGCAACTCTTTATCGCTAGTTTTACAATGCAGCTAAACTTTGCAGAAGCGGTAGCAATTAATTCATATATTGCGTACCGTACTGTTCTTTCATGTTAAATTGGTGTAATCACAGTTTAGATAAAAATCGCTAGCTCCTTGTTAACGCTGGTATTATCCCTCTGCTGGGACAATAACACTGGGCTCAGGCATTCAATCTTTTCAGACTGTCATTCTGCTGCTTTCTGCCTAATGCTGGAGCATAACACTGTGGAAAGAATCTCAAACCAGTTTTTTTTAGGTCAGTCTGTTTAATCTTTCTGAGGAGGAAATAATAGGATGATATAATCTAATCAGAAAAGCCTTTCTTAAACCATTGAAGTCTTTTTAAACTGGCCTCTAGATACATGCTGGGCTCCTCCATGTGAGGCTTCCTTGTACCTCATATTTCAAGGGACAGTGGTTTGTACTAGAATGATCTCTGTTCTCCATTCTATTTTAGGCTTAAGATGGGGAACAAAAAACTGGTTAGGGCCAAGGTTCAGAAAATATTTCTATGCAATCATGTAACCAAACCTGCCATGTAAGTAATGCTGTAGACAGATGCACGATTTCTAAATGAAAATAATATTTGCTTACGGTGGTGTTTTATCCATCAGTGTGGGCAATCTTTTCTGTTGTACAGAAGATGTCACAGGCAGGGGTGTACCTAGATCATTTGGCACCCGGGGCGGATCCTATATATAGCATTTGGCACCCTTCCCAACTTTAAAATGTAAAAACACTCCACTGTGCCCCTTGCTACCAAATACTTTTTTTTTGTCACTACTTTTTTGTCCACAACTGGACCCCTTTACATTACACAGCCCCCCTGCAGCTCTGGACCCTTTTACATTACAAAGCCCGCCCCTCACTCCGCAGCTCTGGACCCCTTTATATTACACAACCCCCTGCAGCTCTGGACCCCTTTACATTACACAATCCCCTGCAGCTCTGGACCCCTTTACATTACATAACCCCCTGCACCTCTGGACCCCTTTACATTACACAACCCCCGCACCTCTGGACCCCTTTACATTACACAACCCCCTGCACCTCTGGACCCCTTTACATTACAAAGCCCGCCCCTCACTCCGCAGCTCTGGACCCCTTTACATTACACAACCCCCTGCATCTCTGGACCCCTTTACATTACACAACGCCCTGCATCTCTGTACCCCTGCACATTACACAATCCCTCCCCCCCAGCTTTGGACCCCCTGCATGTTACACAGGCACCCCCTAGCTTTGGACCCCCTGCACATTACAGAGCCCCTCTCCCAGCTCTGGATTCCTGCATGTTTCACAGCTCTGCCCTTTCCTACCTTTCTCACGCACAGGGGAGACACACCAGCACTGAACAGAGGGGGCGGGAACTGCTGAAGTTCATTTTTCATATTAACAATGCTAATAATTGGTTGCTAGGACCACCTAGCAACCAATAACCTGCTAGTTGACTCCAGCATTTCCCGTCTTCTATTCAGTGCTGCGGTGCTGCCCCACTGTCTCTATCTCCTTCCCCTGCTGTACAGGAGAGAGAGACAGTGTTTTCTATCTCCTGCGTCAGTCCTGCGGCGTGTCACCTGGGCTGTGGTAAAGTCCGCACCCCTGCATTCTGTCACAGCCATCGCCGCTGCACTGCCTGAGTCCGTTTTGCTGTACTGCTTCAGTTATGGGGAGACCGGGGGCGCCAGCCTGAAACCCCCCAGTGTGGCACCCGGGGCGGATCGCCCCCCCATCCCCCGATAGATACGCCACTGGTCACACGGTGTAGCATGGAAGATGATGGAAAAAAGGGCAAACTATTTTAATCTGTGGTAAGTGCTGATATTTGGAGTAACACCGCTTTCCTTATTTTTAAGTCTTTGTCATATGCAGAGAATCATGCTTGGCAGTAATTCAAGCGATAATTTGTGCATTGTCTCTCTGTGGATCTTCAAATCTATAAGAATAAAAAAAATGCAGTTGCTCAGTTCACCTGATCTGTGTAGTAGTTCACTCATGTAAGTTGTTACAAAGTGGAACAAAATAAAATCCATTCTGCAAGCAGATACAAATGTAGTTCCGCCAGTGACAGATACTCTATACTTGCAGTCAGCATACTAAGAAATAAGATTGAGATCTAACTTCTGAAAAGCGGCTTCTTTGCAAAAGAGCAATTACAGTATATTAGCCAATTTTCTGTGCAACATCCATTTTATGAGGATCATGAGGTTTGTACAACAGTATATACAGCAGGTACCAGATGGACTGACTGGTGGTTGATAGGGTTTTAACTACTTTAACTTTAAATGGATTGTTTATTAGATAGCTGCTGATATAAAAGGAACTTCATTTAAAAACCTAGAATATGAAGATGAAATTACACACAGTATAAGGGAGTATGTGTTTCTATACATCCAGACACTTAAACAACTCTATTACACACATGGTAGAAGACATGATTTTTTCTGCAGTGAAGTAACACCTACAAGTCTTGTTACCAAACATTCTTCACCCCCATACCTAAAAAACCCTCACTGGACCCAACCAGCCTGAACAACTCAAGGTCCATCCCCTTGCTCCCATTCATGGGCGTTCACATACGCAGCCCTCAAAATTTCCACTGGCTTGCTCGTATTTGGCAAGCGGAAATTAGCGGAGGGTGAGTGGGGAGCAGGGGTAGACTAGGCTGACAGTTTCCTGGCTGATCAATTCTGGCAGAAGCAGTGTGCCCATCAGAGCAGCCCGGAGGGGGGGCTCCCTGCCCCTGGGCCATTCTGATGTACTGTACAAAAGGCCAAACCACTTCTGACAGAAGCGATCAGCCAAGAAACTGTTGGAAAAATCAGGGATCTCCTGTTGAGATAAGGCTTTTATATGTAACACCCTGGAGTTTAGGTAGGTTTGCTCCTCACAAATTTACTTGCCAGGAATAGTTATTCTAGTTTATTGTTAGAGATCTATTCATTTCTCCCTAAGTTTGACCTTGTTGCACTTTTCTCTTCTACCACTAGGTGGCCGGGTACTTGGTGGTACTAGATATGAGAAGGGCAATGGAAGGTCAGGTTACGGGTATATGGGGTATCTAAGCCAATGGGTAGGGGTTTTCTTGAGTCCCTTGGCCTGCTGGGAGAGCCTATAGATATATACTCAGGTGGAGTCAGGTGATCTATGTTCTGTGCCACCTGGACGGCTATCTGGGTAGACATGTGTTGTACTGCCCAGGCTGCTAGGCTGGAGATTGGGCCTATCCTGGGCACATCTGGCTGCTAGGCTGTCTGAGGGCCTATCCAGAAGCAAGAGAGCAGCGCAGGGTTGGGACTGCAGCTTGCAGTCCAACCAAAAGTTCCGGTCAGAGAATCTGTCATGGTCGGAGGTAGAGAGGAAGCTGTCGCCAGTAAGGGACTATCCGCCTAATTACCAGGGACCACAGTGAGTAACTGAAGCAAATACCAGAGCAGCATTCTCACCAATTGGGGACGGTGAAGAATCTGGAAACTTCAGTGGGTATCAAGCCAGGGACCCAGTCAGTGGAGAGGACTCTTGCAGAGCAGCCTTGTGTGTCAAGCCAGGGACCAGGCAGGACAGCAGGGGTGAAGCTTGAGAGGTATCTTGAGTGTCAAGCTAGGGACCAAGCAGAGAAGCGAGGATGACACGTGAGGAAGATACCACCGTGAAGATAGGCGGTGCTCAAGGGATTCAGTGACAATGAATCAGTGGATCTAGTGAGAGACTGGGAGCTCGGTGGGCTGAAGAACTACAAGGAGTGATTGTAGTGGAATAGAAAGGAACTGTAAAGCTTTGGGTTAGGAACTGTTAAAGACTGTTGCCATAGGAAACAGCATTTCTGCACATGCAGATGTGGCGTCTTGCTAGATGCATTTCCCTGCATGGCTGTTCTCCTATCAAAGCCTTGGAGTCTGCCAATTGAACTTGCAACTACCTAAGGGTATCCTGGCCCTAACCCTCTCTCCTCAAGAAGTTTCTGGCGCCCAGTGACTTTAATCATTTTGCACCTACCATGCCTCACAACCCACTTTGCACAGAAGAATGTCAGCTATCTCTGGCCCTGGAGGTTCTCATTAGACTGAAGGAGGCCTAGGACCTTATTACATATATGAATAGCCAGCCACTATCAAAGTCCTGCCTTCTGGACCGGCATTGGACCAGTGTCTAGGAGGCGGGACCTAATTTGACAGCGCTGCTTTTCATATATAAGCCACGTCTCAGAGGGAGAGCCCCACTTTGTGTCATCCAGCCAGCAGCTCCTCCTGATTCCTCCCTGATGCATTGCTGGGCACTGATGAGGCTGCATGTATGGGCAATGATAGGCTGCATTGATGGATACTGATATGCTGCACTGATGGCCAATGATATGCTGACGTATGGGCAATGATATGCTGCACTGATGTGCAATGATATGCTGCACTGATGGGCAATGATATGCTGCACTAATGGGCTGCATTGATGGACAATGATATGCTGCACTTATGGGCAATGATACGCTGCACTGATAGGCACTGATATGCTGCACTGATGGGAAATGGTAGGCTGCACTGATGTGCACTAATAGGCTACACTGATAGGCAATGATAGGCTGCACTGATGATGCGCCACTGACGGCCACTGATGAGTCGGAACTGATAAGCTGCACTGATGGACAATGATAAGGCTGCCCTGATGGGCACTGATAATCTGTAACTATCAGTCCCTCCTCTCATGCCAGTGTACTAGGTTTAATTCTGCACTCTGGCCCATATTTTCATCCCCAAATCCTATCACAATCCAAATCTTGTAGACTTCACCTCTGTAAAATCTCTAAAATACAACCTAACCAATGAAGCCACCAAGCTACTCATCCACTAAGGCCTCGTACACACGACAGAACATGTCTGCTGAAACTGGTCCACGGAACAGTTTCCGCGGACATGTTCGGTCGTGTGTAGGGCCGTTTTTATCGGACATGTCCCCTCGTCTGTACGAGGCCTTACATGTTATATATCATATCATCTTGACTGTTGTGAAGTGGATAAATGTAAAAATAGTTATCTTCATTCATCTAGTGATATCACAGATCACCAAATGGACTGTTTGTTTTTTGCACGATTGTTCTCTTTTGCATTGATTGGAATTTATAAGGACTATGTGCAATAAGGAGTACATTGCACTTTATTGCTAGTTTAAACTTTTAAGGCATAAAACGATTTATTTTGCATATTATCAGGAAACATACAGCATATTGCACCTTTTTATATACTGGTATATATCATTTTTGTATATGCACATTGGATATAATTTTGTATATGCACATTTTGATTTTTGGTATAGCGCTGCACTTATATTGTATCAAGTGTGGGAAGTGCCGGAAGCTTTTTGGTACTATATAGCAGCTCACAAAGTTTTATTTAAATTGCCAGTTACAACAGGCCCTTTGAGAGCAACCATACTGCTGGTGCCGTCCACAATGAAGTTGAGTTTGGTACCCCTGTTCTAGAGGGTGTCGCTGAGCTTTCCTCTCACCCAATCGCCAAGTGGAAGGATTTAAGGGTGGGAAGTAGGAATGTTGAAATGTTACTTATACTTCATCAGCCACTACTTTTCTGTCACTTTTCTAATGATATCAATATTGATATAATTTTATTGTTTCCTTGTCAAAGTATTTTATTGAATGAATATGATAATCCAAGTTAATTTTATTGTTTTATCATTTATACAATAAGTTTACATTTTGATTATGCAGGTAGACCGTTTCAGTTAGAAATTTATATTTTGTGTTCTGCAGGCTGAACTATTTTACAAAAGGTCATTAAACCTGGCCTAATGCCGCGTACACACCATCACTTTATGTGATGAAAAAAAACGACACTTTCTGTGAAGTAAAAAATGACGTTTTTGAAACTTCAATTTTCAAAGACGAAGTTGCATACACACCATCGTTTTCTCACAATGATCTTGCAAAGTCAGGTTACGTTCCACCACGTTTTACCATTGAAGCTAGCTTCTGGGCATGCGTGGATGAAAAAACGTCTTAGAAAACGACGTTTTTTGGTACACACGGTCAATTTCTGTGAAGTAAAAAGTGCACTTTTGAAAAACGACACATAAAATTGAAGCATGCTTCAATTTTTTTCTGTCGTTTTTTAGAAGACATAAAACGACGTTTTTGCCCACACACGGTCAATTAAATTGACGTTTTTGAAAATGACGTTTTTTTCCATCGCAGAAAGTGATGGTGTGTACGCGGCATAATAGGTTATTAACTTGGACTAGCAGATGTTAATGATGTAATGAATTAAGCCTGGTTTCCACACAACCTTTCCAACAGGATCTAATTTTACAATCCAGGCCTGTGTAGACATACCGTGATGGGATAAATTATGGTTCTCATTAGTAGATCCCTTGTTATCAGTATTCTTCTAATTAATGCTTTTGCACCATTGTTAAAGTGGTTGTAAAGGCTTTTTTTTTTTTTTTTTTTCTTCCTTTAAAGCATTCTCTGTCTTAAGATAAAAGATGTTCAGCTCCTCCACCCCCAAATACTTACCTGATCCCAATCTCGATCCAGTGCTGTGTCTGAGAGCAGCAGTGCTGCTCTCTCTTGCCTCACAGGGCTCAGAGGCAGCAATGGGAGCCGTTGGCTCCTGCTGCTGTCAATCAAATGCTATGTGGAGGGAGCAGGGGGCAGAGATGTTCTATATGTAAGTATCTAAAATAAATAAACTAAAGAAAATAATAAAAGGTGTGTTTAGAAAATAATGGAAGTGGAAGTTAGACTTTTTTTTTTATATTTGTTCATTTATGTACTGTATAATGCACAGTATCCTTTCTAAAGACTGAATATTTAATTGTATTGTTTATTTTTTATTTTTTTTCAGGAATACAATGCAGGGATTGTCATCACTGATATCAGTATGACAATGGCCACTTTAAAAAACACTGAGCGGAAAATCTTTGAGATCACAACTCCTTTTAGAAATTTTTGGTAAGTATAACTTGGCAAATAAATTCAGATATGGTGTAGTAATGTGATTCTGCTATATTACTGGGTTGTCAAAATGTAAAGAAAACCTGTCATATGCTAAAACTAGGGATGAGCTTCGTGTTCGAGTCAGAACTCATGTTCGACTCGAACATCGTATGTTCGATCGTTTCGACGAATTGCGAACTTATGCGCCATTCGCGCCAAATTTGAGTGGCACGTCACGGCCCATAATTCACTGCTGCAATGCAGTGCATTGCTGGCTACTAATTGGCCAAGCATGCACTATGACCCGCATGCTTGGCCAATCACAGCGCCGTCTGTACAGAGAGCCGTAATTATGCCTCAGGGGATTTAGTACACGCCCCACACTATATAAGGCCGCCTGCGTGGTGGCCTTGTGTAGTGTGTTGTGGCGGTGGTTAAAGATAGACAGAGAGAGAGACAGTGTCATTTCAATTGAATTAGATAGAGCAGGCAGGTAGGTGAGTCAGTTACAGTGTGTAGAGGATATATATGCATCCCAGGTGTTGAAGATATATTTATACACTGTATTGAGTTTAGCTAGATCCGTTCCTGTATGCTCTTCCTATTATACTGACAGGCAGGCAGGTGATTGTGCTAGCTGCAGTATTTTCACTTAGTGTCATTTGCACAGTGTGCACCTACAGCTTACCTGAATACAATTGCTGGTGTTCTCATACAAATCCAGGCAGGGACATACAGTATTCCGTTTTATTGTCCTTTGCTGGTGTTCTCATACTAATACCACAGGCAGGGATCTGCAAGTATTTTCACTTGGTGTACTGTGTCCTCTGCACCGTGTGCACCTAAAGCTACATGAATACAATTCCTGGTGTTCTCATACTAAGACCACAGGCAGGGATCTGCAAGAATTTTCACTTGGTGTACTGTGTACTCTGCACAGTGTGCACCTAAAGCTACGCGAATACAATTGCTGTTGTTCTCATATTAATACCACCGGCAGGGATCTGAAGGTATTTTCACTTGGTGTACTGTGTTCTCTGCACAGTGTGCACCTAAAGCTACGTGAATACAATTGCTGGTGTTCTCATACTAATACCACAGGCAGGGATCTGCAAGTATTTTCACTTGGTGTACTGTGTCATCTGCACCGTGTGCACCTAAAGCTACGTGAATCCAATTGCTGATGTTCTCATATTAATACCACAGGCAGGGATCTGCAAGTATTTTCACTTGGTGTACTGTGTCCTCTACACAGTGTGCACCTAAAGCTATGTGAATACAATTGCTGGTGTTCTCATATTAATACCACAGGCAGGCATCTGCAAGTATTTTCACTTGGTGTACTGTGTTCTCTGCACAGTGTGCACCTAAAGCTACATCATTACAATTGCTGGTGTTCTCATACTAATACCACAGGCAGGGATCTGCAAGTATTTTCACTTGGTGTACTGTGTTCTCTGTACAGTGTGCACCTAAAGCTAAGTGAATACAATTGCTGGTGTTCTCATACTAAAACCACAGGCAGGGATCTGCAAGTATTTTCACTTTCACCAGTGCCTAAGGCCCAATTTTTCTGTCCCTGTTTAACAGGGACGTGTAATTACAATTTTTTATACAGTATCTTGCAGCAGGGCTCATTCCTGCGCTCCAACTAGAGTATCAGTGAGGGGTTGCTGTGTTGTGGAACCAGTACCTAAGGCCCAATTTTTCTGCCCCTGTTCAACAGGGACATGTAATTACAATTCTTGATCTAATATTTTACAGCAGGGCCCATTCCTGCGCCCACCAAGAGTAACTATGAGGACTTACAGTGTTGTGGCACCAGCACCAAAGGCCCAATTTTACTACCACTGTTCAACAATGGCACGTATTTACCAGGGCCGTTTGAAGGAATTTGGGGGCCCCAAGCAAAATGGGGGCCCCCAAGCACCCCCCCGCACGCAAAGCCTACGTTAGCGCTACAATAATTTTTTACACCCATGTTCTTACTCCTCACCCCCTCCCTAGTCCCTATGTTTTTCTATTCTCACCTCCCCTTCTTCCCTGTAGGCAGCCGCTGTAGCGTGGCCGAGCTCCTCTTCCTCCTGTCAGTCCGGTGTTCTATCATTATGGGTCCCCAGTCCCCTATCAGATAGTACCCGGGCCGGGTACCGCGTGGTACAGGATATTTCGTTTCCTGTGTTCCCGGCCCGGACTGAAGGGAAGTGAGCACTCAGTGTGCACTTCCTGTTAGTCCGGCTGGGAACAGGAAATTTAATCTCCTGTACCACGCGCGGTACCCGGCCGGACTGACAGGACTCCCGGAGGAAGGAAGAGGAGCTCGGCCACACTACAGCCTGGGAAGGGGAAGTTGGGGGCCCCAAGTTAGCTCGGGGGCCCCAAGCAAGCTCAGGGCCCCAAGCAATTGTTTGTTTTGCCTGTCCTGTAGCGACAGGCCTGGTAATTACAATTCTTGATATAATAGTTCACAGCAGGGCGTCCCAGCGCCCACCAAGACTAACTGTGAGGGCTTACAGTGTTGTGGCAACACCAACACCTAAGGGCCAAATTTCTACAGAGTACATACGCCAGACCCCTACTTTCAAACATCCAACTTACAAACGACTCATACTTGCAAACGAAAGGAGACAACAGGAAGTGAGAGGAAATCTACCCCTAGGAAATGGAAATTCTCTTCTGTAAGAGGTGTCTCCTGTCCACTGATGCTTTAGCCAATCCTTGTTTTACTAAAAAACTATTTAAAAAAAAAAAAACATTTGTAATTGGGACAGAAAGTGAGGTGGAATCTTCTGAACAGATGCACAGACAGCAAAACAAATGTTACAGGGGTGATAACCCTTCTCTATGTTTTCCAAAAAGCTTAAAAATAGATTTTTGGGCTGCAGTTACACTTTAAAAATGTACCAGTTCAAAATTACCAACAGATTCTACTTAAAGTGGAGTTCCACCCATTTTTTTTATGTTTGTCTGTGCTGCATGCTCTAATCTCATAGTGTTCAGAATGGACAATTTTTATTTAATTTGTTGCTTGTAAATACCTTTATTTTGTAGTCCTTCATTACTTCCTCCTCATTATTTGCCTAGGCTATTTGCAAGGGTTTCTGGGATAGGCATCATGTTTCCCAGTAGTCCTTGCAAACCTGACTGAAACCTATTACATTGCTTGTGCACTGAGCATGTGCGAGATATGCAAAGCTTAAAGCCTAAGGGCTTTCACACAGGAGCGTTGCGCTGGCAGGACGGTAAAAAAAGTCCTGCCAGCTGCATCTTTGAGGCGCTGTAGGAGTGGTGAATATACCGCTCCTACAGCGCCCCTGCCCATTGAAATCAATGGGGCAGCGCCTCCAAAAAGCACGCAAAGCGTCATTTTTGTGGGTGGGTTTAACCCTTTTTGACCGCTAGCGGAGGTTAAAACCGCAACGCTAGCGCCCGAAAATCACAGCAGAAAAAACAACGGTAAAGCGCCGCTAAAAATAGCGGCACTTTAGCGCCGACGCACCCAGCACTTCAGTGTGAAAGTAGCCTTAGGCCCCATACACACGAGAGGATTTATCCGCAGATACGGTCCAGCGGACCGTTTCCACGGATAAATCCTCTCAAAGAAATCCGCTGATTTCGATGGGATGGAGTGTACACACCATCCCATTGAAATCCGCGCGGAAATCCTCTGCCGATGACGTGTCGCGCCGTCGCCGCGATTATGACGCGGCGACGGGCGCGACGCTGTCATATAAGGAATTCCACGCATGCGTCAAATCATTACGACGCGTGCGGGGAATCCCTTTGGACGGATGGATCCGGTAAGTCTGTACAGACGAGCGGATCCATCCGTTGGAATGGATTCCAGCAGATGGATATGTTGTGCAGCACAACAAATATTCGATCTGCTGGAATCCATCCCAGAGGAGATTTCTCCGCGGAAACAGATCCGCTGGCGTGTACACACCATAGGATCTATCCGCAGAAACCCATTTGCTGGGATTTATCTGCGGATAGATTCTATCGTGTGTACGGGGCCGTAGGAGCGGTGTATTCAACACTCCTAAAGTGCTGCAAAGAAGCTTTCACAACCTTTTTTTGACGCCCTGTCAGCGCAGCGCCTCAGCGTATAAGCACTCTTTTACATTGGGATTGCAGATGAGGCTTCTTTCGGGTGCTTTACAGGCACTTTTTTTAACGCTAAGACCCCTTTCACACTGGGGCTTTTTCAGGCGCTTTAGTGTGAAAGCACTCGGGCTTTCACATTGGGATTGCAGATGCAGCTTCTTTCAGGTGCTTTTTTTTAACACTAAAGCGCCTAAAAAACACCACAGTGTGAAAGGGGTCTAAGTGCAACAATTTAGAAATTGGATGAAAGGTTTAGCACTGGGAAACACCTTTTGAAAGATAAATAAGAAGGCCAGTATGGTGGCCTGAGTTTATGGGAGAAGCCTGGTGGGTATTTAAGCAGCCCACTTACCCATGCTCTTTGTCGGTTCAGTGCGTGATACTACACATCACTGGGACGACTCTTCCCAGCTCACCTTATGTTTGTGAGTCTGCGCATTCAATCACATTCAATACCCTCCCACCCTTTCCTTTTTCAGGGCACTTCGCAGCATATCCTTCTTCAATTACCTACCCATTACTTATCTTGGGTATGCCCCTTTTTCTTGGTATACCGACCAGACCACCAAGGCACACTTCAGGTCTATTTATGTTGTGTAGCGCCCTGCTCCTGATGACCAGGCGCTATGTTTAAATTTAGTGTATGTCTGAGCTGGTAGTTAGCTCAGACTTTGGGATGATTAAGGCTTAAACAGCCTCTGTTCCAGCTATTGCTGTGTTTGAAGGACTTGCCACTTTTGCCTGTAGGTGGCGTTACCACCCAGGCCATTGTTGAAATACAAGCAGGCCAGAGTGTATTGGGTGCTTTTCCCCAGGAATAGCCTAGTGGGAGTGGTCTCTCTGCTGGGAAAAGGTACTTAAGGGGGCAGACGCCATTTTTGGGGGCTTTTTACCACGTGGCCCTCCTGGCTTGAAGTATGTAGTGGTTGATTTTCAGCCGCAGGGCCACATTGGCCCAGAGGCTGCATCCCTAACACGTAGGCCCAGTTGTCCTGACTGGGGCCTACACTTTGGAGGTGGTCCTGCGCTGTCTGTCCTAAGGGAGGAAGCCACTCAATGGAGGAAACCAGGGGAGGACCTGTCCTGGAGAGGACCAAGTAGAAGACTGGTATCTCTGGGAAGGCCTGGTGACTTTATTGGAGGATGCACCGAAGCCTATATTACCTTACAGCATGCCGGGTCGGCTTAAAGGCTCTAAACTGTAAGGCTGAATATATGTTCTGCCACAGGATTTAGTATTCAGTTCATCTTTATCAAAATAAATCCTGTGGCAGAGGATCAGCTCATCTTTATCGCACTAAAGTCTGTGGCAGAGACTATTATTCTTTCTTTTTGTCCATGCATCATCCCGGCTGCTAGGCCGGTGAAAGGGGCCTAACTGGGTGAGCAATACCCACTCGGAGGAAAGTGGTGAGTGTGACTTTTGAAGCTTAAAAGCTCCCCAGTGATCTGCATCAAGTGCCTGAACCTTCCCCTGACCCTCCATCCCTCTACCTGTGCACATTTGTGTGAAATAAAGCTTAACGAAAATTATCTACAACTTGTGTGGACATTGAGGTTTCTATAGACTCTCATCCCCTAGACAACGAATGGTGAGGTAGCGTGCAGGCCCAAATCTAAACCAGCAGCTCCTTCGGGGGTAGTGCTACAGTTGTAAGTCTTGTCGTGTGTTTATGTGATCCACATCTCTCTCGGTCAGAGGGTCACGACCATAAATAGTGAATTTTATATACAATTATATAGATTAGATCAAAATGAGGGACAAATGAGGAGGAAAGATGGACAGAGGAACATTGTTTCAAATCAAGGACAGTCCCTGGAAATCTGGGACAGTTGGGATCTATGTATAGCTGCTGTCACTTTCAGTTAAAATGCAGACGTTCATCTGCTACATGTTCACCACCAGCAGCAAAAGATATATTGCTCTTTTTTCATCCCCATATTCTTTTCTATAATCACCAGTCATCCATCACAAACAAATACTCATATCCAATAATCTTGTAGTTTGCCATCTAAAAGGCTCACTTTGCCTAAAGCCCTGTACACACGATCGGATATCTGATGGAATCTTATCCGATGAATTTTCTCATCAGATATTCGATGAAGCTGACTTTCATCAGTCTTGCCTACACACCATCAGTCAAAAATCCAACGCGGTGACGTAAAACACTACGATGTGCTGAGAAAAATGAAGTTCAATGCTTCCGAGCATGCGTCGACTTAATTCTGAGCATGCGTGGATTTTTGACCGATGGACTTCCACACAGACGATCGTTTTTTTCTATCGTTTTTTTATCCATAGGAAAATTTTTAAAAGTTCTATTTTTTTTCACAGATGGAAAACAAATCGATAGGGGCCCACACACGATCGGTTTGTCCTATGAGTTTTCATCAGACAAACCGATCGTGTGTACAGGGCTTAAGTGTTTCTGGTGCACACACTGGAATACCAGTTAGTTGACTTAAACTCAGTTTATCTAACTATGAAGGGACAGATCCACAAAAGTATTACACAGGTGTTTTGTATCTTCAAAACAAGATACGACGGCATCTCGGCCAGATCCGACAGGCGTACGTCTTAGTACGCCGTCGGATCTAAGCTGCAATTCTTCGGTGGCTGCTAGGTGGCGTTTCCGTCGAATTCCGCATAGAGTATGCAAATTAGCTAGTTACGCCGATTCACGAACGTACGTCCGGTCGGCGCATTTTTCTACGTCGTTTGCGTTCGGCTTTTTCCGGCGTATAGTTAAAGCTACTGTTATGAGGCGTACTCAATGTTAAGTATGGCCGTCCTTCCCGCGTAGAAATTTGAAATTTTTACGTCGTTTGCGTAAGTCGTTCGCAAATAGGGATTTGCGTAGAATGACGTCACCGTCGGAAGCATTGGCTTGTTCCGGGTTAATTTTGAGCATGCGCACTGGGATACCCCCACGGACGGCGCATGCACAGTTAAAAAAAAACGTTGTTTACGTCGGGTCACAACGTATTTACATAAAACACCCCCCCATCACAGCCATTTGAATTCCGCGCCATTACGCCGCCAAAGATACACTACGCCGTCGTAATTTACGGCGTGGATTCTTTGTGGATTAAAAAAAAAAGTAAGTTACGGCGGCGTAGTGTATCTTAGATACGCTACGCCCTGCGCATAAATGCGCCGCTGTACCAGGATCTGCCCCGAACTGTGCAGAGGTCCAGTGTAGGATACTATGTTGTCACAATTACTCTAACAAGCATCTTCCTGTACTGTGTGCTCTTTTACTAGTAACACAGCTTATGTCACTGACTTCTCACCCTAGAAGTTTTTCTTACTCACTTGTTAGGAAGCACTAATCATGAACTGCGATCATATGTTGGTCCTTAGTGTATTTTATGACTAAAGCCTCGTACACACGATCGAATATCTGATGGATTCTAATTCGATGGATTTTTTCGTCGGATATTCGATGAAGCTGACTTTCATCAGTCTTGCCTACACACCATCAGTCAAAAATTTGACCGTGCCAAAACACGGTGACGTATAACACTACGACGTGCTGAGAAAAATGGAGTTCAATGCTTCCGAGCATGCGTCTACTTGATTCTGAGCATGCGTGGATTTTTCTCCGATGGACTTCCACACAGAGAATCGTTTTTTCTATAGTTTTTTTATCCATAGGAGAAATTTAAAACTGGTTCTATTTTTTTACGCCGATAGAAAAAAGACTGATGGGGCCCACACACGATCTGTTTGTCCGATGAAAACAGTCCATCGGTCTGTTTTCAACGGACAAACCGATCGTGTGTACAGGGCTTTAGTGTTCTTCTACCCTAAAGTGTGCTTTCTTAATTTTTAAAGACACAATTATCATCATCATCAAGTTATTCTTGTTAATGTTTTCTTTTTTCTTTTTTTTAACTGTATTGTGATCCCTGATTATAAATAATCAGCCTCATGTTTATGGGGTTAGTGATGCTGTAAATTAAATTGAATGCTTGCTAACTTTCAATCATTTTGTTTGCATAGAAGAGATTTTTTTTTTTATATTTTTCTAATATCCAGGGGCAAGTTATATAACTTTTACTCCTGTGTCGTGTGCTGTGACTTGTAGTGCATTTTTCCTCTTTTTAAATAAAGACAACCATCAAGGTTTTTTGGAGTGCGGCTGTCCATATTTCCTCTTTCTACTTATAACTTTTTCTGAACTTGAAGATTTGAGATGCTTTAGTGTGGATTTATTTAACAAAATAGTGTAAAGTATATTGACTAATGTGCAGCGCTTAGGATGGGTTTAGTTCTGGCGGAACACACTTGTTACACGTCTCACTGCCTGTTGAACCACGTGACGACCAGTGACGTACTGGTACGTCACTGGTTTGGGAAGGTAATATGTTTACATATGCATGCGTGACCAAAACATGCATTCACCTTTGTGCAGGAATACAGTATGGGGGCGGGTGCTTTAAATTTTTTATTTTATTTTTACATCGTACCCTTACATTTTTTTAGCACTTTTATTGCTATCACAAGGAATGCACAACATCCCTTGTGAAAACATGGGCCATGACAGGTAATTTTCCTCGAGAGATCTGGGGTCTAT
Source organism: Rana temporaria (assembly GCF_905171775.1). Taxonomy (NCBI): domain Eukaryota; kingdom Metazoa; phylum Chordata; class Amphibia; order Anura; family Ranidae; genus Rana; species Rana temporaria. Next base: position 592,710,813 of record NC_053489.1, read on the forward strand.
GAAACCCCAGATCTCTTCTCTGGGCTCCTAAGCAGCAAGATTGGTTTGATCTACTGAGGGTGTGAACACTTATGGTGATGTGTAGTGTTGCTTTTGAGCCAAACATATTTGGAATTATGGCCAAAAAGTTCAACCTTATTTTCATCAGACCTTAACACATTTTCCCACATGCTTTTGGGAGACTTCGGATGTGTTTTCGCAATATTTAGCCAGGCTTGGATGCTTTTCTTTGTGAGAAAAAGTTTCTTTCTGTCTTGTCACTCTAGCCCAGACATATGAAGAATACAGGAGATTGTTCTCACATGTACCACACAGCCAGTACTTGCCAGATATGCCTGCAGCTCTTTTAATGTTGCTGTAGGCCTCGTGGCAGCCTCCCTGACCAGTTTTCTTCTTTTCTTTTCATCACTTTTGGAGGGACGTCTAGTTCTTGGTAAATTCACTGTTGTGCCATATTTTCTCCACTTGATGATGACTTTCTTCACTGTGTTTCATGGTATATCTAATGCCTTGGAAATTATTTTGTACCTTTCTCCTGACTGATCCCTTTAACAATGAGATCTCTCTGATGCCTTGGAAGCTCTTTGCAGACCATGGCTTTTTCTGTAGGATGTGACTAAGAAAATGTCAGGAAAGACCTACTAGAACAGCTAAACTTTATTTGGGGTAAATCAGAGGATCTTTAAATGATGGCCGGTGTGTAATGACTCCTATTTAACCACTTAAGGACTGCCTCCTGCACATATACGTCGGCACAGCTGGGCACATGTACGTACAGGTACGTCCTGTACTAGTACCCAGCCGTGGGTCGCGGGCGCGCGCCCGCGGCGCGCTCCCGGGACCGAAGCTCCGGGACCCACAGACTCGATTGCCACTGGAGTCCCGCGAACGGTCCCTGGAGCTGAAGAACGGGGAGAGCCGTGTGTAAACACGGCTTCCCCGTTCTTCACTGTGGCGGCTGCATCGATCGTGTCATCCCTTTTATAGGGGGACACAATCAATGACGTCACACCTATAGCCACACCCCCCTACAGTTGTAAACACACTTCAGGGAACACATAACCCCATCAGCGCCCCCTTGTGGTTAACTCCCAAACTGCAACTGTCATTTTCACAATAAACAATGCATTTTAAATACATTTTTTGCTGTGAAAATGACAATGGTCCTAAAAATGTGTCAAAATTGTCCGAAGTGTCCGCCATAATGTCGCAGTCATTAAAAAAATCGCTGATCGCCGCCATTAGTAGTAAAAAAAAAAAATGCAATAAAACTATCCCCTATTTTGCACAAACCGATAAACGCTTATTGCGATTTTTTTTTACCAAAAATAGGTAGAAGAATACATATCGGCCTAAACTGAGTAAAAAATATATATTTTTATATATTTTTGGGGGATATTTATTATAGCAAAAAGTTAAAAATATTGAATTTTTTTCAAAATTGTCGCTCTATTTTTGTTTATAGCGCAAAAAATCAAAACTGCAGAGGTGATAAAATACCACCAAAAGAAAGCTCTATTTGTGGAAAAAAAAGGCCGCCAATTTTGTTTGGGAGCCACGTCGCACGACCGCGCAATTGTCAGTTAAAGCGACGCAGTGCCGAATCGCAAAAAGGGGCAAGGTCCTTTAGCTGCATTTTGGTCCGGGTCTTAAGTGGTTAACATGAGTTTGAATGTGACTGCTTAATTCTTAACACAGCTACATCCCCACTTCTGCAACCACATTATTTTCATTTTTTATATTTGCTTCCCAACCCTAAAAGATTTCAGTTTGTTTTTCAATTGAGTTGTACAGTTTATAGGTCACATTAACGGTAGAAAAAGTTATGAAATGATTTATTTATTTGTCTCATTTTTTTACATCACAAAAACCTGACATTTTAACAGGGGTGTGTAGACTTTTTATATCCCACTGTATTTGTAAATGTTATCATAACTTTTCTAAATAATAGTATCTTATATTCCTGGATGAGTTGCCTTTAAATACATAAGAAGTAAGGAAAGCAATATACAGTAAATGTGTGTCTAATATGAAATTTAGGAAAAAAAAAAGATTAATCACTTAAAAAGTTAAATTTCTTTAGCTTTACAGCAGACTCGGAAAGAGAAAAGCAAGACTGGATTGAAACATTAGAACAATCAATAGCAGAGACAGTAGCTGATTATGAAGTAGCTGAAAAGATTTGGTTCAATGAATCGAACAGGAGTTGTGCAGACTGTCGTGCTCCAAACCCTGACTGGGCATCTATCAACTTAGGGGTTGTTATTTGCCGGAGCTGTGCAGGTAAATGAATATTACGATGCAGCTTTGTGTTGCTTAATGCAATTTTTATATGTTCTACCATTTCCCTGCTCATACTGTTTGATTAAGTATATATTGCTTCTGTAAGACAGTCAAGCAGAAAATCCCTCATTGAGAAGAAGTGACAAAATACAGAAACATGAGGGGATTTTTTTATTTTATTTAAGGACTGGTAAAAGAGAGAAGCTATCACGACTCCTACACACTCACATTCTAAGTTTTTCAAGTTTCAATGATGGGATGAATGTACAAGGGATCTGTCAGCACAGAAATATCCGAACTGTCAGTGTTAACTTGGTTAGGGTGGTGAAGGTGAAGGCTTTCAAGCTGACATCCATGCCTTTGTTCTATTTAATAGTCTGTGATCCAGTAAAAATATTGGACACTTGGGCCCAGATTCTCTGAGTCTGAGCCGTCGTATCTTGGCGCCTGATTCAAAGAATCAGAGGCCCAGATTCTCGTAGGAGATACGACGGCGTATCTCCAGATACGCCGTCGTATCTCTGAGTCTGAACCGTCGTATCTTGGCGCCTGATTCAAAGAATCAGATACGCCAGAATTTGTATAAGATACGACCAGCGTAAGTCTCCTACGCCGTTGTATCATAACTGCATATCTACGCTGGCCGCTAGGGGCGTTTACGCTGATTTACGCCTAGAAATATGTAAATCAGCTAGATACGCCAATTCACGAATGTACGCCCGGCCGTCGCATTACAGATACGCTGTTTACGTTAGGCTTTTCCCGGCGTAAAGTTACCCCTGCTATATGAGGCGTAGATGAGGCGTACCAATGTTAAGTATGGACGTCAGAACAGCGTCAAATTTTTCAAGTTTTACGTTGTTTGCGTAAGTCGTTCGCGAATAGGGCTGGGCGTCATTTACGTTCATGTCGAAAGCATTGGCTTCTTGCAGGTTAATTTGGAGCATGCGCACTGGGATACTTTCACGGACGGCGCATGCGCCGTTCGTAAAAAGTGTCATTTACGTGGGGTCACATTAAATTTACATAACACACGCCCACATCTTCCACATTTGAATTAGGCGGGCTTACGCCAGCCTATTTACGCTACGCCGCCACAACTTTGGTTTGAGAATACTGCACTTGCCTGTCAAAGTTGCGGAGGCGTAACGTAAATAGGATACATTACGCCCGCACAAAGATGCACGCTTCTACGTGAATCCGGGCCTTGATATGTAAATGTTTATTCTTGGTCAGGGACTTACCAAGGAGTGCGGCAAGAATTGAAGGTTCTTAGGATGGTACCTTAAAAAAAATAAAAAAAACAGGACAAGACATCAATGGCAACTCCAATAATTCTGTGTTAATGGATTCTCTTTAAAGCATAAGTTCATTATTATTAAATTTCTGCCTACAACACACAGTATTTGCTGCACACTACTGCCTGTAGCGTTGTCTGCGTGTCTTATTGCTCTTATTCCTTATAAACCGCTTGCCAACCACAATACGTATATATACATTGTAGTTTGCAAGTAGTTTACCAGGGTTATGGCTGAAGCTATCAGCCATAACCCTGGTATTATCTTTTTCAGCCATGAAAGCAATCCGAGCAGCTCATTAGACACTGGATCGCTTTCCGAAGACATCCTCCTTCCCGCTATTCGATTGTGTTTCTCTAGCTTACCGTTTCCACCGTCACTCCCGGGAAATTATCCCACAGTGCAGTTGGCTGGTCATAGAGGCAGTGAGAAACTAGGCTGTCTCTGATTGCATCTATGTTCTTGAAGGACCGAAGCGACATCATGACGTTACTTCAGATTTAAGTTGGACGGTAACACTTTTCGTTTTAATCTTTTGCTTTTAAAGGTAAAGAAGAGATTTTTGGTCTTTCTGACCCCAGATTCCTCCATAAAGATGACCAGTCATCCTATTTTCTATTACAATGTTTACATTCATTGTAATAGAAATAAAAGTCATAAAAAAATATTAAATAAATAAAGGGACAGTGTAAAAAATAATAATAATAAATAAATTATAAAACAAACGTGCCCCCCCATCCCTCAGTGCTCGCGTGCAGAAGCGAATACAAGTTACGCACGCATGTAAATGGTGTTCACACTACACATGTGAGGTATCACCATGAAAATTACATAGCAATCATTCTAGTGCTAGACCTCCTCTGTTACTCTAAACAGGTAACCTGTAAAGGCGTTTAAAGCATCCCCTATGGAGATTTATAAGTATCGTAGATTGTCGCCATTCCACAAGTGGGACGAAATTTTAAAGCGTGACATGTTAGGTAAATAATTTACTCATCTTTTATATTATACAAAAAATTGGGGTATATATTGTTTTTTTTCTTTTTTTTATTCATTTAAGTGTATTTTTTTCCAAAAAATGCGTTTGAAAAAAATGCTGCACAAATTTCGTGGGACATAATAAATTGCAATGATAGCCATTTTATTCCCTAGGGTCTCTGCTTAAAAAATCTATATACAGTAATGTTTTGGGGTTATAAGTGATTTTTTGTAATGATTTAAACTTGTAAACAAAAAGTGCCAGAAAAGACTTGGTCTTCAAGTGGTTAAGTTGTTAAAATAAGTAAACTAAATACTAATAAGGACCCTATAGGTAAAAGACACAGGGGGGGTTAATTACGAAAGGCAAATCCACTTTGCACTACAAGTGCACTTGAAAATGAAGTCGCTGTAAATCTGAGGGGGACATGCAAGGAGAATAAAAAAACATACATTTTAGCTTGCACGTGATTGGATGTTAAAATCAGCAGAGCTTCCCCTCATTTCAGATCTACCCCTCAGATCTACAGAAACTGCACTTCCAAGTGCACTTTCAGTGAACTTGCAGTGTACTTGTAGTGCAAAGTGGTTTTGCCTTTCGTAAATAACCCCCCCTGTCTGCATTCACCTTAACATGACTGCAAATGCCTATATTATGCACAAAAGGAAGCAGCCGGGATTCAAAAACAAAATAGCAAATTTCATAATTCATGAAATAACAGCCAGAATATAGACATATTTGCTTTCCTCAGTTAATTGGTAATTTGCTATTTTAAGTCAAGACACCCCTTTGTCAGATCATATGTGGAACCACTGGCACTTCTTATCCCTCCTAGGTAAAGTAGACATCTGAAACCTGGCATATTTATTTACTTGCTGACCCATAGTAAAAATGCATCATTAATTTGACATTTAATAATGGTCTTAGGGCTGCTTCACACCACAAAAACGCACTTCAGATTTGTTCCCAGATGCGTTTTTTGCGTGTTTTTTATGCATTTTGGAAGCAGAGGCAGAGGTTTACAGAGGCAGAGAGCGAATGCAACATATGCTTTTTTTTTTTTTTCACTGTATTGGGGTTCTGTGCATTTTTAATGTGTTCCAGTGCATTTTAGGACCAGTTCACACCACATGCAGTCCAGTGCTTTTTATTTGTCTGCATCAAAAATGCATGGATAGTAGGTCATATGGTTTTCAATGGCATAGTTCACAACAGTGCGGTCAGTTTCAGGGCGTTCAAGTTCCATTAAAAAAATTAGAACGTGCTGCATTTTTTCTGCACTGAACTGTACTGGAACACGGTAAACGCACATGTCCTTATTTAACCACTTCCCGCCCAAGGATGTCATATGACGTCCTGGACTTTCAGTGGGGATATCTAAATGATGCCTGCAGCTACAGGCATCATTCAGATATCACTGTTTTCTGCCGGCAATTCTGTGCACCATAAGAACAATCATAGCGGCAGTTCCACCGCTTGATCGTTCTTATAGGTGACGGGAGGGGACGTTCCCCCCCGCCTGCCACCATCCAGTGCTTCTCCGGGCCATCAGGGACCTAGAGAAACGATCCGCCGGCGTTGGATGGAAAGCATAGAGAAGACTAGATGGTCCCCAGTCATCTCTATGGCCGTCGGAGGCCCGGACGCAATGTTATGACGTCACGCCTGGGTACCCGGAAGTAAACAAAGCCGCAATCGCAGTTGTCGGGATGAGATCAGTGAATTTTTTTTCACAATCTCATGCTTTCCAGCCTGAAGGAGAGATGTGGGGTCTTATTGACCCCGCATCTCTCCATAAAGAGTATCTGTCACTATATATTCCTATTACAAGGGATGTTTACATTCCTTGTAATAGGAATAAAAGTGATAAAAAAAAAAAAAAGTAAAAAAAAGTGCAAAAAAATAAAAAAGTAAAATAAAAAAAATATATATATATTTAAAATGCCCCATACATACTAGTGCCATTTTACCTACCAGCATGTCTTTGGAGTGTAGGAGGAAACCAGAGAAACACACTGGCACAGGCAGAAATTCTGGGCACGTAGTACCCTGGTTGGGATTCAAACCAACAATCCTACTGCTGCTTGGTGGAAGTGCTAACCGCTTAGCCACTGTGCTGTCTGATCATTTGAAATATGGGAGAATATGATGCACAGGAATGAGGCCAATGTTTCTATAAAATATACAGTAACAGCAATAGGTTTTGTTTTTAATACTGTACAATCTTTTACAGTCTTATTTAGATGCAATCAACAACAACCAAACAGAAAACTAAATTCTGCTATTTTTTTTTATGTGTCCCAGGAGGCGTTAGCCATAATGTGCTAGTATGCACACCATATTAGAACATTGTGACAGACTTACCCATCAAACAATCTCTTTCAGTGCTGCACTGTCAGTGCGCCTGCTGGTCATAGGTGTTGTCATCTTCTCTCAGTCTTCGTCTGTTAGGCCATGATGACGTCACTCCAGCACAGTTCACGGGAGGCAAATCATTACAGCACAGTGTTGTAAATGTGCACTGAGCTGCGCATGCCTACCTATAAGGTCTCTCCTGTCATACAAACCCTACCTACCAGACATTTTTAATTTTTTAGGTTCAGTTCCGCTTTAATCACTTGTAACTGCAGGTGGGTCTTGTGGGATTAAATGATGAATTTCCAAACCTGCTCCAGAGTACTCTATATTACTATGGTGTATCTAATTGGGATTTCCCATGAGGTCCAGCATCCATCTTGGAACAGCTGCCCCCACTCCCAGTAAGGCTGCATTCACATCTAGACGGACGAAATCGCGGCGTTTTGTCGCCGCAAATCGCGGTAAAAATAGCGGCGTTTTGTACCGCGATTTGCGGCGACAAAACGCCGGTATTGTCCGCCTAGATGTGCCCCAAGATGACCCCCTCTATGGAGATGATTCCCATCTCCTAGCCGAACGCTCGAAGACGCCTGAAAAAAAGGTCCGGGACCTTTTTTCACGCGGCAGGCGACAGGCGTCCGGCGTTCGGCGTGGAGATGTGAACCATCTCCATAGAGGGACATCTGATTTCAGCCCTCTGGCGGCAGCGGCGTAGCGCTACAGGCGTAAAAACGCCTAGGTGTGAATGGGGTCTAACAGATTACTGCAATAATGGTCCATTGCTTGGTGATAGCAGTGAGTAACAAATCACAATTACAGGCACATAGGGAAATCTCACCTGATCCCCCCTAATGAAAAGAAAAATGCAAAATGAAAAATGTAAATATGATCATAGCATTAAAATAAATACATAACTAAAAACACGAGTCGCAGTGTGCACCCACGGTGACATTTATGCAGATTGTGTGAGCGTGTGTTCTGTAATTCAGCATTTATACAATTGAAGACCTGTGAGAATCTGCATTGTTGCACAAATCCTTCTTGATCGTATCTTATTGTTACATTAATGATTTGCATTTATTGATTGTTTTCTATGAGCTGTGGGTCTTACCACTTCTCTACTTTATATTAAAAAAAACAACACTTACCTGTGTGCTTGAATGCCTTTATAATTGTACTTTGTTGCATATATTACCTAAAGTGCATATACTGTAAATCCTAACAATGAACTTCTATTATTTGCTGCCTTGTAAAGTATAATGTTGAAAGCATTATTGTAATATCAATTCAATAAATGCATTAAAATACCAATGGTTCCTACTTCTTACCATAAAACAAGTGGGCTTGTTATTTTCTGCGGTGAGCTGATGCTTTAGTTATTTCTGCGAATTACAGAAAACATTCCCTGTAATTTATGTAGATGAGGAAAGGTGGAGCTGTTCTGTAGTCCTAACACACTTTCTGTCACCGCTCCCCCATAAATACAGTACACAGATACATAGACAAATAGATACAGTACCTTGAAAAAGTATTCATACCCCTTGACATTTTCCACATTTTGTCATGTTACAACCAAAACATAAATGTATTTTATTGGGATTTTATGTGATAGACCAACACAAAGTGGCAAAACATTGTAACGTGGAAGGAAAATAATAAATGGTTTTAATTTTTTTTACAAATAAATACCTGAAAAGTGTGCAGTGCATTTGTATTCATGTGTAGAACCACCTTTCTCTGCAATTACAGCTGAAAGTCTTTTTGGGGATGTCTCTACCAGCTTTGCACATTTAGAGAGTGAGATTGTTGCCCATTCTTCTTTGCAAAATAGCTCAAGCTCTGTCAGATTGGATGGAGAGCATCTGTAAACAGCAATTTTCAAGTCTTGCCTCAGATTCTAAATTGAGTTTAAGTCTGGACTATGACTGAAGCCTCGTACACACGATCAAGGAACTCGACGGGCGAAACACATCGTTTTCCTCATCGAGTTCCTTGTTAGGCTGTCGAGGAACTCGACAAGGCAAGTTTCTCCATTCCCGTCGAGGAAATAGAGAACTTGCTCTCTTTTTGGCTCGTCGAGTTTCTCAACAGTTTCCCCGACGAAAATGTACACACGATCGGTTTTCTCAGGGAAAAATATCTCCCAGCAAGTTTCTTGCTGGTTTTTGCCGAGAAACTCGGTCGTGTGTACGAGGCCTGAGCCATTCTAACACATGAATATGCTTTGATCATCTAAACCAGGGGTCTCCAAACTTTTCAAACAAAGGGCCACTTTATTGCCCTTCAGACTTTTGGAGGGCAGGATTGTGGCCAGCAAGGGAAGAAAATGTCAAGGCCCGGCATCAGTGAGAACAAATATGGCCTCACGGTTGGTCGTCAATAGGAGGAGGAGTATTCCCCTTATTAGTAGGAGGAATAGTATCCCATCCTTGGTATTGGTGGACAATATAGTGCCCCATTGTTGGTGTCAGTGGGAGGAATTGTGCCCCAAGGGCCAGATAAAGGCTAGCCCTCGGGCCGCAGTTTGGAGACCCCTGATCTAAACGATATTGTTGTAGCTCTGGCTGTATGTTTAAGGCCATTGTCCTGCTGGAAGGTGAACCGCAGCCCCAGTCTCAGGTCTTTTGTAGACTCTAATGCCTTGTACACACGATCGGAATTTCCGATGAAAAAAGTCAGACGGAATTTTTGCATCGGATATTCCGACCGTGTGTGGGCCCCATCGGACTTTTTTCCATCAAAGTTTAGAAATAGAACATGTTTTATTTTTTTCCGATGGAAGAAAAAAACGATAGGAAAGTGCAACTCCGACGGAGAAAAAATCCACGCGTGCTCAGAATCAAGTCGACGCATGCTCGGAAGCATTGAACTTTATTTTTCTTGGCTCGTCGTAGTGTTTTACGTCACCACGTTTTGGACGGTCGGAATTTGGTCTGATAGTGTATGCAAGACAGCTTAAACGAAATTCAGACGAAAAATTCAGATTTTAGGCCATCGTTAATTCCGATCGTGTGTACAGGGCATAACAGGTTTCTAAGATTGCCCTGTATTTGGCTCCATCCATCTTCCCATCAAACCAGACCAGCTTCCCTGTTCATGTTGAAGAAAAGCATACCCACAACATGATGCTGCCACCACCATACTTCACAGTGGGGATGGTATATTCAGGGTGATGCACAGTGTTAGTTTTCTACCACACATAGGGCCAGATTCACAGAAGAGATACGACGGTGTATCTCCTCATACGCCGTCATATCTCTGTGTTCCGGCCGTCCTAACTATGCGACTGATTCATAGAATCAGTTACGCATAGATAGCCATAAGATCCGACAGGTGTAATTGACTTACACTGTCGGATCTTAAGGATGCAATTCTATGCCGGCCGCTAGGTGGCGAGGCCATTGCGGTCGGCGTAGAATATGCAAATGACTAGTTACGGCGATCCACGAAGATCTGCGCGTTCGTCGCAATCCCGTACGTCATCGCTAGTCGTTTTTACCCGTCGCAAAGTTACACCTGCTTTAACATGGCTTATCTTTAGATCAGCCATGTTAAAGTATGGCCATCGTTCCCGCGTCGAATTTCGAATTTTTTTTTCTTTGCGTAAGACGTCCGGGAATACGAAACGCCGTAACGCACGTCGCATTTAAAAAAAAACGTCGGGGCGCCGTAATTTCGTGCAATGCGCGTCGGGAAATTTGAACACGGAGCATGCGCAGAACGTTCGGCTCGGGAACGCGCCTAATTTAAATGGTGCCCGCCCCATTTGAATTAGGCGGGCTTGCGCCGAGTGGAATTACGTTACACCGCCGCAAGTTTACAGGAAAGAGCTTTGTGAATCAGGCACTTACGCTGTAAACCTGCGGCGGTGTAACGTAAATGGGATATGTTACGCTGCCACAGCGTAACGTATTTCTCTCTGAATCTGGCCCATAGCGTTTTGCTTTTAGGCCAAAAATTTCAATTTTGGTCTTATCTGACCAAAGCATCATATTTGCTGTGTCCACCACATGGCTTCTTGCAAACTGCAAATGAGACTTATGGCTTTCTTTTAACAATGGTTTTCTTCTTGCCACTCTTCCATAAAGGCCAGATTTGTGGAGTGCACAACTAATAGTTGTCCTGTGGAAAGATTCTCCCACCTGAGCTGTGGATCTCTGCAGCCCCTCCAGAGTTACTATGGGCCTCTTAGCTGCTTCTCTGGTTAATGCTCTCCTTGCCTAGCCTCACTGGCCCAGATTCAAGAAGCTATTGCGCCCGCGCAACCATAGGTTGCGCGGCGCAATAGCTGTTTTGCTCCCGCGTAGCGAATGCCCCTGATTCAGGAACATCGCTACGCGGACTGCAGCCTAGGATATGACAGGCATAAGCCTCCTTATGCCTTCATATCTCAGGCTGCATTCTTGCGTTGTCCGCTAGGGGGCGCGGCCATTGTGATCGGCGTATAGTATGCAAATTGCATACTACCACCGAATTCACAAAAGTTGCGCGGGCCCTGCGCACGCAAGGTACGGAGTTTCCGTACGGCGACTTTAGCGCAAGGTTGCTCCTGCTATAGCAGGGGCAGCCAATGCTAAAGTATAGCCGCCCTTCCCGCTCGTGAAATTCTAATTTCACGTCGTTTACGTAAGTGATTCGTGAATGGCGCTGGACGCCATTCACGTTCACTTAGAAGCAAATGACGTCCTTGCGACGTCATTTGCCGCAATGCACGTCGGGAAAGTTTCCCGACGGAGCACGCGCTGTTCGCTCGGCGCGGGAGCGCGCCTAATTTAAATGATTCCCGCCCCCGGCGGGATCATTTACATTAGGCGCCCTTACGCCGGGCTATTTAGCATAGCGCCTGCGCAATTTACGGAGCTACTGCTCCGTGAATCGCGGGCATATCAAAATATTTGCGTGGGCGCAGAGCAAAAATCGTTGCCCTTTGCCCACGCAAATATTGCACGGATCTACCTGAATCTGGCCCACTGTAATTTATCAACCATTGATATTATGTACTGTAAATCCCCCAACTGGTTTAAGTCCTTTTCTCCCCCTAAACACCCCCCCTCTTGCACAAATCCACTTGGACCCCACCCCAGCACAGATCCTATTCACCCCCCCTCTTCATGTACCAATGCCACCATAAAAAATATATATATATATATCCCCTCCCTCTTCCATTCACAGGCACTCTCACTCTCTCTGTAACTCTACTCTATATGTGTGATCCTTCTGCTCTATAAATGCATGCTCTGCATCCTGAACATTCTCATTTACCTTCATCCTCACCAAATCATTCTGCTTACCTTCTATCTACCGCCATTTTGCTCTCTGTTCGCTATCATTCTTTTCTATCAATGCCTACTATGGTTGTTCTCCTCCACACCCCTCCATACCTTCTCTCCTTTACTCTTCTGTCATCGATCAAAGTCCACTGCCATTTCCTTCATACACAGCTCTCAGACTGTGTATACATTGCGGTTCAATGCTAGGGCGGGAGATTTCCATCCTTCCAGGCTCCTCATCGTTTATTTTCATAGGCCACATCAGAGTCAAGGAGGAGCCTAGGGGAAGCTTTCCTGGCTCTGACTAGCAGTAAAGGATGATGCGGGTGCCTGATTGAATCAGGGAAGCAGTCCTGGCCCACCAGGCAAATGCCCGGTGTGCCCTATAATCAATCTGAGCCTGGCTGTTACAATGTGTTGTAGTGTGCACCTTCTTTTCTTTCTTTTAAGTAGAATAATGCTACCTGCAGTAATGCTCCCCCCTCCCAGCTACCCATGCTGCCTGGGTAAAAAAGTATACATGTATACTACCTATTTTCAGTCTGCTCTCACATTATCTGCAGCTCAATCTCCACTGTGTCAGTGAGTGGTGGCTGCAGGGGAGAGGAAGGAGTGGCAACAATGGCTGGTACATGGAAGACTTTAGGGTGGATTTACTAAAGGTAAAAAGACTGTGCACCTTGCAATCGCAATTGCTCCAGAGCTTAGTAAGTGAGGGGAGGCTCTACTGACTTCCAGCTTTTTTTTTTCCTTGCTTGTGATTGGATATTCTTTGTAAAATGAAGCTCAGGAGCAAATACACTTACAATCTACACAGTCCATTGGGCTTCAGAAAATCCACCCATATGAGTGACATCACAATTCCCAGAATTCCCTGTTGCCAAGCTCTCCCTCTTCTGCCCTACAGGTGCTGCTTACTAACACAGGGAATCACATGACTGGACCGAAGCAGGGTAAGTATTAGTGTTGCTCACGAATATTCGCATTGCGAATATTCGACTCGAATATAGCATATTCGAGAAATCGCGCTATATTTCGAATTTCGCGGTGAATATTCGCAATTCCGAATATTCGCATTTTTTCAATTTGATTTTTAAAACAGATCACATCCTATCGACGTCTAAAAGCATTGCTGGTATGATTAGAGACCCTGGGCCGAGTAGCTAAGCTGAGGCGATCCTTTTATGTTGCCAAATTGAAAAAAAAAAAATTGCGATTTTTCGCTATTGCGAATGCGAAAATGATTGCGAATTTTCGATAACTGTGGTAGGAGAACTCTGATTGTCTCTGATGCAAAAGGGGGGGCTTTGTGTATGTTTCTGTTATGAATATTTGTATGTTTGATATTATTTTTTTTTGTAAGAAGGAAAAAATTGCGCATACCTTAAAAAAAGGGGAGAATACAGCAGCAACTCAAAAATGTTATACAACATAAATTAATACAAGACAGAAAATGGAGTCGCTCTACAAGAATAAAAAATATGTCTAGTGACAAGACATGTGGGCAAATTATAAAATAAGCAAGCGCAAATAACTTGTGAAATACACAGTGAAACAAATATATAAAGAAATATAGTCCCAATAATAGAAAAATAATCTTTCATAAAAATGTCTTTGATATGTGAAGTGAAAAAAAGTCCAAAGCATGCAGCATGAACGTGTTCAATCTTCAAGGTGTTTGATTGACAAACGGCTGTGACAGATGGATAGAGTAAAGAATCACCACCAATGCAAAACACTTTTTATTTTCTATTGTAAAATATCAAGAATATTCTGAGCCAATCAGAGTGCTCCTTCTGCATTTGCCGAATATTCGCAATTATTTTGTATTGTAAAATATCAAGAATATTCTGAGCCAATCAGAGTGCTCCTTCTGCATTTGCCGAATATTCGCAATTATTTTGTATTGTAAAATATCAAGAATATTCTGAGCCAATCAGAGTGCTCCTTCTGCATTTGCCGAATATTCGCAATTATTTTGTATTGTAAAATATCAAGAATATTCTGAGCCAATCAGAGTGCTCCTTCCGCATTTGCCGAATATTCGCAATTATTTTGTATTGTAAAATATCACGAATATTCTGAGCCAATCAGAGCGCTCCTACAGCATTTGTCGAAATTGCGCAGTAAATATCGCATTCGCATGTTGCGATATTTCGATAAAATATCACGAATATTCTGAGCCAATCAGAGCGCTCCTCCAGCATTTCTCGAAATTGCGCAATAAATATCGCATTCGCATGTTGCGATATTTCGAAAAAATATCACGAATATTCTGAGCCAATCAGAGTGCTCCTACCGCAGTTATCAAAAAATCGCAATTATTTTCGCATTCGCAATAGCGAAAAATCGCAATCATTTAATTTCGATAAAATATCACAAATATTCGAATTTAGCAAATATATCTCGAATATTCGAATATATATTCGAGATATATCGCGAAATCGAATATGGCATATTCTGCTCAACACTAGTAAGTATACACATCTTTTTCAAACAGGTTAGGCAGCATAGGTTGCTGGAGGGGGAGGGGACATTTTCAAACATAGTGTTAGGTTGGAATTTAACTTAATTTAAATTTTACAAAATTGCCCATTGCAATGCAGTCTAGTGGGTTGCAGCAAACAGCCGAAAATGCAAAAATGCTAATTCTCAATGCAACCTGTGGCATATAGTGATGGACGAACATCCGACGGGACGGTTCGCGAATGCTAACTGCAAACTTTCGCAAATCTACGCGAACCGCAAGCCTATTGACTTTAATGGCAGGCGAATATTAAAAACCTGCAGGTCATATTTGTAGCCACAAAATACTTACTAGATGTGCACAAATAGTCCCACAACATGGACACTGACCTACCAGAAGTATTAAGTCAAAAATCGAATACATAAGTAAGTGTCGGCCATTACAAGCCCCAAAAATTAGCTGACAGGCGTTCACCTGACAGCAAACAACTTTGTGTTCTGTGGCAGGAGGTACATTAAGCTATTCACCGGATACAGAAGTAAGTGTCGGCCAGTACAGGACCCAATAATTAGCCCACAGGTGTTCACCGGAGAGCAAACAACTTTGTATTCTGTGGCTGGTGGTACGTTAGGCATTCACTGGATACAGAAGTAAGTGTCGGCCATTACAGGCCCCAAAAATTATCCCACGCCCACAGGCGTTCACCGGACAGCAAACAACCTTGTATTATGTGGCTGGTGGTACATTAGGCATTCACCGGATACAGAAAAAAGTGTCGGCCAGTACAGGCCCAAAAAAATAGCCCACAGGCGTTCACCTGAATTTGAATAAAACATGGTCTACTGGTCACATGTGTTGAATTCCTCCGAGATCCATGCTTCATTCATTTTTATAAATGTGAGGTAGTCAACACTGTTGTGAGCTAGGCGAGTGCGCTTATCGATCACGAACCCCCCTGCTGCGCTGAACGTCCTTTCGGACAGGACACTGGATGAGGGGCAAGCCAACAGTTCCATTGCAAATTGTGCAAGCTCTGGCCAGAGGTCAAGCCTGCCCACCCAGTAGTCCAGGAGTTCATCACTTCTCAGTGCGTCCACATCGGCCGTTAACCCGATGTAGTCGGACACCTGTCGGTCTAGGCGTTCCCTGATGCTGGATCCGGAGGACAGCTGTCGATGGGTCGGCTGAAAGAATGATCTCATATCATTAGTGACCAAGACATTTTCAAACCGCCCTCTTTTTGCAGGTGCTGTTGGATTGGTACCCGAAACTGTTTCTCTGTGAGTGGAAATTCCTCTGCCAGCGGACGCAAAAGCAGAATGCAGCATTTCTCAAAGCAAGGCCTGGAAGTGGTGCATTCTGATAGCCCTCTGTGATGGTGGTAACATTTCCGCCATGTTTTGTTTGTACCGGGTGTCTAAGTACGTTGCCACCCAGTACTGGTCCTTGTCCTTTATGCTTTTTATACGGGGGTCCCTCTTAAAACACTGAAGCACGAAGGCCCCCATTTGCACTAAACTGGAAGCGCTGTACTGGCCTGTCTCCTGCTCATCATCCAGGATAATGTCATCCTCGTTTTCCTCCCCCCATCCACGGACAACACCAGGGATCCCAGAAAGGTTTAAAGAATGCTCTTCTTTCTCCTCCTCCTCCGCCCCAGCACCATCCTCCTCTGACTCCTCTTCAGACTTCCGTTGTTGACTTGTTTCAGGTGGAGTAGCCCCCCCCCCCCCGGGAATTCATCCAGCATTGCGACTTCCTCATATTCCTTCTCCTCGACGGCTTGATCAATGACACGACACAATGCACGCTCCAGAAAGAAGGCGTAAGGTACGATGTCAGTGATGGCGCCCTGGCTGCGACTGACCAGTTTGGTGATCTCATCAAATGGCTGCAGAAGTCTGCATGAGTCGCGCATGAGCAGCCACTGTTGCGGTGTAAAAAAAACAAGCTCCCCAGAACCTGTCCTGCCGCAGAGTTCGTACAGGTAGTTGTTAACGGCACGTTTCTACTGGAGCAGCCTATCAAGCATATACAATGTTGAGTTCCATCGCGTCGGGCAGTCACAAATAAGACGTTTGACAGGCAGGTTGTGTCGCCACTGAATGTCAGCAAGGCGAGCCATGGCTGTGTAAGATCTTCTGAAATGGGCCGAAATTTCCTGGCCTGCCGCAAGACATCCTGGAGCCCAGGGTATTTGGCAACGAATCGATGCACAACCAAGTTCAGGGTGTGTGCCATGCATGGCAAGTGTGTAATTTTGCCCTGTTTCAGCATGCTCAGCAGATTGGCACCGTTGTCGCACACCGCTTTACCAACTGTCAAATTGAGCGGTGTTAGCCACTTATCTGCCTGTGAACACAAAGCTGAAAGGAGTGCAGGACCAGTGTGGCTCTTGTCTTCCAGGCACAACAGACGCAGCACAGCATGGCAACGTCTCAGCTGGCATGTCGAATAGGTTCTGGGGATCTTGGGCGGCGCAGCGGAAGAGATGGTAGAAGTCAGCCGAGGAGGAGAGGGAGGATGGAGTAGGAGGAGGAGGAGAAGAAGAGGCAGGCCTGCATGTAATCCGTGGCGGTAAAACCAAATCTACATTGGTGCCACGGGTTACATGCTTGATGGCCGTCAGAAGGTTCACCCAGTGGGCATTGAAAGTTATATACCTTCCATGCCCGTGTTTGCTAGACCACTTGTCTGTGGTCAGATGTATCTTGGCACCAACACTGTGTGCCAGAGATACATTCACTTGCTGCTAAATATGGCCATATAGCTCTGGGCTGCCCTTCTATGAAAAAAATGTCCTTCCTGGGACCTTCCATTGTGGTGTTCTAATGGCCACAAATTTGGCCATGGCAACACCATTGTCTGCAGTGGACACGTTAAAAAAAGCCCACACTGCGGAGCCATGGGCCGGCGACCTAGGAGCGCCAGATGTGACCGTACATGGTTGATGGCTTGTTCCTGATACATTAGGGGTCTGGTTTGTCCCTCCTTGTGCAATGTAAGTTTGCCTGCTTCTCCTCCCTATCCGCTGGTCCATCTCTCCCTCTGAACTCCCCTCCTCTTTCTCTCTTGTGGGCACCCACGTGACGTCTGTAGACACGTCATCATCGACGTCACCATCCCCATCACTAACAGTAAAGATCTCGGAGTAGGCAGCAACAGCAGGCACCAACCTCCTTGGGCTGATCTGAGTACTGTCGTCAGACTGCTGAATGCCAACCTCTCCCTACACTGACAAAAAGTATATGAATGTATTACCCACTATCATGTACTGCAGAGCAAGTAGCACACCTATATACTGCAGAGCAAGAAGCACACCTATACCAGTGCTTGAAAGGACTTTTGTGGACCCGTTAGGTAGCGATTTGTGTCGCTAAAGTCTGTCCCTGCTGGAAACGCCAACCTCTCCCTACACTGACAAAAAGTATATGAATGTATTAGACACCTATATACTGCAGAGCAAGTAGCACACCTATACCAGTCCTTAAAAGGACTTTTGTGGACTTTTTAGATAGCTATTTGATAGAATACAGTCTGTTCCTGCTCCAAACATCAATGGATCCGTTCCAGTATGTGCCCCTCCCCCCCCCGCTACATCGATCGACCTTCCCTGTGCACAATACATTTACCCCTGCTGCCCAGGCCCCCCTGTGCCCCCCCCCCACACCGCTGCAGCACTACTGGCTTCCCTCCTTCTTCCTGTCAGCAGCTGCAAGTACATAATAGGATCCTTCAAGATTGAGAGTGGGGGAAGAGTTAGGTAAATATGTCATATTTACCAGCCCCTTCCTTTCCTAAATGAACACAATGAGTGATTGGTACGGATCACTCACTGTGTTCATTCATGACCAAATAATTGGCTATATGGGGCCTGTGTCAGATTGTCTGTATGGGGCCCCATTGTTTTCAACAGCAGCCCTGTGAATGAGCCCCAACTGTTGAAGTTGGAGTTTAGATTGATTAAAACCCCTCTAAAAAAACATAAAAAAAACAAAAAAAATGGCCCTAAACTGGCCCTTCTCCAAAATAATAATAATAAAAAAATGATGTTGCAAGAGCGTAGCAAAACAAACGTTAGCTACTTTTTACTAAATAGGCTTTATATTTTTATAGCTGATAATGTTTAAAAATAAAAAATATAGGCTGGCATATGACAAAACCTGCTGCTTCCCCTTTTCCTAACACTGTGCAATATTTGATAAATGAGCCAGCCACTTTTGATGTTTGTGTTAGTAGTGATATTAAAGATGCTGAGTCACAAATCACAATGAGTACAGTATGCACAGCACCGTTTACATTTAGTTGGAGATTTTCAGACTTAACATAAAACAGCAATTTTACAGCTGTACTAACTGTCACTGTGCAGACGCTGTAAGTAGAGAACAGATGTGAGCTCCTCTAATAGGCCGGGTGAAAGAAAAGTGAATTACATAGCAGACTTTCCTCAGACAATGTAAAATGTTAGCTTGTCATATGCCACTGAATATTTAATACACAGAACAAAATACTCTGATGTTCTCTAATCAATGTATTTATGCAACAGGTGCGAGCACTGAATCCTTTATGTTTAATTTTTGTATTTACCGTACTAAATTGGGTTGTAGGGAGTTTTTCTTTTTTCCCTCAATAGATTTTTATTGAGTTGATAGGCATTTAAAATACATATATGTAACATTTTAACACAACGCATTGCGCTGCACGTAACATCAGCGTTGTGGTGTGAACAGGACTAGAGATGAGCCGAACATCCCCGCGTTCGGTTCGCACCAGAACCTTCGAACGGACCGAACGTTCGCGCGAACATTTAGAACCCGATTGACGTCAATTGGACGTCTATTGGACTCGAACGTTCAAATTCAAAAGTGCTCATGTTAAAGCCCCATATGCAAGTTATTGTCGGAAAATGTCTTTGAGAACCCGGGTCTTGCCCCAGGGAACATGTATCAATGGAAAAAAAAGTTTTAAAAACAGTAGTTTTTTCAGGAGCAGTGGTCCAAATCCACAGACATGCAGCCTAACTTAACTTTTCAGAGTTAAGTTACACTGCCGCAATTTTCCGAAGTTAAGTACCGATCCTCAAAGCACTTACCCGGAAAATTGCGGCAGCGCAACTTAACTCTGTCCATCGTAAGGCGTTCCTAGTTTAAATGGGCGATTCCCATTTAAATTAGGCGCGCTCCCGCGCCGGATGTACTGCGCATGCGTGTGACATCATTTTTCCCAACGTGTAGCGCGCGAACGTAATTTACGCCGGGCTTTGTGGATTGCGACGGGACAATAAAGTTGCGACGGGTGAAAAAAAATGTACGCGCCGGGAAAAAAAATTCAAATTTAAAAAAAAATCGCGGCGATCGAAAAAAAGGTCTGGTTTTACATGGTGTACTAACTTTACACATTGTAAAAGCATCCCTAATTTTACGCGTGCAAATTGTAACTTACGCAGAAAACACAAAGCTTAAAAGCTTTGTGGATCTGCTTAAGTACTCATTTGCATACGCTAGGCGGCATTTCGACTCGAAATGCCCCCAGCGGCGGATGCGGTACTGCATCTTAAGATGTGACAGTGTAAGTGTCTTACAGATGTCAGATCTTCTGCCTAACTTTGGAAAAATCCTTTTGAGGATCGTTTCCAAAGTTAGGCACAGAGATACGCAGGCTGAACAGCAGTTCCGCCTGCGTATCTCTTTTGTGGATTTGGCCCAGTGATTTTAATGATGCAGCATCATTAAAAACACTGCTCCAGAAAAAAACAACCATTTAAAAAAAAAAAATTCCATGTTCCCTGGGGCAAGACCCGGGTTCTCAAAGATGGTTTCACAGGCTTACTATAGACACCCAGCAGGTACAATATTTAAAGGAATTTTTCTTTTTTTCTTTTTTTTTGTTTATTTAAGCATCATGATGCTTAAATGAAAAGAAAAAATGAAAAATTCCTTTAAATATTGTACCTGCTGGGTGTCTATAGTATGCCTGTGCAGCTTTATGGTGCACACTGCAGAGGACACAGGCAATACACCACGTGAGAATACTGCAGCTAGCACAATCAACTACCTGACAGTAAATTAGGAAGAACTGATCTAGCTAAGCTATACAAGTGTATAAATATATATACAACACCTGGGATGTATATATATATATCCACTACACACTGTGGGCCGGATTCAGAAAGAAGTATCAATCCTGATACGCCGTCGTATCTCTGAGTCCGGCCGTCGTATCTATGCGCCTGATTCATAGAATCAGGTTAGGCATAGATATGCCTAAGATCCGACAAGTGACTTACACCGTCGGATCTTAGGCTGCAATTCCAGGCCGGCCGCTAGGTGGCGCTTCCGTATCTTTTACGCGTTGAATATGCAAATGAGCATTTACGCCGATTCATAAACGAACGACTGCCCGGCGCTTTTTTTTAACGTCGTTTGCGTTTGGCTTTTTCCGGCGGAAAGTTACCCCTGCTATAGGAGGGGTAAGTGCGGCGTATCCTATGTTAAGTATGGCAGTCGTTCCTGCGCCGAGTTTTGCATTTTTTACGTCGTTTGCGTAAGTCGTTTGCGAATACGGCCGGACGTAATTTACGTTAACGTCTAAACCAATGACGTCCTTGCGACGTCATTTGGAGCAATGCATGCTGGGAAAATTTGCAGACGGCACATGCGCTGTTCGATCGGCGCGGGGACACGCCTGATTTAAATTGTACATGCCCCGGGGGATTTACTATAGGCCGCCGCAACTTTAGAGGCAAGTGCTTTCTGAATAAAGCACTTGCCTCAAAAAATTGCGGCGGCGTAACGTAAATCAGATAGGTTACGCGGATCTAAAGATCCACTAACCTATCTGAATCTAGCCCTGTAACATTAACTGACTAACCTGCCTTCCTGCCTGCCTGCTCTATCTACCTAAAAAAAATGACACTCTCTGACTGATCTCTAACCAGCGCCGGAACACACTACACAAGGCCGACCTGCAGGCGGCCTTTTATAGTGTGGGGCGTGTACTAAACCCCCTGAGCCATAATTGGCCAAAGCCATCCTGGCTTTAGCCAATTACGGCTCTCTGTACTGACGGCGCTGTGATTGGCCAAGCATGCGGGTCATAGTGCATGCTTGGGCAATCATCAGCGCGCAATGCCGCAGTGAATTATGGGCCGTTTTGTTCGTATTTCGGCGAACGATCGAACATACGATGTTCGAGTCGAACATACGTTCGACTCGAACACGAAGCTCATCCCTAAACAGGACACATAGAAAGCAATTTTTTTCTATATGTCTATGCCCTGACCTGCATGTTTGCAGCCAATTGCAGGTCACTGTGGTACGTGTGAGTAGAGACTAAAGTGTATGCCTCGGCAACATTAAAAGAATAAATAATATGAAGTACAGTATAGCTCTGAAAAACATGCACATTTCCCAATATGTTCTCCCTTTTACTGCTTACCGCCTGCCCATAGTACATAAATGGCCAGACAGGCAGAGTACCAATCAGGTGGAAGTACCTGTAAATTTTAAACATCTTGTTTGTGAATAATCTGTGCCTGCTGTATCTGCTGGGCATAGTAAAATACTGAACGGTGTACCGTGCTGCTGTGGGCGGCTCTGGTACCATGTGATCACTGTAACTAAGTATATGTATAGTATATGTCACCTCCTGACATCATTGTTTACTACTGTGTGATCTCGATCACTGATATCACATAGTATATGGCCATTCATAACAACCCTGTACCATGTGATAGCTGTGCCCAATCACAGTATCCATGAAAGGCTGCAGGAGAGAGAAAAGACACCTTCATCCACCTTCCTGCACATGTAAAATTGATCCTGGGGCTATTTAGAAGCAGTTAGAGGCCATTAGGCTGTTTGCATAGGCAATGCCTACACAAATCATTTAGAATGTTTATTGTAGTGTAGTGTGTTAACTTTATTTAGCAATGTCTTTCATTTTAGTTATTTCCCTTCACTTCCTGTACTAAAACACAACAGAAATTGAAATGGTTTCACTGTAAAGTGTAGAGAGATTGCCTTTAGACAGATGTTGCTGGAACAGGTGTACCCATTGGAAGATCCCCTCACCTCAAAATGCATTGTAACATTTTGGATCATGTCACTATGGACAATGGGGGTTATTTACGAAAGGCAAATCCACTTTGCACTGCATAGTGCACTTGAAATTGCACAGAAAGTGAACTTGGAAGTGCAGTCACTGTAAATCTGAGGGGTAGATCTGAAATGAGGGGAAGCTCTGCTGATTTTATAATCCAATCATGTGCAAGCCAAAATGCTGTTTTTTATTTCCCTTGCATGTCCCCCTTTGCACTTGTAGTGCAAAGTGGATTTGCCTTTAGTAAATAACCCCATTGTCTGTAAGACACATAGCGAGGGAAGATTCCTCAGCAGGAACGCAGACAATGTAAAATTCAGACAGTGGCTCTAACTATTCCATGATCTATGAAAAAACTAAAAAAAATAAAAAGTTTTGGCTTTAGATTTAACAATGTACGGCTTTTGGCTGCTGCTGATATAAGCAATGGAAAAAGTACAGTTCTGCGTTCTATTTAATAAATATGTTTCTTTAGTGCCTAATTAAGTCTGCTCCCTTCCTCGCCAATAGCTCTATTATTTGGAAATGATAGCTCTCCGCTTTACATTAGAAATTACTGATGAACGTATAATGCTAGAGGTTTCAGATCAGGTTCTTGGGTGTTCAGTAAAAAACAGCAGAATGACTGAAATGCAGAATGAGGTTGGAGTATGTGACTGCTGAATAGGACCTGTATGGGGTCTGATTGAGATGTGTATATCTCTAGAATTATAATATTATTCAGCTTCCATAAACAAAAGGGTAATGATAGTTTAACCCCTTCACGATGGAAGGTAAAACAAATGCTAATGCCTGAACACAATATGTAAATGTGAATTGTATCCAGGTGAATTATACATGAGTTTTTATCAGGACAAATTGAGCTTTTATTTGGTGGTTAATGGGAATGGATACCTCCTGATTTTTTGTTTCCCAAATGAAAACTGTCCCAAAATAGTAAAACAATTTTTTTTTTACTTAGCTGTATATTTCTTGCTATTACCATACCCTACCACCAAAGAACAACCCAAAATAAATCCCCCTGCTTCTGACAATTGCAGCAATACTGTATATGTGTATGTTAGTTATGTTAGTTATTGATTGTACCCATTAACTGACTAGCCTGCCTGCCTGCTCTATCTACCTACAAAAAATGACACTCTCTCTCTCTCTCTCTCTCTGTCTTCTCTCTCTTAACCACCGCAACACACTACACAAGGCTGACCTGCAGGCGGACTTTAATAGTGTGGGGCGTGTACTAAACCCCCTGAGCCAAAATTTGGCCAAAGCCACCCTGGTTTTGGCCAATTATGGCTCTCAGTTTTTTGCAAGCTGTTATTGGCCAAGCATGCGGGTCATAGTGCATGCTTGGCCAATTTATCTGCCAGCAATGCACTGCGATGCCGCAGTGAATTATGGGCCGTGACATGCCACTCGAATTTGGCGCGAACGTACATACGAACATACGAAGCTCATCCCTAATCATGGGAAATGTAGTTCCAAAACATCTGAGGTGCCAAGGTTCACCATCACTGCCCTAGGGCATCAGAACTGACAGAGACAATACTCAGCCACACCCATATCTTATTCCTGACTGTAAGTAACACATTCATAATAAAATACTGCTACTACGACTGCTGCTACTACAACAACTACTACTACGACTAATAACATTAATAATAATAATAATAATAATAATAATAATAATAATAATAATAATAATAATAAAAAAAAAAAGTATAATAAAAGGTTTCAGGCTACCACCTTTTCTGCCAGTGCAATCTGGCTACACTCCACATTGTTGCTGTCCCTGTATAGTTTGAGTATGTTGTTGGTAGTATAGCATACTGTGTACTTTCATGTCACCTAGTCTGAGTCAAAACATACATCCAAACTACTATAGGAATAGGGTAACAATTTGCCCTGCTTTTGTAGTCATTGGTTTCAAGACTACTGACCTAGAGAGGGCAAAGTATCTTATTCATCCTCTCTAGGCCAAGAATTAAGGTGCCTTGTGAAGCACCCTAATGGTAACCAATAATGCCCTTGCTGCTGGCATTCTTTCAAAAAACATAACTTCCTCTTTTCTTTAGGCTGTTTCACACACCCAACATAACAAGACAATATCTAGCAAGAGTATGTCTTTCCACATGAGTAGTATCAGTGGCGTAACTATAACCTTCAGGGCCCCAGTGCAAGAAACCACGAATGGCCCCCCTGACCCCCAACCAGGTTCCTTCTCTTCGAGCCCAGTAACAAAGTGACACATCTGGTCCAAGTGTGACCTTTGCGACCGTCAGTGCTCAATCTCCTTGATTAAGCACCGACCTATGGTGTGAAACGCTTTAGCTATTGCCCCTCAACCTCTGCATAGCATGGACTGACTGTTTTGGATTTTATATTTCACAATAAAGGTCCAGGATTTTCTTGCTCTTTGACCCATTGCAGAGCCTGCACCTGCCTGCCCTAACAGGGCATGTGTTTCACTGAACTTCTGCCTAGAGCAGCATTTTTCTCCCCTTTCCTTCTTCTCAGCCGTATGCCGTGTACACACGATCGGAAATTCCGTTAAAAAAAAACATGGATTTTTTTTCCAATGGAATTTTGCCTCAAACTTGAGTTGCATACACACGGTCACACAAAATTCTGACCTTTAAGAATGCGGTGAGGTACAACACTTCAACGAGCCGAGAAAAATGAAGTTCAATGATTCCAAGCATGCGTCGAATTGATTCCGAGCATGCATGTTTTTTTGCGCATCAGAATTGCATACAGACATTCGGAATTTCCGACAAGAACTTTCCCCGTCGGAAAATTTGAGAACCAGCTCTCAAATTTTTGCTGTTGGAAATTCCAAAAGAAAAAGTCCGATGGGGCCTACACACGGTCAGAATTTCTGACCAAAAGCTCACATCAAACTTTTCTTGTCAGAAATGCCGATCGTGTGTATGCTGCATAGGGCTGGCCATACATTATATAATTTTCTTTTACAACTTTCCTTTAGATTTCTCAAACTACATAATATGAGGTAACACCTAAACACTTTCAATTTGTATGCAGTCAGGCAGGCCCTATCACTACGTAGTTGAAGGTAAATAGAAAGAAAATTGTATAAAATATAGCCAGCCTTAGCTGTACAGAATGAATGGACAGGAATAGCTCTGTATACACAGTTTACTATGTTTCAGTTGTGAATGGATAGAGTCAGTGATCGATACGGATCACTCACTCTCCATTCAAACAAAGGAAGAACCACTTCTTCCTTGCTCTCATCCTAACACATCCCCCACATTCAGCCAGCTGAAGAAGGAAGGGGGGAACCCAGCAAAGCTGTGGGGGATGAAGGGAGGGGCAAGTAGAGCACTGGGGACTGGAGAGCGCATGCAGGGGCAGCAGAACAAATCTGGATAGGAGGAGAGGTGGGGTTGGCTGCACATAAAATAATGTATCTCTCCATTTTCCCCATGTAGCCACTGAATGCCTGTTTATCCCCCTCTCTTGCTTTATCCCAGTGTACAGGGGGCTGCATGGGCCCCGTGCAGTATAGGGCCAGGTTGCAATTGTGACCCCTGCGACCCTCGTAGGTACGCCCCTGAGTAGTATTAGGACACTGTTTTAGCAGTATACAAGTATTTACTCACTGGTAGTTGTGGCAAAGGCTTCCAGTAGCAAGCTAGCAGGAATATTCCAGCTGTCACAGTCTCACTTACTAATAAGGTGTTCCCTGCACCCCCAACACCTAACCCTCAATTCCCCAAATGCCTAATGCCTAGCATGGCCCCTAAAACAAGCCTTGAACTCACACTCACCCAACCCTAAACATTTACCATTTAATGTGAGCTTTTAAGTGAGCCTTTGACACCAACTCTCTTAACCCTAAAGTGGGCTCTAACACTTAACCCCCCCCCCCCCCAACAATTTAAAGCCTAGCCTTATCTTAACCTGAACTAACCGTAAAAATATGATATGACACTAATTAACCATTATTCTGTATACTGATATCATTCTACATTGGAATCATCTTGATGTCAACAGCATACATCTCAATGATTTGAGATCCCGGTTTCATAAGAAACGAATGACCCATTTTGGATGCATTCATTTGCTACACCTTCATAAATGTTACAACATAATGCAATATTTCAATTTCATTTTTTTTCTGGGGGGGGGGGGGAACATGTTTACCAAACATTAGAGGTTTCAAGGTTTCAAAAACCAACATCAGTTTTGGGTCGGTAGATTAGACACAAAAGAAAGAAAGTCCGATTTGCTAAAGGAATTGATCATCTCCACACAATAAATTGGGTATATATTAATTTCAGTTATCCAGTCATGTGCAAAATAAATTGGGTGGACAGGAATTTGCTTTTCACATGATTGGATAATCAACAATTCATTGTGTGAAGATTTGCAACTTCTTTAGTAAATCAGCCTGAAAATCTTGTTTCTTCAAAACCAAAAAGATGAACCACTCTTCTTTAAATTGGATATGTCTGTTCTTTGCAGAGAAGCAGTGCATAGTTATAGCATATCGGTACAACTATCACTGAGAAGCAAAACCAAGTTATTGAGATATAATGTGTAGTAATTTTAAGGTAATGGAATTCGAGCACAAAAAGATATAAAGTAATGCGGGAGATACACAGAAAATTGGAGCTTGCAGGGGAATGAGATGCCAGTCATGAAGTAGTTAATATTTTAGTGATGCTTACACAACTGTTTTCCTGATTAAATGTCTATTTTCAGTCCGACTAGACGGTACGTGCTCAATTCACTACGCTATAAGGATAACAGTTTGCCATTACAACCATTATTTTCAGCAACGAGAACCAATGAGAACTGAAAATAACAATCATGAGGCTCAAATAACAATCATTATAGCAAATAACACATGTATTATAGCTTAGTGAATTGGTCCATATGACTGTTTAACTATCAGAGTATCTTTGAAGCTCCTTGCTGTTATGTTCCTATATACTTCTCTATGCTTTCAGCCATAAATACAGATAGATTATCACACATGCTAGACTGTCCAATAGCCAGGCAGATAACACTGCTGCTAAAGCTAAAATAGAAAACCGTGGTATTAAGACCTGGGCCGTGTTTGCCCACCTGGGGATGTAAAGGTGTCCTGTGCAATCCCATACATGTCAGTTGGGAAGCAGCGACTGCACAAACACACCTGCTGCTCACAATTTGACATCCATGTGGGTAGAGGCGTATCTAGTGAAAATAGCGCCTATAGCAAGCACTTAAACTGCGCCCATGTCGAAACATTTGAAATCCATCTTTCAGATAACCTTAACAAAAAAAAACAGCTATCAAAACTAGTGATATTTATCATCCCTTGTGATACCTTGGGTAGTGACATATCCTCTTTATAGAGAAATCTGGGGTTTATTAGACCCATGATCCCTCCTCTGCCCTCCAAGGCCAGGTAAATGCAGAACCAATACTGGAAGTGATGAAATCTTTATCACTTAAGGCCTTAGTTTTCACAGAGGAGAGGGAGAAACTGATGTTCCTCCTTCTTCTTTGTGCGCTGCCAATCCGACCAGATAGAATGGGAGAGCCTGGGAGAACAGGGGAGGGCTGTGGCTAAACGCAGCAGGGATAGCGCTGCCATTGTCCATTAGCAAAGATGCTGAAAAGGACATCCTGGCTATGCTCAGGAGGAGGAAAAAGAGACCCTCAGACCCTGGTAAGTGCCTTGCTGCCCAGCCACTCAACAGTGCCCCCTTCAAATGGCGCCCATGGCACTCGCCATGGCTGCCATACCCTAGATACGCCACTGCATGTGAGTGTGGTGTCCCTAAATGCACTCTATCTGCATTGGGCATACGCACCTGCACTCAACCGGCCCCCATATGGCTGTGAAATTGGGAGCAGCAGCACCATCCCAATTGACATGAAAAGGACGGCCAGCAAGGGGATGCACGGAACACCCGTGCATCTCCATGCAGGCAAATATTTTCCTTGCACTGCCGTACACTTAAAGCAGTTGTATAGCCCCCACATTTTTTTTAAGTCACCTGTAAGGCAAAAGGCATAATGAGCTAGTATGCACTGCTCATTATGCACACAGAGGTGTGTGTTAACCACAAGACTAACCAAACACAGTTACAACCCAGCTGTGCCTGAAGCCGCTTGCCCTGGGATTTCCTTCTAAAAACAAATAAGGATAGTGCAATAGGTAAGAAAAATTAAAATTCAACATCTCCACCATAAACAAATGCATAAATGAATGAATGAATAAAAGGAATGAATCACTTTGTCTATAAATTATTCTCTTTATAATGACAGGTCAACACAGAGCATTAGGAAGCAAAGTTTCAAAGGTGCACAGTTTAAAACTGAATACATCAATCTGGACCAATGAACTTGTTGAGGTTTGTAAATATGTTATTCTATTTTACTTTTATGTTTTGCTTAAATTAAAATTTTCAGAATTTACTGTACTGTATATATTATGGGCCTTTTTTATCATAGAGGAAAAAAAATGTAACAATATTGGAGGTTACAGAAAAGCACTTTTGATAGATTCAGATGACATATCGGGATACACTGTGCTGGGGTACATAGAGTGAATATTCATATTATACTGCTAATGACAGATAAAGAAATACAAGGTAATTGTTTGAGCAGGTCACTTAATTAAAGCCTGGAAAATTACATTCTATAAAAACAACGTTGTATGCACTAAACATACTAAATTGTGGCATGCGATGAAATGAGCAAACCATGTTAAGCAAATCCACATAAGGTCAGCCTTATTTGATTGTTCAAGGATCGACAGAAAATAATTTAAAACATGCACTTATTTCTGGCAATTTATTTAATGGCAAGAGATTCATTACTTAGTCTACGTAACTTCATCACCTTTGGCCCTAAATGGACTGCATACAGATCTATGGCGAACAGGTGTCAAAAGCTTCACTTATCTGGAGCATGCATCAGAACCTTTGTGTTACTAGTATATTGGATTTGCTATAGAATAAATAGAGAATGTACTCTAGAGAAAGGAACCTTGAAAGTCTGTCTCGCAGTTAAGTTGCTACTGTGATGACTGGTCTGCAAATGCCTAAAACAATTGGGTAGAGATTTACTTAAAATATTCATATTTTAAGATTTTCTCCCTTAATGACCAGGCCATTTTTTGCTATACGGCACAGTGTCGCTTTAACTGACAATTGCGCGGTAGTGCGACGCTGTAACAAAACTGATGTCCATTTTTCCTACAAATAGAGCCTTCTTTTGGTGGTATTGGATCACCTCTGCGGTCTTTATTTTTTGCGCAATAAATAAAAAAAGAGTGTAAATTTTGAAAAAAAAATAATATTTTGAACTTTTTGCTATAATAAATATGCCCCCCCCCCCCCCAAAAAAAAAATGAATTTCTTCATCAGTTTAGGCCAATATGTATTCTTCTAAATATTTTTGGTAAAAAAAAATCGTAATAAGCGTATATATTGCTTGGTTTGCGCAAAAGGTACAGAATCTACAATAGGGGATAGATTTATGGCATTTTTATTATTTATTTATTTTTTACTGTTAATGGCGGCGATCAGTGATTTTTAGCAGGACTGTGACATTGTGGCGGACAGATCATACACCTAACTGACATTTTTGACACTTTTTTGGGAACCAGTGATCAGTGCTAAAAATGTGCACTGTTATTGTACTAATGACAGGGAAGAGGTTAACATCAGGGGCGATCAAGGGGTCAAATGTGTTCCCTTAGTGTGTTTACTAACTGTATGAGGGATGGGCTGCCTGGGGAAACACCCAGATCCATCTTCTTGCAGAAAAACAGGATCTGCATGATCTCCCCTGTCAGAATGGAGAATGGAGATTTGCCTTGTTAACACAGGCGAATCCCCATTCTGTCACTTCGGGGAATGATCGCGGGTGGCCGGCGGACATCGAGTCCACCCCACCCGCTGATTGACTCACCCACAAAATCTTCATGTACGAGCCGACGTACAATGACGGTTGTTGGTGGAAAGCAGCCACATGGTTGTAAACCCTTACCCACCTAAGTCACTAGCCTCAAGTGCTACACAAAGATGAAACAAATCCTCCTAGATAGGTTTTACCTGTTTATCTGCCATCCTCTCTTCTCTACAGCCAACGAGAGCACACATTTTACACAGTATTTATGAGGTTTAGGAGGCTGGGGGTGGCGATCTGATGTTATACACTGCGTATTCTGAGAATTGAGGGGAGGGAATGGACACACCTCCCTCCACATTCTCATGGGGAAACAGCTAAAGCTGTCAATCAATGGCTGTGGGCTTGAGGAGGTGCAGGGCCATCTCCCAGGATTCTGTGGTATTGACATAACTTGTCAGAAGTGACTTATACAGATAGTAGAGGGAAAATAGAGCAGAGAAATACCACACTACGGCTTTGAATTGAAGCTAGTACATACCATAGAGAGCTATGCTTTATTTATTTTTCATTATGAAGGTTTACAGCCATTGAATGGTAGAACTATGTCTAAATACTCTGTACATTCAAATATCTGTCTTCCTACCGTTAAATCACCCCTCACACCTATGGAAAGCACTCCCTAGGAACACATTTAAACCTTTGATCGCCACTGATGTTAACCCCTTTCCTGAGAGTGTCATTAGTACAGTGACAGTGCACATTTTTTTAGCACTGATCACTGTATTGGTGTCTCTGGTCCCAAAAAAAGGCACTTAGTGTCTGATTTGTCCACCGCAATGTCACAGTCCCGCTATAAGTCGCTGACCGCCAACATTGCTAGTAAAAAAGAAATACAAAATACCATAAAAATATCCCATAGTTTTTAGACGCTTATTGGAATTTTTGTTTACTAAGAACATGTAGCAGAATACATATTGGCCTAGAATGATAAAGACATTTGATTTGTTTACATATTTTTATAGCGGAAAGCTAAAAATTATTATTTTTTTCAAAATTGTCTGTCTTTTTTTGTTTATAACGCAAAAAATAAAAACTTCATAGGTAAACAAATACCACCAAAATAAAGCTCTATTTGTGGGAAAAACTGACATCAATTTTATTTGGGAACAGCGCCACACAATGGCACAATTATCAGTTAAAGTAACGCAGTGCCGTATCGCAAAAAAAATGGCCTGGGCATGAAGGGGGTAAACCTTCCATAGGGCTAGTGGTTAAAATGTATTTACCACTTGATAAAAATATGTGGCAAAGGCTAGCCACAGTTCTACTTTAAATTCTCCCTCTACCATTTTACGTTCATTCTCCAGTGTCTGTTGGTCTTCCCACTTTCCTGATTAGTTTCCCGGGCCCTTTTGAAATGCTGGTCCACTGTTCTTGGTGCCTGGTACTGTGAACTGTCACATTGGGAATCAGGGGCACACATTTTTGTGTAAAAGAAATTGCATATAATAAATAAATATATATAGCATATACAATTGTTACACAAGTCATATTGTAATTGAATATTATAAAAAAAATCACCTTTCCTTTTCATTTTGCAGTACTGTAATTTTCTGTAAAATGAAATGCAATATGACTACATGGAGCTTTTCTGTACACATATGGTGTACTGAACGCCTCTCATAAATATAATTACCTGCATGTGTGATTGGCTTACTGATTTAATGTAATTTTTGGTGAGATACTCTCTCAAATGGAAATTAGGTCTAAAGGGATGCAGACCCTTTAATTGTCCTCATTTGAGCCTTGCAAGTGCAGCAGCTGACTGATAATTATGAAATTACACCCATGCACATTCATATTGCACTTGGACACAGACAAACAATCAGTTATTTCTTAAGAGCCCTGCAGGTGCAGGAGCTGATTGATAATTATAAAACCACTTCCATAAAGATTATAGGGATTCACGCACATGGACACAGACAAACAGCTATTTCTTCAGAATAACAAAAGGTAGGAATTTGCAACAAAGTTTGTTAAAATCCTTGCAATGTACACAGATCACCCAGAGGGGAATGTTTTTTGTTTTTTTTTCTTAACAAAAGTGGAGTTACTTTTTAACACTGTGCAAGAAATAACTCTGGGGAAAGTTGATTTTTTGTTAAGAATGTTGCATGGTCCACGGCAGGACTCGAGTGTTGAACAGAAGTGGGGGAGATGAGTAAAAGCACTAGAGGTTGGCAAAGCAAGGGCTTGGGGTTGTTTAAATGAAGTAAACCGCCAAGTAATTATGTGATCAGTGCTCGGAGGTAATTCTACACACTGTGTTCCAGGAACAGGGAAAAACAAAATAATAGAAACAAAAAGAGTGCTCAAAACCTCTAACCATAAAAATAATAGCAGCATCAATGAATAAAATCACCAATAAATTGAAAAGATGAAACCATATACAATATAACTCAAACAATACTGTAATAGAAACAAAAGTCCACTCCCAAAGGAATGTTCAGGACTCCACTGAGGGGGGCCTTATAAAAATAAAACACCACACTTCCACGTGCTTAAGTCCCAAACCACCTCAAGCATAGGAATATGAATTCCCTTACCAGATAACTATGATCTCCAGATTATAAGAGATTCATAGTGCAGGATACACCAAATGTGAATCATGTCAAGGTATAATAGCAACTTCCACGCCCACCGGGTCCCCCTGCTGGATGTCCGGAAAGTGCAATTCTCCACAGTAAGATTCAGGAGAAAATACAAAGGGCCAGAGAGTAATATTGCTAAAAACACCAATGTATTTACATGTAAATATACTAAAAAGCATCTCAGAATAATAAAAGCTCAAATACACCATACTGTGGTACACTGGCAGGTATGATGACATCATAGGCTGCTAGACCCCACCCTATGCATTTCATCTATACAAGAGACATCCTAAGGGGGCATAAAGAGGAGCCACTGGCGTCTGGGTATCACTTTACAACTGAAGAATTCCATCAGAAATTGATGGGGGCTGGAAAATGGCCGAAACCGGAAGTGCCCTGGTGTCCATCTTGCCACATCACTTCTGTCTGGAAATGGTTTGAATGGTAGGTGCAAGGCAAAGGGACAGATTGACTTTTATGTCAGCCGCTCCAAATTGTCCCTCATTTCCCTGATTTGGAGCAATGTCCCTCTGTCCCTCATTTGTCCCTCATTTTGGTCTGATCTATATAGATGTACAGTACAGACCAAAAGTTTGGACACACCTTCTCATTCAAAGAGTTTTCTTTATTTTCATGACTGAAGGCATCAAAACTATGAATGAACACATGTGGAATTATACATAACAAAAAAGTGTGAAACAACTGAAAATATATTTCATATTCTAGGTTCTTCAAAGTAGCCACCTTTTGCTTTGATTACTGCTTTGCACACTCTTGGCATTCTCTTGATGAGCTTCAAGAGGTAGTCACCTGGCGCAGCACCCCATCACTCTCCTTCTTGGTCAAATAGCCCTTACACAGCCTGGAGGTGTGTTTGGGGTCATTGTCCTGATGGATGGAATAGTATGCCGCTGCAAGATGCTGTGGTAGCCATGCTGGTTCAGAATGCCTTCAATTTTGAATAAATCCCCAACAGTGTCACCAGCAAAGCACCCCCACACCATCACACCTCCTCCTCCATGCTTCACGGTGGGAACCAGGCATGTAGAGTCCATCCGTTCACCTTTTCTGCGTCGCACAAAGACACGGGGGTTGGAACCAAAGATCTCAAGTTTGGACTCATCAGACCAAAGCACAGATTTCCACTGGTCTAATGTCCATTCCTTGTGTTCT
Source organism: Rana temporaria (assembly GCF_905171775.1). NCBI lineage: Eukaryota > Metazoa > Chordata > Amphibia > Anura > Ranidae > Rana > Rana temporaria. Next base: position 592,745,264 of record NC_053489.1, read on the forward strand.
TTAGCCCAAACAAGTCTCTTCTGCTTGTTGCCTTTCTTTAGCAGTGGTTTCCTTGCAGATATTCTACCATGAAGGCCTGATTCACACAGTCTCCTCTTAACAGTTCTAGAGATGTGTCTGCTGCAAAAGGTGGCTACTTTGAAGAACCTAGAATATGAAATATATTTTCAGTTGTTTCACACTTTTTTGTTATGTATAATTCCACATGTGTTAATTTATAGTTTTGATGCCTTCAGTGTGAATCTACAATTTTCATAGTCATGAAAATAAAGAAAACTCTTTGAATGAGAAGGTGTGTCCAAACTTTTGGTCTGTACTGTATATAAAATGCACTTTTTATCTATCAAAAAGTGTTTCCCAGTGCTAAACCTTTCATCCAAATTCTAACTTGCTGCATTTGTCAATTCCAAAAGTCAAAATAAAGCAATAGTAGTGGTGAAAAAAGCACTTGTGGGTTTACCCAATCTTGTTTTTTTTGTACAATTCTCCTTTAAGGGGGTGTAGCAAGGGGTGTGTCCTATGCCTGCATGCTTTTGCTGATAGGTGTCCCTTATTCCCATGTCAAAAAGTTGGGAGGTATGCGCTACTGCAACTCACACTTACCTTTCCTTCTCTCCCCTGCAGCTCTGATTACTTGCTAGATTGAGAGGAAGCAGCCTTTTAAAAGCTCCAAGTCAGGAGCTAGATTCAGATACCTTTATGCGGGCGTAGCGTATCTCCTATACGCTACGCCGCCATAACTTCGACAGGCGAGTATGGTATTCATAAAGATTTTGTGGCCGAAGTTATGGCCGCGTAGCGTATTAGGGCCGGCGTAAGCCCGCCTAATTCAAATGTTGAAGCTGTGGGCGTGTTTTATGTAAATTAAGTGTGACCCCACGTAAATGAATGCCCGGTGCGTGAACGTATCCCAGTGCGCATGCTCCAAATCACGTCGCAAATAGTCAATGCTTTCGACGTGAACGTAACCTACGCCCAGCCCCATTCACGGACGACTTACGCAAACGACGTAAAACGTGAAAAATTTGACGCGGTTTCGACATCCATACTTAACATTATCTTTATGCCTGAAAACGCCTTACGTAAACGGCGTATCTTTACTGCGACGGGCAAGCGTACGTTCATGAATTGGCGTATCTTGCTGATTTACATATTCTAGGCGTAAATCAGCGTACACGCCCCTAGCGGCCAGCGTAAATAGGCAGTTAAGATACGACAGCGTAGGAGACTTACGCCGGCCATATCTTAGCAACATTTAAGCGTATATCAGTTTGAGCATACGCTTAAAATTGCGACGGCGCGGATTCAGACTTACGACGGCGTATCTACTGATACGCCCGTCGTAAGTCTATATGAATCTGGCCCATAGTATGCTATGAGGAAGGCTGTATAGGCTGAAGCACATTGCCATTTTACATGTAGCCAATAAAAGTATTTCTTTATTAAGTGTACACCGAGTGGCCAGCTTTAAACATATACATATATCTATATATATCTATATATATATATCTATATATATATATATATATATATATATATATATATATATATATAAAACTAAACCTAGCTAGGTGTTCTTAATTGGCACTCATATGTAGCTATGGTCAATGACACTCAGCTCTGGTGTGAAAAACACTCTCAGTAAGGTCAGATGTGAAACCAAGTTTTTAATAAAAATCCGCTCTACTTATTAGAACATATCTGGCATGTGATGATGTGATGGGCAGTACAATGTTGCTCAATCGGCTAAAGATAGTTCACGCAGCTTTTCATCATTGCAGAAAAGCAGAGGTGGGAAACCCTGCAACCAATACAGTATAACAAATGATTTCATTATCTTCATGTTTGTTTGTGTTTTCTTTTGGTAGCTTTTCATTGTTCTGGGAAATGAAAAAGTTAATAGCTTCTGGGAAGCAAATCTTTTGCCCGAAGACCAGCTTCCTGTGACCTCCAGTATTAGTCAGAGAAGATTGTTTATCACGCAAAAATATAAAGAGGGAAGATGTAAGAAGATACTTTCTCCTGGTTTATCTCTTCAACAGTTAAATGAGGTGCGTAAGTGTCAAAATAAAATTGAACATATTGCAGTAACTTTGTTTGTAGCTCATTTACAGCCATTTTCAAAATTGCACAGATTTATGACAAGCAGCTGTTTATGCTTTGCTGTTCCTCCAGTGGGGGTAGGAGTTATTTGTCCACAAGCACACACTAATAGGTTTATTCAGGAAGTAAGTGCAAAGAGCAATAAAGATGTGCAAAGTGTAATATATCATAATGTGTAGCCAGATTGCACTTAACACATCATCGTAACTCCTTGCAGTGGCTTCCTAGATAAGCATATATGACAGATATATGTGTTGTTGGAACATGAACTGACCTAGTCCTTAAAATTGTATCTAAGGCCAAACTTTTTCCAGCGATAACAAGTTTGTCTCTTGTAGTTTTTTTTCTGAAACAAGAAATAGGATATACAGTTGTATTCAAAATTATTCAACCCCCACTGAAATTGATTGTTTTGCCCAGTTTGACATTGATTTTGATCATTCAGTAATCCTGCTTACAATTAAATCAAAGAGGCACGTGTAGGTCAGACAAATATAACATAACATTTATAATGAAATAACCACAAATGTCTTTTCTGTGCTCACATCATTATCAGTTTTATTCAACCCCCAAGTGACATTCAATCTTAGTACTTAGTACAACATCCTTTTACAGTTATAACAGCTTTTAAACTTGAAGCATAGCTTGACACAAGTTTCTTGCAGCGATCTACGGGTATCTTCACCCATTCGTCATGGGCAAAAGCCTCCAGTTCAGTCACATTCTTAGGCTTGTGCACTGCAACTGCTTTCTTTTAGTCCCACCAGAGGTTCTCAATCGGATTTAAGTCTGGTGACTGCGATGGCCACTCCAAAATGTTCCAGCCTTTAATCTGCAACCATGCTAGTGGACTTGAAGGTATGTTTGGGATCATTGTCCTGTTGAAAGGTCCAACGTCTCCCAAGCCTCAGGTTTGTGACGGACTGCATCACATTGTTATCCAATATCTCCTGGTACTGAAGAGAATTCATGGTACCTTGCACACACTGAAGCTTCCCTGTACCTGCAAAAGCAAAACAGCCCCAAAGCATGATTGATCCCCCGCCATGCTTCACAGTAGGCAAGGTGTTCTTTTCATCATAGGCCTTGTTCTTCCTCCTCTAAACATAGCGTTGATCCATGGGCCCAAACAGTTGTAATTTTGTTTCATCAGTCCACAGAACACAATCCCAAAACTTCTGTGGTTTGTCCACATGATTTTTGCATACTGCAGTCGACTCTTCTTATTCTTTGGAGACAGCAAGGGGGTGCGCCTGGGAGTTCTGGCATGGAGGCCTTCATTACGCAGTGTGCGCCGTATTGTCTGAGCAGAAACTTCAGTACCCACATCTGACAAATCTTTTGTCAGTTCCTCAGCAGTCACAAGGGGACTTTTCTCCACTCTACGCTTCAGGTAGCGCACAGCAGTCAAAGTCAGCATCTTCTTTCTGCCACGACCAGGTAGCGTTTCAACAGTGCCCTTTGCCTTGAATTTGCGAATGATGCTTCCTATGGTGTCTCTTGGTATGTTTAACATCTTTGCAATCTTCTTATAGCCATTGCCCTTCTTGTGAAGAGTAATCACCTCTTCTCTTGTCTTCCCGGACCATTCTCTTGACTTCACCATGTTTGTAACCACACCAATAAATGTCTAGGAGCTGAGTATCAGTCATTTTAAAGCTGCCTAATTGGTGCTTATTAGGCTTTATTGCTGCTCCCTGACATCCACAGGTGTTTTCAATACCTGATTGAAAACACTTCAATGAACCTCTGTTCTTCAGAGTGGTAGTCTTTAAGGGGTTGAATAATTGTGTAAATGAAGAATTCACAAAATAAACATTTACTACTGTATTACAAAACCAATTGATGTCATTTTAGTTGCACATGGTTCTTTAAGAAGTCCTTGTAGACTATAGAATTCCCTAAAACCCTTTACAGCATTGGGGGGTTGAATAATTTTGAACTCAACTGTAAATAGTAATAATAATAATAATAATAATAATAATAATAATAATAATAATAATAAAAATAACAGCGCTTTTACCATACCCTGCTCAATCCAAAAGTTAAATAAAAGTTTTGGTCTTGGATATGCTATACTTTACCCACTTGCCGACCGCCATATAGAAAAATGACGTTGGCAAAGTAGTTGTGTTATCCTGACCAGACGTCATATGACGTCCGCAGGATAACAAGCCGCTGCGTGACCCCAGTCTACATAAAGAGTCTCTGACAGAGACTCTTTACCACGTAGTCAGCCGTGTCCAATCACGGCTGATCACGATGTAAACAAAAAGAGCAGTTGATCGGCTTTTCCTCACTCGTGTTTGACAGACACGAGTAGAGGAGAGCCGATTGGCTGTTCTCCTGGAAGGGGGGGTCTGTGCTGATTGTTTATCAACGCAGCCCCCCCCTGTGGATGCCCACCCAGGACCACCAGGGATTCTTACAAAAGGTATGCCACCCTGGAGCACCAGGCAGTACCATCAGTGATGCCTATGAGTGCCATCTATCAGTGCCGCATATTAGTGCCTAGCAGTTCTACCTATCAGTGCCGCCTTTCAGTGCCCAGCAATGCTGCCTATCAGTGCTACCCATAAGTACCCATGAATGCAGCCTTTCAGTGCCCATCAGTGTCACCTGTCAGTGCCCACCAGTGCCACCCACGAGTGCCCATCAGTGCCGCCTTTCAATGCGCCGCCTTTCAATGCCCATCAGTGCTGCCTATCAGTGCCCATCGTCAGTGCCCACCTCATCGGTGCCACCTCATCGGTGCCTCCTTATCAGTGCTCATCAGTGAAGGAGAAAACATACTTATTTACAAAATGTTATAACAGAAACAAAAAAAATATTTGTGGGAACAAAATTATAAAAATTCTGTTTGGGTACAGTCTAGCATGACCGCGCAATTGTCATTTAAACAGCGACAGCGCTGAAAGCTGAAAATTGGCTTGGGTAGGAAGGGGGTTAAGTGCCTGGTATGGAAGTAGTTAACCATTTAGAGAATATTAACCCCTTGGAGCTGGCGCCTCATGGTCTATTAAGGGGTTTAGAACGGTGGGACGAGGCGTATGGTCATGTGGTATCGTAAAGCTCCTAATTGCTAGCAGCGAGCAGGAGTTTTCTGTTAGCTACTGGTAACTGTGTTGGGAGCGTGCAAATCGTGTGCTCTCGGTACAGCTTTATTTGCATTTGCTGCACGCAAATATATGGCCGGTTAGCACCAAGGCCCACCCGATGAAAGGCCGCATATTTGCGTGCATTTGCCACCAAGAGGTTAAGACATACTCGTACATCTTCAGGTGGAAGTGGTTATACCAGGATCATGGCTGAAGCTACAGTCATAATCCTCATGTTATTTTTTAAAGCAATGGGCTTTCTTGTAAAAGTAATCTGGGTAGCTCTGGGTGAGGTATTGCTGCGCATGTCAGATTGAGAGCAATAATTCTAGCGCCAGAGATCATCTTTAACACTAAACTGGTAACATGTAAAGGCTATTAAAGCATCACCTATAGATAAATTAACGTACAGCAGTTTGCTGCCATTCCATTGGTGTGTGCAATTTTAAAGCGTGACATGTTAGATATATGAGGTGTGTCTATTAAATAACAAGACTGATTAAATAACTCACCTTTATTTATATGGATTACAAATTGAATGCTTATTCCTTTCAATATATTCCCCATTTGCACTAGTACATGGCGGCAATCCACAATGTTTTCCCCTGGTCGTAGGCATCGAGAAAATCAATTTCTGTCAGCTGTTTCAACACATCTGCCTTTTTCTTCTTTACAGCATCAACTGGCACAAAATGTGTTCCTTTAAGCACTGATTTAACTTTTGGGAGTTCACTCTCACGTCCCACGCTGAATCTTTTGTGCCACTTAAACACATATGCACAGGACAGGCTATCAGTCCCATAAGCTATAGTAAGCATTTAAAAACATTCTGTTGGTGTTTTGTTAGCATTTTTTCGGCACACTACAGAAAATACAACCAAATTAAATGGCGACTTATAATCAACTGAAAGTCATAGGTGTCCTTTTATGAAAGTGCGGTAAAATACTGCTATTCAGTTCTCAGGCATTCTCAGGGGAGATCGCTCTCCTCTGAGTGCCTGTTTATGAAGCTTTGTAGATCGGTTCTCATGTTGAGATGAGAAGCAATCTACAAACGCCTGAAAACTCCTGAGAACTGCTTCTCTCACTATAATCTTGCATGATGTAGCGGGATTACAGTATGAGGAAGTGAAAAATACAAAAGTTGAACACGAATCAGCACACATTATACACCACATCTTAATAAAATAATAAAGTTACATTCCCACCAAACAATATACATTAACCTAATTATTAAAAAACATTGTTTTTATCAATAATTAAAGCTCATACATGTGCCTATTTAACTGTGAATGGTATATAGTAAATGAATGAAATCCCACATACTACTAAGCTATACTCCATGCATATAAATTAAAAATACATTTATAATCATTAAAAAAAAATTAAATAAAGTATACAAATATAAACCCGTATAACTGTAATAGAACAGCCCATGTGTAAAACCATATTTTAGGGTTTACAATTTTTTTTTACTAATAAATGAAAAATTATATAAAAATGACTTTAATAATAGCATTTTAATGCAGGTAGAATAATATATATATATATATATATATATATATATATATATATATATATATATATATATATATACACACACACACACATAGAAATAAACACACACACACACACACATATATATGCTACATGATGATATATATATGTACACACTATAAATTCCTAACCTGCTCATTTTGGGGAGTGTTATAAGTGGGGAAGATGCGTTCTGACTGTAGGGGCTCGTGTGAGAAGGATGGAAGTCAAAACACTTCCTTCTTCCTCCACAATACTCAGCCAGCTTCGTGCTTCTCTCTCTGATTCTCCACCTCTGAGTTGGTGAATCAGAAAGTGAGAATTCTGTCACAGATCGCCAGTGAGGTGCTGAGATCGCACCTTCATAAACTGTCCGTTTCTGTGACAGTCAGTTACAGTCAAATGTACACGCGACCGGTTTCCTTGGCAAAAAAATATCTCCCAGCAAGTTTGTTGCTATTTTTGCCGAGAAACTCGGTCGTGTGTACGAGGCCTAACAGTAAGGACTCGTACACACGACCGAGGAACTCGTTGGAAAAGACACATTGTTTTCCTCGACGAGTTCCTTGTTAGGCCCCGTACACACGACCAGTTTCCTCGGCAGAATTCAGCTTCCGACCGAGTTTCTGGCTGAATTCTGCCGAGGAAACTGGTCGTGTGTACACTTTCGGCCGAGGAAGCCGACGAGGAGCTCGACGAGGAAATAGAGAACATGTTCTCTATTTCCTCGTTGTTCTATGGGAGCTCTCCTCCCGCCGAGTTCCTCGGCGGCTTCAGGGCTGAACTGGCCGAGGAACTCGATGTGTTTGGCACGTCGAGTTCCTCGGCCGTGTGTACGAGGCCTTAGGCTTGTCGAGGAACTCGACAAGCTTGCTTTGCGTACACACGATCAAGACAAAATCTCCTTATTCTCAAACGCGGTGACATACAACACATACAACGGCAGGGGAAGTTTGATTCCACTGGCACAACCCTTGGGGGCTGCTTTTGCTAATCTCATGTTACTGCGTGTTAGGTTAAAGTTTGGTAAGAGACGATTTGCACTTTTCAGTCTGTTACAGCATGAAAATGTGTTATCTCCATTACAAACGCTACTTTTACCGAAGGTGCGCTCCCGTCTCATACTGTATTTTTCTTAAAGGATTCTATCGAGGAAAACGGTTGTGTGTACGAGGCCTATGTGTTAAATACAGAGGTTTAGTTGCATGCATTTGCAAATACATGTGTAAGCTGCAGGCACCATCAAGGTTCTCTGTGTACTGCAGTCCTAACTATAAGGCCCCGTACACACGTCCGAGAAACTCGACGGGCAAAAATCATCGTTTTTCTCGTCGAGTTCTGTGTGAAGCCGCCGAGGATCTCGGCGAGCCAACTTTCCTCATTGAACAACGAGGAAATAGAGAACATGTTCTCTATTTGGCTCGACGAGGAACTTGTCGGCTTCCTCGGCCGAAAGTGTACACACGGCCGGGTTTGTCGGCAGAATTCAGCTCCGATCGAGTTTCTGGCTGAATTCTGCCGAGAAACTCGGTCGTGTGTACGGGGCCTCAGATTTAAAGTCTCCTCAGTGGAAGCACATGTATGCTGATGGTTAGCTAAAGGGCAGGTGACTGGAGGTAGCCCAGCCCTCCTAAAGGTTCAGGAGCACACTAAACCTCGCTGGCGGTATGATTATGTCAGATTTTTGAATCTCAAAGCGGTACAATTTTTTGCATGAAAATTTGGCGTTTTATAATGTAGGCCTGTAATTCTTAGTAATAACACACTTAAATCTGTCCAACCAAGAGTCTAGTAGACATTCCAGGTATGATAATGTTTGAAACACAAAATCATAAATTATAATATAATAAATAACTATAAATAATTATAACAAACAATAATATAATAATAATAATACAGTTTATTCAATAATGTAATCAAATCAAAAACACAGAAATTTGCTCAGTCACAGAATCGCCGCTGTCGCTACTTTCAGTGTTTGATGATGAATGTCCCCATGAATTACTATCACTCAATTCTACAAGTGATTCTAATTCACTATCGCTGTTTTCTAGCTGATCAAAAAACGCTTCTGACGTAAAGGAGCGCTTTTTGGATGCCATTGACATTCACAAGTTTCCAGGCAGAAAGAACAGTATATATAATATAAAACTGCAAGCAGGGCACTGGACGAAGCACTAGGGACAAAGAGGAAGTGAAATGATTTTATACAGTAATGTAATCTTACAGATTACAGTGTGTTATGTGTTATGTATTTTTCACTTTTTGAATTTGCTGCCGGGCTCTGCCCCTGTGCGTTGCGTCTCTCGCAGGGAATGGAGCCCGGAACAATGATGAATCAGGCAGATGATCTGGTGGAGGACACAGCGGGGGGACATTGCAGAACCCTGGGGACAATGTAAGATAGCTGTACATGGATCCTGCTATGCAATCCTGAGTGTGGCTCGGGGTTACCGCTTCTGGTAGTGAAAATTTACCCTGAGCCAACCCTGGGAATACCGCAAGGGAGGTTAATAGACACTCATATATTTATTTGGCACATCTTCTATATTTTACTAAGAAATTGAGTATTATATTGTGTTTGTGTGCATTAAAATTAATTATTGTATATTTTTATGAATGACAGCACAAATATCATGTGACATAAAAAATTGCAACAAGGACCATTTTAATTTCCAGGGTCTTTGCTTTTTCAGTAAATATAATGTATAAGGTTTAGGGGGGGTCCTCTTCTTCTGGCCACTGTATGAGGCTTAAGAGCGGAGGAGATCCCTGGGCAAGAATGGCAGCTGGGGCAGGGGTGGTGGAGTAAAACTAAAAAATTTTGATAAACAAAATTACTTAAATCATTTAAAGGGAAGTTCCACATTTTTATTTATTTTTTGTTCATTAAAAGTCAGAAGCTACAAAAAGTTTAGCTGCTGACTATTAATAAATAGACACTTGCTTTCGGCTTCACGGCCAGGCGCGCACTGCGCTCTGCTAGTGACCAGGCAATTGTCCCAGAAGATTGCCGAGAGGGAGGGGCCTTCTAGGGGAGAGATGCGGATTCGCCTAGGCGGCCAGGAGCAGGAAGGAGGAAGTGGGACAGGAAGTTACTCCCTCACCCCCCAAAAAAATGACATACCAAATGTGGCATGTCAGGGGGCGAAGAGTACTGAATGGAACTCCGCTTTAAATCATTTTTAATTGTGGACACACACACATGCACACACTTCCACAATTAAAAATGGTTTAACATATTTTGTTTATCTTAAATGCAATGATGCAATGAGGATAACTTTCTTTCCCATTGCCAACCAATCATTGCTGTACCATAGCACACATTGGGCCTGATTTACTATGCTATGTGCGCTGCGCTGGTTCATGCGTTAATTAGTACTCCGGGTGGAGGCTTAATTGGGCGCATGAACCAGCGTAGCAGCCGGCGCATTGAAACTAATATGTAAAGCCGCGCCGAACTCCCTATAGAAGTCTATGGGAGAAATCAAAAGTGTTCATTTTAAAGGCTAATCTGCAAGTTTTGTCCTAAAAAGTGTTTGGGCACCTCAGTCCTGCCCCAGGGGACATGTATCAATGCTTTTTTTATTTTTTAAAACAGCCGTTTTTTCGGGAGCAGTGAAATTAATAATTCTTAAAGTGAAACAATAAAAGTGAAATATTCCTTTAAATTTCGTACCTAGGGGGGGTGTAATGTCAGCATGTGAAATAGCGCATTTTTCCCGCACTTAGAACTCCCCCTGCACAAAGTGACATTCAGAAGGAAAAAAGTCATTTAAAAATTCACACGCGGCTATAATGAATTGTCGGCTCTGACAATTCTAAAGGGATTCATTCATAAAACAAACAAAAAAATGTGTAGGGGTTCCCCCAAATTAAATTACCAGGCCCTTCAGGTCTGGAATGGATATTAAGGGGAACCCCGCCGTAAAAACCAAAAAAAAAAAAGACGTGCGGTTCCCGGCAAATATCCATTCCAGGCCCTTCAGGTCTGGTGTGGATTTTAAGGGGAACTCCACCCCAAATTGAAAAAAAAAAATGGCGTGGAGTCCCCCTAAAAATCCACACCAGACCCTTATCCGAGCACGTTGACCTGGCCGGCCGCAGAAAAGAGGGGGGGACAGAGTGCGGCCCCCCCTCTCTCCTGAACCGCACCAGGCCACATGCCCTCAACATGGGGAGGATGTCCCCATGTTGATGGGGACAAGGGTCTCATCCCCACAACCCTTGCCCGGTGGTTGTGGGGGTATGCGGGCGGGAGGTTTATCAGAATCTGGAAGACCCCTTTAACAAAGGGGACCCCCAGATCCTGACCCCCCCCCTGTGTGAAATGGTAATGGGGTACATTGTACCTCTACCATTTCACCCCAAAAAAAATGTCAAAGTGTTAAAAATTACAGTAGCCGGTTTTTGACAAATCTTTTAATAAAATCTTCTTTTCTTCTTTCCTTCGGGTTTCTTCCGCTGCTTCTTTCTTCTCGTCCACATCTTGCCCGACATCTTCTTCTATCTTCTCCGTCCGTCCTTCAGCCTTCTGGTCACGCATCTTGCCCGTTGTCTTGTCCTGTCTTCTTCTCCGTCCTTCCGCCAGCCTCCTCGCATCTTGTGTCTTCTCCGGTCTTCTTCTCGGTCCGCCAGCCTTCTCGTCCCCGGACCCAGCATTTGAATTTGAATTGGGCCGCCGTGTTCCCGCTCCTGGGACCCGCCCCCCTCTGACGCCACAAGTAAACTCCTTAGAAGGTCATGTGCGTCAGAGGGGGGCGGGGTCACATGAGTGTGACACGGCGGGAACTTCTTCTCCGGGCGGCGTGATTGAAATTGAATTCCCCCGCTGTGTGACGCTCTGTGACCCCGCCCCCCTCTGACGCACATGACCTTCTAAGGAGTTTACTTGTGGCGTCAGAGGGGGGCGGGTCCCAGGAGCGGGAACACGGCGGCCCAATTCAAATTCAAACGCTGGGTCCGGGGACGAGAAGGCTGGCGGACCGAGAAGAAGACTGGAGAAGACACAAGATGCGAGGAGGCTGGCGGAAGGACGGAGAAGAAGACAGGACAAGACAACGGGCAAGATGCGTGACCAGAAGGCTGAAGGACGGACGGAGAAGATAGAAGAAGATGTCGGGCAAGATGTGGACGAGAAGACCCGAGAAAGAAGCAGCGGAAGAAACCCGAAGGAAAGAAGAAAAGAAGATTTTATTAAAAGATTTGTCAAAAACCGGCTACTGTCATTTTTAACACTTTGACATTTTTTTGGGGGTGAAATGGTAGAGGTACAATGTACCCCATTACCATTTCACATAGGGGGGGGCAGGATCTGGGGGTCCCCTTTGTTAAAGGGGTCTTCCAGATTCTGATAAGCCCCCCGCCCGCATACCCCCACAACCACCGGGCAAGGGTTGTGGGGATGAGACCCTTGTCCCCATCAACATGGGGAGATCCTCCCCATGTTGAGGGCATGTGGCCTGGTGCGGTTCAGGAGAGGGGGGGGCCGCACTCTGTCCCCCCCTCTTTTCTGCGGCCGGCCAGGTCAACGTGCTCGGATAAGGGTCTGGTGTGGATTTTTAGGGGGACTCCACGCCATTTTTTTTTTCAATTTGGGGTGGAGTTCCCCTTAAAATCCACACCAGACCTGAAGGGTCTGGTATGGATATTTGGGGGGACCCCACGCCATTTTTTGGGTTTTTTTTACGGCGGGGTTCCCCTTAATATCCATTCCAGACCTGAAGGGCCTGGTAATTTAATTTGGAGGGACCCCCTTTTTTTTTTTTTTTTTAATGAGCAATGACTCTATTCTTTATAGCCATGAGTACTTTAACCACTTGCCCACCGGGTTAATTCTGGCACTTCTCTCCTTCATGTGAAAATCAAAATTTTTTTGCTAGAAAATTAATCAGAACCCCCAAACATTATATATTTTTTTTTAGCAGACATCCTAGGGAATAAAATGGCAGTCATTGCAATACTTTTTGTCACACCGTATTTGCGCAGCGGTCTTACAAGCGCACTTTTTTTGGATAAAAATCACTTTTTTGAATTAAAAAATAAGACAACAATACATTTTGCCCAATTTTTTTATATATTGTGAAAGATAATGTTACGCCAAGTAAAATGATACCCAACATGTCACGCTTAAAAATTGCGCCCGCTCTTGGCATGGCGTCAAACTTTTACCCTTTAAAAATCGCGATAGGCAACGTTTAAAAAATTCTACAGGTTGCATTTTTTGAGTTGCAGAGTGGGTCTAGGGCTAGAATTATTGCTCTCACTCTAACGATCGCGGCGATACCTCACTTGTGTGGTTTGAATACCGTTTTCATATGCGGGCGCTACTCGCATATGCGTTTGCTTCTGTGCGCGAGCTCGTCGGAACGGGGCGCTTTAAAACATTTTTTTTGGGTTTTCTTATTTATTTTTATTTAGTTTTATAATTTTTTACACTGAAATAAAAAAAAAAAAAAAAATGATCAGTTTTCTTCCTATTACAAGGAATGTAAACATCCCTTGTAATAGGACTAGTGTGTGACAGGTCCTCTTTATGGAGAGAGGCGGGGTCAATAAGGCTGGAAAGCATGGTATTGAAAAAAAAAATAAAAGATCTCATGCTTTCAGCTGCAATCATGTTCGTTCACCACAGTGGTGTAGTGTATAGCACTTTGACCTAGAAGCAAAAGAGTCGTTGGTTCGAATCCCGCCCGTGACAGCATCTGCATGGAGTTTGCATGTTCTCCCTGTGCCTGCGTGGGTTTCCTCCCACAATATAAAAACACGCTGTAAATCGGTTCCCGTCTAAATAAGCCCTAATATGCAGTAGTATATTTAGGTTTGGTTCTGCCCTAGGCCTGACTACATATCTGCACCTCCTAATAGAAAAATGACCCACCCCTTCCTGTCAAGGTCACACCCTGTTTTTGTATAACCCCGCCCAGTAATTTTCAGGGGACCCACACACTAGTTCTGGGGGGGCACTGGATTCCCTTAACCACTTCCATACCAGGCACTTACGCACCTTCCCGCCCAAGCCAATTTTCAGCTTTCAACACTGTCGCACTTTGAATGGCAATTGCGCGGTCATACAACACTGTACCCAAACAAAATTGGCGTCCTTTTTTCCCCACAAATAGAGCTTTCTTTTGTTGTTATTTGATCACCTCTGCGGTTTTTTTTTTTTGCGCAACAACTAAAAAAAGACTGCAAATTTTGAAACAAAAAAACATTTTTATTTTTTTTTGGTTAATTTTTTTGTAAATAAGTTTTTCTCTTTCAATTACGGGCACTGATATGGCGGCACTGATGGGCACCGATGAGATGGCACTGATGGACATCGATGAGGTAGTACTGACGGGCACAGATGAGGTGGCATTGATTGGCGGCGCTGCTATGCGGCACTGATGGGCACTCATAGGCGGCACTGATGGGCACTCATGGGCGGCACAGATGGGCGGCACTTATGGGTGGCACTGATGGATACTTATGGGTGGCACAGGTGGGCACTGATAGGTGGGCACTGTGCATGGATGGGCACTGTGGGGTGGCACTGATGGACACTGTGGGGTGGCACTGATTTTCCCAGTCAGTGCCCATTTGTGGGCACTGATTGGCATCTTTTTTCTTATTTTTTATTGCTTTTTGTTTTTTTGTTCTATATTTTTTTTGTTTTTGCACACCCTGGTGGTCCAGGGTGGGCATCCCTGGTGGTCCAGTGTGGTGATCCGAGGGGGGGCTGCGCTGATAAACAATCAGCACGAACGCCCCCTGTCAGGAGAGCCGCCGATCGGCTCTCCTATACTCGCGTCTGTCAGACGCGAGTGAGGAAGAGCCATCGATGGCTCTTCCTGTTTACATCGTGATCAGCCGTGATTGGACACGGCTGATCACGTGGTAAAGAGTCTCCGTCTCCGTGAGAGACTCTTTACCGAGATCGGAGATGCAGGGTGTCAGACTGACACCCCGCATCACCGATCGCCGCGCTGCGTGCCCCCACAGGCGCGTGCGGCATGAAATCCTGCAGGACGTCCTGTCAGGATTGTGTAACCACTTCCCGGACGTAAATCGGCCATAGGCTGGGCGGGAAGTGGTTAATTTGCATAGTTTTTCTCTCACTTCCTGTTTGGCTATGGGGCAGGAAGTGAAGGCAAATCTCCCCAATTGGACACAGATAATACAAAATAAACTGACAGGGCCTATAACCCTCCCTCACTCTATCCAAAATTAAAGAAAATAAAACTTGTTGATTATAGTTCTTGTCAGGGGCGGACTGACCATTGAGTCACTCGGGCACTGGCCGAGGGCCCCATGCCACTAGGGGGCCCCATCCGGGTTGCCAGGCTCAGTAAAACCAGGGACAGTATGTAAAAATCTGTGTTTTTTTTAGATCTGTCTCTGATATGTCCGAAAATGACATGCTTTTAATGTGAATATCCCAAGATTTTAGCTGCCCGCCTCTGCACTACCTCCTGGCGTGGTGGTCATCTGTAAGCCAGAGGGGCCCCATAATCTTCTATTGCCCAGGGGCCCCATGAGTTGTCAGTCCGCCCCTGGTTCTAGTTTAAGCACAAATTTCATAGAGTTTTATTGAGAGCCCTAAGAAAATATAACCATGCCAATAGGCCAGGATAGAGCGTTGCTAATATGTAGGAATGTGTGTGTTAGAGCACCCCACCCAATGTTAACTAAAAAATTATTAATTTGCAAATAAGTATTATCTGCTCATTTTTTTGGGGATGTCTGCACCCCTGATAGTGACAACATTTGTGAGGTGTCTTCACCCTTTCTAATTCATTCACTTCCTGTCACATAGCCAAACAGGAAGTGAGGGTAAAACCTTACTAATATCTTTTCTTGGGGACACAGAGATCAATCTAAATAGTTTCCCATTATGTAAATTGCACTCTAGCATTTTGCTGTGTACACCCCAAATTATTAGGGATCTTGGACTTTGGGGTCCATTGACTAAAGGCAAATCCACTTTGCACTACAAGTGCAAAGCAAGGAAGAAAGAAAACAAAACAACTTTGCTTCTACAGGATTGGATGTTAAAACCATCAGTGCTTCCTCTCTGATTTTCAGCAACTATGCTTGTACTGCAGAGTGGCTTTGCCTTTACTAAACCCCAAACTAAATAATCATTTGGGGCAGGGATCCTCAAACTACGGCCCTCCAGCTGTTTTAGAACTACACATCCCATGAGGCCTTGTAATGCACTGACATTCACAGACATGACTAGGCATGATGGGACTTGTAGTTCCTGAACAACTGGAGGGCCGTAGTTTGAAGACCCATGATTTGGGGTGTACACAGCAGTGCTGGAGTGCAATTTGCTTAATGGGGACACTAGTTAGATTGACCTGTGTCCCCAAGAAATGACACTGGTAGGGTTTTAACCTCACTTCCTGTTCAGCTGTGTGACAGGAAGTGAAGCCAATTTTAAGAAAAGGGACACAAAGCTCAACACAAAAATAAAAAAACACAAAGCAGGGGTTCTAACACTCACTTGGCTTCCCTCAAACACCCACAATTTGAATAGGATTGCCTTGCGCTAGATTTAAGCACAGTGCTGTAAATCAGCACGTCAAGCCTGTCCACCAATAGCAAACCCCCCCCACAGGCCATGTTTGCAGGTTTTCCTTCATCTTGCACATGTGCTTTAAAATACAGTCTGGACAGCAATTCTTGATAAGAGAAATCCCCAAAACATGTCCTGTTGGGGGTACTTGAGGGCTGAGGACCACTGCAGAATAAATAAAATACTTACCAGTTTTTGTCTTTAAAGTCATGGAGAATAAACATGGCAAACATTTCATGATTACACACCAGGAAAGAAGCTTAGACAAAAATCACACATAATTTGTTAGGCCCAAACCTAGTTCAGCTGCAGCTGTCAACATATGTAGCATGAAAAAGTAACAAAAGACAAACTTAACAATTTTAAAGTAATTTTTATTGGTCAACAAAACAAGGAAAGCAAAAAAAGACAAACAAACAAAAATACATTTCAAAATTCTAAATAACCATAGCTTCACACATTTTTCATAAAATAAGGCCACATAGACAAATACATCAAAGTGAACATCATTTAAAAATAAACCAAAACCATTGGCAAAATAAAACAAAACCCATGCAACAAACCACATTTGTGTTTAGCAACAGCATTTCTGCCAGCCTGCCCCTTCTGAGGGCAGCTGAGGACTGATCGATCCAAGCTTTTTATAACAGTGCTAGTAATGAAGCAATTGAAATCACATGAACAAATTGCAGTCTCTAGTTTGGGTGAGCTTGTAATTGGGCACACCTGCAATTAACCCAAACCACGCTCTATGAGCATCCAATGAGTGTTTTTCACCTTTTAAAAAGAAAGGATATTTTTTTTCTAAGTGTTTGAGCATGCTCAGTTCATCACACATGTAGGAACCAAGCTGCAATGGAATGAGAGCTTTTTTTTTTTTGTTTCCCCTGATCTGATGCTTTCCAGCCTGAAGGGGAGGTGTTAAAGACAGAAGTAAACACGCACATTTAATAATCTATTTGTGTGAAAAAAAAGGTTGCCAATTTTGTTTGGGAGCCACGTCGCACGACTGCGCAATTGTCAGTTAAAGCGACGCCGCGCCGAATCACAAAAACTTGCCCGGTCATTGACCAGAAATATGGTCCGGGCTCAAGTGGTTAAAAATTAACAAAACACAAAAGTGAGCCCAATTTTTGGGGATAATGTGAAAGATGATGTTACACTGAGTAAATAGATACCTTACATGTCACGCTTTACTATTGGAAACACTCCTGCAATGGGGCCAAAATGAATTCCGTGAATATCCCCATAGGCGACCTTTTTCTTTTTTTTCCAGGTTACCAGTTTATAGTTACAAAGAAGGTCTAGTGGTAAAAGTATTGCTCTCGCTCTAACGCACGCGTCAATACCTCACATGTCTGGTTTGAACGATGTTTATATATGTGGGCGGGACTTGCGTAAGTCCCGCCCACATATGTAAAAATTATTTTTACTTTTTGCTATAATAAATATCCCCAAAAATATATATTCAAAAAACTAAAAAACCCCTCAGTTTAGGCCGATACGTATTCTACATCTTTTTGGTTCCAAAAAATCGCAAATAGCGTTTAGTGTTTGGTTTTTGCAAAAGTTATAGCGTCTACAAATTTTTTTTTTGTTGTTGTTTTAACTAGTTATTGGGGCGATCAGCGATTTTTATCGGTACTGCGACATTATGGCGGACACATCGAACACTTTTTTGGAACCATTGGCATTTTTCTAGCGATCAGTGCTGTAAAAAATGCATTGCTTACTCAAAAAATGCCACTGGCAGGGAAGGGGTTAACACTAGGTGCGAGGGAGGGGTTAAATATGTTCCCTGGGTGTGTTCTAACTGTAGGGGGGGGACTGACATGTGTAAATGACAGATCGCTGTTCATGAAGGGGAACTCCAGACCCCCCCAAAAAAAAATAAGGTGGGTTCCCTCCAGGTGCATACCAGGCTCTTAGGCTTGGTCTGGAACATAAGGGGTTAAACCCGCGCAAAAAAAAATAGCGTGGGGTCCCCCCCAAGATCCAAACCAAGCCCTTATCCCAGGCACGCAGTCTGGTCAGACAGGAATGGGGGTGGGGACGAGCGAGCGCCCCCCTCCCTCCTGAGCCATACCAGACCACATGCCCTCAACATGGGGGAGTGTGTGCTGTGGGGGAGGGGGGCACTGCCCCCCCACCCCAAAGCACTCTTGCCCCCATGTCGATAGGGACAAGAGCCTCTTCCCGACAACCCTGGCCGTTGGTTGTCGGGGTATGCGGGCGGAGAGCTTATCAGAATCTGAGAGACCCCTTTAATAAAGGGGTCCCCAGATTCCGGCCCCCCACCCTATGTGAATGAGTATGGGGTACATCGTACCTCTACCCATTCACATGGGGGAAATGTAAAGTAAAAAAAACACACCACACAGAATAAAATATTTTATTAATCTGCTCCGGAGCCCCCCCTTTCTTCTTTAGCTCTCTTAGAAGGGGGGGTTTCTTCTCTCCCGATCTTCCGCCAGGACCCTGGGCTTCGGTGATTTCTGCCGGGGGAGGGCGCCATCCCTCGGGCCTCTCCGGAGCCTTCCGCCGGATGCCCCCACCCCATTTAAGCTCTTTTTCATTAGGGAGGGGCATCCGGACTTCGGGGTCTTCTGCCGGGGGATGGCGCCTATCCCCCGGTCTTTCCGGTGCCTTCCGCCAGGGTTCCGGTCTTCCTGGTCTTCTGCCGGGGGTGCGCCAACTCCCCGGTCTTTTCTCTTCTGTCTTCTCTGCTCCCTCTTCTGCCTGGCTCCCCCGCGGAGCCAGGGCTTTCTTCCGTCTTCTTTCTTCTCTCTTCCTTCTTCTGCCTGTCTCCTCCGGGAGCACAGGGCTTGTCTCCGCTGTCTTCTTCCTTCTCTTCCATTGGATGTTGACACGACGAGGTTCCGCGCTGACATGCCGTGTCAGCGGCGGGCATGGACTTATATAGGGTAATGCCACCATGTGACCTCAACCCATGTGACATCACATTCCCATCATGCCCAGGGAATCCGACGGAAGGCTCCGGAGAGGACCGAGGGATGGCGCCCTCCCCCGGCAGAAATCACCGAAGCCCAGGGTCCCGGCGGAAGATCGGGAGAGAAGAAACCCCCCCTTCTAAGAGAGCTAAAGAAGAAAGGGGGGGCTCCGGAGCAGATTAATAAAATATTTTATTCTGTGTGGTGTGTTTTTTTTTACTTTACATTTCCCCCATGTGAATGGGTAGAGGTACGATGTACCCCATACTCATTCACATAGGGTGGGGGGCCGGCATCTGGGGGCCCCCTTATTAAAGGGAGCTCGCAGATTCCGATTAGCCCCGCCCGCATACCCCGACAACCAATGGCAAGGGTTGTCGGGAAGAGGCTCTTGTCCCTATCGACATGGGGGCAAGAGTGCTGTGGGGTGGGGGGGCAGTGCCCCCCTCCCCCACAGCACACACTCCCCCATGTTGAGGGCATGCGGTCTGGTACGGCTCAGGAGGGGGGGGCGCTCGCTCGTCCCCTCCCCCATTCCTGTCCGGGCCAGACTGCATGCTTGGGATGAGGGCTTGGTTTGGATCTGGGGGGGACCCCCGCGCCGAATCGGCGCGGGTTTAACCCCTCACGTTCCGGACCAAGCCTAAGAGCCTAATGTAGCCCTGAAGGGGGACCCGCGCCGATTTCAAGTTTGAAATTTGGCGCCAAGTTCCCCTTCAGGGCTGAAAACAGCTCGGAGATTCCCGTGCGCCGCGTCACGCAGCGCAATCACGGGTACGCCGCTTGGTATTTACCAAGATTTTCACGGCGTACTGACAAGGCGCACGGGAATCCCTGACTTTTCTCTCTGCGCATGCCCAGTATGCAAATGAACCTCCCGAGGTTCAGGCGCACTGTGCAAGCGTACGGGGATCTGTTTTCAAAAAACACTTTCCCTTTCAATTCGGCCCGCCAAACACTTTAAAACACATGTCACTTCACTTCCCCTGCATCCCCCCACCTCCCCCCTAATAAACTCCCGCCCAAACCCCCGCAATTTACAGTTTAATGTGCCGTGCGCCAGGTCTGTACTGGTGCACAATGCACCCTCTCCTGGGCGCACGGAGCACATTAGTAACTAGGGAAATACACTGCACTAGCAGCGTATTTCTTTAGTAAATGGCCAAACGGCTGCTACTCCTGCTTTTACTCCATGAGTCATGGAGTAAAGGCTTGGTAAATCAGCCCCATTGTCTTTAACCCACAGAAATCTGTCTTTCCCATGGTTCTGTTTGCCCCATGGTAAAATTTCTCAGTCCCTCCTGTTGGCACCCCTGCAGTGCTTCCATTTTTGGTTAATTATCTTCAAATGTTTGGACACATGTAAAAAGATGTAGAGACTCTAATGCAGGGGTGCCCAACCTTTTGAAGAACGAGGGCCACTTAAGCGACTTAATAACCGGTCGGGGGCCACAGCGGGTGGATGACGGCCCACTCTACCTTTTTTTTGGGCGGATTGGAGGTAGGCATTTGTAAACTGAGACAAGTCCATTTACATCTGCCACTCCTTAGAGGTGATTGGTCCGATTGAGTCAGACTGACTGTGTGAAAGGGGCCTAAGGCTGTTTCACACTGATGCATGGTTGTTTACCTGCACTACGAGTGCAGCACAGTTCACCTGTGGCTTTCCTGCAGGTTAGCTGCACTTTGCCAAAGACTTCTATTATATCCTGTAGGTGTAGTGCACTTTCAGAAAGCACACCAAGCTCACAGGTAATAGAAGTCTATGGCTCAGTGCAGGTAATCAGTTTAAAAGCAGGCCAGTAACAACTGCAGAACTGACATGCCCATATATACTATATATTTTAGTAATAAACTTACCTTTAATAACAGTATTCTATTCTATTGTATTCCATACCAGAGCAGGAGGTCGCGGGCCACATCAGAGGGCTTTGCAGGCCACATCAGAGGGCTGCGTGGGCCACATATGGCCCCCGGGCCACTGGTTGGGCAACCCTGCTCTAATGTATCTTATACCATTGGGACACAATAGGTGACTATAATGAAAACATACCTCATACCTAGTAGTCAGCCTAGAAAAAGAACTGGCAAGTCAATTAACACTATTTTGAGAACAGAGTCAGGTAAGAATTTGCAATAAAGTTTGCCAAAATCCTGGCAACATGTATAGTTTATTTAATAGGCGTTGTTCATTTGTCTCAACACAACTACAATTTGACTTTAGGGCTTTGGACTGAGTGCAAGCTATACTAATAAATATTTAATCTTAGCTATCCACCTGTGCCCTTTAATTTGGGTACAGAGGATCTATTATTTTCCTTATCTTTTTTTTTCTCTGTTTCAAAACTTAGGCTTTATGTACCGCAGTGACCAAAGTTGATGTACTGGAAACGATGATCTTAGTTTTTAGTGGAGCTGATGTCATGTGCACCACTGGAGATGCAGACTTCAGCACTCCATACCTTCTAGCAAAGATGGCTGGACAGCGTTTGCAAATGGAATTTTTACATCATAACAGATTCTCAGGTAGACACATCCTTCAACAAATCTTACCTAAAAGCTGTGTATATTACTGTTCCTGGTCTATTTTGTTAATCCTAAAGAGTTTTTAGTGGTATCGAAATAGGCATAGAATAACATCAATGCTGACAAAGACACACACCTATGTTATATACATTCAGTCAAAGAAATAGATAAGACAAGGTTTCTGCAATATAGCATACAAGAAAGGAATAAAAGCAAACAAAGGAAGGAGCTCCAGCCTAATGCATTACTGTATAACTTATTTAATAAATATTAAAATACAATTCCCTAGCTAGCTAGGAGGAAGAGGGTGTGTCCCTAGAAACACATTAGCTGCACCCTACCCAATAGCACCTGTGACATTTCTCCTTTTGGGAGTATATAGTATGTATTTTATTATTTATTAAAGAAGTTATACAGTAATGCACTAAGACGGTGTGCCTTCTTCCTTTTTTTGCTTTCAGTTCTGGTATTTCCCCTAATTGAAGAGGGGAGCAAGGCACCAATGTATACATTCATGGTCCAGTTGGCTATATCCTACAGTGGTCCATTTGGGTTCAAGCCATGTCGATGTGGGCTCCATGAAGATTGGACTGCCTGGAAGATTGTTTCACCTGTAGCGTGGACTTTTTTTTGTACATTTATACAGAGAAGAGATGTATTACATAACCAATTGGCAAGCTATCAATTTGCTGAGGACAAATTAAATGAAAGACCTAATCATAGACTTTTCACAGGATGTAAAATAATATAGCAAAGCCCATATATAAGTGTGTAATTGGTTGAAAGAGTGTAATCCTGACGACGTGGCAATCACAAAAACGGCTGCATTTGATGGGCACTGGTGAGGCTGCATTGATGGGCACTGGTAGGCTGCATTTATGGGCGTTTGTGAGGCTGCATTTGATGGGTGTTGGTGGGCTGCATTTGATGGGTGCTGGTGGGCACTGGGCTGTATTTGATGGGTGCTTTGTTAAAAAGGTGGGGTATACATGGGCAGGGCATTGGAGTCAGGGGTGATGCCAGGGGGGGTGGCAAAATTAGGTTTTGCCTAGGGTGTCAAAAATCCTTGCACCAGCCCTGGTTCTTCTTCGCCCCCTCAGTGTCCTCCTCTGCCCTCTCCCTCATCGCCCACAGCCAGCTTCCCTTCTCTCCTGCCGGCTAAGGGGGACCTGTCAGGATGGAGAGCGGAGGAAGAGACTGGGTGAATATGTAATTTACTGTCCCCTTCCTTTTATGAATTGTACACAGTGAGCAAGATCTCTCCTGTGTCCTGTGATAACTGAGCAGAGTAAACTGGGTGAGCCTCTGTCTCCTCTCTATTCATCTTCAGTGCTGAGAAAGGGACTGGAGATTCTGTGTCCTCAGTCCTTTCTCTGTCTCAAAGAGGAGACCTGTTTAGACCCCTAATATCTCACCAAAGCCCCCAAACAATATTTAAAAAAAATGATTGTAAAAAAATTCTAAAAAATGAACGTCCACTGCCTCAACCCCCTTCCCCCCAAAATAATTGTGATTTTTTTTTAAAAACAAATTAAATTGTAAAAAAAAAAAACAATACGTAAAAATAAAAACTACTTACACCATCCACTGCCACATACCCCCCACCCCTTTCTAATGAAAAAGTGATTTAAAAAAATAAAATAAAATTTGTATGCGAGCGCTGAGCGCCACCTCCCTGA
This sequence comes from Rana temporaria, assembly GCF_905171775.1. Classification (NCBI taxonomy): domain Eukaryota; kingdom Metazoa; phylum Chordata; class Amphibia; order Anura; family Ranidae; genus Rana; species Rana temporaria. The sequence continues at coordinate 592,768,719 of NC_053489.1, forward strand.
AATGAGTTTCTACTTCCCTGAAATTAGTTTTTGCAGGTTGGGATGTCTGCAACAATGCACAATGTTGTTGCAGTATTAGATCATGTTATTAGTATAATTCTGCCTTAAAATCCAACTTCGAGAATTAGAAAAAAAAACTATGCAGTTGGCACCTCCGCACTGCAAGGGTTACGTTATAGTTCTGTCCAGGGGTGCCAGAATAAGGGGACATGCTTATCTTACTCCATACTACAGCAGGGGTCCTTCCAGAGGTGCAACTGGTCCCCTGCAACCTCCTTCCGGCTGCAGTCACCGACCCACCCCCACACACACACTGCAGGATTAATAACCCTGTGTTGTACATGATGGTGCTTAGGGACCACTCACAGACCTGGGAGAGGAGAGCAGCATCTTAGCCAGCCAGAGTGGTGGATAAGATATGTAATCCTGCCTGTTCCTGTACCCCCTACACATAAAACGCATCCTACCCTTGCATTGCAGGGAGTTTCCCCTGCAGGGGTATTTTTGTTATTTTTTTTATTCCTGGAGTTGAACTTTAAAAGAAGATAGTAAAATACAGCACAATAAGAAAACTGAACGTAACAATGTACTCCTTAAGACTGTCCTTTTTATTTTCTAGATTACCAATCTATAGATCATGGAAATGGAAATAATGAGAATCTATTCTATTGTGGATTTTTATACAAAGCTTCTTCAAGTTCTTCTAAGTTGTCCACCAGCAGGAAAATGAAAGAAGGTGATTTGTTTTCTTCAAATGTCCATATAAACTTTGTACACCTATATATTAAAACACATACACATGTTAAAATATTGTCTCACAAAGAAAATAAAAACAGAGAAAAAAATAGTTTACCTGAGATTTGTTAAAAGATCTGCATTTTGGCTTGAGCAAGATACAACAGATCACTGCTGCCCTTTATTAGCCAAGCAAAGTATACATTCTCTGTTGCATTAGTAATTGTAACCCCTAGGCTTTCCCTTGTATAATTTACTATCCACAGTATAGTTGACCTACTAAAGAATTTCCAGTGGAGTTTTATATCTGTTCTGCTGATCTTCTAGGAATACCACATACACAACAGAGGCTGTAGCTGATCTCAGACCTCAGAGAACAGTTGGAAATCTTGATAAACCTGTGCTGCAAACCAGCAGTTCCTAATATACAGCTTAATATGCTGGAATTATCTCACCTTGGCTTTGCTACTTTAAAGTCTAGTTTATTTTTAATGCTATTTTATGAGCATATACTACGTATTGTGATATTGATTAATGTGTAGCTCTACAATAAAAAAAATCCCATGTTTTGTATTTTTTGATAATAGATATGACAAAGTGGTGGTGCACCATCGAGAACAGTTTACTGAGCTATTATGAAGATGAAGAAAATACTGCACCAGAGGGTTGCATTGATTTAAGTGAAGCAGTGTGTATGGTTGTTTATCCATCAGATTTCATCCTGGATTCAGGGTAGGTGAGAGCAAATAGGACATAAATGTTATTGTCATTTCTTATAAGGCCAAAAAAGCTGTCAAATAAAAAATATAAAATAAGAGAATTTGCCCAACTACTAGTGGTCAGCTGTCAAGCCATACAGAAGGTGTAACTCCAGTTTGTTGCTGATTCCTACCTTCCACTACCTACCTAACTCTGAAAAAATATCTGTTTGTTTCATCATGCCATCTCCAAAATGATTCCTGAATAGTGAGGTCAACACTGATACCCACAAGCTGCAGTGTCTGCAACCTTTAGAAATATGCAATCCGTAAGTAGTATCTTACTAGATTTGAAACTCCTATTGCAGATGATGCCTAAATTCTGATCTATATCCTAATGCAGATTTCTGGGACAAATCAGTAAGCCAATCAAACAAGCATGAAATTACTTTTTGGGCAGAATTCTGTATACCAGGTTACCATATTGAAAGGCAGAGATTACTGAGTTTTAGAAAAAAAAAATTGTTGCGGTTTGAAATAAAAAGGTAATTTTTAATAATGTTAATAATGTTAAGTTACAAAATGGCTTACGTGGGGATTATATATGTTATTAAGTTACTGTACTTCATGTTTATTTTGTGCTAGTGCATAGAAGCAGAATGATGAATACTAGGAGATCACATTGCCACATGTACATGGACCTAACTCTGTTTCATTTCAAATGGAACTTTGCAATACAAATATTAACTTATAATAAACCTTCAGCCTAGGTTCACGTTGGAGCGATTTTTCATGCAATTTAAGAGATCAAATCACATGACAAGTCGCAGCCTTTTGGAGGCAATGGCACTCTTCCAATTGGTGCGACACCGATTTTGAGGCACTGCACCAATTTGCAAAAGTAGTTCCTGCACTACTTTTGCAAACTTCAGGTGCGACTTCAATAGACATCTGTGCATGAAGCCACACACATTGAAATTGTGCTGACCTTGCTACTTTGAAATTGCGCTATATCAAGTGAAGTAGCACGATTTCAAAGTAGCATCAATGTGAACCAGGGCTCAGTCATGTATTTTTTTAACTACTTAACCCCCAGGCCAATTTTGACATTTCTCTCCTACATGTAAAAAACAGTATATCTTTTTTTTTTTAGGCAGGGGACAATGAGAATAAAATGATGGGTGTTCCAATTTATTATGTCACACAGTATTTAACAGCGTTTTTTCAGCACAATTAAAAAACAAAAAATACACCTTAATTAATTTAAATGCACAAAAAAGATGTTACGCCAAGTATATAGATACCCAACATGTCACTTTTTAGAATTGCATATGCCCGTGGAACGACAAATGACAGCACTTAAAAATCTCCATAGGCGATGCTCTAAAAACCTTTACAGGTTAACAGTTTAGAATTACACAGGGGGTCTGGTGCTAGAATTATTGCTTTCACTAAAAAGTAGCAGGCTAGTAAGCCGGCTGCCACATTCTTAACAACGCATGATTCATCAGCTGTCAGCGGGGTTTCCCGCTGACAGCTAAATGTAAACTAAACAATTCCCCGCAATACATATATATATATATATTTTTTTTAAAAGGCACATCGGTTCCCCTCAATCCATTCCAGGCCCTTCGGGTCTGGTATGGATTTTAAGGGGAACCCTAAACCAAAAAAAAAAGGTGTAAGGTCCTCCCCAAAATCCATACCCTTATCCAAGCATGCAGCCTGGCAGGCCATGAAAAGGTGGGGCAAACGAGCACCCCCCTCTCCTGCACCATACCAGGCGGAGGGTGACTTGGAATCTGGAAGCCACCTTTTAATAAAGAACCCCCCATGTTAAGGGCACGTGGCCCACATAAGGGTCTGGTATGAATTCTCAGTGGACCTCACGCCATTTTTTTTTTTCTCATAAAGATTTTATTGAAAAAGACCAGAAAAGTTTTAACAGGCATCTTCAACATCATCAACATAAATAGATCAGGACATACAGACCAAGTAGCTCCATTTGCATGTAGGACACAGGTACATATAGTGCAATCCTAGAAAATCCAATCGGGACTTGCAGTAAATAGAATGAACAACAGCAACATATGTAGCATAGGAGCTAGGTACCCCACTCAACAATAAGGCTCATGTGAGTCTAGACTAGCTCCAATGATTTTCGTCCCGGCATGGTAGACCAATGGATCCACCACACCCAGTCTAAATCTTCTCTACACTATTGTATCTCTCTCTGAAAAGTCACAAACCCCTACAAGGGTGGGAGGGAGGTTCCCCTTTTTTTTTACATTTTGGTGTGGGATTCCTAAGGGTGTGATCTGGATTTTGGTAAACCCCACGCTATTTTTTCTTCTAAATTTTTATTGCCGGCAAACTTTCACACTGTATCTAAAGTTTTGGTTGTAGATACACTTTAAGTCAACATATTTGTGTTTTTAAAAAAGTGATGTTCCCATTACCTTCATTTTTGAGTTTTGTCAAGCACTTCATACTGCCACATCCCCCCTGTTACTAGTAATAATTTATTTTGATAATGCCACAGTGCAGTGAACTTTAAATTCACTTTCTGCCGAGCACAACCCAATATGTTTTTCTGTGCACAGAGGGTATAATTGTAAATCTTCTCGTCACACTGTTCACATTTTCTAATGATAGTCATTACATTACTTTGGACGGGTATGTTCAAAAGTTTGCAAATTCTGGGTTGTCAGTCTAATTCTCTTAAGTGCTGTTACTCAAAGTATGTAGTAAAAAGACAGACTTTAGGAAAAAAACATAGATCCAAACATGAGTCAATCTCCATTTTCAGAATATTTATCAAACTGTCTTTGAAATAAGCTATGTCTTGTGTTTACGCTTGCCTTACAAATTACTAATTAAATTGCAGGAATAATAAATTATCGCTACCATACAATATTATCCACTTCTTAAAAGAAAACTACTGATAAAAGGAAACAATTAGCCATAGTTCATCTGTATTTACCTGCATGTGAATAATGCAAAAAAATAATGTTCTAGAAAATTTGGACTATGAAGTTTGTCATAGATAATACCCTGCTCCTTTGGAGCAACTAGACACCTATAAATACTCACTTTGCAAACTGAATATTATTAAATAAGATTAATGTATTTACCTTAAATACCCAATGAGGAAAAGGAAAAAAATGGATTTTCAAATTCACTTTTGCTAGGTTAATAGCCTAGCTGTTCACAATATATTAACCAGTTCCCGACCGACTCAAGTCTTTTTACAGGGGTAGAATGGCACCCCTGTGCGAAACCCTGTACGGGTATGGGGTTGCCTTTAAGAGCCAGAAAGAAAAAAAGGGAGGGCGCACTGACCTAGTGCATTACCACTTACATTTTTATAAAAAACTGAATAAAAGCAATAATCCTACTCACAAGGAAAGCTTAGGTAAGTGCTTTTCAGACAGCTAGACTGGACCTCATGGCATCTGCCAGTGGAACCTCAGACATCTGGGCGGCTGACGCATTTCTGGGGCGTACCCCCTTCCTCAAAGCCTAAGTGGTCCGAAGAAGGGGGTACACCCCAGAAATGCGTCAGCCGTCCAGATGTCTGAGGTTCCACTGGCAGGTGCCATGAGGTCCAGTCTAGCTGTCTGAAAAGCACTTACCTAAGCTTTCCTTGTGAGTAGGATTATTGCTTTTATTCTGTTTTTAATAAAAATGTAAGTGGTAATGCACTAGGTCGATGCGCCCTCCCTTATTTTCTTTCTTTCTCTAGCTACATGGACACCCTTTGTTCTGAGGAGGCCTGCAGAACTTTAGACTGCTGTGAGACTACACTACATTACCTGGGTTTGGCGAAACACCAGAGCGCAGGAGAATTTTGTTCCCTTTAAGAGCCGCCAAAGGGCACGTGTGCGCCGCCAAAGGTACGCACGATCCTGTGCACGAGAGCCAGCATCAAATCCTTGTTCTGTCAGGGCAGAGGAGACATGTTGTTTGTTCCTAAGTAGTCACAACGATATGTCTCCTCCCCTAGTCAGTCCTATCCCCCCACAGTTAGAACACACTGAGGGAAAACACATTTAACCCCTTAATCGCCCCTAGTGTTAACCCCTTCCCTGCCAGTGACATTTACACAATAATCAGTGCATATTTATAGCACTGATCTCTGTATAAATGTCAATGGTCCCAAAAAAAATTCAAAAGTGTCCGATCTGTCCGTCGCAATACCGCTAAAAATGACAGATCACCGAAATTACTAGTAAAAAAATTATAATAATAAAAATGACAAATTTTGTTTGGGTACAACGTCGCATGACTGCGCAATTGTCAGTTAAAGCGACGCAGTGCCAAATTGTAGAAAATGCTCTGGTCAGGATAAGGGAAAATCTTCCAGGGCTGAAGTGGTTAAATGTAAAATTTCATCACTGTATGATATCATTTTTTTATACTACATTGTCAATTTTTATAATTTATTCAGAAAATGTATTACATGTCTTTACACCCTAAAATATTGCGATTTTCTGAGAGGGATAACTGCACATTGTAAAAGGAAGCATAAAATAAAACTATTTGATAAATATAAAATAATGTTATATAAGAAAGGAGGTTTAGGGCCGGTTTACACCAGATTGCGGTGGGGAAAAGGTGCACTCTGTGCATGTTACCTGCATCACGTTTAAAATGCACTAACTTTGCGATTGCTGGTGGCAATACAATGTTAACAGAACCCCAAATACAAATGTGTTTGCGTTCGCCAGATTGCTTGGTGCCACTTTGCCACATGATTTGGTGCATTTTTCAAAAGTAGTGCATGCACTACTTTTGTTCATTCAGGTGTTATCTGATGTGAACTGGCCTTCATAAGAAAATACAATGATTGCGATAAATAACTATTAAAGTGATATTAAAGGGTCACTAAATCCTTGTTTAAAAAAAAAATCACAAACATATCATACTTACCTCCTCGGTGCAGTGGGTTTTGCACAGTGGTCCCCGATCCTCCACTTTTTGGGGTACCTCTGCAGCGCTAGTAGCTCCTCCTCTTCTCGAGTGCCCCGTTGGAGAATCATTCTCCTTCCGGACACCCATGTGGGCATGCTCCAGAGTCCTGCTTCTGCGTCTATTGACACAGAGCAGGACTCGCCCCACCCCCCCAACACCCACATCATTGGATTTGATTGACAGAAGCGGGAGCCAATGGCTGTGCTGCTATCAATCTATCCAATCAGGACACGGACATCAGCTAGAGATGGTGTGCTCGTCTCCGGTGTGAAAAAGACCGGGTTCAGGTAAGTTTAAGGGGGATACTGGGGGGCTGCAGCATGACAGAAGGTTTTTCACCTTAATGCATAGAATGCATTAAGGTGAAAACCATGAGGGTTTACGACCCCTTTAAAAGTCAAATTTTTTTCTTTAAAAATAACAAACATGTTATACTTACCTGATCTATGCAGTGGTTTTGCACAGAGAAGACCAGAGAAGACCAGATCCTCCTCTCCTCAGGTCCCTACTCGACACTCCTGGCCCCTACCTCCTGCTGAGTGCCCCCACAGCAAACAGCTTGCTATGGGGCACCTGAGCAGAGCTGCTGCTTTGTGTGTCCATTCAGACACAGAGCCACCGCAAGGCCCCACCCCCTCTCTCATCATTGGCTCACTGACTTTGATTGACAACAGCAGGAGCCAATAACAAACAGTTAATTAACTCATACAGCTATTTCTATCTTGTTTATTTTCTTATTCAATGTCTCACTTATCCGGTGCAGGGATAACAAAGAAGACGGAAGTCAGACAAGGTAACCCAATAAAGTAGCTAACCATGCATCACACCAGGTAGTGAAGGATAATTGAATTGTGGCCATAAATCAGTCTCACCTATGCTGGTAAAAGCAATAGAATAAGGGCAGCTAGGGAGCAGGCATCAAGGCAGGTAATTGATGTTAAAGAGCAAACAGCTGAAGATAATCAGCTGAAGACTGCAGCAGAGAATTCCCCAGCACTTAAACAGTGGAGGTATAGGGGAACCAACAGTCAGGTTACCACACTGAAAAATTCAAAAGACATCCAGTGAGGCAAACACAGAACTCAGTCAGCAGTACATCAGAATAAAGGGTGAAAGAACCATTTCTTACCTGCCATGCAGCGTCCCAGCATTCAGCCCTAGGAGATTCACAGAGGAGCTCACAATGTGTGCTACCTCTGTGAAACTATTTATAGACCTTCCCCAACCCCGCCGTCCAATCGCTAATAGAAAATCCAGACCCCAGGCGGGGGGCGTGGACATGTAGGCTAATGAAGGAACCTTGGTCAGTTGCACTTGACATCCATGAGACCCCCGGTGGCGGAAAAGGTTAATGCAGCCACATAGCCCTAAACAGTACAATTGGATATCAAGCATAGAAAAACAAAACAACATTTATAGAGAACCATGATAATTATTCATGGTGATAAGTTTACATAATGCAAAGTATACCCGATACCAAGAATGATGGTTAGGGCAAAGCCAGCGATTAAAGCGGAGTATTAGGAGAATACTATAATAATATAGAGAATTCATTGATTGGTATTGTTGTTTTTTAGATGATTTGATATTCGTATGAAAGGGGCCAGCCAATACATTGGACTCATTTTTGGCCTATCTCAATACCAATCATTTGAATTTGGAGTTCAACCACATTTGAGATCCGGTTAGTATTGATTATCTGGATTTGACTTTGGTGCGATGTGTGGAATAGTGGAATAGTGGAAGTGGAATAGTCGCTACCAGAACCTACAGGAAACAGTGTGCAGGTAACTCACTTCTGCTGGCATCGAGCTGTCATCCAGAACATACTGTACATTGCGGGCATTGCCAACAGGTGAGTTTATTAGAGCAAGAAGAAATTGTTCCTCTGATAAGGATTTTGCTAAAGAATGTAACACTGGTTCTGGTAGGTTGAGAGAATGAGGTTATAGTGAACATCTAATAGAGGCAGAAAGTTGGCAGAAAGTAGAGAGCGTGATCTGATTGGGAATCCCTCTTCTGTCAGTAAGAAGGCACGCTCCAGTGGGAGGGGAGGAGTTCACTTTGTGACCACCTATTCACAACAATACAACCAGATTGTCTCTATCATAAAACACTGCCTCCCTGTCTTGGATGCGGACAAAACTTTGCATGGTATATTAAGACAGGGATGTAGTTTTTCTTGTAGGAAAGCTCCTACTTTGGGTATTATGCTATCCCCTTCCCTATTTCGTTCCACTTCCCCTTCCATTTCATGGTTGGGGACAGTGGGCTCCTATCCCTGTGGTTACAAAACATGTAAACAATGTAAAAGACACAGAAAAAGCAAGTCTGTTATTTCTTTCTCAACAGATAGAACATATCCAGTTAAAAGTTTTATAAATTGTAATTCAAAGATGATTGTCTACCTAATTGATTGCAGTACCTGTAGAGTACAGTATGTGGGATGCACAATCCGCAATCTACGTATTAGAATATCAGAACACTATAATGACACTCTAAATAGCAATGCAAAAAATATTTCAAATGTGTCTAAGCATTTTAGAACAGTTCATGGTGGTAATATGGAGTATTTTTCTTTTTGCCGTCTGGAACAGGTGAGAAGATTTGTTAGAGGGGGGGGGGGGATACACACCACACCCTACTTCAGCGGAGCTGTGGTGGATACACAGATTGAATACTCAATTTCCTAATGGAATGAACAGTAGAATGCGTGTAAACTTGTTTTTAAAATAAAATAAAAAAATATATTTGTTTCCACAAGGGGTTAAAAATCGTTTGACCTACAGTTTTCAGTCTGTTTCCATCTTTCCTCCCCTCTTCTCTCTGGTTCTACCAACCTCACATAATTTTAATTGTTAATCGATTTTAAATTGGATTGTACCGCCCCCTTTTTTGGAGGAATGGATATTTTCCCTATATACACTTAATTTTATTGTAAATCGGTATGCTATGACTAAGGATATCGAGCATTCTTTTTGCAAGTACAAAAAGTACCCTAAATTCAATGTCCTTGTCACTTCCTGTGAGGAGAAAAGAAAGCAAAAACAGTCTTATCTATCTTTTGTAAACTATAAATCCTAGCAGTCCAATGTAAATAAAGAGGGGCAGACAAATAGGTAGTCGAGCTTGGGTGGCAACTATGGCTTTTTCCATAGATACAGTGGGGGAGTGAGCATATCCACCTAGGGATAAAAAGAGGATTACTGAATTACTAGGTGAAAATAAAGACAAATAAATCTGCCGCAATTCATATGGAGAGAGCCATATAATACAAGATAGCTGAAACAAGCAATGGGTATAGCTTCCCATAGGAATAATGGGACCACAAAGTCTAGTATTTTTTCAAAAGAAAAGCTGTGTTGCACACTGTAAAGAGCCATGCAAAGTATAAGTTACCAAATTGGAGACAAAGATCTGAGTGCTCCAAAACTCTGTGCATTATACACTGGTATGCTTTCACAGCCAAACTAAGTTTATGTGAGAGCAGATGTAGCAGAATTCAAAGCGATTCGTGTAGAGCAACTTTCTTCTTCTTTTACAACATTAGGCCGGTCATAGACGGTTCATTTTTTGTCCGGTTCAGCAGGAATTGGCAGAGACTCAAACCATTAATAGGCAGGCTGAATGTACCAAGTTGATGGATCGATCAACTTGGGTACATCCAGAAAAATACCAAGAAACAGAATTCAGAGTTTTGAGGTGAATAAAATCAAATCAAATTGATATTACAAATTTCATAATTTTATTTAAACAAACATGGTTACAAAATGTATAAAGTTTAAAACCAGAACATGACAAGTCATGCGGTCACAATACAAACGTTGGTTGCCTCTACATGTTTTGCCATAATCATGACTTCTTCTGGAGCTTTTATAGGACCTTTATACAATGTCACCCAAACGTGATCAAGGTTCCAAAGGACCTTCAGGGCCCACCCAGTGGTCCAATGAGGTATCAGTGTTCCATGGGGGGGGGGGGGGGCAGTAGCCCTAAATCCACACCCTTCTGTGATAAGAAGTCAAGGAATTCAAAGGATGATAATTATATAACTCCTAAAATGTATACTTCATATACTTGTAGTGCCATCTAGGCACTTCCTTCATTGAAGATAACCGTATTCCTTACCATAGTATCAATATGATACCATTAAACCAGGGAAGATCAATATTAATTAATCTATCCCAAGGCAGTATCTCTTTTCACCTTGGATTTGAAATTTTGCAGGCACCATACAGGGCGATTGGCCACAGGTATATCCAGCCTGCCAGATTCGCTTGCGATTATCGCAAGTGGCTGCTATAGCCACTAGCAAGAATCACTGTCTTCTGCAGGAGGTATTCCCCTGTCACTGCCTGTGTTGATGGAGGAATCGTACACATTTCTTTGATGAATCCGTGTTTGCAGGAAAGAAAACTGTACCATCTATGGCTGGCCTAAGCAGTAGCAATAATTAATGCTTAAATACATTAAATAATTAATAAATACATCCATAAAAAAAAACATATCAAATAAATAAATAAAGCTAAATAGCTCATTTACAGATTTACTCAAGTGAATGAAGAGTGAAAAAGTGAGTCATGCCCTACCTCCCTGCCTTTCTCTTCTGGGGTTTAATTTACAGAATGGGATCTTATAAAATGTACTGGTATTGCTATGCTGTTTACTTAGGAAACCCATAACACCCTAAAGATTGTATTACATATTTAAATAATAAATATATATATATATATATATATATATATATATATATATATATATATATATATATATATATATATATATATATATATATATATACAGGGAGTGCAGAATTATTAGGCAAGTTGTATTTTTGAGGATTAATTTTATTATTGAACAACAACCATGTTCTCAATGAACCCAAAAAACTCATTAATATCAAAGCTGAATATTTTTGGAAGTAGTTTTTAGTTTGTTTTTAGTTTTAGCTATTTTAGGGGGATATCTGTGTATGCAGGTGACTATTACTGTGCATAATTATTAGGCAACTTAACAAAAAAATATATATATACCAATTTCAATTATTTATTTTTACCAGTGAAACCAATATAACATCTCAACATTCACAAATATACATTTATGACATTCAAAAACAAAACAAAAACAAATCAGTGACCAATATAGCCACCTTTCTTTTCAAGGACACTCAAAAGCCTGCCATCCATGGATTCTGTCAGTGTTTTGATCTGTTCACCATCAACATTGCGTGCAGCAGCAACCACAGCCTCCCAGACACTGTTCAGAGAGGTGTACTGTTTTCCCTCCTTGTAAATCTCACATTTGATGATGGACCACAGGTTCTCAATGGGATTCAGATCAGGTGAACAAGGAGGCCATGTCATTAGTTTTTCTTCTTTTATACCCTTTCTTGCCAGCCACGCTGTGGAGTACTTGGACGCGTGTGATGGAGCATTGTCCTGCATGAAAATCATGTTTTTCTTGAAGGATGCAGACTTCTTCCTGTACCACTGCTTGAAGAAGGTGTCTTCCAGAAACTGGCAGTAGGACTGGGAGTTGAGCTTGACTCCATCCTCAACCCGAAAAGGCCCCACAAGCTCATCTTTGATGATACCAGCCCAAACCAGTACTCCACCTCCACCTTGCTGGCGTCTGAGTCGGACTGGAGCTCTCTGCCCTTTACCAATCCAGCCACGGGCCCATCCATCTGGCCCATCAAGACTCACTCTCATTTCATCAGTCCATAAAACCTTAGAAAAATCATTCTTGAGATATTTCTTGGCCCAGTCTTGACGTTTCAGCTTGTGTGTCTTGTTCAGTGGTGGTCGTCTTTCAGCCTCTCTTACCTTGGCCATGTCTCTGAGTATTACACACCTTGTGCTTTTGGGCACTCCAGTGATGTTGCAGCTCTGAAATATGGCCAAACTGGTGGCAAGTGGCATCTTGGCAGCTGCACGCTTGACTTTTCTCAGTTCATGGGCAGTTATTTAGCGCCTTGGTTTTTCCACACGCTTCTTGCGACCCTGTTGACTATTTTGAATGAAACGCTTGATTGTTCAATGATCACACTTCAGAAGCTTTGCAATTTTAAGAGTGCTGCATCCCTCTGCAAGATATCTCACTATTTTTGACTTTTCTGAGCCTGTCAAGTCCTTCTTTTGACCCATTTTGCCAAAGGAAAGGAAGTTGACTAATAATTATGCACACCTGATATAGGGTGTTGATGTCATTAGACCACACCCCTTCTCATTACAGAGATGTACATCACCTAATATGCTTAATTGGTAGTAGGCTTTCGAGCCTATACAGCTTGGAGTAAGACAACATGCATAAAGAGGATGATGTGGTCAAAATACTAATTTGCCTAATAATTCTGCACTCCCTGTATATATATATATATATATATATTACATCAAAAATGAAAAACAATTGATGAAAACCATTATATTTTCACTTTGAAGGGGTTCTGAGAAGAACATTTTGATATGAAGTGATTCACTAACTGCAGTAACATTTTTGTGTCTGCATTATTGCTACAATGCAGTACTGAACTAAATTTGAATGCGGCCATGCTGTATAATTGCCTCTATCTTCAAGACACAGAGCAGTATTAAATTAAAATCTGTGTTGTTTTATCTGCTATAGAACACTGTATAACCCTTCATCTTTAATATATTTACTTTAAAGTCCCTCTATAATAATAGATTTTTTTAACATAATTTCTCCCCCTTCACCTGTGTGGTTAAGTTATGCCCATTAAGATATTGATTTCAGTTGGCAGATTATTGTTTATAGCGCGAAAGCTAATTGATCGAAGGTGGATATCTCCAAATGTATTCTCATTTGAGAAATGGCACCTTCAGGTAAACGATAACCTTTGAAGGAACAACAAATCTATCGCAATAGGGGCTTACATAATAATTTAAATAAACTCTGGAAACCATGGATATTGGTTCCATGGTTAGCCCCTCCTTCACTGGCTTTTGATGTTTCTTTGTAGGGTGGTTAACTGTAGCTTGGGATCGTATGTACGGTAACAGAAGGAAGAATCATAGAAGGAGGATCATACCAGTGGGCAGAAAATAAATTAATGAAATAAGCCATCAGCAGAGGAAGCTTTTCCCTTTTTTCTTAAAGATATACATCTTAATATTTTAGGCAAGGATTAGGATTAGTTGGTTGATTTATGTACTTTTTTTTTTTGTACATTTGCGTATATGTTGTTATTATTTGTGATTAAATGCTTGATATGTTGATATAGATGATATATGTAAGAAAAAGAGAGACATTTTCAAAACCTGCTTTGGACTGACCATATGTGAGATTTCAGAAATTTGGAATTTAGGTATTGGTTGTATAAGACAAGTACTATATTTTTCCAAGAACGTATTCAGGTCTGTAATGACGAACATTTATTATAATAAAGAAATAGGAAATAGGAAAAAAAAGATATGCCAAGTTTATCTATCTATCTATCTATCTATCTATCTATCTATCTATCTATCTATCTATCTATCTATCTATCTATCTATCTATCTATCTATCTATATAAATATATATCAGGGATATGCAATTAGCAGACCTCCAGCTGTTACAGAACTACATGAGGCATAGCAAGACTCTGACAGCCACAAGCATGACACCCAGAGGCAGAGGCATGATGGGACCTGTAGTTTTGCAACAGATGGAGGTCCCCTAATTGCATATCCCTGATATATATATATATATATATATATATATATATATATATATATATATACATATATTTTTTTTCTTACCATGTTTTGAAGTGTGGAATTGCTCTTCTTTGCTCTGTGGTCTCATCACAGGACCCAAACATCTGGGTTGATCCCACATTACACAACATAAATAATCATTCAGCCCTATAGTCTTAAGGCTAAAGTGACTGCTAAGGGTGACGATACTGCAATGATTTCAAGGCAATTAATTTAGAGTTGCCAGGCTGTTAAAGGATCACCAGTTATTTGTCAAGGAAAAAAAGCTTATTATTTTTATTTATTTTTACATAAAAATAATGCGAAATGCCATTTAATATATGCTAGTTTATACTCATTTTAAATGTTGATTACTGTTCTACTTAACATTTAATATTAAATGTCATTTGGCTGATGCAGATGGTCTTCCATGCCTTTGGGTCCCAAGCAGCTATTTAACAGGATTCTAAAGCGCCTTTAGATTTCATAACTTGATTTTCAATATATGGTTTAATCCAAATCTATCCAAGTTTGCATTTTTTAAGGAGTCAATACAGATATTCATGAAACATTAATGCAGACAGACTCACCAGGGAGAGCACCGCAAATATACTAAAATTATCACTGAAGGAATGTGTGATATGTAAAAATGGCAGTTAATGCATGCAAACAAACTGCTTAGCTTATAAAGTCATTAACATAGTTCCTTAACACCATCTCCAAGTCATTACCACATCATCCTGGTTTAGCACTGACAAACTGCTTCATTTGTATGGAGTGAAGCCATGTTTTGAAACCTTTGTAACAGATAAAGTGACTGTTGGTACATGGAGTGACACTAACAAATTCCTTAATAGCATTAATGTGTTATGCTGTTGCGACTAATGCTTCCTTTTATACCATAAACAAGTTTAAGCTTTATTAATTTGCTTTTTTCATCTTCTTTTTTTTATTCAGCTACATATCCAATTACCTAACTTTATTGTATTCTTTAATAGGAGTTTTATATTGTATCGATAAATTGTGACATTAATAATGGCAATAAAAATCTTATTACATCGCCATAAAATGCAATATTAATAAAACTGTAATTTTAAGAAATTGCAGTAAACAGATGCACAGGGGTATACTACATCAGAAACATCTTTTAACATGTAAAACAATCTTATTTTAAACCAAGGAAAAAGTTATTGGTAAGTGGATTATATTGTATCAGGGATCACAGTATAGCTGTGCAGTACAATTGCAGCACAATCCTATTGTCTCTCACTTTTTTATTTTGAGTTCAGGATTTAGAAATATATTGGAAGCATTGTATCACACAAGATTACATGATGATGGAATGTAACAGTTACATCCTGCTTAATCTTCAGCTTGTCATGCAACTTTCTTTTGTATCTTTCCTATCTGGTTCTGTAGATTTGAGTATTGTAATGAGTGTCTAGAAAATGAATAAGTAATAAAAAAAATGTTTTTGCTGTTGCCAATCTTGAATATTGAGTCAGCAGTTGTGTCTTTTTTACATAGCTAAGGGGATTTATCAGATAACATACTGACAGAATACAATTTGAATCTAGCAGAAATCAGCCTGCCTCTCATTTGTAACAGATTTGCTAATTTTTATATGTGTATGAAACCCTATTGTCTGCAATCCTGAGGCCTTTTCATGCTGTTGTGAGAGGGAGCATTGATTGATGAAAGCGTGTCAACAGGGAACATGTGTTATGCATAACTTATTTATATGATATTTTCAATTTTATTGTTTTATTGGTTATAATTTTTTAATGTCAGGTGGATGTGGTAGGTTGGGGAGTTTAAGAAGTTGAACTTCAAGTTGAACTCCAGACAAACAGCTAAATGCAAATGTGAAATACATATCTGGGAACAGGGGCAGCTGTCAAATGATTTGTTTTTATGTCTATCCAGTTCCCAGATTTACACATCTCAGCCCTACAGAACAGCCCTGCCTAACAAGGGAGGTGAACTTTCTCCACTTTCACCAACAGCTTTTCTTGCCACTATCAATTCAGCAAATTTCCCCATTGCTTTACTCTCTCTCAAACCCCTCCTTCCTTCTATCAGCATGTTCCTTACACTGCAGCACACAAATTTGTTCCTTGTGCTGCTTCTACAACCCCCTCTCTGAGATCTGCCATACATACTGTACAGTAGAGTGCAAGAGACAATTTATAATCAGTTTACCGTGCTGGTACTGGTGCTGGTGTGTTTTAGGGCGTCAGATGCTTGGCTAGTTGGTAAAGCTGGCAAAAGCTTTCAAGATATTTTCATTAAAAGCCCAACTGAAGTTATAGCAATACATAGTCACTCATAGATAGAGAGCCTCCATTTTCAAACTTTTACAATTTCTTGTTGCAGCAGATGTACATGGTGTCTAAATATGTCTATGCTGTCCACTGGGCATCAGAGTTAGACCTAATACACTCAGTAACAGAACAATTCTGATACCCCTATTCGTCTGCATCAACAATCTGAGTGAGGACAGTTTTCCACTACAAACACACCCATACATGCGATTTTACCCTGGGTGTGAACAGCATGAATTGAGATGTGATCTTACACTAAATCTGTTTTGTAATATTTCCCATCCTGATTTTATATGTCTGTCTTATTGTATGATACATTTGCTAAATCCCCTATCACCTTTTTAGATTGTTAAAGGGGTCCTCCAGTTAAAGAGCTGAAAACTCAGCATCAAAGTAATGTTTCACATGTATGAAAAAAAATAAGCATTTTAGCAACCCAATCACCCTGCTGTGCGATATGGCTGCATAGATTAAGGAAAATAAAAATACTTTAAGAACACAAGGGAAACTCTTTACAGTACATCAATACAGAAGAAATTTGTGGGCATGAGCTTGGCCAATATATGAGTATTATAGGGAAAGGGATGGCTAATAGTGTCTAGATGCAGTAGCCACTGTGGTCTTATCACTGTGTACCTGCCTAATGTACCCTAATCACACCAATATACGCAAGACATATATATATTTTTTTCCTGTGAGACCTTGGCACTTTGGGTGCTTTCGTCAAAATATAGAAATATTGCTTCCTTCAGTTTGGACCCAGGAACCATGTAATATAGCTTAGCATCCAAGACTAATCGACAATAGCCTAATTGCAAACTGAAACTTACTTTATTGTAAAAATCACACAGAATATATAGCACACCAAATTAGGGGAACCTAATCACATTATCGTGTGCAAAGGAAAATGTATACAGGATGGAATATAATTAACATAGCTAAGAAACAGACAACATAAGCAGTATGGTAATCCACCTTTTAGCAACTAATAGCTGACAGGGATCTAATTAACAAGAGTTAATGAACAACTAGCCACTTAAACCAGCCTACAACCCTAGATACAAAGTACATTACACATTATAAGCATAAACACATAACATCCCACAACAAGGTGGTCACAATATTAATCTCATCTCCAAGAGATGAGCAGACAGACAGAAATAATAGGTGACTTAATTAACAATAGGAGTGCACATCTAAGAAGCACACAATGGGAGAGGTGAACTGAAAGACACATAACATCCTAATAAACTGACTATAGCACCTACAGGCATCATCTTGATACTGATCTTTTCAGTCAGGGATTTTCTGCACCGTAAGAACAATCTGTTTATTCGCTTGATTGTTCTTACAAGCGACAGGAGGTGGTGCTTCTACCGGCTCATCCATGAAATCAGCAAACCGGAGAAGGAGTCAGCCACCGGTGGAAGCTTACCATAGAGAATACCGGTGAGAAGATGGTCCCCAGCAGTCTCTATGGCTCTCAGAGGCCCGGGCGCGACTTTATGACATCATGTCCAGCCTGGCAGTTGTAAATACTGCTGTGTACTTGGCTGAAAAGCCGAGACCGTTTTAATTTTTTTTCCTATTACAAGGGATGTTTAAATTCCTTGTAATAGGAATAAAAGTGATCAACAGAAGCGAACGCATACGCAAGTCCCTGTCCCAAGACCTACTCTGTAACGCTGAACAGGTAACCTGTAAAAAAAATGTAAAGCTTCGCCTATGGAGATTTTAAAGTACCGTAGTTTGGCATCATTCCAAGAGTGTGCGCAATTTTAAAGCGTGACATGTTCGATATCTATTTACTCAGTGTAACACCATCTTTCACATCATACAAAAAAAAAATGGCTAACTTTATTGTTTTTTTTTTTAATTCATAAAACCGTTAAAAAAAAAAAAAAGCTTTTCAAAAATTGCTTTGCAAATACCTATGGTCTCTGC
This sequence comes from Rana temporaria, assembly GCF_905171775.1. Lineage (NCBI taxonomy): Eukaryota > Metazoa > Chordata > Amphibia > Anura > Ranidae > Rana > Rana temporaria. Next base: position 592,787,088 of record NC_053489.1, read on the forward strand.
TTAAAAAAACATATATAATGTTTGGGAGTTCTGAGTAATTTTCTAGCAAAAAAAAAGAAGATTTGAGTGGAGTGCCAGAATTGGCCCGGAAGGCAAGTGTTTAAAAGTCAAGGCCCATAGTCAGTAGGCAAGATGCCACCCTGCAGTACCCTCCAAAAGCCCATGTCCTGGTTGGGTCTGTCACAGTCCCTAGGGTCTAAAGACACATTGTTAATCTTTTTAAGGTGTCACCCGTAAGATCTGCTCTCCCTCTAATTGAAGGGTTTTTCCCAGATACCTAAAAGTGCACCAGTGTATGGGGGTGGCATGTGCTGCAGTTTATTGAGAATCTGAGCAATTGGGGATCACTTTTTGAAGCTTAGAATATAGTCAGTGTTCTGCGTTTGCTTTCCTCCAGGTAATTATGGCACTAGAGGTCATGTTCCTCCTCTTGAGTATTGAGATGAGAAGGGCAGGGTCCTCTATTTGAAGTAAACTATCTTCAGACAAAGTGTTCTTAGTTATACCACCATGAAATTCAATAAATACTTATAAGACATTTTGTAGTAAATACACTAACATTGTTATATTGATTTCAGTTGTGTTGACTCTTTTATTATGTAAGAACAATAAAGATTACCTGTTTAAGGTAATGTGGGTAATTACAAGGGAAAGGGGATGGCAATGGTTGCAGATAGACCGTTACAGAGGTTACAGAGAGCTAAGTAGAAGCAGATAGGAAAAGAGTTTGGGGAAGAATTTAACCAGATAGAGTATGGTGAGCTTATTTGATGGGAAAGTGTTTTTTGGCTCCTGAGAAGCCTAGAGAGAGGTGGTTTTGCTGTCTGCAACTGAGGAGGCATTAGGGCAGTGGTTATCAACTCGGAGGTTAAATTATGATTTGCCAGGGGTCATCAAATCCTGGGCTGTTCCTGAAGCCTGCAGAACTCACAGCCTTTTCATGGCTGCCCAGCTGGGCAGTCCCTGGAGTCTTTGGCTGCTCATTCAGTTCACGGCATGGCTGTGGAGCAGGCAGAGACTAGAGGTCAGCTGACTGGTGATAAATGTGAAGTGTGAGGAGGAGACCCTATCTTCTGATTTTGGCATTGGTGTCACTCCTTTCAGACACCACCGAGCGGAGACACATTGAGTAACACTACCTGTGATCAGAGTTGCCATTACAAGTCCCCGCTACAGTTCTCAGATAAGCAGGTGATCTTGATCAAGAGCACCCAAGTTGGCTGATCAGAACTCCCCGCCAGCACTGCCACTCATCCCAACCCCCCCAAGGAGTAAGAGAAGGCATAAAAATAGAGAATACATGGAAGGGAAAGGAAAAGAGGGAGTGAAAGAATAAGAGAACAGGAAAAATGGCTAGAGAGAGGGATGGCGGAAAAAAGAAACAATAAATTAAGATAGAGAGATGAAAGGGAAAGAAAGAAGAACATAGAGTGGTACATCCTAAAATGTACCAGAAGGGGTTTTAATACTGTACAATTGGAAGGGACTCAGGGAGCCCTAAATGTCAGTGGGTTAGGGGTGCAAATTACTTGTCTTGCCTTGGGTGCTGACAACCCACGCTACAAAAATTCTACTGTTAGGGGTCCCCAGAACTTGGGAAATGTTATCACGGCACTAGAAAGGTTGAGAGCCACTGCACTAGGAAATGTTGATCAGCTTGGGGCCTAGTGAGTATCTTGGCCATTTTCAGCATGGAAAGCATTCAGAAATGGCATACTGAGGTAAGAGTGCTGCTGTTGTGGAGTACTAGTGGAAAGCATCCTGTGTTTTGATAAAGATCCTGTTCTGCCTTATGCCACATACACCTGACCGAGTTTCCTGTCGGATGAAAAAACTATGGTTTTCCTGACAGAATTCTGGCCAAGCTTGTCTTGCGTACACATGGTCAGACCAAATTCCGCCCGTCCAAAGTGCGGTAACGTACAACACGTACGAGGGCACTATAAAGGGGAAGGTCACTTCCAAGGGCGCTACCCTTTGGGCTGCTTTTACTGATCCTCGTGTTAGTAAAAGTTTGGTATGAGACGAATCGTGCTTTTCAGCCTTGTGGTTTTTAGTCCGTTACAGCGTGATGAATGTGCTATCTCCATTAGGAACGCTAGTTTTACCGGAACGAGCGCTCCCGTCTCATACTTTATTCTGAGCATGCGCATTTGTTCCCTGTCGGAAAAGCATACAGACAAACGGTTTCCCGCTAGGATTTTTTCTGATGGGGAAAAAAGAGATCCTGCTCTCTTTTTTTCCAGCAGTTTTCCTGTCGGAAAAAAACACGATGGAGCATACACACGGTCGGAATTCCTGGCCAAAAGCTCTCATTGCAGGTTTTCCGATGAGAAAACCGGTCGTATATAGGAGGCATTAGACATGTGACATGTAATATTACAGTTTTTTCTTTATAACTTAAAAAAAAAAAAATGTAATTACTATTATTGCTGTATTTGGAATTATCCTCTACCACGTAGTCAAAAGGGTCCTTATCAGGGGTGTGCCTTACAGACATATACTTTTTAAATAAGTGCATACATAAAATAGGACACAATGTTAGCAAGGGCCCTGAGCATTTTTGCAGGCAGCCTTCATTAGTCTCAACAAAATGAATAAAACAGAATGAATGTGTTTGGTTGTTCTTCCATGGAGGTGTTTTCCAGCAAAACCGTATTTACCACCACCACCTACTAAAAAGGTTAGAAATCAAACACAAATGTAAGTAACAATTATCATGCAATGCTTTCTATACATGGTGTGTTCAGCTAGAGAGGAGCTATGATTTAGTGCGCTACATACAGTATGGAGAAAATGGAGACTGCATGCTCAAAATTATTATTAGGCTCATGAATCACTTATTAGAAATAGGATACATTTTCACATTATTGTTTTTTGCATCATATTATTCATAACACAGCAGTAAAATATTTAGAAACTAAAATAGTCTATTATTCATTCTTACCAGCATGGAAGATGGGGTTGTTAATACTTAAAACAACATGTTAAGCAACAGAATGAAAAAAATCAGCAAGTTGTTTTTTTCTCTTTTTTTCATATCATACATTACCCTACTATCCAGTGTACCCTATTAGTGTTTATGGTTGCATCATAATTCTTTCCTTAAAGTTACTGATAGACAATGTACAGTACAAATCTGGTATTGTTTGATCTATCATGTTCATATCTACTTATATTGTGTGCGTTTGTGCCTCAGGAAAAAGAGCACATGGCTTGGTAGCATAACGTTATATATCCTTTTCTTTCTGTACAGTAGTCTACATAAGATACCCCAATTGTTCACTACACCTAACTAATGTACATAGGGTACACAGGGTGCAACTGCATTGAAGGATCTCAGGCCCCGTACACACGAGGGGATCTCCGCTGGAAACGGTCTGCTGGACCGTTTCCAGCGGAGATTCCTCCTCTGGATTTGGATCCGATGGCTTGTACTCACCATCGGATCAAAATCTGCACGGAATTCATCCGCGGTGACGTGTACTTTATATCCGCTTGAAATCGATCGGCCCGAGAAATCTCCGCGGATAAATATCCGCTAGGCCGTACAGACGACCGGATTTATCCGCTGGAACTGATCCGAGGATCAATCCCAGCGGATAGATCCGGTCGTGTGTACGAGGCCTAAGGGTGCCCATGGGTGGGTCATCTTCTTTTTTTTTTTTGATAAGCCATTGGGCTGATCATAAAAAAAATATATAGGATTCCCCCATCCACACAAGTGAGGTGGATGGAGGAATCCTCCCTTGTGTGCTACTGTATTCTGACAGCCGGGTTATTAGATTGGTTTCCTAACATTGACCCACCTCTCAGTCAATCAGGTTACCGGTCACCTGATTGGCTGAAGCAACAGGCGATGTGATTGGACGCCTATCAGGCATCCAATCATAGCAGAGGACGGGAGAAGACATCGAAGACTCGGAGCATGGAGGACAGCGCCGTAACCCGAGACAGGTAAGTGCTGGGTGGTGGTGGTGGGGGGGGGCACACTGACAGCATTGGATGGGGCACAGCAGCGGCAATTTATGGGCACACTAGCAGCAATTGATGGGGCACAGGAGCGGCAATTGAGGGGGCACAGTAGTGGCAGTTGATGGGCAAGTAGCGGCATTTGATGAGCATACTGGCAGCAATTGATGGGGCACAGTAGCGCCAATTGATGGGCACACTGGCAGCAAATGATGGGGCACACTGGCAGCAAATGATGGGGCACACTGGCAGCAATTAATGGGGCACAGTGGCAGCAATTGATGTGGCACAGTAGCGCCAATTGATGGGCACACTGGCAGCAATTGATGGGGCACAATAGTGGCAATTGATGGGCACAGTGGCATCAATTGATGGGCTTACTGTCAGCAATTGATGGGTACAGTAGCTGCGTTTGATGCCACAGTGGCAGCAATTTATGGGTACAGTGGTTGCACATTCCTTGATAGAATACAAGTTCATTATTCATACCATCTTCAAACAGATCCTATTTAACATCTGTAAACTTTTCAGAAATTTTTGTAAAATAAATGAATAAATTAAAATACATGGATATGGAATGTGTTTTAAAGCGGAGGTTCACCCAAAAAACAAGTATATAACATTACATTCAGTATACCTCAAACATGTACAGTATGCCGTTTTTTTTTTTGGGGTGTACATACGGTATTGGGTATTTTCCTCCTGGCTTCCGGGTACTCGCTCCCGTGTAGGCGTTCCTGTGTAGTGCCGCAATGTCATCTGGGACTTCGCCCATATGATTGACGTGCCTGAGAATAACTCCCCCCGGCAGATAAGGCGCGTCACGACTTTCCGAAAGTAACCAAACCGCGAGTCGGCTCTATACGGGCGCCTGCGCACCAACTAGGAGCCGTGTAGAGCTGACTGCGCAGGCGCCATATACTCGTGGTTCGGATACTTTCGGAAAGTCATGACGCGCCTTATGCGCCAGGGGGAGTTATTCTCAGGCACGTCAGTCATATGGGCGAAGTCCCAGATGACATTGCGGCACTGCACAGGAACGCCCAGTCCCGCGGGAGCGAGTACCCGGAAGCCCGGAGGAAAATACTTATAATACCGTATGTACACCCCCCCCAAAAAAAACGGCATACTGGACATATTTGAGGTATACTGAATGTAATGTTATATACTTGTTTTTTGGGTGAACCTCCACTTTAAGTCAGTTATTTTTACACCTGGCACAGCCAATTTTTCATAAATTTACAATTTCTTTGAAAAATTTGCTGCATCTACCCTAAACCAGAGCTTGAAAGGGCAGCAATCAGAATACTTTTCTGTAAATGAACACAATAAAATACTTAGTTTTTAACTAAAATGGATTGCTTTTAGCCTGATCAATGGTACACAGCAAGGATTGGGTATTTAGCTATTGTAATTTGTCTGAGTGGCCTCTTAAAAGCATTACTGCTTTATTTTTATTTTTTGACCTTAAACATAATTATTAGTACAGAATATGTCAACCTGCTGCTCATTTACTTCAAAGTACTTTTAATATGTACTGTAAGTCTAAAGTTTATTTCCCTTTTTTGTAATTTTTTTAATGACAACAAATGCTAAAATGTTACTGTAAATTTTTTTAAGATGCTCAATGATATTTTGCCTTTGGGATACTATATTTTTGTTGTTTGTACTGTATGGTATGTATCTTACTAAATCTGTTTTATAAATTATCCCGTGATACTGTTGGAGTTCAAAGGAGGCTCACAAAATTGATAACATAAATCCCTGTTGCATTTTATTTTGCTGTTGAATAACACATAAAAGACTAACTAACAGAACACATAGGGATTTCTTTACTGAAGGCAAACCGCGTTTATATTAAATACCAGATCATGTACAAAGAAAATATTCTCAACTCTATTAGTAAATCATTATTCTTTCTAGGAAATTTAAACATTGAAGACTAAGTTCACCTTTAAAAAACAATTGATGCACATATTTTTCCAGGTAAAAAAAAGTGATTTTTTTTCTGGAGCCTGCAGAGCATTGCGTCCATAGTCAGCACAGATCGGGCTCCTGTAGAATCTCAGTATAGTTTTCTGCCTATACCTCATGTATGAGCAGACAGTTTCTGGAGAGCAGAAAAATCAGTAAACTACGAGAGCACTCACCAGCACCCTTTCATTAAGAACAACAAGCCATCTGCTACGATGGCAGACTATAGTTGTAGTTCATTCATTCACAGATCATTGTGAATGAATGACGCGGCCATGGGAGCGGAGCTCCTCATCGCCATGCTTTTTTTAAATTGTAACAGTGGGTGTGGGGAGAAGATTCACCACCCACTGTCACAGCAGGGGATCAGAGGGGCCCAAGCAGTGGTTTGGTAACTATTTTAAGGCTGCTTTTCATAACTGACTCGTTTTAGCACCGCCTTACCTCTGTTTAGTGGCTTTTCGGCTACTAGCTGGGTGCTTTTAAACACAAAAAAAGTGCTAAAAGCCCCTGTGTCGCTGCACTTACAAATTGCTTTTCAGGTGCTTTGGAAGCACTGCCTATTTATTTTAATGGGCAGGGTATTTTGGGAGCGTTAAATACAGCACTCCTAAATCGCCCCAAAGATGCTTCTTGCTGGACTTTTCCTAAGGTCCTGCAAGCGCACCACCCCTGTGTGTCACACTGAAATGAATGGGAGGCGGTTTTCAGGCACTTTACAGGCACTATTTCTAGTGCTAAAATGCCTGAAAACCGCCTCAGTGTGAAAGGGGTCTTAATACGGGAGTAACATGATACATTTTACCATTGGTGAACTTATCATAGTCATAACATATCAAGTCATAGGCAGTAATAATAATCTGACAGAGGTCCTAATCCTTTCTCGCACTACTGAAAAAAAGTGTTTTATCGCAACTCGTGTCCCCACTGGAGACATTTCCAATCATTTTCTTTTCTGATAGAACATGAAAATAAATCTCCCTAATAGGAACTAAGACTAAAATGAAAACCTGACCAAGGTTCTATTCTTTCCTAAACGTGTCCAAAATTAAATATAATGCGCCAGATCCAGAGAGAATTGGATCCGCGCAGCGTATCAGAGATACGCTACGCCGCCGTACCTTACCTGGCGGAATTTCGAATCCTCAACAATTTCGTGCCGTAAGTTACGGCGGCGTAGTGTATTTCTGGCGGCGGAATTCAAATCGGCGATCAGGGGGAGGGTTTCATTTAAATGAAGCATGTCCACCGCACCGAATGAACTGCGCATGCATCGTCCAGAAATTTCCCGCTGTGCTTTGCGCGAAATGACGTCGCAACGACGTCATTTTTTGAACTTAGACGTGAGTTACGTCCATCCCTATTCACGGACGACTTACGCAAAAAAAAAAATTCAAATTTCGACGTGGGAACGACAGCCATACTTAACATGGCAAGACTACAGACGACGTTTGAAAATGCAACGGCCGCGCGTACGTTCGTGGATCGTCGTAAATCGCTAATTTGCATACCCAACGCGGAAAACGACGCAAACTCCACCCAGCGGGCGCCGAAGTATTGCATCTAAGATCTGAAGGCGTAAGAAGACGTACACCTGTCAGATCTTACCCAAAAGCCGTCGTATCTTGGTTTGAGGATTCAAACTAAAGATACGACACGGGAAATTTGAAAGTACGCCGGCGTATCAGTAGATACGCCGGCGTACTTGCTCTGTCCAAAAGTTTTGGCTGAAGCTTGATGTTAAAACATTTTAGCATATGTGCATATTTAGGGTAAGATAAAACAAGATCCTCTTCCTTATAACGATTGGATGCTGGACATGTAAATGACAGTAAATAAGGCCAGGATTAATTTCACTTACCCAGTTTCACACTGCAGTAATCAGATAAATAATATATTAAAAGGAGATATACTGTGTCTTTGTGTCTTTATGGACGTAAACAATTTATTGTATACTGTATATCAACAATTTAATCAATTTATATTGGTGTCTTTTATTGTAACGCATTTGTTTTATTTTTTTATACCTCTGCAGTATTTTAAATGTGATCAGTCCCAGACATTGTACACTAGTCCGATCGCTATAAAAATGGTGCTCCCAAAGGCGTGCACACAAGCTCTCATCACCCCGTATGGCGTAATTTGTAAAAAATAAAAAAATAATACAATCGTAAAAAAAAAAAATTGGAAAACAAATAAATAAATAACACCATCCACTGCTCTACTGACACCTATCTCTGCCTTACTGACACATCAGTATGTATACACTTGCACACACATGCATATGTGTTTGAGCTTTGGGGTGCACACCCTAATGCAATAGGATTTGCACACCTATGGGTGCTTCCCAATGCATGTGCCCAATGTTTCCAGATACTGCAACAACATTTTTTAAACCAGAAACTAATTTATACTCAGCAACTATTTTTGTTGCTTTCGAGGCCCATTGATTTTTTTCACTATTTATGTACACTGGTTGTTTTTACAGATACAGCTTTACACTATAGTTTCCAAAAGGGAAAAAAAGGAAAACCTATCATTCTAAAAATATGTTCAGCTCATTTCTAAACATACCTACAAATACATAGATATTTTAAAAAATAACCAAGGGTTATAAAATATCTTTACCATCTTTACTTTGATCATTGAGCCCTGTTATAAATGAAAAACCAAATTTGAACTTAACAATTTAAAAAGAACATCTATATTCATATTATATCTCCTCTGGGCAAATATTTGAAACATTCAGAATGGTTTTTAAATTCAGTTATATCTTGGCACTGAGGATATTCTCAAGTGTGCTTGAAGCTCCCAGATCCATGTCTGCTCTTTTTCACTACCCTGCTTATCATCATTGGCTGCCTGCATGCCTACATTTACCTCTATGCTGTTTGTCAGTGCTGGTTGGCCCAAGATGCATAAAGATGTACAGTTTGGTAGCCCTGAATTCATCATAAAGATGAATAGAGGTCCACAAAAAAATGAATGGCAGTTAATGCTAGGACTTAACCCTTGGGTGGTTCAGTGGATACTCAGTTGGCTAAAGGGTAGATACCAGAGTGCGGTTGTAAATGAGGTTCACTCAGAATAGAGAATAGTCACTAGTTGTGTACCACAGGTCTCTATTCTAGGTCGTGTTCTATTTAAAGGGGTTGTAAAGGTTTGTTTTTTATTTTCTAAATAGGTTCCTTTAAGCTAGTGCACTGTTGGTTCACTAACCTTTTCCTTCGATTTCCCTTCTAAATGTTTATTTTTTCCTTGTCTGAATTTCTCACTTCCTGTTCCTCCTCAGTAAGCTTGACCCCATCATCCGAGCCGTTCTTGATGGGGGTTAGTCAGCTCGCCCCCTCCCTTGGGACTACATCCCTGCGGGGAGACACTGTGTAGTCCCAAGGGAGGGAGGGGTGAGCCCGCTGACTAACCCCCTGCCAGAAGGGCTCGGATGATGGGGGAAAGCTTATTGAGGAGGAACAGGAAGTGAGAAATTCAGACAAAGAAAAAAAAACATTAAGAAGGGAAATCGAAGGAAAAGGTAAGTGCAAGGGAGAGCAACAATGCACTAGCTTAACCACTTAAGACCCAGACCAAAATGCAGGTAAAGGACCAGGCCCCTTTTTGGGATTCCGCACTGCGTCACTTTAACTGACAATTGCGTGGTCGTGCGACGTGGCTCCCAAACAAAATTGGCGTCCTTTTCTTCCCACAAATAGAGCTTTCCTTTGGTTGTATTTGATCACCTCTGCGGTTTTTATTTTTTGCGCTATAAACAAAAATAGAGCGACAATTTTGAAAAAAATGCAATATTTTTTACTTTTTGCTATAATAAATATCCCCCAAAAATATATACATTTTTTTCCTCAGTGTAGGCTGATACGTATTCTTCTACCTATTTTTGGTAAAAAAAATCGCAACAAGCGTTTATCAATTGGTTTGCGCCAAATTTATAGCGTTTACAAAATAGAGGATAGTTGTATTGCATTTGAAAAAAAAATTTTTTTTTTACTACTAATGGCGGCGATCAGCGATTTTTTTCATGTTTGCAACATTATGGCAGACACATCGGACAATTTTGACACATTTTTGGGACCATTGTCATTTTCACAGCAAAAAATGCTATAAAAATGCATTGTTTACTGTGAAAATGATAATTGTAGTTTGGGAGTTAACCACTAGGGGGCGTTGAAGGGGTTAAGTATGACCTTATATTTGTTTCTAACTGTAGGGGGGCGGGGCTGGAACAGACGATCAGTGACAGCGCCACAGTGAAGAACGGGGAAGCTGTGTTTTCTTCAGCTCCGGGGACTGATCGCGGGACTCCGGCGGCAATCGGGTCCATGGCGGCCGCGGTCACGGAGCTTCGGACCAGATCGCGGGCGCGCGTCCGCGACCCATGGCTGGGCACTTAAAGAGGACGTACAGGTACGTGCTTGTGCCCAGCCATGCCATTCTGCCGAACGTATATGTGCAGGAGGCGGTCCTTAAGTGGTTAAAGGAACCTATTTAGAAAGAAAAAACAAACCCTTTAATCTATATATAAGTGATATACTGTAACTAAAGGTTTGTTGTTTTGCTGAAGATACAAACGTGTGTAAGAGAGTTGATATCCCTGGAGCTGTCTGTAACATGGAACACGATTTGGCATTTCTGGGAGATCAATACTGTGGAAACTACAGTTCAATGTTTCTAACTGTAAATAACTGGAGGAGAGTTAAAAACTAATTTTAGAAAGTTTTATTTTACTGAAAGGGTAGTTGATGCCTGGAATAAACTTTCAGCAGAGGTAGTAAGGCAGTCAACAGTACATGGCTTCAAAAATGCTTGGGACAAACATAGATCTATATTCCATGGACTACTCTGTCTTTTTTCTACTGTCACTTTTCTATGTTTCTAAAGTCAGAGCAGAAGTGGATATAAGGATTTCAGATATTCATACCTGTGTTAGGACATCCGAAGACCAGCCCCACATTTATTTCTTTTTGCCTGACGAAGGGGTCCTGCTTGACTCAGAAATGTCTCACTCTCCTTGTGTTGTGATCATGCAATAAACAATCTGTTTGGACGCTAATTTGTGTCGACCCATGGTGTGCTGGCAAACATCTACTTTGTGAATGGAACCAGTATCCAGCTGGTTGTTGCTGCAGCACCCACATTTTTAGAGCTTATCCAGGAATGTGTGCGATGGGAATATATGAAGTACCACTACGCACAGCACTGCTCCGTGCACATGCTGGTGTGTTGCAGGGCCAATTTGAGTGGAGTCTAAATGCACCTGAATTGTACTACCATGCATTGCCATGTGGTTTGTCCCCAAAAAAGCATCAGGTGTGATTCCCAGTGCACTGGAATGCATTGAGAGCCCATTCATAATGAATGGGCTTCCTTGATATAATGCAAGTTAGCATATGACAGTGAAAGCACCAATTCTCCTCTTCGTTTATCAAAAATCCAAGAAAAGTAGTAATAGCTTTAAGAGGAGATGTATTTTTTTCTATCCATTTTTTTAAGTGTATCTAAACTTAAAATATATATATATATATATATATATATATATATATATATATATATATATATATATATATATATATATATATATATATATAGCAGATTATCTTCACTTAAATCATTAATCTGTATTTTACATAATTCATAAGGTTTAAAACAGACACTAGACCATCCAGTTCAACTCGTGTTAGTTTGTCTTTGTGTATGTAATTGTTCCCTTCCTTTGTTTTTACCTGGTGATCCTGCTGGGCGTACGTAAATTTGTGAATCGGCGTATCTAGGTCATTTGCATATTCTACGCCAAAAACGACGGAAGCGCCACCTAGCGGCCAGCATAAATATGCACCCTAAGATACGACGGTGTAAGAGACTTACGCCAGTCGCATCTTAGGCTAATGTCGGTGTATCTTGCTTTCTGAATACAGAAAGAAGATACGCCGGCGTAGCTTTGAATTTACGCGGCGTATCTATAGATACGCCGATGTAAATCAATGCTGAATCTAGCCCAAAATCATTTTTTTTCTTATTTACTATATTTCCCCTCCCCCCACCAAAGTGGAGTTACCCTTTAAGTATGTCTATACAGTATCTCACAAAAGTGAGTACACCCCTCACATTTTTATAAATGTTTTAATATATTTTTTCATGTGACAACACTGAAGAAATGACACTTTGCTACAATGTACAGTAAAGTAGTGAGTGTGCAGCTTGTATAACAGTGTAAATTTGCTGTTCCCTCAAAATAACTCAACACACAGCCATTAATGTCATAACAACTGGCAACAAAGTGAGTACATCCCTAAGTGAAAATGTCCAAATTAGGCCCAAAGTGTCAATATTTTGTGTGCACTGCCTTAACCCTCTTGGGCATGGAGTTCACCAGAGCTTCACAGGTTGCCACTATAGTCCTCTTCCACTACTTCAGGACGACATCAAGGAGCTGGTGGATGTTAGAGACCTTGTGCTCCTCCACCTTCCATTTGAGGATGTTCCACAGATGTTCAATAGGGTTTAGGCCTGGAGACATCCTTTGACCTTAGCTTCTTTTCAAGGCAGTGGTCATCTTGTAGGTGTGTTTTGGGTCGTTATCATGTTAAAATACTGCCCTGCAGCCCATTCTCCAAAGGGAGGGGATCATGCTCTGCTTCATTATGTCATAGTACTTGTTGGCATTCATTGTGCCCTCAATGAACTGTAGCTCCCAAGTGTTGTCAGCACTTGTGCAGCCCCAGACCATGATACTCCTACCACCATACTTGACTGTAGGCAAGACACACTTGTCTTTGTACTCCTTACCTGGTTGCCACCACGCGCTTGACACCATCTGAACCAAATACGTTTATTTTGGTCTCATAAGATCACATGACATGGTTCCAGTAATCCATATCCTTAGTCTGCTTGTCTTAAGCAAACTGTTTTCAGGCTTTCTTGTGAATCATCTTTAGAAGAGGCTTCCTTCCGGGATGACACCCATGCAGACCAATTTGTTGCAGTGTGCAGCCTATGGTCTGAACACTAACAGCCTGACCCCCCACCTCTTCAACCTCTGCAGCAAAGCTGGCAATACTCATATCTCCATCAGCTCTTCCCCCACAGCTATTACCTTTTGTATCAATTGACCCTCCCTTTTTAGATTGTAAGCTCAATTGAGCAGGGCCCTCTGATTCCTCTTGTACCAATTTATAATGTAACTGTAATGTTTGCCTTTATTTTGTTAAGAGCTGCACAAACTGTTGGCGTTATATAAAACCTGTATAATAATAATACATTAATTTCCCAAAGATAACCTCTGGATATGACGCTGAGCATGTGCGCTCAACCTCTTTGGTCGACCATGGTGAAGCCTGTTCTGAGTGGAATCTGTCCTGTTAAACTGCTGTATGGTCTGGACACCGTGCTGCAGCTCGGTTTCAGGGTCTTGGCAATTTTCTTATAGCCTAGGCCATTTTCATGTAGAAAAACAATTCTTTTTTTTCAGATCCTCAGTGAGTTTTTTGCCATGAAGTGCCATGTTGAACTTCCAGTGACCAGTATGAGCGAGTGAGAGTGATAACACCACATTTAACACACCTGCTCCCCATTCACACCTTGTAACACTAACAAATCACATGACACCACTTTTGTTGCCAGTGGTTTAGACATTATTGGTTGTGTGCTGAGTTATTTTGAGGGGACAGCACACTGACACTGTTATACAAGCTGTACACTCACTACTGTAGATTGTAGCAAAGTGTAATTTCTTCAGTGTTTTCACATGAAAATATATAATAAAATATTTACATAAAATGTGATGGGTGTACTCACTTTTGTGAGATGCTGTATATTCAGTTCAAAAAGTTGGTAGACTTTTGACTGTAAGTAAAGGGAAACACATTGCTGCTGTTGTTATCACTATTGTAACAAGCTTACCTTTCCAATTAAAACTCAGGTCTTTGTATAACTACCATAAAGATCGAACTAGAATGTGTATTAGTATTTGAGAAATCAAGTTTCCCTTTAGCCCTAAATGTATTTGCCAGGCTTGGTACACATTTTACAACCATCACCACTTTCCCTTTAATTAGCTTCAGAAAATGAGCTGTGAATCTTTGAAATATTTGTAGGAAATACATTTCTGAATAAATAGGCACTGATAAAAAAGAGAGAAAAAAAATGAAGCCCTCTGGGGTTATCCGAGATTTTAATATAATTATTGTTTTGGATCCTTTTCAATATCTATAAGAAAAGAAATATGTGAGAAATCATATGCAGAATGTAAGTACTAGACATTTTACTAAATACAGTAATTTTTTAAGGTTTCTGTATATCAAACATTATTACCTATTTTTTTTCTCCGCTAACAAAAGTGGGTAAAAGTATTCTGATGATGTATGGATGGTGCATGAAATAGCAAACACTATTGAAGGAATTAAGCCTCTGGCTATGTTAGATTATTCAATCTAAATAAAACAGTTTTTTTTTTCTCTTCTGCTCTAGGGCCATCTTTACCTTTGAGATATACTTATTGTCGGAACGTATGTTTCTTTTTGGAGCTGAAAGTGTAGAGTCTCAACGAGAATGGGCCAAAGCACTATCTAAGGTAATACCGATAATTATCTGATAAAGCTAAGCCTCAGGCATTAGCATAAAATAAATTGGTGTTAACTGTATGCTCTCACAGGAGCCAGCTTTAATTTAATTTTTTTTTTAAATATGCAAATACTTTTTAATGTTACTGTGCTAAAGGGAAATTATCAAGAAAACGTTTGAAATTGTAAATACAACAAAATATGGTCTATACGGGGGGAAAAAAACTATTGGCTTTTATTTTACCAAAATAATCTATAAACTATCATACAATGGTTCTAAAAGAAAGACTGCTTTAGATGAATCTGCTTTACCTTATTTGTTAATGGTGTAACCAGTAAAGATGACAATACAAGTGCCTGTCCTTTCTTGTTCTGTTTCCAGAGTAATATACATCTAAAAACGGAATTACACTTAGTAGATGCCCAATACTAATACAGTCCCTCATTGAGCTTTGGTTTTAGCCATACAACACCTGGCAAAGCAAATAAGCAACATAAAAGCAAATGCAAATATCTTTAATCTGAATTTCTAACATAAATTTGTATTATCATTATTAGCAAGAACTTATCATGATATGGATTTATGTTTCTCATATGCAATATTTGAGTAATCATTTCACTATATGGTGTATCTAATGCCCAAAACAAGAATTGTATGTATTGCAGCTTCCTAGTACTTAAATGAACTACCTGCATTTGTATACATTTTTCAGGATTTTCCCCTTATTTTCACCAAGAAATCCTGTGAATAGCACACTTCCTGTCCCTGGTTGGTTACTGTCACTCCTCCACTCTAGAGAGAGGGGGCCATGGTTGCCATCAAGGCTGGACTTTATGCATAACAACATTCATCTCCATTTTATAGGGGATGGTGGGATATCATTTACAGAAAAAAAGATAACTTTGTTTTTTCAGCTTACATGTTGTGAGAAATAAGTGCCCCCTTATTATTATACACCCCCACACTACATTTA
Organism: Rana temporaria; assembly: GCF_905171775.1. Classification (NCBI taxonomy): domain Eukaryota; kingdom Metazoa; phylum Chordata; class Amphibia; order Anura; family Ranidae; genus Rana; species Rana temporaria. The sequence continues at coordinate 592,802,578 of NC_053489.1, forward strand.
CAGTTGCAAGAAAATGTATGTGAACCCTTTTGGAATCATATGGATTTCTGCACAAATTGGTCATAAAATGTAATCTGATCTTCATCTAAGTCACAACAATAGACAATCTCAGTCTGCTTAAACTAATAGCACACACATTATTAAATGTTACCATGTTTTTATTGAACACACCATGTAAACATTCACAGTGCAGGTGGAAAAAGTATGTGAACCCCTAGACTAATGACATCTCTAAGAGCTAATTGGAGTGAGGTGTCAGCCAACTGGAGTCCAATCAATGAGATGAGATTGGAGGTGTTGATTACAGCTGCCCTGTCCTATAAAAAACATACACCAGTTCTGGGTTTGCTTTTCACAAGAAGCATTGCCTGATGTGAATGATGCCTCGCACAAAAGAGCTCTCAGAAAACCTACGATTAAGAATTGTTGACTTGCAGAAAGCTGGAAAGGGTTATAAAAGTATCTCCAAAAGCCTTGCTGTTCATCTGTCCACGGTAAGACAAATTGTCTATGAATAGAGAAAGTTCAGCACTGCTGCTACTCTCCCTAGAAGTAGCCATCCTGTAAAGATGACTGCAGGAGCACAGCACAGACTGCTCAATGAGGTTAAGAAGAATCCTAGAGTGTCAGCTAAAGACTTACAAAAGTCTCTGGCATATGCTAACATCCCTGTTAGCAAATCTACGATATGTAAAACACTAAACAAGAATGGATTTCATGGGAGGCTACCACATAGGAAGCCACTGTTGTCCAAAAAAAAACATTGCTACACGTTTACAGTTTGCACTAGAGCACCTGGAAGTTCCACAGCAGTACTGGCTAAATATTCTGTGGACAGATGAAACCAAAGTTGAGTTGTTTGGAAGAAACACACAACACTATGTGTGGAGAAAAAGAGGCACAGCACACCACATCAAAACCTCATCCCAACTGTGAAGTATGGTGGTGGGGGCATCATGGTTTGGGGCTGCTTTGCTGCGTCAGGGCCTGGATGGATTTCTATTATCAAAGGAAAAACGAATTACCAAGTTTATCAAGACATTTTGCAGGAGAACTTAAGGACATCTGTCCACCAGCTGAAGCTTAACAGAAGATGGGTGTTGCAACAGGACAACGACCCAAAGCATAGAAGTAAATCAACAACAGAATGGCTTAAACAGAAGAAAATATGCCTTCTGGAGTGGCTTAGTCAGAGTCCTGACCTTAACCCGATTGAGATGCTGTGGCATGACCTCAAGAAAGCGATTCACACCAGACATCCTAAGAATATTGCTGAACTGAAACAGTTCTGTAAAAAGGGATGGTCAAGAATTACTCCTGACCGTTGTGCACGTCTGATCTGCAACTACAGGAAACGTTTGGTTGAAGTTATTGCTGCCAAAGGAGGTTCAACCAGTTATTAAATGCAAGGGTTCACATACTTTTTCCACCTGCACTGTGAATGTTTACATGGTGTGTTCAATAAAAACATGGTAACATTTAATTATTTGTGTGTTATTAGTTTAATCAGACTGTGATTGTCTGTTGTTGTGACTTAGATGAAGATCAGATCACATTTTATGACCAATTTGTGCAGAAATCCATATCATTCCAAAAGGGTTCACATACTTTTTCTTGCAACTGTATGGCACAATTAACAGATATTGTCTGTAGTTGCGAAAATACAACAGGAAATCTGCAATATATTACATTTTATTCTTGAGTTTACTTATCCTTTAACCGCTTGCCGACCGCCCACCGTAGTTTTACGGCGGCAGGTCATCTCGGGTGCGCGAAATCACGTAATATTACGTGATATTGCATTTCAGCCACTAGGGGCGCGCTCCCCCTGCTCGCCCCTGGTGCCGACGCACATGCCCGGCGGGCGCGATCACCACCGGGCACTCGCGATCGCTCGTTACAGAGCGAGAACCGGGAGCTGTGTGTGTAAACACACTGCTCCCGGTTCTTTCAGGGGGAGAAATGACTGATCGTATGTTCATACAATGTATGAACAGCGATCTGTCATTTTCCCTAGTCAGTCCCACCCCCCTTCGGTTAGAACACGCCTAGGGAACATAATTAACCCCTTTCTCGACCCCTAGTGTTAACCCCTTCCCTGCCAGTGACATTTTTACAGTAATCAATGCATTTTAATAGCACTGATCGCTAAAAAAATGCCACTGGTCCCAAAAATGTGTCCGACGTGTCCGCCATATGCAGAAAAAGAGTCGCCCTAAAGTTGGAATACCGATAAAAATCGCAGATCGTCGCCATTACTGGTAAAAAAAAAATTAATATAAATGCCATAAAACGATCCCCTATTTTGTAGACGCTATAACTTTTGTGAAAACCAATCAATAAACGCTTTTTTACAAAAAATATGTAGAAGAAAACGTATCGGCCTAAACTGAGGAAAAAATATATATTTTTTATGTATTTTTGGGGATATTTATTACAGTAAAAAATATTCATTTTTTTTTTTTAAATTGTCGCTCTATTTTTGTTTATAGCGCAAAAAATAAAAAAACGCAGAGGTGATCAAATACCACCAAAAGAAAGCTCTATTTGTGGGAACAAAAAGAACGCCAATTTTGTTTTGGGAGCCACGTCGCACGACCGCGCAATTGTCAGTTAAAGCGATGCAGTGCCAAATCGCAAAAAGTGGCCCGGTCATTGACCAGCAATATGGTCCAGGGCTGAAGAGGTTAAGCCATTGAAAAACTAAGATGCTATTAATAATTCTGTGTAAAGAAGATTTTCTGACCACAAAATGTTTGATCACAAAACTAGTAATTTTGCACCAAAATAATAAAATTCTTTATTATTTTGCTTATCCCTACTCAAGATCCTATCCTAACACAGGTTCAGACCAAATCTTCTCAGAACTTTGGACCTTTTGCTCATTTTGTGGGAGTCGTAAGTCATGTATAGTAGCAGTATTTCTACCTATATTTTATATGACAGCTTCCTTCCTGCACTTCACCCAGACTCATTATTTACTGCTTGGAAATCCCCAGTCATAAAAACAAAAGGGAAGAGATAGCATGTCATAACGAACTAAATATGGGCAATGAGAATGACCAGATATAGCCATATTTGGTCAATCATGTCACCCAAGAGGTCATATCACTTTGTTTACTTATAGTTGTGGGGCCCCAGAAGATGTAATTTGTTGCTAGTCAGAGGCGAGAATGGATATGTCCATAGGGTAGCAAGATTTTAATCTTTTGGTGGGTGTTGTTCATTTTGAATGAAGTGAATCAGCATTTCTGGACAATGTAAATGACAGTGGGGTTGATTTACTAAAACTGGAAGAGACAGAATCTGGTGCAGCTCTGCATAGTAACCATGGGAAAAGGGAAAAAGAAACTGCGCTAAGAAATGTAACAAACCTATGAAACCATAAGTACATGAACTGGAAGCAGTGTTTCTCCTGTATAACACCAATACAGTGAAAAAAAATGAAAACATATATATATAACCGTGCCCCTGGACGACGTAATTTTGTTACGAAACGCGTAGGGAGGAGCGACGCGGTGACATCACCTCGCATATTGCTCGTACAACCCAGAGGGACAGGTTTATCTGATTGTGTAACGGTCGGCACATCAGATTTAAGTCTTATCCATTGATGCAACATTGTAAGTGAGATATTCTGTTTTACTTTTTATAATAAATCAAAGTGTCCTTTTTACTTTTAAATATACCCTTTACTCATTCAAATAGTTGGGAGCTCCCAGTGTCTGACAAGCCTCTCACCAGAAGATCCCCCACACCAACCAAGTCAGAAACATGGGGACCTTTGTGGCAAAGTACCCCCTGTGTTCAAGGCATGTGACCTGGTATGGTTCAGGAAGGGTGGGGTTCCCCTTGACATCCATTCCAGACCTTCATCGAAGATAAGGGACTGGTGTGTTTTCTTAGGCAGCACAACATGCCATTTTTTTTAACATCTATACCAGAACCATCTAGTAAAAGGGTCTGGTATAAATGAAGTGAATCCCTGGTCACTTTGTTTACAAACAGAAGTAAGCAGCTGGGAGCTGTCATTTTCCAGCAATTTAAGCAACATTTGTTTCTTTGTAAATGTTTGTATCTGTATACATTGTATACAGTAAATACAGAATTTCACATACATATTATTTAAAAGAACTTCACATTTTAACCACTTAAGGACCAGCCGCTGCATTTATACTGCGGCAGGTTGGCTCCCCTGGGCGAGCCATCGTAGCTATACATCGGCCACTTTAAGAGCACTAGAGGGCGCGTGCACGCTGACGACACAACAACGGAGTCAATGCGCATGTCCGGGGGTCACAATGTCTGCCGCGCACCTGCGATCGCTTATGAGAGAGACAGAACGGAGGTCTGTCAATGTAAACAGACAGATCTCCTTTCTGTCAGGGGTGAGGAGACTGATCTGTTGTTCCTACTGCTTAGGAACAGCAATCAGTCTCCTTCCCCAGGCAGCCCCACCCCCCACAGTTAGAAACACTCCCTAGGACACACATTTAACCCCTTGATCACCCCTAGTGTTAACCCCTTTCCTGCCAGTGACATTTATACAACAATCAGTGGCTATTTTTAGCACTGATTCCTGTATAAATGGTCCCAAAAACGTGTCAAAAGTGTCCGATCTGTCTGCTGCAATGTCGTAGTCCCAATAAAAATCGCTGATCACTTCCATTACTAGTAAAAAAATAATTAATGCCATAAATCTATCCCCTATTTTGTAGACGCTATAACTGTTGCGCAAACCAATCAATATACGCTTATTGCAATTTTTTTTTTACCAAAATGTAGGATACATATCGGCCTAAACTAAGAAATAATGTTTTTTTTTTAATTGGGGGATATTTATTAAAGCAAATATTTTTTTATTTTTTTCAAAATTGTTGCAAAACATAAAAACTGCCGAGGTGATCAAATACCACCAAAAGAAAGCTCTATTTGTGGGGAAATTTTTTTTTTGGGTACAGTGTTGCACGAACCGCACAATTGTATTTGTAAAACCTTTTTTTTGCTTTGTTATATGTTTTCCAAGCCCCCATGCAGTTTGTTTGATGATCCCTTGCCTTTTAGCCTAGAAAATGGTCATTACTTGTTTTAACAATCGGCCTCCATTGACTTCAGTGGGGTTCAGATTCAGCACCTAAACTTTAGTCATGCTCTGTGAACATACATTGAAGCTGTTATGTTTGGCTCATCCCCACAATTAACAGATCATGCTCTGTTGATATTGAGACAAAAAGCTGATACGATAGACAGTAGTTACATCACATGTGTTTATGCAAGGTTGGAAAATACCAGTTGCCAATATATGGGTTGTTCGTGTTACTTTTAAGGTAACCTTGAATAGTTCCTTGAATTGTAGAGATTCAATACCACCAATAAGTAAGCAAGTGATGACAGTTCTGCCAAAAGCAATTGTTTATTATTTAGCACCCTGTAGGGTAGAGTGCTAGTTAGTGTACATAGATTTGTGTAGTGTTTTGAATCTGGGTCAGGGTGAGTGATCCAGGGAGGCTGGATGACCAATCAGACTTTTGGTACCACCCCTATTTGCTGGTAACTTTCAGAAGAATGGGGGGAGGTTAGGAGAAGCTGCCTGGAGTATTGATGAGGGCACCAACCAATCCCAGGCCAAGTAGGAGTCAGCGAGCACGTCCAAGAGATCTCCAGGAGACATGACCTGAGAGGATTGGTGAGTGTCAGTCTGGGATGGCTGAAAAGTCAGTCTGGGAGGACTATGGAAGATAAGCCAGGAGGACTAGTGAATGGGGCAGGCTGGCAGTGCCTGAAGAGGACACTAGGACATTTTCGACACTTTGAAGGGGCCAGTGTTCCCTGCCTGTAAAGGGCTTTTGCTGGATCTGGCTGAGTGACTTGTCAGATCCCCCTAACAGTGTTCCAGCTGGGTCTGTATCTGCAAGCAAGTGATGTGCTGAAGGAAGAGGAGTATACATAGAGAGTGCATATAGTTAAATTGCCCCTGAACAGACTTTGTTCCAGTCAAGTGGACATCCCATAATACCCCTATCCCCATTCAAGTTCTAAACCCCTAAATACAAAAAAAACAAAGTAAAGCTGCATGGACTGTTTCCTGTCTCAGTGAGCCTATGGAAAATTGGGAACCCTGGCTGTGCAGGGTGGGGATCCCTATTCACTAGCAGCTCCTGCGGGGATGCGCTATATTTATAAGAGCATTAATAAATTCAGACAGATCAGTGAATCTAGTGTATTGCAAATATTTTAATACTCCTAAATGTTTTCATTCTGATTCTACAGAGAATCATACAATTCGTATAACCTACTTTAGTTGTCTGGCTTTTTGAATTGTGTGATTCTCTTCAATATTTAGGACAGTCAAAAAGTGATGAAGCAGCGAATCAGTTGTAACAAATAGCAAATGTTCTATAAGATGAGGCCAGATGTAGAGGGTGTGGTTTTGTGTGTGTGCAGGAAGGTTTTTAAGGTTGTTTAATTTAGTAGTTTATTTCATTTAGTTATCTTTGTATTTGTTTTATATTTTATTTTTGTTCTTTATATTTGTCTTACCTTTGTTCTTTGTATTTATTTTGTTTCTTCTTTATGCAACTTGAATGGTATTTGTGTAATCTCATGCCTCGTACACACGACCGTTTTTCCTTGCAGGAAAACTGCCATGAGAGCTTTTGGCCAGGAATCCTGGCCGTGTGTATGCTCCATTGCAGTTTTCCCAACAGGATAACCACCGGGAATCCCCGTGTGTAGGGGGAAAAAGCTACCGAGCAGGTTCTCGGTTTTCCCCTCGGTTTTCCTGGCAGACTTTTTACTGCCTGGAAAACCGATCGTGTGTACAAGGCATCACATTGTTTTATTTTACTTTTTCTCCTTCTTCTTAAATAGTAATGTAAATGCAATAATGACACTAATAAAGGGCTGTTGAAAGGTAATTGATTTTTTTTCCTAACCTTCATTAACAAGTTAAAGTGGCCCAGTCACCACAGGTTAACTTTTCCTCAATAGCCCACCTTTAAAAGAAGCATGGCTATAATGACCTTTTAAGATCATTATAGCCATTAACATCTATTATAAAGCCACTGCTTGTCTGTTCCCAAGCTGCTCCAAGTATTCTACACTTCCAAATGTTTTGAATACAGGTGAGTTAACCCAATATTGACAGGGTCACTTTAAAGACTATTGCACCCTTAAAAACATAAACATCACTTTAATTCCACCTTTCTTTTTGCTGCCAAAATTAGTTGATTTTGATAAAACCTCTTGATTTTCAAAAAACTTTTAGGAAAAGGAAAACTCTCAGGTTTACTCATCCTTGGTTGGATATGAGGACAGCTTTGAAAAATGCTGATGTATACCATTGGGCTTTGCTAAGCTTAGCTGGATAGCTGTTCAGAATATCAGAATGATCCTTTTCCTTTTTATTGGCATTTTTTTTTTTTGCAGAACTTTGTGCCTACTGTGGATGGGTCCTTAGTAGAATTGGAGTTTGATGTTATCGGATTTTTATATTACAAGAATTCATATACTCTCATGGAATGGAAAGAAGGATGGTTTGCCTTGGAAAAAGCCTCTCTGCATTATACTCACAATCAAGAAAATGTTCAAAGAGATAAAATACAATTGATGAAGCTACAGGAACTTAGTAAGCTAATACAATTTAGAATTTGGTTATATAGTGTATCCAGCAATAATATATATATATATATATATATATATATATATATATATATATATATATATATATATATATATATATATATATATATATATATATATATATATATATATATATGCTGTGTGTGTGTATATACAGTGTATATATATATATATATATATATATATATATATATATATATATATATATATATATATATATATATATATATATATATATATATATATATATATATATATATATATATAGCGGGTAAAATAAGTATTGAACGCGTTACCATTTGTCTAGGTAAATATATTTCTAAAGGTGCTATTGACATGAAATTGTCACCACATGTCAGCAACAACCCATGCAATCAATACATACAAAGAAACCACAACAAATAAATTCAGAAATTAAGTTATGTGGAATAAAATGGAATGACACAGGGAAAAAGTATTGAACACGCTAACTGAAATCTATTTAATATTTCGTACAAAATCCTTTGTTGGTAATGACAGCTTCAAGATGCCTCCTGTATGGAGAAACTAGTCACATGTATTACTCAGGTGTGATTTTGGCCCATTCTTCCACACAGTCTTTAAATATTGAAGGTTCCATGGGCCTATTCTATGAGATCTTTAGTTCTTTCCATAGATTTTCTATTGGATTCAAGTCAGGTGATTGGCTGGGCCATTTTAGCAACTTTATTTTCTTTCTTTGAAACCAATTGAGAGTTTCCTTGGCTTTGTGTGTGGGATCATTGTCTTACTGAAATGTCCTTGTTTCATCTTCATCATCCTGGTAGATGGCAGCAGATTGTTATGAAAAAGGTTTTGGCACATTTTTCCATTCATCCTTCCTTCAATGATATGAAGTTTGCCAGTACCGTATGCTGAACAACAGCCCCACACCATGCTCCCACCTCCAAACTTCACTGTTGGTATGGTGTTTTTGGGGTTATGCACAGTGCCATTTGACCTCCAAACATGGTTTGTATTATGGCATCCAAAGAGTTTAATATTGGTCTCATCTGACCAGATTATATAGACTATTTCACGGTCTTGTCTAAATGTTGTGCAGCAAACTTTAAACAAGCTTTAAAGTGCTTTTTCCTCAGCAATGGAGTTTTGCGTGGTGTGCATTGCGACGTTCGGTTGAGTGCATCACTTATTGTTTTCTTTGAAACAATTGTCCCTGCTAATTCCAGGTCTTTCTAAAGCTCTCTACTAGTGGTCTTTGGCTCCTGGACAACTCTTCTGATAATTATTTTCACTCCACTGTCAGAAATCTTTTAAGGAGCACCTGGTTGTGGCAGTTTTTGGTGAAATTGTGTTCTTTCCACTTCCAGATTATGGCCCCAACAATGCTCACTGGAATATTCAGAAGTTTAGAAATCCTTCTGTAACCAACGCTATCAGTATGTGTTGCAACCATAAGGTTGCAAAGGTCTTGAGCGAGCTCTTTGCTTTTACTCATCATGAGATGTTTCTTGTGTAATGATACACCTTTTTATAGGCCATCAGTTGAGGCTTAACCAGCTGAACCAGCTAATATTAAGTTTACACAGAAGGATTTGAAGCAGCCTACATCCACAGAAAATCCTTGGTTAGTTCTCCAAGATGTTTGGAACAACCTACCTGCCAAGTTCCTTCACAAACTGTTTGTAAATGTATCTATGATAATTGAAGAATTGATGCTGTTTTGAAGGCAAAGGATGGTCACACCAAATATTGATTTGATTGATAATTCTCTTCTGTTTATTTACATTTTGTTCATCGATAGAAATACATTATTAACACTTCTATTTCTGAAAGCATTTGTTTCAGCATTTTTTTTATATAATAAGGACAGTTTATAAACTCTGAGCAGTTTTATAGCAGTTTGTAGTCTCTTTGAGGACGTTTTCTCTCCCCTCTTGTGGTAATTAATACCAGTAACTGGTACAAAAAGTGAATGGAAAATTTCCCACAAGACCACAGGCAGGAAAATTATTTCACAGGTTCTGATTCTTTTCCATTCTGCTAAAAAAATGTTTTTTTGTGTGTTCAGTGTCAGGTCACCCGTAGCCAGGTGACAAGTGCACCCCATAGGGGTCAGGGATGCACCACAGGGTGGTGAATCCTATGGCGACTACTGCTAGCAGAGACGAAGCGTGAACCTAAGATCACCCAGGGCGCGGAGTCTAAGACCCAGTTTTGTATTCACCAGAGCCTTTGATGGTAAGGATGGTCTTGGCCACAACTGGGTCCAGGTCGCATCCCGAGATTCCTCAAGTCACACTCCGCAGGGAGAAAGGGGAAGCAGTCAGCAGGACAAACAGTGGTGATGGGCAAGCCGAGGTCAGGGCAACAGGCAGACAAGGATAACCGTGGGACATGCAAATAGTCAGGGGCACAGGCAGACAGGGAAGTCGGGAACAAGCCAAAACGGTACACGGAAGATGAACGAAGCACTCTGCAAACAGGAACTAGCAACTATACTGCAGACAGGAACTAAGCATAGGAACACTGTTGAACAGCACTGCAGACCTGTAGAGCAACGGTTAATATAGGCTTCCTGGGATGGACTAGGGTGGAGCCGTACAGGAAGAGGAAGTGATAAAAAGGGGAACCAGAACAGGGTCAGCCTCTAATGGACACATGGAGATCAGGTAAGCAGACAGACTTGTTGCATATTCATGACAGTCAGTTTTCCTTACTTCCTGTGTCACCAGAACTGGAATTTAAAGGACATTTTCCAAACAGGGACACAGCTATATAAAACATGTCCAGAGGTCCTCACCAAAAAAAGACTACTCTATCCAAAAAAAGTTTTGGTTGACTTTAAAAGTAAATTCCGGGAAACACCTCGAGCAACCATTCAGCTACTAATACTATCCAACAAACCCTGCAAAGGTTTTAAAGTTACAAAGAATTTCAAAGGGCCACTGTAACCTTTTTTTATCTTCATTTGTTCACCATTGACATTAAAACAGCTTGAAATTGAATTTGTGGCCAGGTTATGGACATTCAAATTTTTTACGTACTGTAGTAATAAAAAGCAATGCAACTCCAGAGTTCACAACAGAAGTGCTGAGGTCTTTCAAGTGATTCCTCCAGCAGCTTCTCTGACCCTACTTTTGCAAGTTTAACTTAAGGTTCTGCAATGAATCCAAAGATGATAGACACAAACACAGATCAAAAATATGCATAAAAAGTTGCAAAACAAAAACATTTAGAGAAAACATACATTAGCGACACATGTACTGATTCAGAGCTAACAAAAGACATATCATTTGATAAGGGCCAAAAACTAAACAATACCACTCATCTAGTCTAAATGTATAAATACTGCAGTGCTTACCTTCTTGCGCAATGCGACTACTATGTCTAAATATTATATTCCATGAAAATACAAAACCCAAAATCAACACGCTAGTGCCCCTCATCTTTCTTATCAATCATGAATTTTCTCAGGTACAGGGAAGAGAAGCCACAAATGATTAAGGAAAACTAGCACTGAGGTGTCTTTGAGGCAGGAAGTAAAAAAACATCTTCCCAATAGGACATAGTTAAAAAAAAAAAAGAAAAAAGAAGGGCTTTACATATACTTTAATACTTTTGTTAACATTTAGATGGCTGTACAAGCTTTGATACTTACATTTTTTTTATGTGCTTGGCCAGACAATATTGGCTATAGAAACCCTGCCTGCTATAATGATTTGCTCCCGGTCAGCAGAGCTATCTATATTCAAAGTTTACTAAAACATCATTTTGGGGAGTGCAGTTGCTGCACCCCTCTCCCCCCAAACCTATACTCTACCCACAGCATTTAAACAACATTGGGGAAATATAAGTGTAGCACTGCAAGTGGCTGAAGTGCTATCTTGCTGACCCATCTGCAAGTGTCAATGTTATTGTAGAATTTAACCACTTGAGATCCGCGCTATAGCCAAATGACGGTTACAGCGTGGATCTGCTTTGCCTGGAGGCCGTCGATAGATGTCCTCCCCTGTGCACGCTTGATGCCCCATGCCGGTTGTCTGTAGCGTGCACTGTGATCACCGAGTCACTGAGACTCGGGTGATCACAGATCCGAGTAAGGGGCCGATCCCGGCCCCTTACCACATGATCAGCTATCAGCCAATGACAGCTGATCACATGTTGTAAACAAATGCTCAGTAATCTTTTTTTTTTCTCCTCAGAAAAAAAGCAGATCACCGGCTTATGTGCAAGGGACATCGGTCCCAAAGAGGAAGAGGCACATCTGCCTCATCTTTGCCCACCATTACCGCCTGCCAGTGCCACCTGCTAGTGCCCACAGTGCCACCTATTAATGCCCACCAGTGGTGCCAATAAGTGCCTCATCAGTGCCATCTAGCAGTGCTGCCTATCAGTGTAATCTACCAGTGCTGTTCAGTGCCCATGATTGCCACACATCAGAGCCCATCACTGCAACCCATCAGTGCCACCTATTAGTGCCACTTCTCAGTGCCCAACAGTGCCACCTATCAATTCCCTTCAGTGTCACCTCTCAGTGCCCACCAGTTCCACCTATCAGGATCTGTTTAGCAACAATACAATTTCCCTTTAAGGCCGGGTACACACGGGCAAACATGTACGATGAAACCGGTCCGTCGGACCGTTTTCACCGTACATGTCTGCCCGGGGACTTCTGTACGATGGCTGTACTAACCATCATACAGAAGTCTGCGCGTAAACAATACGCGGGGCGTGTCCGCGCCGTCGATGACGCAGCGACGTGGGCGGGCCTGCCTTTTAAATGCTTCCACGCATGCGTCAAAGTCATTCGACGCATGCGAGGGAAGGCGGGCGCTCGGACATGTACGGTAGGTCTGTACAGACGACCGAACATGTCCGAGCGGGCAGGATTCCAGCGGACGGTTTTAAAACAAGTCCAGGAATATTTGTCCGCTGGGAAAAGGCCCGGCGGGCAAATGTTTGCTGGAATTCTGCCCGCTCGCGCCTACACACGACCGAACATGTCTGCTGAAACTGGCCCGCAGACCAGTTTCAGCAGACATGTTTGGTCGTCTGTACGGGGCCTAAGAGTTAAAAAACCTGCAAAGCCCCTCCCTCACATTATAAAGTATTGCTGCATGCTTAAAAAATGTGCTTTGCACTTTGTTTGCTTTGGTATTCTGGTTCAAGCAAAGACACATTCCTGCAAATAAAAAACTGCATTGGAAAAAACGTGTGACCTCTTCAAGGTCATTCTACAGCTCTCTCTCTATGTATGAACATTCTTTGCAGCATTATACCAGAAATACATTGCAGGCTACACACTGTGCTCTGCGTTTCAGTAAATAAATACTGTAAATACATAATTTATTAGATAAATAAATAAATACAATGCTAGAGTGAAGTTTTTGTAGCTATGTTATGTAGTTTGTGAAGATGAGTTAATGCTGAATTTCATAAAATGGGCCTTATGGGCATCAACCTATGCCAGCCAGTCACAAGCCGATATCAGAAGGTAGTAATGCGGTACATAAATAATCATCTGTATGCAATGAACCTGGGAAGCTTTTCCATTGTACATGGCTTAACAGGGCTTGTGTGCCCTATGTGTTACCAAGGACCTTCTGGCATGGTAGCAGCCTTGAAATAAGGAGGTTATTGCCCACAGCTAATTGGTGAAATTACAAGTGGTGCATCCATCACTGGTCATAACAATGAATAAAGTTAATTTATGAATTATTATTATTATTATTATTATTATTATACAGGATTTATATAGTGCCAACAGTTTGTGCAACGCTTTACAACATCGGGGAAGACGGTACAATTACAATACAATACAATACAGGAGGAATCAGATGGCCCTGCTCGTTAGAGCTTACAGTCTAGAAGGGAGGGTCAAGTGGAACAAAGGGTAGTATCTGTGGGGGATGATCAGATGAATGGAGAACTGTATACAATTTTACAATTTATCACCAATATTCTTTTTTTTTTTTATGGATAAACCTGTCCTAATACAGAGAAGTACATGTCTGCACATAGAAATGTGAGGATTTACAGATATTCATAACCTAGAAATGTATTCTTCATGTGATTTTTACTATGTTAACTGTTATTAGCAAAACATTTTTTGCAGTATAGCTACCAATATAGTTAACTATACTAAAGCTGTTACAAAAGTATTTCAATGTGTATTATATTCTAGCAAAAACGTCATCTGTTGAAAATGGAGAGAAGAGGAATGTTTTGTTGCTGGTTGAAAATGGAAGGTAGGAATTCTTAAGTTTATGTTCTGGTATTCAGATATTTTCTATTCATTCCACCCCTCCCCTTTTTCCTAATTTTCCGACAAGGCAATCTACCTGTGATAGCAAAGGTGATTTTGAGTATTAATTTTTGAAGAACACTCACCATTATGTATCTGCCCCACTAAAATAATACAGTCATTATAAATGTATGAAGCAATTTTTCAAATGTGAGCAGAGCAGTCTTTTAATCTGTGATTATTTCACAATTCCTGTTTTATATCTTTGTTAATCCAGTGCTCATATATTCAACCCAAGGATGGTCTAACCATGTTCAACGTAGTCTATATTTTATTATTTTTTTCTTTCAGCAATGAGGTATTTTCCCTTTTTAATGACCACAATATTTTAAAACTTTCCAGTTATTTTCTAAATGCAGTCTTCTAAATGACCAGGAATATTATTATTATTATTATTATTATTATACAGGATTTATATAGCATCAACAGTTTGCTCAGCGATATACTACATGGGGGTAGACGGTACAGTTACAATGCAATTCAATACAGGAGGAATCAGGGCCATCTAGTTTGCTTTTAACAGCCAAATATGTCCAGTGTTTCTAATTTCCTGTTAACTTACATCGTATTTCCCGTATTCTCAAAGAATTTGCGCCGTAAGTTACGGCAGCGTAGTGTAACTGTGTCGGCGTAAGGGCGCGTAATTCAAATGGATGAGATGTGGGCGTGTTTTATGGTAATACATCTTGACCCAACGTAAATGAATTTTTTTCTGAACGGCGCATGCGCCGTCCGTGGGGGTATCCCAGTGCGCATGCTCGAAATTAACCCGCAAGCCAATGCTTACGACGTGAACGTCATTCTACGCAAAGCCCTATTCGCGAACGACTTACGCAAACGACGTAAAATTTAAAAAATTTGACACAGGAACAATGTCCATACTTAACATAGGATACGCCTCATATAGCAGGGGTAACTATACGCCGAAAAAAGCCTTACGGAAACGACGTAAAAAAATGCACCGGCCGGACGTACGTTCATGGATTGCTGTATCTAGCTAATTTGCATACTCAACGCGGAAATCTACAGAAATGCCACCTAGCGGCCAGCGTAAATATGCACCTTAGATCCAACGGCGTACTAAGACGTACGTCAGTCGGATCTAGCTCAGCTTCAGGCGTATCTTGTTTTGTGGATACAAAACAAAGATACGCCGGAGCAAACTAGAAGTTACGCGGCATATCAATAGATACACCAGCGTAAACGCTTCTTGGACCTGGCCCTATTTGTATATGTACAGGTGTAGTATAGAGTTTTAATAAAGTATGCAGACTTTACCTATTTATTTTAGCAAGAAGGACTATGCAAATGGTTTGTTGTGAATCATAATTGAATGAGGATTGTGAACTTTGAACTTAGCATAGTGAAGTAAATCATTTGAAAAAAAAAAAAAAGAAATATTAATAAATGAGAAGAAACTAACAAAAAAAGCCAAAGCAAAACAAATGAAAAAAAGCTTAATAAATAATGTGTTTAGGCAATGCCAGTTTGTGTTGCAGAAGCAACTGAGTGGAACTTTACTGATATCCTAGGCAGACAATACATCTGAGTAATATCTCAACAGCTGAATAACTTTCTTTTCAAACTAATCAAAGGTTCTGTTAAATGAGGTAAATGTGAAATTGCTGCTTTATATACAAGGCTCTGCAATAATTTTATTTAGACCATGCAATAACAATAACTCAAGACTAGAGGCAGGAAGACAGCTCTAACCACTAACTTTCCAAGTGATTAATTTACTACAAAATGGGTGGCAGGACTTGTATTTATGGCATGTCAGGGGCTCTTTGACTGTGATTTCTCAGCAATGCCTATTCATTTACAGGCAATGGCTCTTTTATTACAAGGTTACTGTGGATCTATGAGCAAATAATTTAGGGCCAAATCCACAAAGCAGATGCGCCGACTTAACACGAGATTTCTAATTTTACACCGCGCGTATCTTTGTGCCCGATCCTCAAAACGAGATACGCCTTAAAATCCGTTTTTTCCGTCCTACCTAAAATAATTACACCGGCGCATCCTCGGACGCAAATTACGCTAGTCACGCCGCTGTTTTTGATAGGCAAAGATGCAAATGAGGGAGATAGGGCGATCCACATAATTAAGTGTGTGCGCCGTAGATTATGCCCTGTGTGCACCTGTTAGTTTCCCTGCGCAAAGTTACACTTTATAAAAGCAGCCCTAATTTTACACCTGCCGTGTAAAGGTCTGCTGAAGCAACAGCATTGAGGAAGAGCTGAGAACACATATTTGCTGGACTTCAATCTGTCTGCCAACATGCCTGGGCCATCCATGATCCTAACGGCACTCGCTACTTTAGAGGCGCAAAGAAGGAGGAGGGCAATGAGGAGGAGGAGGAGGGCACAGGAGAGGGTATACCGCCCACGCCGAGATCTCTTTGGCATGCCTGCTTCTGAGGTCTATGGCAACTTCTGTTTTAACCGGGAAGCCATCCTTGAATTAACCCGAATCCTGCAGGATGATCTCACCACCCCAACACAACGATCCCATGCCCTGCCACCTCTCATCAAAGTAATGGCAACACTGCAGTTTCTTGCCACTGGGTCTTTCCAACGAACATGTGGAGGTCTGGCTGGGATGGCACAATCCTCCATGAGCAGGTGTGTCCATCAAGTAGTCCCTGCAATACTGAGACGCATGGGCAATCAATTTCAAAAACCCACCCAGGAGGACCAGCGATTGAAACCCATGACGGACTTGTGACGGTATCGGTATGATATCCCCGTCTACGTTCCCTTCTTCCCATAACGAAAATCACCCCAATATTCCACGAGGAGGGATATCCCTGGAATCGCCCAGAAAGCCACACATGAGACAAGCTTACTGCTAGAACAAGACACTTTATTGACACAAAAACTCAGCTTATATGTGGTTACAGCCTGTTAGGAACGCCCCCTCACACAGTGGGGTTTCCCATACAGATTATAGGAGACAAGTCGGAGCCGACCATGCAGACACGTTTCTTTAGATAAAGACATCAGGGGAGTTAAATACTAGTTGTAACAGCCTGACCACAATGAAGCAATCAGAATAATTAACATGAGACACTTATCTAATCATTGTAAACAGTAAGGCCGGTCTCCTTCCCACACACAATAAATCAATTACCATTTGAACTAGGGAGCTGGCTGAGGAAGGGTCATTAACATGTCAATAGCTTGTAACACATGAATCCATCTAACCCACAATTTAACCAAGCAGGGAGATTTACACTGACATATCCTTCACAATGGCCCCCCTTTTTCTCCCTGCTCCGGCAAACCCGGTTGGACCTTCCCTGGTCCAGTAGGGTTGACGGGTTCAGAGCTTTTAGTCCGAGGTTAACTCAGTTTGGCGTGACTGACCTCCATTGGTAACTGCTTCCGACTCAGGTATGCCACCGGGTCGTCAGATCACACGCCGGTCAGTCCCCAAGTCTTTGTGCGATCTGCAAAGTCACCAGAAGTCAGTGTGAAGACAGCAAATGGGTCTGTGCGCCGCCATCTAGGTGTCCCGCTATAGGAGGGGGCAGGTTATGGCTCTGAAGTGACAATCACAGGAGATTCATAAAAAGAAAAAGTTATATTTGTTGAAATGCTGTAGCACTGGTGCTCAGAGTCCGGGGGGGGGGGGAAGGGGACTCAGAGCCCCATAAGGTCAGCCACCCCCTGCTCCCTCCGCAGCCGCCGGTTCTCCTCTTGGAGCTTCTCCAGCTCCATCTCCAGTTCATGGAGCCTGGGGGGGTCAGCCTGCTGTGACCTCAGGTGGTTGTTCTCCTCCTCCATGCGGCTTATGCATTCCTCCAGCTCTATGTACTCACGGATCAGCTCCTGCTTGCTCATGTCCTGCAGGCTCTCCACGTGGTCCTTCATCATCAGGAACTGGGTGGTGGTGTAAGGGGCCACCGGTGGGCCCTTGGCGAACATCTCGGCCCGCATCTGGGACGCCCGCTGCGATTCCATCTCCTCCAGTCGCTTCTTCTCCTCCCAGGTCCGCTGGTTAAATGACTTCCAGGACCTCTTCTTCTTGGAGGGTAGCTGGCGGTGCCTCTTTCTGCCCAGCTCCCTCCAAGGCCCCTCCGGCTCATGGCTGTCGCCCATGACCAGCTGACAATGGTGTTCCCTGTTGTCCGTAATAACAGATTGTACCATGAGGGCTTCGTAAGGGGTGCCCAATGGTTCTTCCTGACCCAGCTCCTGGGGATCCCAAGCTGAGTCTACACAATGGGCTGCTGCTGGTGGACGGTACCCAGGTTGAGACCAATTTGACCTGGTGTTGTCATTCATGGGGCAATTCTGCTTGAAGTGACCCAACTGTTTGCACCGGAAGCAGCGTTGTTCGTTGTCCTCCTGGCGTGGGTAGCGAGGGCTATATGTCATCGGTCTGTTAGGCGGTTGGTATCCAGCGGCTGGTGGGTGTGAGGGCGCCGTTGGTTGTGGGGGTTGTACCCGTGGTGTGACCTGGTTTGTCTTGCGAGTATCCGCATATTCATCCGCCAACTTCGCGGCCTCTGGTAGAGTCATGGGCCTGCGATCTCTCACCCAATCCTTGACGTCCGTCTGGATGTGATTGTAAAATTGCTCCAGGAGCATTAGTTGCAAAATGTCCTCTGCGGTGGTGGCCTGGCTGCTGTTAACCCAGTTAGAGGCCGACAGGGACAGCTGGCATGCCCATTCTGCGTAAGAGTCTTCCGTGGTTTTGCGTGAGTCCCTGAACTTCTGTCGGTGGGACTCTGGGGTTACTGCATAACGAGCCAGGAGCGCTTCTTTAACCCTGGCGTAGCTATGGATATCCTGATCTGGCACGGTCCGGAAAGCATCAGAAGCTTTGCCTGACAGTTTGCCTGACAATATTGAAACCCACTCTCCTCTAGCTATTCGGTGCAGGTTACATTGTCGCTCAAAATCCGTCAGGTAGTTATCAATCTCACAGTCCTTTTCATCAAAAGCTTTAAAAGCGCTAAACGGAATCTTCCTTGCGTCTGCTGTGCTGTACTCACTGTTCGTAGAAGGTGCGGCTGCTTGTTGGACTGCTGCCAGTTTTAACTGTAGCTCTGCGTCCCTTATTTGTTTATCCTTCTGTAGTTCTGCGTCCCTTATTTGTTTATCCTCCTGTAGCTCTGCGTCTCTTATTTCTTTAGCCTTCTGTAGCTCTGCGTTTACTAACATGTCCATCACTTTCAGCACCACATCCGGCGTTGGGTTCGGGCCGAACCAAGCTAGCTTCTCTCTCATTAGCTTGTTGGCTGGCGATTCCTCCTCCTGAATCACTGGTGTCTCCATCTCTTGTACTGCTGGCGTTGCTGCAATCCCGTCCTCCTGGTCTAGCTCCATTGATTCTGCTATGATGACCCGCTTGGTTTTGTTGCTAGCAATCCTTCCACGAACTTCCAGTAGTTCTTCCAGTGTCTGCTTGGAATCCGGGTGTAAAGGGGAATAGAAGGGAAGATCCCGCTGCTACCAACCAATTGTGACGGTATCGGTATGATATCCCCGTCCACGTTCCCTTCTTCCCATAACGAAAATCACCCCAATATTCCACGAGGAGGGATATCCCTGGAATCGCCCAGAAAGCCACACATGAGACAAGCTTACTGCTAGAACAAGACACTTTATTGACACAAAAACTCAGCTTATATGTGGTTACAGCCTGTTAGGAACGCCCCCTCACACAGTGGGGTTTCCCATACAGATTATAGGAGACAAGTCGGAGCCGACCATGCAGACACGTTTCTTTAGATAAAGACATCAGGGGAGTTAAATACTAGTTGTAACAGCCTGACCACAATGAAGCAATCAGAATAATTAACATGAGACACTTATCTAATCATTGTAAACAGTAAGGCCGGTCTCCTTCCCACACACAATAAATCAATTACCATTTGAACTAGGGAGCTGGCTGAGGAAGGGTCATTAACATGTCAATAGCTTGTAACACATGAATCCATCTAACCCACAATTTAACCAAGCAGGGAGATTTACACTGACATATCCTTCACAGGACTTTTACCACATTGCCCGATTCCCACGGACCATCGGGGGCCATTGATTGTAACCATGTGGCACTACAGCCCCCCCATGAGACAGAGCACCTGTTCCGGAATCGGAAGCACTGGCATTCCATAAATGTCCAGGTAATCGTAGATGCCCATGGCCTCATCTGACACGTCTGTGCGAAATTCCCTGGATCGTGCCATGACAGCTACATATTCCGGCAGACCAACATCTCCAGGGATTTGGAGCTGAACCTGTATGGAGACAGCTGGCTGATTGGTGAGTGACATGGGTGTCAGGTATGTCCCCCCCCATAATGCAGACATCACGAGGGGCACATGCATGACTAATATCCTCCTGTCTTTTCCCTTCCAGGTGACTCTGGATATGCCCTGGGACCACATATGATGACCCCATTCAGGAACCCCCAAACCCCAGGAGAGCAACGCTACAACGAGGCTCACATACGCACCCGGGCAGTTGTGGAACGCACATTTGGGCTGCTGAAGTCCCGCTTCAGATGCCTGGATAAGTCTGGGGGTACACTGTTGTATTCCCCAGACTTTGTGTGCCAGATCATCGGTGCATGTTGTATTCTGCACAACTTTGCCATGGGAAGGGGACTGGAGATTGACATACGTGCTGACCTGACCCCTGACCCAGGCAATCCCCCCCCTAACCAAC
Source organism: Rana temporaria (assembly GCF_905171775.1). Classification (NCBI taxonomy): domain Eukaryota; kingdom Metazoa; phylum Chordata; class Amphibia; order Anura; family Ranidae; genus Rana; species Rana temporaria. The sequence goes on from NC_053489.1 coordinate 592,823,185, forward strand.
TCTACCCGGTCTGCTGAGGGCACAGAAGCCAGGAGACGCCTCGCAGTAGGCATCTTTTCACAGTAAACGCACATGAATAATGTCACAATGAGAATGTTTCTTTTCACAGTAAACGCACATGAATAATGTCACAATGAGAATTTTTTTTTCACAGTAAACGCACATTAATTATGTCACAATGAGAATGCATGAATGCACACCACTGTGGTCCCTAGCACAGACATATCACATGCACATTGAATTGGATTAGATCCAAGTACCCCCCCCTTTGGTACTTGGGAGCAGTAACGCCACGCCACGGCTCCAATTATGTCACTGTGCATTCATACACCATTCAGGAACCTGGGATCACTTCTCCCTGGTCCTGGGGATCCCTTCTCCACCAAAACTGAGGGTGACACCCTTATTTTATCAGGAATGCCCCCCCCCCCCACATTCACACATCATTCACACACATAAACCAAATCATAAGTACAGTATAATAAACAAAATCATAAAAAAAAAAAAAAAAAAAAAATCAAAAGTACCCCTGCAAATTAATTCCGGCGGCGAGTGCTCCGTCTGGGCTGCCCAAGGGCACGGGCACGGCCACGGGCATGGCCAACTGGAGGATCTTCACGGGGGGGGTGTTAGCAGGGGAGGGAGGATCTTCACGGGGGGGGGGTGTTAGCAGGGGAGGGAGTATCTTCACGGGGGGGTGTTAGCAGGGGAAGAAGGAGCCTCCCCTGGTGTCTGTCCTCCTGCTGTCCTGCCCTCCAAGGCCACTGCTATCCTGTTCAGACAGACAGTGATGGCAGCCGTATTGGCCTGGCCAGCCCGGGTATTGTCCTGCACAGCCCGGGTATTGTCCTGCACAGCCTGGGTCAGGGCAGTCACCTCCTGGGCCACGCCTGTTGTGGCGGTCTGCAGGGATCACAAACATGTGATGACCCCCAATGAGTTTGTGGCCACATCACCGAGTGACTCCCTCATTGCACCCAGGCTGTGCTCCATCTTGGTCAGAGTTTTTTTTTATCTTACCCAGACTGTGGGTCTGCCGGGCATTGTCCTTCTGCAGACTGGCCGGCAGATGCTCAAACACCCCCCTGGTCTCCTGGGTCGCCATCCTGCCTGCCCCTGAGGCTTGTGGCTCTGGAGGAGGGGAGAGAGTGACCCTTGTGGTTTGCAGCCTGTTGGGGGAGGAGTGGGAGGGGCTACCCCTGATGGTGGCCTGACTGCTGCCAGCCTCTGGGGTAGGCTCTGGGGTAGCCTTAAGGGTATCCTAAAATGTCATTATATCAGAGGCCAAAATGATTTCCCTGCCAAGCTGCAGATCTTCTTCTTCCACCCCCTCATCCTCCTCCCCCTCATCCTCCTCATGAGGGGAGGTTTGGCCACTCCCCTCCCCTGGGGACTCCTCAGCAGCCTCTTGTCCTTGGGGTGATGCAGCAGCCTGGCCTGATGGGCCAACAACCTCCTGGTCATCTGTGGAGGACACCAAACAATCACAGGTTTGAGGATCCACACACTTGGCACATCTTCCCTTCCCCCACCCACACATGCTAATCACCAGATAGAAAAACAAAAAACTTACCTGGCCTCACAGGAACATCAGACTGATAACCAGGCAGGCCCACCACCTGCTCTGGCTGGAAACACCGGGCCACTGCCCATTCCTCCTCAGTCAGCCGGATGGGGCATGGTCCCCCTCCGCCAGTGCCCCTCCTATGGGCAGTGAGTTTTGCCACCTTATTGCGGACCACGCTCCTCAGATCATTGATCTTTTTCTGGATGCCAGCGGGGGTCCTCGTCTCCCCCCCCGCCGCATTTATGTGATCCGTAATTTTTTGATACATCTTCTTCCTTTGGGCCAGGGAGGTGTTCCGGCTATCAGGCCCATGTAAATATCGCCCATATTGGATGATATACCTGGCAAGGATTTGCTTCTCTACATGAGTAAAATTAAGCTTCCTGCGCTTGGGGGCCATCACAGACACCACTCAGCAACAAGAAAACTCACAGGACAAACAAACAAAAATACACACACAACAAACAAACAAAAATACACACACAACAAACAAACAAAAAGCAAAACACACAAGCAGACAGCTACTACAAAGTCAAAAACAAACACCCAAAAAACAAACACAAAATCCAAGCAAAAAAAAAACTTAGCAGAAACAATCAAACAAAAAATACACTTATCAGAAACAAACAACAACTACAATCTAATACTCCTCCAAAAATTCTCTATCACACACAACTCAACAACAAACACTGACAAACGTTCAGAGCAGAAGCAACTTGCTCTAGGAAGGGAACACAGGGAAATACTTTTGCAAGGGAAGTGAGCAGCAGATTTGTGCGCGCATGCGCAGTACGGCCGGCCCTTCATTTGCATGGGGTCACGGCTCATTACAATGAAGCACGCCCACTTCCTTCCCACTTGCAATAACCCCGCCTTACGCCTCAGAATTTAAGTTACGTAAGCGCAATTTTGTGCGCAAATGCGCTGTGGATACGGCACTTACGACACCAACTTAGGGCGCCGTAACTTAAATGACATACGTTTTGAGTAACTTATTTTTCGCCGCTGGCTGTGGATTTGGCCCTTAGTTCTTTCTTCCTTTTTGTATTCTTTTAACTATTTTATTCTCACAAAGTGTGTTTATTAAATTCATAAACATTTTTTAGTTTATGTTTGGCCTCTAATGGCAACTGAAATATGTATTACAAAATCTTTTAGTTGATTTCTAAATCAGCATGGAGCTCTGAAATGCTGGTTGAATGTGTAGGCATGCGGGACTGGAGTTTCATTTGTTTAATAGAGCTCTTACCAGGAAGGTACATGATCTGCTTTTACTGCTGGCCGAGCCCACAGGAAATATGACTGATGCTTTTGTGAATGTGATATGAAAATTAGCATATCTTGGAAATTAACTCTGCAAGATATGCAGGCAAAGAGCAAAAGACTAGTCACCAGTGTTGCATGTGGTCTTCCTGCCACTGATATTTCCCCCATTAATGAATTACCATGCATTGTTCTGTACTGTGTGGAGTTGATCATTTTGATAGAGGCATGGCTTTACTTCCTCATGTCGTTACACTACCAGCAAGAAGATTAGTGAACACCACTGTAGTGACATTCAACAAACCTCACTGCTGATACAACCCTCACTGCTGATACTAGTAGTTAGAGGCAACATGTCACATTGCAGATATACACCCATGAGACCGTGCCTAAAAATCCTATGCCCCCTCACATGCCAGCGGAATCTGGTACCCAGAATAGAAGAAATGAGCAGGTTTCCCCTGACATTTAATTGTGCGTACATAATGCACTCTCTCCACCCCCACCTCCATCATAGCAGAGGCCGAGATCAATCTGGGAATCTGTCAGTTAGTGATGGAAGTATGGGCAGTAAACATTATATTTGATGAGGATTAGATTGCTGGATGCCCTTATTGATGTGGATTACAGTACAGGGACATTAATAAAATAGCTTTTGTGTTATATTTCACTTAAAAAAAAAAACTTTTCAAAGCGTGTGTATGTTTATTTGTAACTTTTTTTTTTGTGGAAATGAGTAAGGGGTAATAATGTACTCTTGTATTCCCCTGAGAGGAAGCAGATATCTGTATACCCCCTTATTATAAAGGGAGCTTCCCGAATTTACTAGAAGTATCCCTGTTTTACCCCCACCTCATTATTGAGGCATCAGGAGTGGATAAGAGGTCCTTGTCTTTCACAGCAAAATGGACAGGACAGCAGTTACAGTGTTGTGAAAAAGTATTTGGTCCCATCCTGATTTATTTATTTTATTTTTTTTTCATATTTGTGACACCTAAATGATTCAGATCATCAAACAAATTTGAATATAGCCCAAATATAACCGGAGTAAATACAAAATGATAATTTAAAATTATGTTTTCATTTATTATGGGAAAAAAGCTGTCCAAACCTGCCTGACCCTATGTGAAAAAATAATTGCTAAATCATGAATAAACTGTGATTAAGCACATTTTCTGGGAAGCTGAGTTAAATTTCACTTGCCACAACCAGGCCTGGTTATTGCCAGACCTGATGAATCAAGAAATCACTTAAATAAAAGCTGTCTGACAAAGTGAAGCACCATAAAAGACCTCGAAAAGAAACACATCATACCGTAATCTAAAGAGATTCAAGAACAGATGAGAAACAAAGTAATTGACATGTATCACTCTGGTAAGGGTTACAAAGCAATTTATAAGGCTTTGGGACTCCAGCAAACCATGGTTAGAGCCATTATCTACAAATGGAGAAAACTTGAAACAGTGGTGAACCTTCCTGTAAGTGGCCAGCCTACTAAGATAACTCAAAGAGCACAACGACGACTTATCCAGGAGGTCATAAAAAAATCCCAGAACAATACCTAAAGAACTGCAGGCCTCACTTGCCTTAGTTAAGGTTGGTGTTCATGATTCAACAATAGGAAAGAGACTGGGCAAAAATGGCATCCATGAGAGAGTTCCAAGGTAAACCCCACTGCTGACCAAAAAGAACACAAAGGCTTGTCTCACATTTGCCAAAAAACATCTTGATTATCCCCAATACTTTTGGGAAAGTATTCTGTGGACTGATGAGACAAAAGTTTAACTTTTTGGAAGGTGTGCATCCCGTTACAGCTGGCATAAAACTAACAGAGCATTTCATAAAAAGAACATCATACCAACATTCAAACATGGAGGTAGTAGTGTGATGGTCTGGGGCTTCTTTGCGGCTTCAGGACCTGGATGACATGTCATAATTGATAGAATCATAAATTCTGCACTCTCCCTAGATAATCCCAAAGGAGAATGTCTGGCCATCAGTTTTTGACCTCAAGCTCAAGCGCATGTGGGTTATGCAGCAGGACAATGATCTGAAAAACATCAACAAGTCCACCTCCTTAAATCAGATTGCTGTAGCATGACCATAAAGCTCATGCTCAAAAACCCTCCCAAATGGCTGAACTAAAACATTTATGCAAAAAAGAGTGGGCCCAAATTCCTCCATGGCAATGTGAAAGACTCATTTGCTACTTATCGCAAATGTTTGATTACAGTTGTTGCCGCCAAGGGTGGCACAAGTAGTTATTATGTTTAGGGGGCAATTACTTTTTCACATAGGGCCAGGCAGGTTTTGGATAAAATTGTCACTTAAACACTGCATTTTGTATTTACTTGGGTTATCTTTGTGTAATATAAAAATTTGTTTGATGATCTGAATCATTTAAGTTTGACAAATATGCAAAAAAACTAAAAATCAGGAAGGAAGCAAGTACCTTTTCACAGCACTGTAAAAAGTCTGCTGATTTTAAATCAACCCCAAAATAAAATTAAAGACTTAAGTCCACAATAATAAAAAGCAGCAAATTAATTAATTGCCCAAAAAGATACAGTTTTCTAACTGACCCTAAACTTTCCTTATACAGTCAATCAGCTTCCTTCATCCTTTCCGTACAACAGCTTCCAATTCACTGGTACTATGGATGCTCTACGCTTCCCCTTTTATTGTGAGAGGGCACATAACAAAGCACACATTTTTTAATTATACTAAGACAGCTGACAAAAAGACTCTTGAAGTGTATTATCATTACAATGAGTTTGGTCTAGTAAACTGTTGCATTAGTTTGGACCGCAAACTGCTTTTCTAGGGTCCCCCGGTGGTGCTCCTGGCTCCTTCTCTTTGGCAAGTGCCCCTCACGGAGAGCTGATTTCTGTGGGTGCACCTGCGGGTGCGCTCCCGAGTCCTGCTGCTGTGTCATTTGACACAGACAGCAGGCCCCTGGCTCCTGTGACACTGGATTTGATTGACAGCAGCGGGAGCAAATGGGGGGCTCTGGGGGGGCAGCTGCAGCATAGTAGGTTTTTCACCTTAATGCAGTGAATGCATTAAGGTGAAAAACACCTTTACAACTCCTTTAATACCAGGCAATTTGTTATACAGAGGGCTTTAGGTATGCAAGGATAATGGTAAACCATTTTTTTCTTTAGAATAGTATCTTTGGGGTAGGACCTCAAACACAAATAGAAATCCAAAATGTGCTGGTGTGACTAGGGGTAATAAATGCAGCTGCTGGCAATCAATAGTAAGACAAACAAAAATAAACATATATATCATGTAGGTTTCCACGCTAACATAGTGAGAATAAATTGCCAAAAATAAAAGTCCATATCAAAATGAAATCTGGCAAAGGTAAATAATGAAATGGTCCAAATCCAATATGTATCTTGAGGAAAATACCACTGAAATTGTGCGGAGGTCGTGCTACTCCATACATGTAGTCATCATGTGAGCCATCACCATTGTAAGAAATGCACTCTTACTAGACTAAAATGACCCCACTACGGAGTCAGAGTCGGCTGTTGTAAACACTTCCACCAGGAACATTCAGTTCACATCCATTGGTTCCAATATGTCAGGCTGGCTTTCACCCCAAGATTAGTAGAGACAATGGTGACCATATACTGTATATAATCGGATATCCACATGTAATCAAAGCAAGGAAAGCCACATAGTGTAAATCGGCTAAAAACGTTAATGTAAACACTTGATAAACATTCTACTCACATGATACAAAGTGGGCATGTGCAAAAAAAGTCACAATTTTAAGCTGTACAGCAAAGGTTCCAACTCCAAAGAAGTGTTGTGTACGTAGGCTCGACCCAACACATTTCATCCCATAGGACATCATCTAGGGCAGTGGTCATCAACCTTGTCCTGCAGGGCCCACTAACAGGCCAGGTTTGCAAGATAACTGAAATACATCACAGCTGATATAATTTGCTCCTCAGTGATTGCAGTATTCTAGACTGCATCTCCCCAAGGTAATACATAAAACCTGGCCTGTTAGTGGGCCCTGCAGGACAGGGTTGATGACTACTGATCTAGGGCATCCATGCCACATGATCTACAACGCTTATTTATAATTTATTCAACAGGTGACCCCACCCCTGATTATGAAATAAAGCACTGCTGGGTGCAACTATGGTTAAAAAAGCTGACATTTGGGGTAGCACCAGCTTTAACAGAAAATCAACTATTCTTGTTTAAAATGTTTCAGTATAGGAGAGGTTGGGTTTTTCGAGTATCTCCTGCTGATATACTTTTGGTTACTGCTGCTAATTTCCATACCATCTACTAATATTTGATGTGTGGGTGGAGGTAACTCCAATGTTGTTGCTGCACCCTGTGCTCCTACAGTTATTTTGTGTGAAGTAACTGTACGAAGAGGCACAAGGCACAGAGGAGGCGCAAGGATGGTGGACTTTGACAATGGCTACCTTAAACTAAACACTGCACAGACTTTCAGAAATGAGCAGATAGCCTCATCTATCTAATTTTTACAATCCCAAAAGAATAACGTAACATATTCTGAAGAATAATATTACAGTATATCCCCTAGTTTATTAGAACTAAAATTAAAAATTGCTTTAGATAAAATATGAAACTGCTTTTAGAATTCAATTATCTTTGAGGCTGAAACCCATGTTTTAATTGTAGGCAGCAGTGAAGGATCTCTTACATTCAGGCTCTTGGACTGGGTAGAAAGGATTTTTCCTTATGGGACCGTGTGGGGGTGGAAGAATATTATTTTTTAAAGCAATAAACTGAACCTGTTTTTGAAAACTCCCTTAGAGTAGTTACCATTAGAGCCTACTTTATGTTTGCTTACATATTATATAAAATAAAATTCTACTTTTATCTGAAATTGTGCCTTCTGAATGCATTTTCTTAACTTAATTTTCTAATGTGTAGGACATTATACATCCATGCACATACAGTACTGGATTTCATGGTCTGGTGTTGTGCAATTGAAAAAGCAGCAGGTACAGATGGTAATGCGCTACAGGATCAGCAGCTCTGCAAAAACAACATTCCTATTATTGTGAACAGCTGCATGGCATTTGTTACGCAGTATGGTAGGTAATACAGAGTTTATGTTCAGCAGATTGTTTTTGAATGACATTAGTTATTTGTGAGCTTGTTGAAATATGTGTATTTAAATATATAAGTATCAAGCCATAGGGAAAAATGTTTAATATTGCTTCTGCATTCATGTATTAATTAATGCATTTACACTTTGCTGGGAGGTGTGAAAGCTTAATATATAAACAATACGTTTGAAGTGGCACAAAGTGCAAACTAACCCATAGCCACCAATTAAAATTTGTCCTAATAAAGACACAATGATGCAAAATATATTACTTTTGGTGTTTATCCTTATAGCATCTTGCAGTAATTTCTATCATTAGCTTGCTGTTCCTCCTCATTTTAACAAATTTAATTGATTTAAGCTATTTCCATATTCAATTGAAAGGGGCTGTATAGTGCAATTCTTAGTAGCCTCTGGAGAGAAGCACTGCATGCTAGAACATTTTAAGACCAGTTTTTCTCTTACGGTCTACCTGTATCTCTTCCTGCCCAGAGTTGAGCTTTAAACCCTAGGACCATGTCACAAACCAAGAACACACAGTTGAGACAAGTGTATGGCAGTTGCAACAAAGCAAACACAAGAGAACCATTGGATTTGATATTACAGTAACCTGCAAAAATCTAATGATTATAGCTGAAATTTCAGTTCTGTAGATATAAAAGATATAAAAGATATAAAAGTCAAAACATTAAAGGAGACCACAAGAGTGTAGTTTGTTCTGCAATCCTGTGACTCGCTTAGGCTGACGTCACAGAGCCGGTCCAGGCTCGGGCAAGATCACGACAATGAAGTCTGGATCTGCCCACATGCCTGGACTGGGCACCTGGCTCAGCCTCTCCTGCCACTTCCACACCGCAGCGCTCCAGCGCAGGGGGCAGAGCAGACAGCGATGACTGTCAATCACCAGCTCTCTGCTCAGGGAGCTGTGGGAACTGAACGATTGGCTGTGTTCAATCGCTCGGTTCTCAGTGTTATGGGCACCGGGGGACAGATGCAGCATCTGATCAATATGGCATCTACCTAGGTAAGTATAATTCTTAAAAAAATAAGATCACCACTGTAGTCCTTAACTGTAGCAGAGAATGTAATGTCATGCTACTGGCTGTACTGTCTGTCAGGGCAACATACAGTAAATCTCAAGATTGACCGGACAGAAATACATAATCTTTGGCAAGTAAAACAGCTCACAGTTTTGCATTTCATATGTGTATTTAGCTGTTTGCCAGACATACAGATTTAAGTTTTTACAAAAACAAAAAAAAATACTGAAGAAGCTTTTCTGATACTAGTTGAACATAAAGCCTCGTACACGCGATCGGATTTTCCGACAACAAATGTGATATGGCAGGGTTTTGTCGGAAAATCCGAACCATTTGTATGCTCCATTGGACAATTGTTGTCGGAATTTCCGACAACAAATGTTTTAAAGGATGCTTTCAAATTTTTCGACAACAAATGTGTCTTGTCAGATTATCCGATCGTGTGTACACAAGTCCATTGGAAAAACAAAAACAAAGTACAAACATGCATTCTCCAAACCAATGCTTACCATAAGACAACAAACACTCCAAAGGGTGTGTTAAAGAGCTGAAAAAACACGTAGTTTTGTGTATGTTGGCTGAAAAGGTTCTGTCCTCTGTATGTATACCAAGTTACTGATATAGTGAATGCAGGGTCCTTGGTTTAGTAACACTTTAATAGATAATAAAAACAAGGACCTTGATAACAGAACTGCAGTCTTTAAAAACAAGCCAATAATGGCAGCTTCTTCATTTTTGTTACCAAAGGTAAACTTTCATGACTTCCAGACACTATTGGGTATGCTTGCGTTTCTAAAAAGCTCTATATAGATGCATGTTTTTTTTGCAGTCTGTGTTGGGTAAGAATTAATAATTTATGAACCTAAATTGTTTCTTTTTGTCAAACATACTGCAGTATTATTTGTGCGTGGTATAGTTTACAAGACAGACTTTTCATATTTTAAAGTATACATTATTTTAGCATACATTATGATAATTCATTTAGACATGTTTATTTTGATGTCTCCTTATATTAAGGTTTGGGAAGCAAATCTCTGTATCTAAAGAGCGGGAACCCGCTGAAAGTAAGGGAGTTGTTAGAAGATTTTAAAAAGGACGCACGGAGCATTAAGCTAAAAGTCGGAAAACATCAACTGGAAGATGTGACGGACGTGCTGAAATATTTTTTATATGAAATAGACGATGCACTCCTGACAAAAGAACTTTATCCATATTGGATCTCTGCCCTAGGTAATGACACTGTGTTCCAGAAATAGCTGTTTCATTATTCATTTGAACGAATGCATCTACTAAGTAAAAGATGTTTATTTAAGTGAAAGATTTTTGCTTAAACTCCCCTGAGACTGCAGGCACAATGCTATTAGAGCAAACTTCCTATGCTATAAAATTAGAATGAGGCATCCTGCTGTCAGTGCATATAGTACCTTGAACCTACCATTTTACTGAGAGCTCATAATGTAAGCAACATATGTCATCAGATAAAAACTGTTACATTAGGCGCCTCCATTTCCTCCTGTTATGTTTTTAAAGATCATTACCGTTATATTGCCATCCATGTGCATGTAGCTGAACCAGTATACTTTTCTTGTTTTTTGCATTTTTAAATAGAACACAAATTCAGAAGCTGCTAAAATGTTCCAGGCTGAACCTGCCCACAGGCATTTTAGACCAGCCTTAGGGCTGGCTATGGGCCATTGTTGGGATGGGATATGCTGTGGTCTGGTTGAATATGCATAATATAACATAACCCCTTTATGACTATCCAGAAAAGCACTACAACACACTCTAATCTGCTGTGTTTCTGCTGCAGTTTCTGGCTCTCCACTAGCAATTATTTCACTTTGTCTAATATGTGTATGCAAACCTGCAATCGTGTGTACATCTGCAAAATTATAAAAATATTTAAGTTTGGGCTTAGAGTGATACTATTTATTGGTAAATCATATAGATGGTAATGCAAGATTTTAAGGCACTCTGGCCTCTTCTTGAGGAAATATGATCTGGTAATAAGAAACATACGTTTTATACATGAAATAGTAAAGAGATGCGGACTTTATCAACTGGACTCTTAAAGTGGTTGTAAAAACAGATGAAAAAAAAACCCTGCAAGACAAAGGCATAATGAACTAGTATGCTTTGCATACTAGCTCATTATGAAACACTTACCTTTGAACAATGCTGTTGCAGCAGTCAGGGCACATTGCTGTGACCAATGACATGACATCCTGGAGTTATTTCTGGGTTCGTGGGCTCCAGCGATGTGATTGGCAGATGCTGCTATGATGTCACCGGTAATTGAACATCAGCTGAAGTAACGGCACGAGCAGCACAGCGACACAGTATTCACGGATACAGTGAATATCTCCTAAACTGTGCAAGTTTTGCAGAAAATCACGGTACCTACAGGTAAGTCTTATTATAGGCTTACCTGTAGGTAAAATGGTTACTTTGAGATTGGTTCCAGGTACTAATTGTCCTCTCACCACTCACATTCAAGTAGGAAGTGGGCATGGTGTGAGCCTTTGAACGTCTTATTGCCTTTGAGAAGAATATGCTCACATGCTTAGGCAATGTGATACAAGCAGTTTTCATTTGTCTTTTAGGCAGGCATATGTGTGTATTGGGGATGGTGTTTGGTCTGTGGTTAGAGGGAGGGATGGGTAACTCTGGTTAGGCTTATGGTCGAGCCTGGTCCTCTTGTTCTTCCCCTTCATGAGGATGTTTCCAACCAGCCCTGCCCTTTAGGAGGTTGTGCTTGCTGGCTCTAAAGGTGGATGGGTTTCCTATGCACTATTAAGTGTATGTGTGGTAATGACAGGCACATGGCGCAATGACATAATCTGCCCAATTGCCTTTTGTAAATAACCCCCATAGTCTTGTCATGGATACCATTTCTGTAGAATTTGAAATGGTGACAGGGCTCTAGTCTCGTCTTAGTGTTCATTGTTCCTATATGTTTTTTTTCCCCCAGATTTAAAAATAATACAATTCATAATTTTACACATATGTTGTCCCATGCTGTACCTGTAAAATCCACTCTTGGTGGTAAAGCTGGTGCAGGTGTAAAGTTTGCATTTTGAACACATGATTAGTTATACCAAATTAGAGGATTTGTATTGGAACTACAAGCCTAGTATTGATACCCTACCTATAATTGCATCTTTTCTATCTACATGGGAAATGTTACAGCTATCCTAAATCCTGTTAAGTCAGTGCTTGTTAGAACTCTGTCCATCTCTAAGACATTGATCATTTTCAGCCTCATTTCAGCTCTTCCTGTCCTGCTACAGCCATGGATTTCCTTGTGATTTTCCTTACAGTTCAGTCCTGTTTTTCCAACATGCACAGCACATACTTCTGACACTGGGATTGGCCTGGATGGTTACTCCTTATAGGCCTATAGGCAGTACCTGGATACCATAGGGATGGGTTTGTCTGGGTGAGAATGATGAAACACTGGTTAGCCTAGGGGCATGGACAGGGTATTCAATCTCCCGAACGGCCCAAAGGCAGTAGAACTGCACGATTCTGGGAAAAATGAGAATCACGATTCTTTTGCTTAGAATGAAGATCACGATTCTGTTACAATTCTCAAAAAAATGCATGGTTCAATCTGAGCAGGCTACATAAATGTAGCCTGCTCGGATTGGCAGAGGTCGTTACTCCAATCCGAGCAGGCTTAGCATGCTCTGTCATCACACAGTGCATCGGGATTGGCTAAGCGGCGCATATACAGAATACATGCAGCCGTACAGAGCACCCGGCAGCTGATATCGATCGAGCAGCTGCTATACCCGGCGTATAAGACGACCCCTGGATTTTGGCTGTGAAATTCTGGTGTAAAAAGTCGTCTTATACGCCGGAAAATACGGTATATATATATATATATATATATATATATATATATATATATATATATATATATATATATATAATGTTTAAATAAAAAAAAATCACAAAAATAAAAATGCATGCTAACAAAAGCACCATGCATTTTGGTGCAGCGGCATTAAAAAATAAAATTCAAAAAAGGCCCATGCACTTTGGTGCTATTGAGGGGTGGCAGGCAGTTCATTTTCAAATTAATAGGCTGTTATGCAGCAAGGCACATACTCTGATGCATCGCATAGATGTGAAGTTGAACCTTTAAAACACAGTCAGGAGGCCGAGGGGCATCAAAAACCACAGCAGTGATAGCTGATAATAGCATGGCTGTTTTGTACAACGTCACTATAGTACTACCCTATCTCACTGCGCACTCACTGCTGTGCTCCTCGTTTTCCAAGACAAGCCTGTCTGTGTCTCTGCACCGCCCATGCCCAGTGGCGCGCCGCTTCACGCATTGAACTGACGTCAGTTCCAGTTTCTGACGTCAGTTCCAATATCCGCCATTTGCGTTCCACGCTGGTTACATATAAAGATCGCGGGTAATCCCATGTGGAGATGGTGGGGGGGATGAATCGAGATCGCAATATTCTCGCGATTAATCGTGCAGCCCTAAAAGGCAGGGATCTTCTTTAATACCACAGGCAGGGGATAATTCTCTAAGGCCTCGTACAGACGAGCGGATCTGTCCGATGAAAACAGTCCGCGGACCGTTTTCATTGGACATGTCCGCTGGGATCATTTGGTCTGATGGCTGTACACACCATCAGACCAAATTTCCCGCGGACAGACAACGCGGTGATGGCGCGGTTACGACGCGATGACGTGGGGGCGACGATGACGCGGCCGAAAGTTCAATGCTTCCACGCATTGCATCGAATCACTTCGACGTCATGCGCGGGTTCTCGGGCCAGCGGACATGTCCGATGAGTCATACTGACCATCGGACATGTCCGGCGGACATGGTTCCAGCAGACATGTTTCTTAGCATGCTAAGAAACAGTTTTCCGCTGGAAACCTGTCCGGTCGGCCGGAAAATTGTCCGGTCGGCCCTACACACGACCGAACATGTCCGCGGAAACTGGTCACTCATGCTTTTTTTCTCAATGATCTTCATCCATATTGTAGACATTAGACATGTGAACACTGAAATATTTAGTTTCCTAATTTCGTTTTCGTCCGAAAAATACATTTATTTAGTTACTCCCGAAATTAGTTTTTATTTATTTTGTTTGTCGTTAAAATAAATGCATTCGTCCGAAAATCCAAATTAAGGTCGAATCTGTCATTGAAGGCTTATGGTGTCTGTCGAATGTTATAAGAAGAAGAAGAAGAAGAAGAAGAAGAAGAAGAAGAAGAAGAAGAAGAAGAAGAAAAAATAAATAAAAAATTTGACAGAATCTTAAAAAAAAAAAAGAATATTCAACGCTTCATGTCTCTCTATGTCGAATCTTCATGTCTCTCTATGTCGAATCTTCATGTCTCTCTATGTCGAATCTTTTCTCTTTATGTAGAATAATATTGGACTAATAGAGTTAAGGTTAGGCACAATTAAGGTCGAATCTGTCATTGAAGGCTTATGGTGTCTGTCGAATGTTCTAAGAAGAAAAAAAAAAAGAAGATTCGACAAAATCTTAAAAAAAAATAAAAAATTGACTCTTCATGTCTCTCTATGTCGAATCTTCATGTCTCTCTATGTCGAATCTTTTCTCTCTATGTTGAATCTTTTCTCTCTATGTCGACTCTTCTTCATGTCTCTATAATGTCGAATCTTTTCTCTCTATGTCGAATCTTTTCTCTTTATGTAGAATAATATTGGACTAATAGAGTTAAGGTTAGTCACATTCGACCGCAACGAAAACAAAAATAAAGCATTTGTTTATGTTGGATCTTTTGGTTTTCGTTTTCTGTGTTTTCGTTATTGTTTGTTAAAACGATAACGAAAATACCTGAAATTCGTACGAAAATGCCTAGCAGACATTACATTAAAGCCGCAAGCAGTTTTAAATGACTTTTTTTCTTATAGTAACACCCAGCAGGTATGATATTTAAAGGAATTTTTCAATTTGTTTGTTTACTTTAAGCATCATTAAAATCACTGCTCCAGAAAAAACAATAGTTTTAAAAACGTTTTCCATTGATACCAGTTCCCTGGGGCAAGGCCCGGGTTCTCAAACCCGTTTTACAACTTAACTAACTTGCAAATAACTTGCATATTAGCCTTAAAAATTAGCATTTGAACATTCGAGTCTCATAGACTTCAATGGGGTTCTAAAAGTTTGCACGAACGTTCGGTCCGTTCGAAGGTTCTGGTGCGAACATTATATATAATGTGTGTGTAAATAAAATAAAAATAAATCACAAAAATACATGCTAACAAAAGCACCATGCATTTTTTTGAGAATCGTGACAGAATCGTGATCTTCATTCTAAGCAAAAGAATCGTGATTCTCATTTTTCCCAGAATCGTGCAGCTCTACTGCCTTTAGGAATTAATATGAGAAACACCAGCAAATCTATTAACGTAGCTTTAGGTTCACACTGTACAGAGGACACAGACAGTACACCACATGAAAATACTGCAGCTAGCACAATCACCTGCCTGCCTGTCAGTAAATTAGGAAGAGCGGATCTAGCTAAACTCAAACTGGCCGAACCGCGGACCAGTTTCAGCATACATGTTTGGTCGTGTGTACGGGGCCTCACTGACTAGCCTGCCATCCTGCCTGCTCTATCTAACTCCAAAAAATTACACTGTTAACTTGGAAAGCCAGGACTGAACTGTAAGAATATAAGAACATAACAAAATGTTGGGCTATTGCAGGGCACTAAGAGATGGAATGAGGCTGGAAATAAACAATGCCTGAACAAAGCTGGACAGAGTTGTAACAAGCAGTGCCTACATAGATTATTGATTATGCCTCAACTGATTATGCCTCAAGACAGCTATACCAAGCTGTAACACTCCACCATACAGTATATTTAAGCCAAGTGAACATTTCTCAAAGTGAACAGCTTCTTCTTCTTTAGTAAAGCAACCCCACTAGGTAGTCAAGCTACAGAAGGAAGCTGACAATTTAAGAGACACAATTCCAAATTTAATACATGACAGGGTACTCTTAAAACCAACTGGGTTGCAATGTTCAAGGACTGATGGCCGACCAGAACAACTGACAATTGTCATATGGGGCAAATGTTCTAAAAATCTTACCTACATGTTCCATGAATATCAGCTCTGATCGGCACTGGAGGGATAAATGTAAAGATACTTTTTTTCATCCTAAAGGGTGTTTGTTAGTATTGAAATTGGCAAAAAAACAACAGCATCAATGTTGACAAAGGCATGCAGCTATATTGTACATATATAATCAAAAGACTTCATAATACAATGATGATGGTCCTTTTTAAATGTTAAGACCCTAATGTTATTAACTTCTGACAAACATACAGTACTCACATTTGCTTTAAAGTGTATGTCCATACATTACCCAAATATACCCTCAAACCTATATGTCCCAGGGTTATTTTTTTTCTTTTAACTTTAATTTAATATTTATTTTAACAATAAACAGCTTTTCTTGTTCCATGTGACATTATTACCAGGCATGTAAAATACTTTCCAGGGCTAGTGCTAAGAGCTCTACTCCTGTTGACAAGGGCTTGTCCTCAGATTTACATCTTTCCAAACACTCAGTGTGTGGGCAGGCATTTGGAAGTCAAAGCAGCAGCATTGTTTGCTGGGAAAGAAATGACTGTATGTGTGGGACAGAGGGGGGAGTGAGATAGACAAAGCTTTGTAGTCCAGCAGGAAGGGGTGGTTGGATTCCAGTTTAGCGAAGGCACTGTTTTGTCTGTCCAAACAGAAAGTTATTAGCTTACTGGATTTCTGGCAGATCAACACAAGTTTGTCTGTACCTGTTTTTAAAGGAAAAAACATAGGGAAATGTGCATGCATTGCAGACATGCAATTAATGTGTTTTTTTTTTCACTTGCCTTGACATATATTTTAAGGGGCAGAAATGAAGACCTGTTAAAATGGAAATGTACCAGCTAACCCATATGGTACTTTGGATTGTCACTCTTGAACAAGTCTGATGAGGTTCTCTGAGCTGCTGACTTGATGTGGATGACAAATTCAGACACGTGCAAACTGATAATAGAGCTAGTTATAATTCTGCTTCAATAATTATAATATTCAGCCTGTGTAACTGACTAATGTCAAATCCAGTCACACTCCAGGAATCAGTGTCCTAAAGTGATCTTTTCATGACAGTGAAAGTGTCCAGACTTTCAGCTAAATAGTAAATTGTACCTTGTTAATGTTATATACAGTATGTATGCTTCCTTTTTAAATGAATAAGTATGTGTTAAGACATATTGTTCATATACAGTACAGCAATTTTAGTGCTTAGCCAATGACCCAAACCCTTTTTACAATCTAAGCAGCATTTGTGCTTTTACACCTCTTTGTTATTTGAGATTACAGCTTAAACCTTATGTATCATGTTGTCACATATTAAACATTTATGTAGAGCTGAACATAGCCCTTGACATGCACTTGTTAGGGTCACATTTTAACTATCAACACTTATTTGATGTTAGGTAAAACGTGCACAAAGGTTTACTGTGTTAGCGAGGAGCAACATATTTGCTATTGTGTTATATAAGCATAAGTATGAGAAATATCAGTAATATTAGCATTCATCTCTATCCAGCCTGACTTCTAATGTCACAGGTCTATTAAAGACCAACTCAAGTCACCTCTGTAAAGTTTTTGTGTCCTCAGCAGGGAGAATTATCCCTACTTCATATTCCAGTGAAAGGGGTCATAGGGATAAAAAGAGATGGAAAATTACTATTATCAGAAGAAAGACCAAGTGTATTCTATTTTCAGTGCAGGTTCATACTTTACATTTTTTTGTGCTTCTTTAAATGTACATTAAACAGAACTAAACTGTATCTGAGCACCAAAAAATGAAAACTATATTTTCAGTTTTAATATTCACAGCAAACTCACCCATCTATTCATCTGTCTCCATGCTTTATAACCCTATCGATTGACGCCGAAAAGGCATTCGATAGGGTGAACTGGGCTTATATGATGGAAGTATTAAAAGAATTAGGTATGGGGGAACGGATTAGGGGGTGGATAGCAGCATTATATGCAGGACCTAAAGCCAAAGTTAAAGTTAACGTAACACTGTCTGAGGGGTTTGATATAGGCAATGGTACAAGGCAGGGCTGTGCCATATCCCCAATCTTGTTTGCTCTCATTTTGGAACCATTTCTATGTAGGGTGAGAGGGAACAGGAGAATAGTGGGAGTGGAAATTGTACAGAGAGAGCACAAAGTGGCAGCATATGCCGATGATATATTGTTTTTTCTCTCAAAACCAGAAGAATCAGTACATGAGCTGATGCAGGAAGTAATAAGATATGGAAAGGTATCCAATTTCAAAATAAACCTAGAGAAATCAGTAATATTGCCAAGCCATGTACCATTGCCTATAATTAAATCGTTACAGGATAGATACTCATTTTTGTGGAATATAGAATCACTGTGCTATTTGGGAGTGCACATAGCGGCCGATGAAAAGATACTATATGAACGTAACTATGTAACATTAATTACAGAAATAATGAAAGATCTGAATAGATGGAAGGGAAACACACTAACATGGTTCGGGAGAATTAATACCCTAAAAATGAATGTGGTACCCAGACTGTTATATATTATGTATACAGTTCCCATACAACTCCCCCAGATATTTTTTTTAAAAATACGGAAAGCATTCATATCATTTATATGGAAGGGAAACGCTAGGATAGCATATGAAATTCTATGTAAAAGCAAGGAAGAAGGAGGAGTTGGGCTCCCAGATATTGCATCCTATTATAAAGCGATGGCTTTGGTGCATATACGGCACTGGTGCCATGATGAAGGTAACAGAGCTTGGGTACTAATGGAGACTAATATGGCGGGAAGGAACTTGGCGGGGGCACCATGGATGCCAACAAAGGCCAGGGGATTATCAGAATGGACATCCCCATTAACTCAGAACACACTGGTAGTATGGGATAGTATGAATCAACTTGGCAAATATGCCCCAAAAACATCCCCATTGGCACCACTGGGAGGGTTATCCATGGTTCCCTCCAGGAGAGGAAAAAGGAGCATTAGGCCCATGGGAATCGGAAGGTAACACAATGTGCCTGAGGTATGCACCACTGGGGGTCCTGATGCCTCAGGTAGATTTAGTATCAACACAAGGAGATATGGTAATGGCAGGATAGAGATATAGCCAGATGCAACAATTTTTTTAGAAGATTAGACCCTCAAGTGAGAACTTTGAATTCCCTAACCATATTTGAAAAAACATGTAGAAAGATATCAAAACCGGACCACTTACTGTCGCAAATGTATAAAATAATATGTAGTGAACAGAATAATACAACTCTTTACTTTATTAAAGAATGGGAAAAAGAACTAGGATGCAGATTCCCCCCATCACAATAAAAAAAAAATCACAATTACACTCGCCACATCCACAAGCTCAGCCATTCAGGAAATGGCATATAAGTTCTTGGTCAGATGGTACCGCACCCCGGTGCGATTAGCTCAAATATATCCAACAAGAGATGATCGATGTTGGAGGGGAACATGCCTCCACATTTGGTGGGCATGTCCAAGGATAAGAATCTTTTGGGAGGAAGTGGCGTCATGGATCAGGAAAATGTCTGAGGAAACAATGGAGTTTACTCTGTTACAATTCCTGTTCCATGGAACCACAAGAGCTAAAAAAACGTATAAAAACAGCATTGTACCGCATTTATTAAATGCGGCCAAAAGATTAATACCAAGGTATTGGAAACAAGCAACATGCCCCACCCTTCAAGAATGGAAACGGGAAGTAGTTATAATAATGGGAGCAGAAAAATGGATACACAACATCAGGCACAAACAGGAGAAATTTAAAAGAAAATCATAACCAAGAAATAGATGGATAAAATCAAAATCCTTATGAAGCTCGGAAAAAAGGAGATTGGAACTATAAAAAAAGAAAGATTGGGAACAATCCACAGCTTTTATTTTGAATGTGTATGTTTTTATGTATGTCTTATTAATATGTCTAAGCAAAGAATGTGACACTAGAAGAATATGGGAAGGTTTCTAACGATCCTCCTCACCTATTCTTGGGGGGGGGACGGACATGTGGGTGTTTTTCTTTCTTTTTTTTTTCTCTCTCTCTCTTTCTCCTCTTCCCCTTTCTGGGTGGGGGGGGGGGGGTTAGGATCCAAAAACAGATATAATTTTGAAGGGAATACTACAATTATAAAAAAGAATACACATATATAACATCTTAAACACAACTTTTTTTTTTGGGTGTTTACCTCTCAATAAGGGAGGTAAACCTGAATCACAAATAAATAAATATAAGAAGGCACAGAGGAAACATAATAAATATCACAAGTATATAACACTAGGACTACATATATATTAATACATTCTTTATAGTGACAAACGCTTTCTTACTTTCTCCCTTAAACCCCTCCCCCACCTTTTTTTTTTTTGGGGGGGGGGAGGATTGGAAACCACCATATATTAAAGGAAGGTAGTATCGAGCTGCCTTTTAAGTGTCAAGGCATGTTAAATGTTATATGTAAAGAAAATTTTTAATAAAGAAGAGATTAAACAAAAAAAAAACAATTGAATATAATATACCTTTGTTTCTATTTACTAAGGCTTTTAGCATAAGGATTTACCATGGTAAATGCTTATTCAGAGAGTTTATTTCCCTTTTAACCTTTATTTTTGCCTTACCATGTTGGCTCCATGCTAAAACTCCCAGTGATCATTGGGCAGTGGAGCCCCAAACTACTTGTCAGGCAAAAGTAACACCCCAACTGCTAAGTCATAATGGTGCTGATGTACATCTGAACTTTGGGGCAAGGCAGTGGAAGTGTCTGGTTGCTGTGGTTTACTATTGCAATGATGTGTGATGTGGTCTTGTTGTGCAGAGTACTGAGCAGCACAGGAGTATCATTCCCTGCATTCAGGTAGAAAATGTTTAGGTTTTTCTTTTGAAAAAAATAAAATGTTTAGGTAGCAGTAGATATATTTATCTACTAATGTGTGGATCATATGATTTATATATAACTATCTAAATTGATAGATATATAGATAGATAGATAGATAGATAGATAGATAGATAGATAGATAGATAGATAGATAGATCGATCAAGCCCAGTTTCCTCATGACAGTATACCTCAGATCAGCCCCCCCCCCCCCCTCCTGATACCTAAAGTACCACCTAACTAGCTAATAAAAAAGAGTAAATGTCCCTTCCTCAGCATTCTTTTTTTTTTGTCTTTGCTCCAGGACCACTGTATGTTGTTCATTTGCCCCAGCCTCTCCCATGTGTCTAGGTAAATTTGGCTTGTTGGGTGTACTCGAGGGTGCTGGGGTCCTTGTGGGGTCCTTGTGATCTGTATGTAGGGTATACATTGCCCCTAGGGAGGGAGAGCTCATTGTAAGTACTTCTTATTCTTTATTGAAGAGGGAACAGTTAATATGGCCACCAGGTGTACTTCAGGTAATGCATGAAAAGCTTCAATGACCCCCGGATTCCGTGAGAGACCAAATACGACACAGAAACAGATTTGAATGTGTTCATAAAATCTCTAACTTTTACTGAATACCACAGTGGCTTATATGCAAAAGAAAGAAGCAAGGAGCCGTGTTTTAATGCATTTATTTCTAAAAGTTATACAAACTCAGTATCTTCTTATCATGATTAAAACTGCTAAATGTATTTGAACAAGAACTAGTTGGTGATTTTGCTTACACAACAGGCTGCTCCATGAATCAGCTTTAACTGCAATGACTTGCAGGGTGGGTTTCTATGCAAACTGTTAGTTAAGCTAATTATGTCAAAACACATATTGAAAAGTTCATTTATACTTAAAATGGAGTCGGTTATTAATACATTCTATTACATTTATAAATAAGGGTCTAAGCTACAACAGTTCAAGAGCACAAATGTCAGCGTTATCTGCCCTGAGGGAAGTGGGCTGTAACATGTTGGTGTAACAATTTCTCTGTGGGACCATTAACCACTTAAGACCCGGACCATTATGCAGGTTAAGGACCTTGCCCTGTTTTGCGATTCGGCACTGCATCGCTTTAACTGACAATTGCGCGGTCGTGAGACGTGGCTCCCAAACAAAATTGGCGTCCTTTTTTCCCCACAAATGGAGCTTTCTTTTGGTGGTATTTGATCACCTCTGCGGTTTTTATTTTTTGTTCTATAAACAAAAATAGAGCGACAACTTGCAATATTTTTTACTTTTTGCTATAATAAATATCCCCCAAATATATATATATATAAAAAAAATGTTTTCCTCAGTTTAGGCCGATACATATTCTTCTACCTATTTTTGGTAACAAAAATCGCAATAAGCGTTTATCGATTGGTTTGCGCAAAATTTATAGTGTTTACAAAATAGGGGATAGTTTTATTGCATTTTACTACTAATGGTGGCGATAAGTGATTTTTTTTCATGACTGCGACATTATGGCGGACACATCGGACAAATTTGACACATTTTTGGGACCATTGTCATTTTCACAGCAAAAACTGCTATACAAATGCATTGTTTACTGTGAAAATGACAATTGCAGTTAGGAGTTAACCACTAGGGGGCGCTGTAGGGGTTAAGTGTGACCTCATATGTGTTTCTAACTGTAGGGGGGCGGGTCTGGACGTGTGACGTCATTGATCGTCTTTCCCTATACCAGGGAACAGACGATCAATGACACTGCCACAACGAAGAACAGAGAAGGTGTGTTTACACACACCTCTCCCTGTTCTTCAGCTCCAGTGACCGATCGCGGTGATCGGGTCCGCAGGTCCCACGGGCGCGGTCACGGAGCTTCAGATCGAGTCGCGACCCCACGGCTGGGCTTAAAGAGACACGTGCACTTTTTTTTACTTTTCTAGTTAAGTGACCTTTTTGCCATTAAGGGCTGACCCAAGGTATGCTGTCATAAGGAGACACCAGGAATGGAAAATTACGGTAAGTAGCTGATAAAACTTTTTCATAATATTAATTAATTACCTCCCACTTAAATTGGCCTTAGTTTGTGCACAAGTATTACTCTAGCAAGGACATTAGATTGTAAGCTCCTTCAGGGTCAGAGACTTATGAAACCTTTAATGTTGTAACATATGCATACATGATATCATTAGGGTGGTCTTTTTTTCATCAGTTAACTTTTCACCCACACATTTTAAGGCTTATTACTGCATTCAGCTAGAACCGGTTTTAATAAAATCAGCTATTAATGACTACACTGGTACTTAAATCTCGATTCACAGGAGATTTGTGGCCCTACCAGCCTTCACGCTCATTAGTTTCCCTTTTTCCTTCTTTTAATTAACCATTCATCCGTTTTTAGCAGCAAGATTAATAAGTAATGAGGAAAAGTTTAAAGTAAATGGTAGTTTTTTTTTTCAAAAGGAAAAGTTATCAGAAATCCAAGTTTGATGCTTGTCAGAAAAAATATACAATATACAGTATTAGCTTGCAGCAATCTGATTTATGGAAATTGCTCTGCAGATATGCGTGAGGCTTTAGTTAACAACACATAATTTGTAACAATTATTATAAATTTCAACTCACAGTTATAATGTCACATAGCTGTGGCTTGGTGTGTTTAGGAAGGTCATCTCAAAAGAGCAAGTACAGTTCTTGGTAAATGTAGCATTTCCTAACCTTGCTGTTGACAACAGAAGTATATACCGGTATATATATATATATATACAGTATATATATATATATATATATATATATATATATATATATATATATATATATATATATATATGTGTGTGTGTGTATATAGTGTGCATACTGCATTAACAGTTATACTGTAGACTACCAGTTTTAACCCCCCCCCCCCCCTTATTTTCCAGTTTTCATTGAAATTTATGTGGTTTAACGTCTTAATGTACTCTGAAAATAATGCATAGAACAAACAAACAATTGGACATAAAAATTATAAATCATGGAATCGTTTTCTTTAAAAAAATGTAATCTACATTTTGTAACTCAACAAAGTTCCCACAGATGTGTTGCACATACTTTGCTTTCACCTTTCTGTCCAGTTCATCCCAAACCAGCTTGAAGGGGTTTAGGTCTGGAGATTTTTTTTTCTTCTAAGCTACTGTAGTTCTGACACAGCCTGGGAGTACATTTTGGGTTATTATCTTGCTGTAAGATGAACCACTGACCAAATAGGTGTATTCTAGAGGTTAATGCATGCTGCTGTAAAATGCTTTGTTGGTAGTTTTGGTTCAGGGCGCCACTCATTCTGTGTAAGTCACTGACTCTGGATCCAGCAAAAGAGCCCCACACCATCACGCTTCCTCCTCCATATTTAACAGTTGGTGTCACACACCGAGGAACCATCCTTTCACCTACTCGACCGTAAACAAAAATCCTGCTTGATAAACTGAAGATCTTAAATTTTGATTAATCAGTCCATAAGATCTTTTTGCAGTCTTCTGTTGTCAACTGGTGATGCTTTATGGCCAAGGCAAGCCTATTTTTCTTATTTTTCCATCCCAGCAATGGCTTTCTTACAACCGCCTGATCTGTCAAACCTGCAGCTCAAAGCCTTCTCTTCACAGTTGAAACTGAGACTTGCTTACTTTGATCAGTGTTAAGTAGACATGTGAGATTTGTTTTGTTTAAAATTATTATTCAGATGTATTTTTCATTATTTGGAGATTTTATATATATATATATATATATATATATATATATATATATATATATATATATATATATATAAAAATATATATATATACTCAAATTACAGTATAAACAAAGTTTGCCGAATGCTCCAAATAACGAAAACAAATTTGTCAGAATAACCAAGGCATCTCCCTGTTCTGGCTTGTGACAGGACACTGATCTACTGCTCCCTGTCATCGGGAGCAGTAATCAGTGTCATGTGACTGGTTGTTCAGCCTCCACACAGTTAGAATCACTCCCTAGGACACACGTAACCCTTTCCTTGCCCCCTGGTGGTTAACCCCTTCCCTGCCAGTGTCATTTACACAGTAATCAGTGCATTTTTATATCACTGTTCGCTGTATAAATGACAATGATCCCAAAATAGCATCAAAAGTGTCCGATGTATCCGCCATAATGTCGCAGTCATGATAAAAATTGCAGATTGCTGCCATTACTAGTAAAAAAAAATGAATAATAAAAATGCCATCAAACTACCCCCTATTTTGTAGATGTTTTCGCGCAAACCAATCAATAAACGCTTTTTACCAAACATATGTAGAAGAATACATATCGGCCCAAACTGAGGACATTTTTTATATATATTTTTTGGAGATATTTATTATAACAAAAAGTAAAGAATTTAGCTTTTTTTTTAATTTACGTATTTTTTTGTTTATAGCGCAAGAAATAAAAACCACAAAGGTGATCAAATACCACCAAAAGAAAGCTCTATTTATAAGAAAAAAAGGACATCGATTTTGTTTGGGAGCCACATCGCACGTCCGCGCAACTGTCAGTTAAAGCGACGTAGTGCCGAGTCGCAAAACGTGGCCCAGTCATTTGGCAGCCAAATCCTCTGGGACTGAAGTGGTTAATAATTATACAACTTCCTACAGTACACTACTATCCAACTTTTGCTTAAGAGGGCATAGCAACAGAGGGAGGTTGATTTACCAAAGGCAACTATAGCAGTTGCTTTAGATCTAAGAGGAAGCTCTGAACTGAGGGGAAGCTCTGCTGATATCTATCATAAACTCACGTGCAAGAAAAAATGCATTTTTTTTTCTCTTGCATGTGATTGAGTATTCTTTGCAAAGTGAAGCTTTACCTCATTTACTAAGCTCTGGAGCAACTGAACTTGCAGTGCACAGTATATTTGCCTAATTAAATCAACCCCAGACAGAGAGCTTGTAAGTAATCAACAAAAGTTAGGATACCTGTAGGTGTATGTTGTTAGCATAAACATTCAAGGATTAATTTACTCACATTTTGGGTGTATCTCACCAAAAATGATATTTTTGTTGCAGGGGATGACAAAAATCTGACTGTATTATAGTGCAGACTTCTGGGAATATCAGTAAACCAATCACTCCAGCAGAAAATTGCATATCTGGAGGGAGTTATGTACATTGTCTGTGTACAGAACACCTCCAGGTTGCCATATTGCATTACATTTTACAGAAAATTACTGTGCTGCAGATTGAAAAGGAAAGGTACATTTTATTAATATACAATTATTGCAATATGATTTGTGTCACAATTGAATATTCTATTATTATTTTTTTATTTGCTATCTTTCACACAAAAGTGGAGGTACCCCTTAACTTCCTTTATCGGACCAACCTGTCCGATAAAAAGTGGCATTTAGAGGCTTGAGCAAACCATTTAACACTGATGGAGGTTTACAGTGGACAACTTTTATTACTTACATAACATTCATATTAATATTTACATAAAGTTCATCTAAATCTAGTCCATCCAGCACAGCTCTCTCCGCAGGTTGAAAATACTGCTGTCCATGTTGCTCCTCCAAAGGTACAGTGGAAGAGTGAGTGTAGTCACCCTAAGACATGAATTGTATTACTGGTTGGATCATCAGGTAAAAATAAGGAAAAAAGCCTAAAAAATCTAAATCAATGAAACCACAATATCTAAGGATGTGTAAACTGCAATACAAATAGTTTTTTGGGTTTAGGTATGCTTTAACATTTTCAAAAATTAGTTCTGCTGACTCATTATAAAATGTAATTAGTATATTTCTGGGTGAGCTTAAACTGTGTCAGATTGTCCTTAATGCATTGTATGTGGGTTGTGAAGTTTGCATGCTTTTAATTTTTTTTTTCTTTCTTATTTTTTTTTTTGTGACAGATATTCAGGATGAACTGGAACGGGTGCTAAAATATAAAAACTTAATTGATACACTTCTAGTACTGAATAAAACCACCTTGGCTGCCATAATTGAACACCTTTACAGGTCAGTCTGCTTGTCTGTGCTATATAATTATATAAACTGAAACTAAGTGAAAATGACTCACTTGTTTGCCTTTAATGGTTGCTATAACAATCAGTTTATTTTTGCATGATTAAAATGTCACGGTCCAAATGTTCTGACAATGTCACCATGTCAGCAAGTTAAACAAAAGAGAGGAAAAAATAATAAAAATAAAAATAATAAAAAACTATGAGCTGAGGAGACTGAAATTAATTATCAAACTTGCCAAGATGTTTGTGACAGATTAGCATAAAGCACAACACTAGGGCTAAATGTAGATGGAAGTGCTAAGATTTGCACTCTTGAAATAACACTTCTAAAACAGTGCTAAGCCCCTTCATCCCTGCAGTAATCTATTCCATGCAATAATTGTTGTCATACTGGTAGGGTAATATAATGCTTTGTAATAAACATCTCTTGATTTATAAAATTGGAAGGATAAATATTTAATTATGAGTGACTTTGTCCTTTTGGCAGTAATAATTCAAATGCTCTGAGCGGAGTTTGTTACAGATGTACTTGTTAGAGACAATTTGAGTAATAGTGTTCATGGTGTAATCATATTTGCCATAAGCTACAGCAAAGAGAGACATGGTGGCATGACAAGAACTCCAAATTTCAAATCAGCTGCAATCCTTGCTGCACAACACTCAATGGGGCCAACATTTTGGCACAAAGAGCACACAAGGAATTTGCATTGCTCATTATATTCCTTTGGATAACAAGCATACAAGAACAAGATTAAAACCTATGTGGCTACATTCTAGTGTAAGATACTTAAGTTGTTTTTTTTTTTAAAGCGCACAGTATAGGGGACATTCTAGATATACAAGGAATGCAACAGGAAATGCAAGGGAGCAATCAGGGTGGCTAATAGTGTTGAGCGGAATACGCCATATTCGATTTCGCGATATATCACGAATATTTAGACGAATATTCGTGAAATATTCGCTAAAATCGAATATTCGTGATATTTTGCGAAATTTTGAAACATTCAATTTCACCTGCCCTTTGGAAAAAGTGTGTTTTTTACGTAATGGACCCTGCAACTAACAACAAGGTATTAATAAAATAAATACATTATTATATAGATTTGAGGGTTTACTTTGACCAATTTGTATATTGATTAGTTTAATAAATATTGATTACCATAGATTTGGAAAATACAGATCTCTCCTCTAGACTGACCTGTATTGAGTTAGGTAAAGATCAACCGCACACTGGGGCCCCTGATTCTGTTGAGTTAAAAAAAAGCCAAGTAAACCGTTTACGTTGACATCTCTTAAATGTCTTTATGTTAAACAGTTATTATTCTCATTAAAGAGGTGAAATGCAAATGATGACACGGGACAAAAGATGGAAAATTCTTTGAAGATGTGGTACACTGGAAAAACGCACAGAAACACTCCACTCTCTCCTATGACAACTGTGGTAGGAGAACTCTGATTGGCTCTGATGCAAAAGAAGGGCGGAGAAAGTATTCGCGAATATTCGTAATACGAATATTCGCGATTGCGAATATTCGGCAACATAAAAGGATCGCCTCAGCTTAGCTACTCGGCCCAGGGTCTCTAATCATACCAGCAATGCTTTTAGACGTCGATGGAGATCACTAGGATGTGATCTGTTTTAAAAATTAATTTGAAAAAATACGAATATTCGGAATAGCGAATTTTGGCCGCGAAATTCGAGTTATTCGCGAATATTCGAATATGCCATATTCGGAACGAATATTCGCAATGCGAATATTCGTGAGCAACACTAGTGGCTAAAATAGATTATGAGAAACATATTGCTACAGCAAGTATAACAAATCACCCACATATTTTCAAATGTATCAATAGCAAAAAGGTTAGAAAAGAACATATAGGCCCCATAACGGATAAACACGGAAAGCTGGTCAAAGGGAAAAGGCAGCTTTTACAGATAAAAAAAAAAACAGGTTTGGAATTCTTAACAATAATATTAATGATTATTCATAAAATGTACTTCTGTGGCTGACTCAAAAGCAGGTATAAAATAGATTAGAGAAACTCAAAGTGATATTACATGTTTTACTTACCTTCTCTGTGCAATGCTTTTGCACAGAGCAGCCCCAATCCTCCTTTTCTGAGGTCCCTGGCCAGCGCACAAGGCCACTCCTCTTCTGTAAGTGCCCCATGGAAAGCAATACTCGTGCGGGCTCGCACATCGCTGGATCAGATCGTGCTCAGTTAAGAATAAGGGGGAGGAGTGCTGGGGGGCTACTGCAGCAAAATATTTTTCTTACCATAATGCATTAATGCATTTAGGTAAAAAAATAGAGTCTTTAGATATTAATGTGAGTGAATCACCAGGTCCAGATATCTTACATCCAGGAGTCATTAGGGAATTCTAATGAATTTCTAATATTCGAAGACACTATACTGACTGGAATGATACCAACGAATTGACGTAGAGCAAATGCCATACCAATTTACAAAGAATAATTTATATATATATATATATATATATATATATATATATACTAGGTAACCATAGGCTAGTCAACATCAATACATCAACAAGGTATTTGAGGGAATAATATGGGACTCTATATAGATATTTTTCCCTGATAAAATAACATAAGCAACAACCAGCATGAATTTATAATAGACCGCTGGATGTAGTTTATCTAGATGTTGCTAAGGCATTTGATACTATACCTCATAAATGTTTAAAATATATAAAATAATATCTGTTGGAGATGATAAAATTGTATATACATGGATAGGAAACTGGTTATGTGAAACGATCCAGACAGCAGTGATAAATCACTCATTCTCTGAACGGTCTAAAGTTGCGAGTAGTGTGCCCCAGGGTTTTGTCTTTGGGGGTCATTCCTGTTCAATTTGCTTATTACAATGGTTGTTAAGTCACTTATATAAATCACTTGCATGCCCTCTGTTTTTTGAAAAATATATAATTCTAAATACCTTCTTGCACAACTCAGGTGTGCAGTCACATGTCCTCCCTCTGCTCTGCCGCCCCGATCTAAGGAAAGCAGCAGAAGGGGCTGAGATCACCCTCTGGAGTCAGCCAGCCAGTAGAGGGCGGTCATGTGACTGCACAGCGGCACTGTGCAAGAAGGTATTTAGGATTATAATTTAAACAAACTGACGTACTGTGCTTGATGTCTTCAATAAACAGAGGGGATGCCTGTGATTTATACAGGAAGAGACTGACCACACAGCAGGATGACAGAGGCACATAAACTGACCATGGTATCATGGATCAGCAGCTATGATTACCGTGGTCAGCACACAGATGGGGGACACAGGAACAGGCAGGATTTACACTGCACAAGCACTGTGCTATAGATCATGTTTTTACCACTTCAATACCCGCCTATAGTCATTTGACGTCCACAGATGGGATCTCCCATCATGGGTGGACGTCATATGACGTCCTGGGCTTTGTGGGGGGATATCTGAATGATGCCTGCAGCTAGAGGCATCATTCAGATATCATTCGTTAGTGCCGGCGATTCTGTGCAACAATTAGAACGATCATAGCAGCGGTTCCGCAGCTTGATCATTCTTATAGGCGGCGGGAGGGGACATCCCCCCTCCCGCCACCATCCGGTGCTTCTCCGGGCTCTCCCGTGCCATCAGGGGCCTGGAGAAAGAATCGTCCGGCGCAGGCAGAAAGCATAGAGATGGCTGGTGACCGTCGGAGGAGTACAAGTAAGTAAACAAAGCCGTGATTGCGGCTAGTGAGCAACACTAATCATGAGATCGGTGAATTTTGATTCACCGATCTCATGCTTTCCAGCCTAGAGGAGAGATGCGGGGTCTTATTGACCCCGCATCTATCCATAAAGAGGACCTGTCACACACATTTCCTATTACAAGGGATGTTTACATTCCTTGTAATAGGAATAAAAGTGAAAAAAAAAATTAAGAAAAAGTGTAATTTTTTTAAAAAAAAATAAGTAAAAAAATAAATAAAAGAATAATAAAAAAAAAATTAAAACGCCCCTGTCCCCGGTAGCTCGCGCACACGTTAGTCCCGCCAAAATATGTAAACGCTGTTTAAACCACATATGTGAGGTATCGCCGTGTGCGTTAGAGTGCCAGAATAGGCCCGGAATTGAGGTTGGTATAAAAGCCCGGTATTGAAGTGGTTAAGGTAACAGGAGCATTTTTTTGGGGGGTAACAACCACTTTAATGATATAGTGTTTGGAATCAAGCGTTCAATTTCAGTGTTTGTTGTAATATCAAATTATGCAGAGAAATAACTTCAGTGGTGACTTTGGTAACTGTATTAACTGTTTATTCTGAAGAAGACATGCAGCCACAATTTGAGGTTAGAAGAAAGAAGGTTTATGGAGCTCCCACACAAGGAAGTAGTACCAGCTTAGAGTGTTGACAAATTCAAAAACGTTTAGATGTTTTCCTCAGGAAGCAGAGCATACGGGACTATGGGAATTGGTAGAGCATATAAATTACACACTTACAGTATAGACACACATATAGGTTGAACTGGATGGATCTGTGTCTTTTTTTACCCTTATGAATTATGTAACTATACAACTGTAGGGATAAACTTCTCTAAGGACAAAATCTTAAGAATTATACCGTAGATATTACCTTAGATACAAATTAGTTGTACAGAATAGTGCTTACAAATATAGGGCCAGATTCACAAAAGGAATACGACGGCGTATCTCCTGATACGCCGTCGTATCTCTGTTTCTATCTATGCTACTGATTCATAGAATCAGTTACGCATAGATATCCATAAGATCCGACAGGTGTAATTGTTTTACACTGTCGGATCTTAGGATGCAGTACCGCGGCCGCCGCTGGGGGGAGTTCACGTCGAAAACCAGCGTCGGGTATGCAAATTAGGAGTTACGGCGATCCACGATGGATTTTCGCATTCGCTACGTCGCCGCTAGTCTAGTTTCCCGTTGCAAAGTTAGTCATCGTTTTGGGTGCCCAAACTTTAGTCAGCAATCGTATTGCTGTCTAAAGTATGGCCGTCGTTCCCGCGTCAAAATTTAAAATTTAACGTCGTTTGCGTAACACGTCCGGGAATACGGAAGTACACTATGCGCGTCGCCGTTCGAGTGCGCCTAATTTAAATGGCACACGCCCATTTGAATTGGCCCACCTTGCGCCGGAGGCTGCCAGCATAGTTTTCATCGCAAGTACTTTGTGAATCATTGCGATGAAAACTTGTGGCGGTGTAACGTATCTACGATTCGTTACGCCGCCGCTCACCTACGTGAATCTGGCCCATAGTGTATAGCTTGCATGCGGATGAATGCCCAAACATTTACTCCAAATATACATAACAGCTTCCCATCCTCAGTTTGTAAGGATATTGCTGAGTGGAGACACTACCAAGTAAACAGAAAAAATTGCGTGGAGTTCCCCCAATAATTAATACCAAGGCCTCCACGTCTGGTATGAGTATTAGGAGGACCTAGTGCAAAAAATAAACATAAATAAATAAAACTGTATTTCCCTTCCACCCCTAAATCTATAAAATCGATGACATTGATTATAGCGGATGCCCACCTAAGAAACCAAAAAACTGTATGAGGTTCCCCTTCAAAAATCCATACCAGACTCTTAACTGAGCATGCAGCCTGGCAGACTAGGAAAGGGGGATACTTTTGTTCCCCCTCTCCCCCTTCTGAAACATACCAGGTCACAAAAACATGCCAGGTCCTTGTTGCCATTTTGATTGGGTCAAGCCCTCTTTCCTACAACCCTGGCCTAGTGGTTGTGGGGTCTGCAAGTGGGAGGCTTATCAGAATCTGAAACCCCTTTTAATAAAAAGGGGCCCCCAGATATTGCACCCTAAAGTGAATGAGTAAGGGGTACATAGTATACCTACTCATAAAAAAACAAACAAACATGTAAAGTGTAAATAAAAATAGACAACGTTTTTGACAAATCCTGTAATCAAAAAAAAATGTTCCACGATATATACATCCACATTCAATCACATTTTCCAGTGATGCAGATCCACATCAAGCACAATGCCCCTCACCCGCCGAGCCACTATAAGAAAAAAAAAGAGAGAACCCGTTGACTGCGGACGCATTCCTGACTGACATGAATAACAGCTGATTAAAATAAAGAGGCAGGGTATCCCAGGTGATATCATCGACCATATATGGTCATGTCCATATAGTGATTGGTGGGATTTTCTTTCTTTAGTAAACGACTGTCTATGTCTTTATTTAAACCTTATAGTGTATATGTATATTTCCTTTTTGTGAATTATCAGGTATGCTTTCTGGGAAGCCTTTCATTAGTAAAGGGGATTTCGAGATTCTGATAAGCCCCCTTACTGCAAACCCCACAGCCAGGGTTGTGGGGAAGAGATTCTTCTCATCAACACTGGGACAAGTTGCTTTGGGACAAAGTGCTTTTCCAGGGTGGTACTTCTGACAAGGTCCTCTCCCCCCCAAACCCCCTTGAAGTTATGTAGCCCAGTATAGTTGAGATGGGTAAGTGAGCATTTTTCTATTTAGCAGGCAAGGGCCTGCTTAATTGCATAAAAATTGAAACTCTAATGCCGGGTACACACGAGAGGATTTATCCGCGGAAACGGTCCTCCGTACCGTTTCCGCGGATAAATCCTCTGGCGGATTTTGATCTCCTGGTTGTACTAACCAGGAGATCAAAATCCCCACGGAATTCCGTCCGCAGTGACGCGTCGCGCCGTCACCGCGATGATGACGCGGCGACGTACGCGACGCTGTGATATAAGGACTTCCACGCATGTGTCGAATCATTACGACGCATGCGGGGGATGGATTCGGACGGATTGATCCGGTGAGTCTGTACAGATCAGCGGATCAATCCGTTGGAATGGATTCCAGCGGATAGATTTCTTAGCATGTTAAGAAATTTTTTTCCGCTGGAAATCCATCCCGGGGACAAAAATCCGCGGAAACAGATCCGCTGGATTGTACACACCAGGGGATCTATCCGCTGAAACCGGTCAGCGGATCAATTTCAGCGGATCGATCCTCTCGTGTGTACGGGGCCTTAAGGTTTGACCTTATATTAGATGGTTTTGGTAAACCTGAAGAGAAAACCTGCAGGAAAACTGATAGTGTGTATGGGGCTTTATAGATTTTTGGACATCTTTTTTTTTTTGCGTTTCCCCACAAAATGTATGAGGTGGGGGGGTGGTATTTTTTTGTAAGGGCCTCCATTGGCAATAATATGAGACCCTCATCTAAAATAAGGGTCTTCCATAAATAAATGGAATCTCCAGCTGGAGCTGTCAATTTACTGGCAATTTAGGCACACTAACTTTATAAATGTCAGTTTCGCTCCAGTAAGTTAAATAAATTGCACAGTCGAGCCGCTTTACAGGTGGGGTCAAGGCAGCTTATAAAAAGGTAGGGACATTAATGTCTGAGACTCTAAGAGAGAAACTTGTTGCATATTAAAGGAGAAGTCCGGCCTGAGCTTTTTAGGCTGGGCTTCTCCTCTGGATCACAGGAGTTCAATTCGTTTTGCACTCCTGGTCTGAAGTCCGCTCTCTGTTGACGTCACTGCCATCAGTCGGGGCAGCGCGTCATCACGACTTCCAAGTCGGGATCCGCCAGCTGCCCTGATTGATGGCAGTCTCAGAGAGCCCCTGAAATGCTGAGACAGCCTCTCCCCGCCCCTCCACTGCTCGGCGCTCTAATGAGCGCTGAGAAGTAGAGCAGAAGCCATGCTGACTGAGAGTCAGTATGGCTCTGCTCGGGGAGGAGTGAGAACCGAGCCATCGGCTGTGTTCGGTGGCTCGGTTCTCATTGCAGAGACACCGGGGGACAGCGGCAGCATCAGCCTGATGCTCCATCCACCGAGGTAAGTATGAATAGCAAAAAAAATAAAAACCCATACTTCTCTTTTAAAGAAAAATCAAGAATGATGTTATAAAGATAAAGATATTGCTACAGTATATGTAACTGTCTGCTTGTGAGAAAACAATGTTGTAAAATGGCTTGTGCAGTTTAAAACTGTTTTGTGTTAAAATTTCTGAACCTACTCTCCGGTGTCTAATGGAAACTATTATGTGTTTGACACAACAATCTACACAACCTAAGGACAGTGGATCATGGCTTACAATCCGTGTTCCTTGTCCATGCCTCTCCGAAACCTCCTGATGAATCCTCTCGCCAGGTGTGAGAAATTTATGTAGTGAGACAGATGCGCAATTCAACAGATGCTGATATATACACGCCTTTGGGGATTTCCCTCTCCAAAACACTGATTGAGTTCAAAATTGCTGTCTTTGCTTTAAGTAGAGCCCAGGCACATCTAAAATTCGTATTTTTACTTTGGAGTTACACTTGATTTTAAGTGCCCTCAGAGATGTTGGTTTTGTTGAATGTTCGTCTTCACCTTTATTAAGTACAGTATAAACTTTCCTAGTAGAGATATCCATTATTCTAATGAAAGTGTTACATCTAAGACCCCTGTGTCTAAGCTCAACGTTTGATCATGTGGTCTGAAGTTATTTTACAGAAATACCTGCAGCTTTGCAGCCATAAGTAGATACATGAATGTGTCTATTCCCAGAGGAGAATTCAAATGACAGCAATTAGAAAGAAAAATGACTTAAGCAGGTTATTATAGCCAAACTGGGATTTCTACAAACTGAGCCAGTGTCATTTCCATTCTTTTTACGAACCACGTGTTATAGACAAAGGCTGGTGGCTGGTGAGTCATCAACTTTGAACATCTTCTCCTCTGAGTCATGAATGCTCCAGGAATATGTTTGCATGATAAACCATTCCAACATTCATCTGAAGAAAAAGAATAAGCCTATAGTTTATAGCTTGCATCATGATTATCCAAAATATCATTAATTTTTGTAGAAGTGTTTATAAGATTTCTGAATACTTCAGTGCGCCTGGAAATGCAATTTTGTTTTAGCATAAGGCTAGGTTTAACATTTTTTTATACAATTCATTTCTTATGATTTGTTTTCATGTTATAACTAATCCAGCCATATTGATATTTGCACAACTGTAAAACAGTCTAATCATGTTAAGCGTATAAAAAAACAGAAAAGGAAGATCTGGAGAAACCAGCAGATTCAACAGGATATTTTTTAGGTTGGAAAAATTCAACTGATTCATTGCTGTTCTCTGTAAATTAGAAATAAATGGGAAACAATCTGGAGCTGCTTATAAAGAACTTTTCTTGCATACTGTATAAAGGATGCACAGATCAGGTGAAAAGAAAATATTGTGTTTTTTCAAAATTGTCTGCCTTTTTTTGTTTATAGTGCAAAAAATTTAAACCGCAGAGATGATCAAATACCACCAAAAGAAAGCTCTATTTGTGGGGAAAAAAGGACATAAAGGGCCAGATTCACAGAAGAAGTACACCGGCGTACTTTCAAATTTGCTGCGTCGTATCTTTAGTTTGAATCCTCGAACCAAGATACGACGGCTTCGATCCGACAGGCGTACGGCTTCGTACGCCTTCGGATCATAGGTGTAATACTTCGGCGCCCGCTGGGTGGAGTTTGCGTTGTTTTCCGTGTCGGGTATGCTAATTAGCTTTTTCCGGCAATTCACGAAGGTACGCGCGGCCGTCGCATTCTTTTACGTCGACGCTAGTCGGCTTTTTTCCGGCGTATAGTTAAAGCTGCTGTTTGGTGGCGTATAGATAGACTTGCCATGTTAAAGTATGGCCGTCGTTCCCGCGTCAAATTTACATTTTTTTTTTTGCGTAAGTCGTCCGTGAACAGTAAAGGACTTAACGCACGTCGAAGTTCAAAAAATGACGTCGGTGCGACGTCATTTCGCGCAAAGCACGGCGGGAAATTTCAAAATGGAGCATGCACATTTCAATGGGCGTGGGGACGCGCTTCATTTAAATGAATCACGTCCCCTACCGCCCAATTTGAAATACGCGCCGAGAAATACACTACGCCGCCGTAACTTACGCCGCGAAATCTTCCTGTTTACGAAATTCCGCCAGGTAAGATACAGTGGCGTAGCGTATCTTTGATACGCTGCGCCAGGGCAAATGTCTCTGAATCTGGCCCAAAGTATGTTTGGGTACAGCGTTGCACAAGCGTGCAGTTGTCAGTTAAAGGGTTTGTAAAGGAATTTTTTTTTTATCTTAATTGCTTCCTTTACCTTAATGCAGTGCTGTTTTCATGTCCTCATTGTTCGTTTTTGCTCTCAAGTTGCTGTAATTCTTCTCTGATCTCCACACTTCCTGGTTGTCTGTTTCCTGATAACCACAGTACTGGGAGCTTTCTCTCTGTGGTCACTAATCAAGGAGGTGTGATTACTGTGTGTCTAAAAACCCCACAGCACCAATCAGTTTCATTTTCCAAACCATCACTGCCCCAATGCCCTGTATTGGCTCTGTGGCTCTGTACAGCAGAGAAGCAGGAAACACGCAAAAACTAAACTAGAAACTACAGGTACATTATGTGATTGATTTTTATCTATTTTTAATCGTTTTTAAAAGGAATCAGTTAACTATTATGTCTCTATACCCTGTAAACTGTCATTTCAGCAAACATTTTTTTTTTATTTACAACTCCTTTAAAGCGACGCAGTGCCGTATCGCAAAAAATGGCCTGATCAGAAAGGGGGAAAATTTTTCAGTGGCTGAAGTGGTTAATACGCGCTTTGAGGTCCTTGCTCTTAGACATGACCTTTGTCCAACACATTTGTTTTATATTACCATTAATAAATGCTGTACAATATCTGCAACAGGGTAAGATCATTGGCTTCTGAAATAGCAAATCTTTATGTTTTTTACTTTTTTCTATAATAAATATCCCAAATTTAGAAAAAAATTAAAATAAATTCTATCTCAGTTTAGGCCGATACGTATTCTTCTACATATTTTTAGTAAAAAAATCGCAATAAGCGTATATTGATTGGTTTGCACAAAAGTTATTGCGTCTACAAAATAGGAGATAGATTTATGGCATTTTATTATTAATACTTTTTTTTACTAGACATGACGGGGATCTGCGATTTTTATTGGGACTGCGACATTGCGGCAGACAGATTGGACACTTTGACACTTTTTTGGGACCATTGACATTAATACAGCGATCAAATATAAAAATGGCCAATGATTACTGTATAAATGTCATTGGCAGGGAAGAGGTTAACACTAGGGGTTAAATGTGTTCCTTCAGTGTGTTCTAACTATAGGGGGGATGGGACTGCCAGGGGGAGGAGACCGATCGTTCTTCCTATATACTAGGAACACATGATCTGTCTCCTCTCCCCTGCCAGAACAGGAATGTGTGTGTTCGCACACACATTCTGTTCTGGCTCTGTCAGGAGTGATTGCGGTACCTGGTGGACATCGCAGCTGCCGGGCACGCGGATCTGCTCCTGAGTAATGTGGTGCACTCCCCCTATACTCCTTAAAGCGGCCGCCATACAGCCAATGTAATTCACGCAGGGGAACCATTCTGCTGCCTGCGGGCGGTCAGCAAGAGGCTAAACCTAAATAAGCTTAAACCTGCTTCCCCATCGATTCTAAGCCCCATACTAATTACCCTGTAAAGGAAAGATGCTTATACTTACCTAATCTAAAGGCGCTTCTATCTGGTCACATAATCTTCCCAGCGGCTGGTTTCAAGAGAGAGGAGACAATTCAGCGACAATGGCTGCAAAGCCTGGATGGTGACATCACCCATAGATTACTTAGATTACTATGGAGCATCTATTGTCCACTTTCCCTCCTCTTCCCTGAATCTGGAGCTGGGAGATGATCACAAGACTGGACCGGACCAGACTTTGTACTGATGCTTTTAAGTGTTTCCCTACAACATTGATTAAAGATCATCTACAGTTTTAAAAAAAAATGTGTATCCTAAAACCCTAAGTGAAATGATTATGATAAACTAATCAGCTCATTTAAACAAATAAAACAGCTATATGAGTTATATACAAAAAAGTTGCTCGCTTTAACACTCCTTAGTGATTCACCCACCCCAGTCAACCGTCAGCTCAGCTCACAGGCCATAGAAACATACCGTATTTATCGGCATATAACACGCACAGGCGTATAACACGCACCCTAACTTTCAGAGGGAAGTTTGAGGGAAACAAAATTCCACAGCCCCCTGCGTATAACACGCAGGCACAGTTTACCCTCTTTTTTCAGGGTAAAAAAGTGAGTGTTATACGCCAATAAATACAGTATATACAACCTCTACCAACAACCAGAATGTGTGCACATAAACAACAGGGGAACTACACAAAACTCGCAATTGACCCACGGCTTCGAACAGCTACATCCCTGTGTATCCATGTGCACAACTCCCAGTGAATTCTTACATAAAAAGTATATTATTAAAATAATAGTTTATAATGTACAAAAATAGCAAAGTAACTAAACCCTCATACATATTCCCAAATAAATAGAACCTAAAAAAGGTATGTATCTACCGTAAAAAACTTCAGATTCAAAGTTAGTGGGCCGGATTCAGATACCTGAGCGTATCCGTCCGGCCGGCGTAACGTTTCGGAGATACGTTACGCCGCTGTAACTTTGGGCGCTTAGTTCTGTATTCAGAAAGAACTTGCACCCATATTTACGGCGGCGTAACGTATGTGTTACGGCGTAAGGCCGCGTAATTCAAATGGGGATGTTAAGGGCGTGTAGTATTTAAATTTGTCTTGACCCCGCGTTTTTTACGTTTTTATTGAACGGCGCATGCGCCGTCCGTAAAATATCCCAGTGTGCATTACTCTAAATGACGTTGAAAGGACGTCATTGGTTTTGACATGAACGTAAATTATGTCCAGCCGTATTCGCGAACGACTTACGCAAACGACGTAAAATTTTCAAAATTTGACGCGGGAACGACGGCCATACTTAACATAGGATACGCCGCACATACCCCTCATATAGCAGGGCTAACTTTACGACGGAAAAAGCCGAACGCAAATGACGTAAAAAGTGCTGGGCGGTCGTTCGTTTCTGAATCGACGTAAATCCTAATTTGCATATTCCTCTTGTAAAACATACGGAAGCGCCACCTAGCGGCCAGCCTGAAATTGCAGCCTAAGATCCGACGGTGTAAGACACTTACACCTGGCGGATCTTAGGTATATCTATGCATAACTGATTCTATGAATCAGTCGCATAGATACGACCGAGCGCACTCAGAAATACGACGGCGTATCAGGAGATACGCCGTTGTATCTCTTTCTGAATCTGGCCCAGTCTATTTTAATAAAGCAGTTGAGGTCTAAATCAACATTTAAACCTCTGGGGGCTAAAACCGTTGTCCTATAGATCCAGAATGACTCATGCTGACTTAAAAATCTAACACAATCACCCCCCCTCCAATTTCATGGACTTTTTTTCGCCCCCCCCCCCCCCCCCAGAATTTGAGACCCCTTGGGTGCCTATTATGGACCAGAAGGATTTGCCCCATTAATGACCAGGCCAATTTTTTGCGATACAGCACTGCATTGCTTTAACTGACAATTGCGCAGTCGTACTACGCTGTACCCTAACAAAATATATGTCCTTTTTTCCCCACAAATAGAGCTTTCTTCTGGTGGTATTTGATCACCTCTGCAGGGTTTTTTTTTTGCGCTATAAACAAAAGAAGACCACATTTTTGAAAAAAAATATATTTTTTACTTTTTGATATAATAAATATAAAAAAATGTAAAAAATAAAATTTCTTCATCAGTTTAGGCCAATATGTATTCTTCTACATATTTTTGATTAAAATAATCAAAATAAGTTTAGATTGCTTGGTTTGAGCAAAAGTTATAGTGTGTACAAAATAGGGATTTTTTTAGCGGGACTGCCACATTGCGGCAGACAGATTGGACACTTTTGACACTTTTTTGGGACCAGTGACATTTATACAGTGATCAGTGCTAAAAATAGCCACTGATTACTGTATAGATGTCTGTCACTGACAGGGAATGGGTTAACACTAGGGAGTGGTCAAGGGGATAAGTGTTCCCTAAGGAGGTGCTTCTAACTGTTGGGGCAGTGTAGTGACTGGAGGAGGAGACAGATCGCTGTTCCTAATCACTAGGAACAGCAGATCTGTCTATCCTCCCCTGACAGAACAACGGGTGGACATTGTGGCACCACTAGGGGCTCCAGAGTCTCTAGTGGCGTTAAAGCGGTCAATGTACTGTGGCTGGTCTTTCAGTGGTTAAAGTGCATGTAAACCCAATTAATGAAATTTGAGCTGGGCACATATATCTGCAGTGTTTTCTTCACAGTCCCTTTAAAGCCCTATGTTCCGTAGCTGCCTCCTGCTCTGTTCTTCTCTTATCAGCCTGATCATTTCTGACAACTTCTCAGTCACTGGAGATAC
This sequence comes from Rana temporaria, assembly GCF_905171775.1. Lineage (NCBI taxonomy): Eukaryota > Metazoa > Chordata > Amphibia > Anura > Ranidae > Rana > Rana temporaria. Next base: position 592,864,450 of record NC_053489.1, read on the forward strand.
ATGTAGCCTAAGTTTTGGGTTGGGGAGGATGCTATAAGTAAATTAGCAGAGTGCTGAACTTTTTAACAAACAGTTATGAAAGTATCTACCTACGAGGATAGGGGGTGTGTGCCCTTTCTCCAATCAGCTGTCTTGGCTGTATGCCCAGGCATCACTGCAGTTCTGAACAGGAATAGAAAATATCCTAACATGATCTGAACATTCTAAATAATATACAAAGCTGAAGACAGCAGATATACATGTAAAACTTATGTAGGGAGATTTGTTTCATCTCTGTGTATCATCTGAGGCTGTTCAGTTCACTGGGCAATGGTTTGCATCCACTTTAATATTATGTGCTCTCACACCTACTATACTATTTGTATAATTCTTGAGGTATAATCCTTGAGGACAACATATTGTTTGAAGCAAGGACACTCCAGCATAGGACATAGGTTTGTTTTATAGGAGACATGGGCTGGGAACACTGTTGACTTCTGCTTCTGAAAATTAGACAAATTAGGAATTTTGACATCAGTTGATGCATGTGTCCTCTATGTCACTGATTCAGAAAATAGTCATGTCAGAGGCATGGGGGGTTATTTATGAAAGGCAAAATGCCCTTGAAATTGCACTGAAAGTGCACTTGGAAGTGCAGTTGCTGTAAATCTGAGGGGTAGATCTGAAATGAGGGGAAGCTCTGCTGATTTTATTATCCAATCATGTGCAAGCTAAACATGCTGTTTTTTTATTTTCCTTACATCTGCCCCTCGGATCTACAGCGACTGCACTTCCAAGTGCACTTTCAGTGCAAATTTTAAGTGCACTTTGCACTTGTAGTGCAAAGTGGATTTGCCTTTCATAAATAACCCCCTTGTTTCCATTAAACTAATAGCACATATACGTCGGCAGAATGGCACGGCTGGGCACAAGCACGTACCTGTACGTCCTCTTTAAGTGCCCAGCCGTGGGTTGCGGGCGCGCACGGGCAACCCGGTCCGAAGCTCCGCGGCCGCGGGACCCACGGACCCGATAGCCGCTGGAGTCCCGCGATCGGTCCCCGGAGCTGAAGAACAAGGAGAGCTGTGTGTAAACACAGCTTCCCCGTTCTTCACTGTGACGCTGTCATTGATCGTGTGTTCCCTGATATAGGGAAACACGTCCAATGATGTCACACGTCCAGCCCCGCCCCCCTACAATTAGAAACACATATGAGGTCACACTTAACCCCTTCAGCGCCCCTAGTGGTTAACTCCCAAACTGCAATTGTCATTTTCACAGTAAACAATGCATTTGTATAGCACTTTTTGCTGTGAAAATGACAATTGTCCCAAAAATGTGTCAAAATTGTCCGATGCCATTAGTAGTAAAAAAAAAAATATTAATAAAAATGCAATAAAACTATCCCCTATTTTGTAAACACTATACATTTTGCGCAAACCAATCGATAAACGCTTATTGCGTTTTTTTTTTTACCAAAAATAGGTAGAAGAATATGTATCGGCCTAAACAGAGGAAAAAAATATTTTTATATATTTTTGGGGGATATTTATTATAGCAAAAAGGAAAAAATATTGATTTTTTTTTCAAAATTGTCGCTCTATTTTTGTTTATAGAACAATAAATAAAAACCGCAGCGGTGATCAAATACCACCAAAAGAAAGCTCTATTTGTGGGAAAAAAAGGACGCCAATTTCAGTTAAAGCGACGCAGTGCCGAATCACAAAAACTGGCCAGGTCCTATATCCTGCATTTTGGTCCGGGTCTTAAGTGGTTAAGAAGAAAAGTATCATGATATCTTTTTGTCACTTGATCTTTATACATAATGAACATCAACAAGCTCTCCTCATTGCTCCACTGTCTGCACATCTGTATATAATTGTAAACTATCTTTTTTTGTTTTTTGTTAATTGTGAGGCTAATATGTTCTACGTTGTACAGAAGTACTGCACTAAAATTAAATCCATACTGGGAATTTTAGTATCTGCTGAAGAATTGCCTCTGCATTGTTTTGTCAAGTGGCTAGGTAAAAGTGTGATGCCTGCGGAATAGAAATGCTGTGAATCCCAACCCTTCATGCTTAGACTGGAAATAAATGCAACAGTGTAGTCAACTCTACATTACCTCCTTCAAAATGATCTCTCCGCTGCTTCCAGGGCAGCCTAATGGTACTCTAGATAGCGATGTTCTGCTAAATGTTGAGGTAAAGTAGATCAGCAGAATCAGATAGTCAACATCTGCTCTGGGGATTTCTTTTCCTGACTCGTTCCTGCCGTTTTCTCAGCAATGGCTTTTAGGAGAGAATTAGTGACCAGTGGTAATAAAAACCTAACTGAAAAAATAATCAAAAGCATTAAGCGAAACAATATGCATATGAGGCAGAGTCACAGTTTATTTCCTCAGGGCCAATGTGACACTTTAAATATTGTATTAATAAACAAATAGCATCATGTTTTTCTCTACCCTCTTCATGTGATCATAACAATGTGGCACACAGGGAATCTATGGATAAAGAGATTCTGTCATTAGACTATTTATTTTAATAACAATCTTTACATAAGATTATATGTGAATTTAACCTATTTGAGACATGTTATTTACCTTTAAAGGGGTTGTAAAGGTACAATTTGTTTTTCCTAAATAGCTTCCTTTACCTTAGTGCAGTCCTCCTTCGCTTACCTCATCCTTCCATTTTGCTTCTAATGCGGCGTACACACAGTATTTTTTTGTGATGAAAAAAAAAGACATTTTTAAAAACGTCATTTAAAATGACCGTGTGGGGAGAACGTCGGTTTATGTCTTCTTAAAAACGTCGTTTTTTGTGTCATAAAAAATGATCGTGTGTGGGCTAAAACGACGTTTAAAACAACGTTTTTAAACCCGCGCAAGCTCAGAAGCAAGTTATGACGCAAGCTTGAATGGAACAGAGAGCCGCCGTACGTGCTGAACATAACCGCGCTTTGCTAGAGCATTTTGAAAAAACGATGGTGTGTAGGCAACGTCGTTTTTTAAAATGAAGTTTGAAAAACGTCATTTTTTTACAAGACAAAAAACGACCATGTGTACGCAGCATTAATGTCCCTATTTCTTCTAAAAAATCCTCACTTACTGTTCTCTGTCTGTAACTCCACACAGTAATGCAAGGCTTTCTCCCTGGTGTGGAGTGTCGTGCTCGCCCCCTCCCTTGGACTAAGGGAGAGTCAGGACGCTCTCTATGTTACAGATAGAAAAAGGAACTGTGTGTTAGTGGCCGTCCTGACTCTCCTGTAGTCCAAGGGAGGGGGCGAGTACGACACTCCACACCAGGGAGAAAGCCTCGCATTACTGTGTGGCGTTATAGACAGAAGAACAGGAAGTGAGGATTTCTCAGAAGAAATAAGGACATTTAAAAGCAAAATGGAAGGATGAGGTAAGTGAAGGAGGACTGCACTAAAGTAAAGGAAGCTATTTACAAAAAAATATTGTACCTTTACAATCCCTTTAAGTGCTTCCCTTGTGTAGGCACCCAAAAGCCCTGAGACTGCTGCTTGAAGCTACTATGTTGGATGTGACTTCAGCAGCCCCCGCAGACTTGTTTGTATTCCCCTTTGCTCCTCCCTGCTGGTGCATAAAAGGTTGTATGGTGAAGTGATAGGAGAGGTGAAGGAGCTGGATCAGCACAGAGAGCAATTAGCCACTTTAAAAAAAAGAGAGTACCATAAAATGCAAGGGGGTGGGGAATTGACTCTTTCTAAAGTCAAATGTGCTCATCATATGATGTCCTTGACTTCCAGGCCGATAGGGGGCGTGCGCGCCCGCCTTGTCACTCGGGTGCCAATGTGTGTGCCTGGAGGCCATGATGTACGCCTGGCACCCGCGATTGCTCATCACAGAGGAAACACACAGATCCACGTCCTGTCAGGGAAGAGGAGACTGATCGTGTGTTCCTTGTATAAAAGGAAAATTGTGTCAAAATTGTTGCTCTTTTTTTGTTTATAGCGCAAAAAAAAAACGCAGAGGTGATCAAATATCACCAAAAGAAAGCTCCATTTGTGGGAAAAAAAATTATCAAAATGTCATATGGGCACAGTGTAGCGTGTAGTGTACACGCTGGTTTGCATACAATTTTTGGCCAGCTTTTAGGCATTTTGCAAATGCACCCCTGAATATAGCTCAATGCTCCCCAGGGTGCCTGGGCACCCTGGTTGAAAATTGCTGTCGATACTGGATTGACAAACGCATACACTTTATATTTGTCATTTTACTCCATATTAGCCACATTTTTTTTTTTTTTACTGCTGCAAGAGTATAAAATACTAAATCTTTCAATACAAAATTGTTTTTTTAGCTAATCTTTTTAAAAAAAATGTAACTGTACTGTATGTCAGGTGAAACCCAATTGTACTTTCAGCGATTTAAGTCGTACACCCACTTTGGAGTGCTTACTCTTGTTTAGAGCATACACATGGCAGCTATTCATCCCTTCCTCCACGTGATCAACTAACTCTTTTTTCTGGGCCTATACATATGCTATCCCCTGTGTAATTGAATCCAGTTAAACTTTAGTGGGGCATGGATATTCTATTAGAACTTAAAATAAGTCTCAATTCAGTTTTACTGAAACAGTTTAAACAGTTTAAACCTTAAGTGAAACTACAGATTTGTTTTCTATAATATGATAAAAAAGTAATTACTAAATATTCACATAGTCACATGGCGTCACCAGATATTCTCTTGCCCTACGCTCATACCTATGCATTTTTTGGTGCATTTAGCGTTTTGTAGAAACGCACTACAGTCCATTTAACATGGTTTCCTACGGATGTAATTCACATCTGTGCATTTAGCGGCTCTGCGTTTTTCCCGCAGCAGATTGCGTTTTGCATGTAATAGACTTCAAGTGTTGCAGTTTTTATACTCTTAACATTTTTGGCCTTTTTAAACACACTTAGCTAGATTCACATATATTGCCTTAACTTTAAGGCGGCGTACAGTACATGTTGCCGAGAATGTGTTTCTAGCACGACAGCATCGCGCTGATTCTCGGCGACATGGTGCCGACATCTCGCACTCGCTGGAATAGACAAAGCACATTCCAGCGAGCGTGTCATAGAAGCGACGGGAGATCCGTCTTGGATTCCCGCCAATTCTAGGTGCGGCATTTGGTATGCATTCCTGAGAGGGAGAATCCACACCAATTTTTAAATATAAAAACGACATGGGTTCGCCCCCCAGGAGCATACCAGGCCCTTAGGTCTGGTATGGGTTGTAAGGAGGCCCCCCCTACGCCGAAAAACCGACGTAGGGGGGTCCCCCTACAATCCATGCCAGACCCGTATCCAAAGCACGCTACCCGGCCGGCAAGGAAGGGAGTGGGGACGAGCGAGCACCCCCCCCTGAGCCGTACCAGGCTGCATGCCCTCAACATGGGGGGGTCGGGTGCTCTGGGGCAGGGGGGCGCACAGCGGGGCCCCCCCACCCCAGAGCACCCTGTCCCCATGTTGATAAGGACAGGGCCTCTTCCCGACAACCCTGGCCGATGGTTGTCGGGGTCAGAGGGCGGGGGGTCTTCTTCTATCTTCGCCGCTGTTGACTCGGCGCACCCCGGTTCTTCTCCCGCTGTCCGGGGCCTTCTCCTTCAGCGCTGGCCGCCCCGCTATCTTTGTGTGTTAGCTCAATTACTAGCAGGCGGCCAGCACGCTCTTCTGTGATGTCATCTTCTTCACTTCTCTTCTTCTCCCTTCTTCCGATGTTGACCCGACGCCTCCTCTCGCTGCAATGACGGGTGCGCGGCTTGCATCCGATTTATATAGGCCTCACAGTCCCATCATGCTCCGGTACCTACCCACGTGGGTAGGTACCACGTGGGTAGGTACAACGTGGGTAGGTACCGGAGCATGATGGGGTCCTATTGATATTGACGTGGACGTAAACGACGTAAATCCCTATTCATGGACGACTTACGCAAACGATGTAAAAATTTCGAATTTTGACGCGGGAACGGCGGCCATACTTAACATTACTATTCCATCTATTTTATGGAATAACTTTAGGCCTGTAATGCGTTACGTAAACGGCGTAAATGTACTGTGGTGGCCAGGGGTACGTTCGTGAATAGGCGTATCTACTGATTTACATATTCTACGACGACCGCAATGGAAGCGCCACCTAGCGGCCAGCCTCAATATTGCAACCTAAGATACGACGGCGTAAGCCGTCGTATCTTAGATATGTTTAAGCGTATCTCTGTTTGAGAATACACTTAAACATAGGTCGGCGCAGATTCTGAGTTAGGTCTACTGATAAGCCGACCTAACTCTACCTGAATCTAGCTAACTGTGTATAGCTGGTTGCTAAGTAGCAGGCCGGGAAGCCAGCCATTTTGTCCTTAAAAACCAATACATCATCCGTTGTCAGCGAGATTTCCCTTGAAAAAAATGACGTGGGGCCTAGAATCCATACCAGGACCCTTGTGTCTGGTATGGATTGGAGGGGATGCCCACGCCAATATATAAGAATAAATGACGTGCCCCCCCCCCCCAAATCCATACCAGACCCTTATCAAAGCATGCAACCCAGCAGGTAAGGAACCTCCCAAACCATGCCGCATTTCCTTAACATAGGGGGTTCTTTATCCACCACCCAAAAGCAACTTGTCCCCACAACCCTGGACGGTGGCTGTGGGAGTCTGCAGGTGGGGGCTTATCAGAATGTGGAATCACTCTTCAACAAGGGGGCCCACAGATCCCGTTCCCCCAATTGAATGAGTAGGTGGTACATTGTACCCCTACACATTCACCAAAAAAAGTGTCAAAATGAAAAAAAAAAAAAACACAATGATTTGACAAATTTATTATTAAAAATAAAAAACAATGTCCCTTCAATAGGGCTGTGCGTAATTTATGTTCAAGTCGAAAGCATTGACTATTTGCGGGTTAATTTGGAGCATGCACACTGGGATAAGTTCACGGACGGCGCATGCGCCGTTTGTAAAAAGCGTCATTTACGTGGGGTCACAATGATTTTACATAAAACACGCCCACATCTTACACATTTGAATTAGGCGGGCTTACGCCGGCCAATTTACACTACGCCGCCGCAAAATAATGCTTTGTGAATAATGCACTTGCCTGTCAAAGTTGCGGAGGCGTGGCGTAAATAGTTACGCGCTCCCTACCTGAATCTGGCCCAGAGTGTTTAAAGATAAATAAATAAAAGCACAGAATGCATTAAAACTATACGCAAAAACGCATCACAAATGCGGGTTTAAAAATGCACTGCAAAATGTGCCTGAAAACTGCATCAACCGCATATATGTGAACACAGACTTAATGAAGGCTGCATATTTATTGTAATAAGGAGTATATGAGTTTCTATAGACTGGGTTTAAATCTACTTTGTGTAGACAAAGGGAGTTGCAAAGCAAGCCTCCTTTGTTGTTCGGTCTACTTTACTCATCCATAGTGCTTTAAGAATTCTTTGATCTTTTTAAAAGACAAAACAAAAAAATATATAAATATATGTGTATATTTGGCCTCCAAATATCTGTAGTTTTGTAGTTTCTATGAAGCCGTGTACACACGATCGGTTTGTCCAATGAAAACATAGACCGATGGACTGTTTTCATCGGACAAGCCGATCGTGTGTGGGCCCCATCGTTTTTTTCCCATCGTTGTTAAAAAATAGAACATGTTTTACATTTTTCCTATGGATAAAAAACCGATAGAAAAATCCGATCGTCTGTGTGGAACTCCATCGGAGAAAAATACACGCCTGCTAAGAATCAAGTCGACGCATGCTCGGAAGCATTGAACTTAATTTTTTTGCTTGTCGTAGTGTTTTACGTCACCGCGTTTTGGAACGGTCGGATTTTTGACTGATAGTGTGTAGGCAAGACTGATGATAGTCAGCTTCATCGGATATCTGACGAAAAAATCCATCGGATTAGATTCCATCAGATATCCAATCGTGTGTACACGGCTTTAGGCTGAATGGCCAAAAAAAACAAAGAAATCAGGAGAGTATAAATTTGGTGACACGACCCATAAAAAAGCAGACACTGACCGCAGTTTCCATCAAATTCCTTTCTGCATCCAGAAGCTTGTGTTAGGAGTTTTTATTGGGTAAACACAGGGGGAAATTTTGTTATGCTTCTTTAAAAAAACAAAAAAACAAACAAAACAAATCAGCATGCAATAAGCATCAATTACATGTTTTTGCTTTTTTTTTTTTATTAATAATTAACATTTGTTTGTAGAATACAGAAATGCTCTGATGTCAATCAACTGGATACACATGTTTTGGCTCAGACGTTTTCCTCGTGCCTTTTTCAAACCAAAGGACATAACGACAAAGAGGTTTGCGTTGTAGAGGAGCTCATTAAATTCTATGCAGAGATTTTTGATGTGAGTAAGCCATGTCAGATTACACTCTTCTTTATAATAAAAATAATAAAACAATGTAGTCCATATATAATTTTTCGTTCTTTTTTTATAGGTTAGTGAGGTACAGCTGAAACAGATGGACATTGAAAACCGTTTTATTACCAGGTGGAATGATGCTCAGGTACCCAATAATACAACAAAAGTTCCCTCATGAATTAACTAATAAATGGTCTCCCAGATCTTCTCTCGTTTGTTTTAATATCCTGGTGTTTAGTATTACATTTTCTCTAAAATACCAGTATGTCACTTGTTAGGAGTTTTTCTTTAAAGTGACAATTTAAAGTTGTGCCCTCCAAGATGAGCCTTTCTATTCTTTAAGCTTCATATTCAATTATGATCCCAGAAGAGCTCCCTCCACACACTGACAGGATGTGAGCCCATCCCCCCTCCCCCCCTTCTCGCAGGTTCACACCCGAGACTCCCTGCAAGCCTGTGTTTGGTTGACTCCCGCCTGGAGTGATGGGGGACGTTCATCATGGGGATATTGGGATCCTTTGTCTGCACCACGGCCATCATCTCTGGTTACATGTCACCTTCTATATGCTTCGAGCGAATACAAATCCCCCTGAAGAAGACCAAATTGTGGTCGAAACGCGTCGGGGTATTCTTATGGAAGCTACTTCACTATATATTATTCCATTGTATCATTTAACATTTAATTGTTGTTGAGATAGGTCTCCAACTGTCTGTAACCTGAATGTATTTTATATTACAACTATCTGCATCTTCATTACTCGTGATACAGAAACCTAGTAAAGATTTTTTTTTATATATTTCCATGTCTTTGAATTTAATATACCTTACACAATATGTCACTTAAAAGCCCCCAGGGGGAATTTCTCCATTTTTGTCTCTACAACATTTTGGGGTGTGCGGCCCTTGGACTCTCAATATATGCGTTTTTCCTTGTCTCATATTCAATTATATAAAGTTAAACAAAAAAATTTATATTTTCCCTTATTCATGTAAATATCAGTTATTGCAAACAGTTATTGTATATTTACCACTTGTAAGCAGACTTTTTGCTGGCTGCAAGAGATACTGTGCTGCTGCAAATGGCAGCATGCTGCAAAAGTCCAGAATAACTGTTCAGCACTATTCAGAACACAAACAATACTGACTGAGGCCTCTTCAGTTTGTTTATATGGCTTTGTTTAGATGTTCGATAATGAAGCAATAAATAAAACATGTGCAGAGCTAGTGCTAGGCTTTGTTATCAGAAATCCCTACATGCTCTGCATTGAAATTGTTTTGAAATTGTGTATGTTTAAAAATGTTTAAAAAAATGTCTTAGGGTCCCCCTTCTTAGTCCATATCAGGCCCTTTGCCCAATTTTTTTTTAAATGGAGTGGGCCCTCCAAAATACATACCAGACCCATATTCGAGCATGCAGCTTGGCAGGTCAGGAAAGGGGGGGGACGAGTGAGTGCCCCCCCTGAACCATACCAGGCCACATGCCCTCAACATGGGGGGGTGGGTGCATATTGATGGGGACAAGGGCCCTTGCTGATAACCCTGGGCTGTGGTTGTCGGGGTCTGTGGATGGAGGGATTATCAGAATCAGATCCCGACCCCCCCATGTGAATAACCATTCGCCAAAGAAATACCCATTCACCAAAAAAGTGTCAAAAAGTAAGAAACACAGGAAACTTTTTTTTTTTAAGACTTTTATTAAAAGAGAAAAAAAATTGTCCATCGATCTCCATCACGACACCAGCAGGACCCATAAAATTGAAAACGCTCCCGCCTCCATTGGAGGCTACCCACCGTATGCTCTCTCTTCGCTTTGACAGCTCTTATATATGCAAAAGGCAGGCCATCCACTTATATTACCCGGTGGCACCATCCCCTTCTGACATCACATGGCATCACATGATGTCAGAATGGACAGTGCCACAGGGTGACGTAACCATATGGCCCCGCCCCTTGCCTATATAAGAACTGTCAAAGCCGAAGAGAGAGAATACGGCGGGTAGCTTCTTATGAGGCAAAGCATTTTTTTGCCATCATCATGGGGATAGGGTACTTTGAGGTGGGGATCCATGTTGAGGGCATGTGGCCTGGTATGGTTAAAGAGGGGGGGGCGCTCCCTTGTCCCCACCCCCCTTTTCCTGACCTGCCAGGCTGATCCGCCATCTTGTCATCTCAGCTTTCTCAGTCTATCAAGGCCTGTGTAGCTGTCCTGACTTTGACTTTCCCAGCCCTATGGGCAAGAAGTTTCCCCAACATAAAGCATTGTCTCTTGAAAAGGTCAGCCCTCCTGGCTGAGCACACCACTATCTTCACAAAGAGACTCTCTCTTCAAATGGCAACAACTGCCTTGAGCTATTCTCAGATCTGACTTATAACCCTGTACACCTGTGCATTTGAACAGGCTACAGGTTTCTAGCAAAATACCGGCACAGGGTTGAAGGTTCTGTCCCACCCAAGACTCTTTGGAACTTTCAAACTACAGGTTCCGATCCGGGATTACAAAACTTGGAGAAGACTCAAAAAACAGATTTCTCTGCTCACAATAAACACGCTGGAGCTTCACAGTAAGCCTTAATGCAAATTATGTGTCATCAATAGCTTCATAACCTAAATTCACATAGTGGCAGGGCCTCACACTGTCTCTATTCATATACAGTGCAGGGCTCAAGTCCTGCGGGAACGCGTGGGAATGGCGTCCCTGCACTTTTTTCACAGCAGGAACACAGTTCCCTTTGCAGGACTAGAGAAGCCGAGAGCAGCGGAGCTGCCCGAGCCAAACCTTCACTAAGCAGCGATGCCCAGCTCGAGTCACTGTCAGGGGCAGGTGAACCTTAGGCCCCATACACACGGTCGGACAAAACCGATGAGAATGGTCCGACGGACCGTTTTCATCGGTTCACCTCTGAAGTGGCCGTACGGCATGCGCAGGTTTTGAACCGATGCTTTTCTGTACTAACCATCGGTTTGGTCCGATGGGGCAGCGGTCCATCGGTTCGGTTTTGAAGCATGTTTTAAAACTTTGGACCGAAGGAAAACAGACCGATAGCCTATACACATGGTCGGTTTGGTCCGATGAAAATGAACTTCGGTTCATTCTCATCAGACCAAACCGACCGTGTGTACGGGGCATTAGTAATCCTTTATGTTACTGGCCACTTCCTGTATATGGATTCATCGGGTAGTGTGCGGGTATTCTGTCACTTCCTCAATGCCATAATGTCTCCTGGGAGCTTTTGTCATTGTTCCTAGGAGACATTGCGAAGGTCTGCCGCGAGTTATCGCGGTATTTTGAAAAAACATGCAGTTTAGTAATTATGCATATGAGCGTATCATTTTTGGTGGGGGAATAGATCTTGGGTGGGAGTTCCCACACATTTTTCCCCAGGACTTGACCCCTGATACAGTGTATATAATATTGTGAATAATGTAATGATATTTATTTCAGGTTCTAATTCCCCAGTCTGGTGACTTGCTGCTTGATGTGTATTTGGAAAGAAAAGATCCCAACACATGTGTTATTATTAGGGTAAGGTCTAAATGAAACTTACTATAATGATATTCTCTGTTGACTAAAGTTTACTCCAGGCAGATATAAAAACTCAAGTATTTGCAGCTGTGTAGTTAATAATACATCATTAAATGTATTTTAAAATGCAACCAGGATAAGGAAGAAGCTGTATAAGGAGTAAATCAGTTCATGTGCAGAAAAGAAGCATGTTGATAGGAAGAGACAGCAGAGTGACAAAGAGAGAAGTTCATCAATGTGCTGCTTCTCTATCCACTTCCCGCCCAAGGTACGTAATAGGACGTCCTTGACTTTGTGAGGGGATATCTGAATGATTGGTGCAGCTATCATTCAGATATCGTCTTTTTCAGTCTCTCCTCTACTTGCGTCTGTCAGCCGCGAGTGAGGGAAAGCCGATACATGGCACGTGCACGCGCTGGCTGATATCCTGAAAGACATCATATGACTTCCATTCAGGATAACGGAACCACCGCTTGGCCATCATTTTGCTATAGGCCAGGCGGGAAGTGGATAATCCAGACTAACTATGTACAGTAACTATGCATTGTGACTGTCACTGTAGACTGTATACAGTGCAGTTGTATTTAAACAAGGGAAAGAAAAGGGAGGGGAAGGGAAAGTATAGCGCAAGTCTCCACTAATATATGGGTGGTAAATATCACCACCTATAAGAGATCGTGTCCCCAATTGGGTAGTGTTGCTGTAACCATAAACGCAGTGCAGTTGGATTCCTTTAATTATACTCTGCGCTATAGTTTTCAAACATATTAAACAGTTTTATGCTTGTGCCTTACACTTGTATTACAAGTTATATGGCTCAAGTAGGACTTATTTAATTTAAATTACATTTTTACGCCCCCTCCTTTATTTAATAACAAGTTTGCCAAGCTTTACTTACACTCTTCATTCTCCAGCGATGTCCCCGGTTTCCTTTATGGCTTAGCACTGGCAGTCCTTTATGGGCAGAACCCCACTCGTGTCATTCAGCCCTTTTTCTGTGAGGATGAATACATGTGGTGTAATGTGGAAAATTTGGTTTATTTATTTATTTTTATAAATAGTATATATATATATGTATATATGTATATAGTAAATTAGTTCTGCTTCTTGTAATGGCAGGAGATGTTGGTCATAGCTTAAAATTATAAAAAATCAGTGAGTGATTGTTTATTGATTGTGACATGTTTTATTAAAATATTAATATACAGGCATATAATAATGATATATTGTAAAAGTCTTTTTAACTAGAGAATAAATATTATTTGGTTCTCATTTTTAGGTGTCATCTACTATGAGGGCTGCAGAGGTTACCAGCTGTGTAGTTGGTATAAAAAATATCACTTTGACTAATGAAATGTTTTGGACCACATTTGAAGTCATCGAGCATGGGGAACTTGGTGTGTGTCCTTTTTGTATTTTCAAACATTCTTTTTTATATATATAATATAAATATAATATTTTTTTATATATATATATATATCAAAATGTATAGGGCCTTGGGCATTAATTTGTTAGAAATAAGAGCTTTTTAGACAATGCACTTTCTTTTAATTTTTCCTTTTGATACTATGGCCAGGGGCATAATAAACTCAATAGGGGCCCTCGGCAAATTATTGTGCTCTCAACCATTTTGCATGGATATTAAATGGAGAATAGAATGAACCCCTTATTGTCTAGAATTTTGCAGAGGGAGAAGAGTATTTTTGTATCAGCATTGGTGTAAATATTACTTTGTTTTTTTGGGTTGTATAACATTAAAATGATACTAAACACACACTGTTTGATTTACATCAACCTTTTCATTTCTGTATATGAATGATCGCACTGTAGTTATTTTAATAATAATTAAAACAAAAAGTACCCTTTTGCTAATCAATATACTTTTTTTTTTCACAATAACGTTTATTAATGAAAATGTTGCATAAAAGAGGTACATTGTACATAGTATTGAACAGGGGGTCCAGAAATAACATTTTACAATAATAATCACTATTTGCAATAATTAAGGAATCATGGACATTTCATGGAGCATAACATTGTTCAAACACATGAAGTTCGAAGATTTGCAGTAGGTGGTAGGTCGGGGGGAAGGGTGGGGAGGGTGGAGGGGGGTAGGAGGGAGATGAAGGCGTTGGAGAAGGGATTGTTATAGTGAGGGGGAGGAGGTAAAACAAAAGGGAGAGATTCAGTATTTCAATTCAGATGCATTTTGTAAGTTTAGTAGCTAAGTTGGTTTGTTATGAGGGCAATACAGTATCTTCATATATTCAAAAACAGGTGAAAGTTAGGATATACATCAGGAATAACATTCTATAGATTCAGGTTTTCAATAGTTGATAGTCATTGGTATACAGGAATAACACCCAAGGTTGCCAGGTTTTGTGATAGTTGTTTGTGTTTTCTATCTTCATGGCGACTAGCTCGTCCATTTTGTGCATATAATGTACTCTATCTAGCCAGTCTTTTATTGATGGGCACTTAGTGGACTTCCAGTGTAGGGGTATCAATGTCTTTGCTGCCGTTAGCGGGTGTCTTGTTAGGGACTTTTTGTAGGAACTGATCGAGAGGTGATTGGCATGAATGAGGCATGCAGCAGCGTCAAGGTGAATACTTGTATCGGTGATTAATTTGATTGATCTAATGACTTGGGACCAAAAATTAGCTATTGGAGGGCATGACCACCAGATATGTAAAAATGTGCCAACTTCGCTTTTACAACGCCAACATGTGTCTGAGGTTGAAGGGGACCATTTTTTGATTTTTGAGGGAGTGACGTGCCACTGGGTAAGAACTTTGTAAGAAATGTCTTGATATCTTGTGCTTAATGAGCACTTGTGTGCAAAAAGATTGGCTCTTCCCCATTGTTCGTCAATATACAGCTGTCACATGACCCAGCTCTTTCCCAGTCTGTCTGCAGGGAGACATAACCAGGAGGTGCTTCTAGTTCTCCGCTGCTGGTCACATGTTAAAAGAACAGTTTTTGAAATACAGAGTAAAAATAAATAGTTCCAGTGATAGTAAAGGAAACATTTTATATATATATAAAAAAAAATGTCATACTTACCTGCTCTGGCAGTGGTTTTGCACAGAGCAGTCCCGATCCTCCGCTTCTTGGGTGGCCTGCCGTCGCTTTGGGCCCCTCCCCCTTACCAAGTGCCTCCATTACAAGCCGCTTGCTGTGGGGGCACTCATGCATGCTCGCTCCTGGCTCTCTGCATCCTCAGCTCCCTCCCTGCTCCCACCTCACTGACTGGGATTGACAGTAGCAGGAGCCAATGGCTGCTGCATCTCAGCCAATGAGTAGGAAGAGCCTTGGGTCTCGTGCACAGGAACAGTTATGAATTGGGAATTGGGTTAAATGATGCTGGTTATCAGACTGAGGAATTCTAGTAGCTGAAGAGAAGGACTGCAGGAGAAATCTGCATCTCAGCCCAGGAGAGCCTTGGGTCTCATGCACATTGTTGGATCGAGATAAGGCTTTGGTAAGTATTAAGGGGGCCTGAGGGGGAGCTGCAGACTGAAGGTTTTTTACTTTCATGCATAGAATGCATGATGGTAAAAAACACTACTGCCTTAAAACCACTTTAATATACACAAACTGTTTTAAATCATCATACAAATCTATATTTGAAATCAAATCTTTATTATTTTTGGCCATAACATGGGGTGGGCAGATTTCTGCCAGGCGTATGCTGTGTTACACCCCTCCAGCCTGTATCTTATAATAACAGGGAGTAGAAGCCTCCATCAATCAAGGTGTAATATCCCAACCCCATTGTGTCTAGCTTGTTAGTAGGCATAGAGGAGGTGGTGGTAAGGAGTGGGCTGTCATTTACCACTGTGCATATGCTCATATGTATGACTATATAGTCACAAGAGCTGCTTAGATGTGATAGGCAGAGAAATTCACTGAAATCTGAGCATGTGCAATAGCTGCAAACACTGCTCTGCAAAATCCCCAACTGCCGAGAAGACATGAACAGAGGATGGAGATAAAGAACAGCGGGATCAACCAGTTTTTTGTAGAAAATTATTCCCATAGGGAATGAGTGAGTATGAACAGCATCTAATACAGCATTTATTAATATATATTTTTTATGATTTGGGTTTAGGGACACTTTAACTATACTCAGCTTCTTTATGTCCCAATGTGCTACAGGTGGAGGCCTGTTAAAGATAAACTTGCAAAAAAAATTGGCTCTTTTGCCCCTCTTTATTCTGGCCATCAGTATGGGAGCATCCAATAGAGAAACCACAGTTCTGTTCATAAACAAAGTGGTTGGGGGGTTCCTTTTATTTATACTGTTATCCTGAATGAGGCACCAGTATAGATGTTCAAGGACAAGTTTATCTGGATGAGGGGTGTGATCCCAGGCTTCTGTAGACACATCCTGCAACTTTTAGCCCATACCTCCATATGGGCTGTCAGTTTGAAAGCTGCAGGGCTTGTGATTGAACTACAAGGGTGCTCATTAGCACCTAGCTATTCGTTCAGAAGTACAAGCCATCTGCCAAGGTGTCAGTAGTTTTCGAATTGTGACGATGGGGAGAAGATCCCCCATCCCTGCTGTCACACTGAGGGTGAGACCAGGAGGAGAATCAGCAGATGGCAGGAGCTGGAAAATATGATCCACTGTGGCATTACTGCCCAAATATTGCCATCTCCATATTTGATCAATGACATCAGCAGGTATACCCATTTGTTTATATTCAGATGTGGGACCCAAAAGCTGTAAATTACAGCAAGCAGTCATCAGGCATGTCAGCATGCTTTAATTTTAGTGGGTTGGCAGGAGATCTACATAGTGGGTTGGCAAGAGATTTAGTGGGTTGGCAGGAGATCCATCATGATTGACATAGATCTACATCACTGGATGACATGATTGCCAATGGATTTACAATTTGGGACTTATTTTGGGACTTGTCAAGGTGTGTGGTGTATTTATTTCATGAATAAGTAACCAATGGTACTTTTGATAATGATGACCCCTGATACAACCTCAGGGCGAACCCCATTTCTGCCATTTGACCCAAATCGTAATATTATAACATGTAGACCAGAGAATAAAAAATCTACATCCTCACCTTTCAGTGTTCAGCCAGCAAGAGACCAAACCCTTTATTTCCTATAGCTTTATGAACAACATGACAACACAAATATATGCATTCACATTGGTCAGTTTCATACAGTTCAGCCCCTTATTACACGCCCCCTGTGACGTCTGATCTTTGCACACTGCTCACATTCTCCTTGTAAGTCCATATAAGGTATGGGGCTTCTCACAGCACATGCAGCCTCGTGTAATGTCCATTTTGGAATGTCCATATACAGGGGTCCTTGGTCAGCTCTGCAAGGGTTTAGCCATATATGGTTCCTGAGTGAATACAAGAAGAATAAACAGAAGGAGGAGGGGTGGTTTCCTCGTGCAAGTCCATATTTGGCATAAACAGTTCTCTTGTCACGAGACACAAAGTTCTTTCAGTAAAACAAGGACAAGGGGGGGAGGGGGGTTGGAATGAGAGGAACAAGGGGAAATGGCAATTTCTTCTTTGTCTCTTCTCCAATGCTGAGTTGTAACTTTTAAAACATCATATCTGATATAACTTCTCAAGGAAAATAAACACTATTGTGATATATTTTCACACATACATATATAACATTTGAGTAGCTCAGGAGGAAAGTAATCATAACACAAAATAGCATAGAATAAAATATTCATTTTATTTCACTTCCATCACACTTTGTGCTCATTACTCATTCACATGGGGGGGGGGCTATCTGGGGGGCCCCTAAAGTAAGATACAATCCCCATGTTGAGGGCATGTTGTGGTTCAGGGGAGGGGGTGCATGCTTCGATCAGTCTGGTATTGATTTTGGGGAGGACAGGGAGTATGCCACATAATTATTTTTATTATTATTTAAAAAAAAGCTCTTGTGGAGTACATCTCAGAGATAGCCAGGTCACATGATATTGGCATTACATATGTGGGCGTGTATACAGGTTGCAGTGGAATCTCCATCTTCCTGATCTCTCAGCACTGGAGGAACTGTGCAGGTCATCACTGACCGTGGTATATAGATTAGCCAAAAAGGTATATAGTGGCAATATTTAATGTAAAAAGAAGATTTATAAGCTCTGGGCACTGTGGATGGCAGATTAACTATTTTCATATTACTGGGTTTAGAAACAGGGCTACTAAAGGTTCAGCTTTAAAAAAAAAAAAAATACTTGTCATACTTACCTGCTCTATGCAGTGATTTGGCACAGCGCCGGTAATGGCACACTCACTGAAGCAACGACACATACATGCCATTGCTTCAGTTTGCTCCAGTGCGCATGTGCCGATGACATCGTCACATGCAGGGGACATGAGATATCTCCTAAACCATGCAGACTTAGGAGATATCCTGGGTATCTACAGGTAAGCCTTATTATAGGCTTACCTGTAGCATAAAGTGGTCTGTAAGGGTTTACAACCACTTTAATAGTAACTTTTAACCCGTAATCAAAAAACAAAGGAAATGTAAAATGGTTTCATGTTTATAGCTTAATATTGAGTCTTCTTATTTCTTTTAAAGTGGTTTTAAAGTGGTTCTAAAGCCTAAGCATTTTTAACCCTAAAGCATTCCTGGCATTAAGGTAAGAGATGTTTAGATAAAAGTATCGCCTTATCATAGTATCGCCCTATCATAACCAGCACAGATTTAATATAAATAATAATAAAAAAAAAAAAAATACACAACATACTGTAGTTACCTGTTAATAATGTAAACAAATATATTTTATTTTACAGAGCGTCCCATGCATTTTAAGGAAAAGATATTGGAAACCGTTTTAGAATGGAGCATGCTTCCTGACCCTGGAAGCGCATACCTAATTGTAAAACCTTTTATCATCCGTGAACATCTTCTTAATTTTGGTAGGTTACATATATATTTATTTAATTATAACCCTATTAGAAGTCATACAATTGTGGCAAACAAGAGCTATGGTGATATCCCATGTTTAGTGACCCATAACAGCTATTCTGGTGCAAGCTTATTGTTGCCAGATAAGTTCATTTTGATCTCTGAGGCCCCGTGCACACGACCGAACATGTCCGCTGAAACTGGTCCGCTGACCAGTTTCAACGGACATGTTCGGTCGTCTGTACGTCCGACCGGACAATTTTTCGGCGGATCGGACAGGTTTCCAGCGGACAAATGTTTCTTAGCATGCTAAGAAACATGTCCGCTGGAAGCCTGTCCGTCGGACATGTTCGGTCGTCTGTACAGACTCACCAGACATGTCCATCCCTCGCATGCGTCAAAGTGATTCGACGCATGCGTGGAAGCATTGACCTTCGAGGGTCGCGCACGTTGCCGCGTCATCGTCGCGGCCACGTCATGACACGTCACCGCGTTTGTTTTCCGTGGGGATTTTGGTCTGATGGTGTGTACAGCCATCAGACCAAAATCCGGCAGCGGACATGTCCGATGAAAACGGTCCGCGGGCCGTTTTCATCGGACAGATCCGCTGGTGTGTACGAGGCCTGATTGTTATTGGTTGCGTGGATTTGCACATGTGTGTATTCTATTATGTCTATTATATCTTCTGCAGGTATACAGAAAGTCAGAGGTCACCAACCAGTGGTCTGTTGACCACTAGTGGTCCAAGAGGAAATGTTGGTGGTCCCCAGGGGTTCTGTCGCAAATCGACATTGTGGCAGATGTGTAGCACCCAATGTTGTTTCCAGTGTAGTTCTGAATATGCTCTAACAGTTAATACTGTGAGCGTGCATTGATACCCGATTCCTCCTCTGTAGTTCCAGCTCCTGTGAAATCAGAGGGAGGTGCTGGGAAAAGTGCAGAGAGTGGGAGGGAAAGAAGGAGGGGACTTCCAGCGGCAGCGCTGATCACAGACTGTGGGAGGGAGCATAGAGCTTGAGCACATGGCTGGATGATGAGGTGAGATCCAATGATGAGTCTGTGTAAGGCAGCAGGGTGTTGCAGAGTTTGGGGGGGAGGAAGGTGTAAAAGCGCCAGAGCATTGTGTGTATAAGGCAGGATTGTCGAAGGGGTAGGGGGGCAGAGAGCCAGAGAATTCTGTGTATGTAGGCATGTAAACTTCATGTTAATGGTCCACAGGATTCAAAATTGTGGGTTTAGTGGTCCGTGAGGTCCAAAGGTCAATAAATAGTATATTAGAATTTTCCTGGATTTTGTTATAACGGGAGTTGGATTACAGAATAAGCAGTTTTAAGCAGAAGTTTAACTTTGCAACCTCACCCACTTTATTCCTCATACTATGATCTACAGAACTGTTAGAAATGGACAACCCATCACTGTCTTCTCTCCTCTTGCTCTGCCTTTGTCTCGTAGGGTATTTGCATGAAGTAGGGGTGAGCAGTGCACAGATGACAATGAGAGTGGGTCTGTACCATTCAGTGAGAACATTGTGAAGGATTGTTCGTCCTGTACCTCAAATCAGTTTTGCATCTTATGTATAGGACAATGGAGAAAATCACATATGTAAAGCTTGACTTTGGTTAAATAGCTAAACGCACAAATAAAATACGTATTTAAAAGCTTTACCCAGCTCTGCCACACAGCACAGCCATAGCCCCCAACTGTCCCTGATTTCGAGGGACTGTCCCTGATTTGGAGCAATGTCCCTCTATCCCTCTTTCCTCCTCATCTGTCCCTCATTTTGGTTTGATCTCTATAGTTTTATATAAAATGCACTTTTTATCTTTCAAAAAGTGTTTCCCAGTGCTAAACCTTTCATCCAAATTCTAAATTGCTGCATTTTTAAATTTTTAAAGCCAATATAAAGGAATAGTAGTTGTAAAAAAGCACTTTTTGGAGTGGATTTAAAAAAACTTTTTGGGGGATTATTTCCACTTTTAGAGGGTGTGTCCTATGCCTACATATGTTTGCTAGTAGGTGTCCCTCATTCCCATCTCAAAATGTAGGGAGGTATGGCACAGCCCTGTTTGCAAGAGGAAGAGATCTGATATTTCTCTGTTTTAGTGTCACTTTCACTTACAGGTCTCCTCTCCACCGCCACCCTATTGCTGGGCAGTGAAAAGGGGAGCAGCACACTGATTGTGTCATCTCTGTCACCCTCCTCTTCAGTTAGCATTCCCTTTGCATCACATCTGATTGGCTCCTTGTGTGAATTTCCCCTCCCACTCACTGAGCTCTCCGTGCTATAATGTACAGGGACTACTGATACAAACCTGAATTCAGGTGCATGCATTTATTTGTGTTTATTATATCAATTATATCAACAGGTATAAAGCAGACCTGTACCAGGCTGTCATTGCTGTTGTTTCCTTCTGAAAATACCATACTAATTTCCCGATTGTCATGTGGTTCTAATGGCTGCAATATACTCTGAATCAGTGTACTAGAACAAGTATACATATCTGCAAGGATGAGTTCTGTCTTCGCTTTGTGTGCTGCATACTTGATTCAGGCTTCTGGATTAGAATATATTAAAATCAAATATACAGTGCCTTGAAAAAAAACTAATACCACTTGAAATTTTTCACATTTTGTCAAGTTACAATCAAAAACGTAAATGTATTTTATTGGGATTTTATGTGATAAACCAACACAAAGTGGCACATAATTGTGAAGTGGAAGGAACGTGATAAATGGTTTGCATTTTTATTCAGCCCCCCTGAATCAATACTTTGTAGAACCACTTTTACTTCAATTACAGCTGCAAGTCTTTTTGGGTATGTCTCTACCAGCTTTGCACATATAGAGAGTGACATTTTTGCAGATTCTTCTTTGCAAAATAGCTCAAGATCTGTCAGATTGGATGGAGAGCGTCTGTGAACAGCAATTTTCAAGTCTTGCCTCAATTGGATTTAGGTCTGGACTTTGACTGGACCATTCTAACACATGAATCTGCTTTGATCTAAACCAATAACCTATTTGATTTACGTTACGCCGCCGCAAGTTTTTGAGGCAAGTGCTTTATTCAGAAAGCACTTGCCTGTAAAGTTGCGGCGGCGTATCATAAATCCCCCGGCGGAATTCAAATTCCGCAGCTAGGGGGCGTGTAAACTTTAAATCAGGCGCGTCCCCGTGCCGAACGAACTGCGCATGCGCCATCCGTCAATTTTACCAACGTGCATTGCTCCAAATGACGTCGTGAGGACGTCATTGGTTCCGTCGTGAGCGTAACTTACGTCCAGCCCTTTTCTGAATCGACTTACGCAAACGACGTAAAATTTCAAAATTTGACGCAGGAACGACGGCCATATTTAACATAGGATACCCCTTCACATAGCAGGGGTAACTTTACGACAGAAAAAGCCGAACGCAAACGACGTAAAAAAAAAAATGCACCGGGCGGTCGTTCGTTTCTGAATCGGCGAAAATCCTCATTTGCATATTCGTCACGTAAAAAAAAAAACGAAACGCCACCTAGCGGCCGGCCTGGAATTGCAGCCTAAGATCCGACGGTGTAAGACACTTACACCTGGCGGATCTTTGGAATATCTATGAGTAACTGATTCTCTGAATCAGTCGCATAGATACGACCGGCAGAACTCAGAGATACGACGGCGTATAAGGAGATACACCGTCGTATCTCTTTCTGAATCTGGCCCATAGTGTTTTGCTTTTAGGCCAAATAGTTACATTTTGGTCTCATCTGACCAAAGCACCTTCTTCCACATGTTTGCTGTGTCCCCCACATGGCTTCTCGCAAACTGCAAAAGGCCAGATTTGTGGAGTGCACGTGTAAGTCGTGTACCGGGGTGAGCTCTCCAAGATACAGCGAAGTCACGAACGAAGAAAGCAACTTTGACACCAACTTTTGTGAAACAGTTCTTTTCTTTTACTGTAACAAGGTATTAAACCAAAACCCCAAAATGAACACAGCAATAAGGTTACATACACCCAGCCGTAGCTGAGAACCCCTGTGCTGCCGTAATTTGCCTATTGGAGGATACAACTAGGACTGTCCCTCCATACCTTTTATTACCCTTATCAGAACGCGAACGATTGTGTATATGCTTAGTTTCGGGGTCATCTGCGGTACAGCACAGCAGCTTACAAACTTATCACTTCTATGCAATATTTACTCCCTCCCTTTACATAACCGGTATGATAACATGTGTGTACGTTTTTCTTCCTCAATGAAGACACTAAACAGGTTTGTAGTTTGGAAGATTGCTCTCTGTATGCAATGTCTCTTTAAGTAGCAGGATCCTTGTACTAATGGTAGCAACACTTTTGGCCTGATACACTGTATTGACCCTGACTGACTAACTACAGGCCTAATCTTTAGGTGCCAAACATCACTAGGTGGCCTTTCGTAAAAGGCTAAAAACTTGTTTTTTTGAGGGAAAATCAGGCTGAGTCATGTTAGTTCTCCCTGTTGTTCCTTGGTGATCTGTTTTTTAGTTTGTTTTTTTTTGCTCTCCTTTTTTCTTTTCCTTCTATTTCTTTCCCTCCCTGACTTGATTTATCTATTTACAGTTATGTTTTCTGCGCTTAGACACTGCCCTGACGGGTCAGTATTTGGCGCATTATAAATCCATTAAATCAATCAATCAATCAATCAATCAGGTGGTGTGTGCACCATATTACTGACCCGGGTCTTGAACTGTAGCCGATGATGTCTTCCAACCGATTAACGAAAGTCCTTTCAGCAATCATGAGATACTGCAGGTGAGGTAGTTCTCTGTGTCTCAACTTCTATTAGCCTTCCTGAAAAACGATCCCTTTTTCCTCCGGACAGGCTCTGTACTGAACGGTAATTACTCAGCTGCCGTTCCTGAAGCTCTAGGACGCAAGGTTCCCCCTGGATGCGAACAGATTCAATTTTCACACAGTTCCAAAAAACATGTCTGCTCCAACTGCTTCCTGATTCCAGCTTCTCCAGCTCAGCTCCACCTCCTCTAAAATAAGCAAGAGCTTGCAGTCTGTAGAAACAGTGGCCTCTTGTGGTCAAAACTCAGAATGGCAATTATACACAAAGAGTGAACAATAAAACTTAGAATGGCAATTATACACAAAGAGTGAACAATGGGAACTGCTTCACAATCTCACACACGACTAATAGTCGCCTGTGGACAGATTCTCCCACCTGAGCTGTGGATCTCTGCAGCTCCTCCAGAATTACCATGGGCCTCTTGGCTGCTTCTCTGATTAATTCTCTCCTTGCCCAGCCTGTCAGATTAGGTGGACGGCCATGTCTTTGTAGGTTTGCAGTTGTATCATACTCTTCTCATTTTTGGATGATGGATTGAACAGTGCTTCGTGAGATGTTCAAAGCTTGAGATTTATTTTTTATAACCTAACACTGCTTTAAACTTCTCCACAACTTTATCCCTGACCTGTCTGGTGTGTTCTGTGGCCTTCATGATGCTGTTTGTTCACTAAGGTTCTCTAGCAAGCCTCTGAGGGATTCACAGAACAGCTGTATTTATACTGAGATGAAATTACACACGGGTGGACTCTTTTTACTTATTAGGTGACTTCTGAAGGCCATTGGTTCCACTAGATTTTAGTCAGGGTTATCAGAGTAAAGGTGGCTTAATACAAATGCATGTCACACTTTTCAGATTTTTATTTGTGAAGAAAATTGAAAACCATTTATTATTTTCCTTTCACTTCACAATTATGTGCCACTTTGTGTTGGTCTATCACATAAAATCCCAGTAAAATACATTTATGTTTTTGGTTGTAACATGACAAAATGTGGAAAATTTCAAGGCGTATGAATACTCTTTCAAGGCACTGTAATCAGACAACTAACATCTGAAGAAAAAAAGTCATAAGAGATAGCCTATAAATTTCTATCTTGGGTTTTAACCGTACTGTGGGGCATTTTTAATGATTAGGAGGTATAATCAGGTTAGAAGAATTCTGGAATGAACGTTGTATGACTACATGGTTGACACATTACATGTGGCATATAAAATGTAAAGGAAGGGACATATTCAAGTCAAGAACTGTGAAAAAAGGAGAAGAAAAGTCATTAAATATAACAGAGAAAAAGAAGAGTATTGGAAATAAAGAAAATATATGTCATTTAGGAAAATGTTATAAAGAATAACATTGCACTTTAAATAAATCCAGTTTGGCTTACACTTAGAGCCCATTCACACAGGGGCAACACGACTTCTAGCACGACTTTGGGAGGCAACTTGGACACGACTTGAGTATGAATCATCAGGCAACTTACAAGGCAACTTCAAGTTGCCTCCAGGACAGGAGGCTTTCCAGTGTCCAATCAAACAACAATCAACTCTGTGGGAGGGAGGGGGGAGGGAGGGGTTTGCCTGAGAAATGTATGTTTTCTTCCTGTATTGTTGCTTCAGTTAAGACAGTGATCTGACTTCTTAAGCGACTTTCATTGAAATCAATGGGTACATGTTGCCTACAAGTTGCCTAGAAGTCGGATTTAAGTAGTACAGGAACCTTTTCTGAAGTCGGAGCGACTTCAGTAGTGTACATTAAGACGGCTCACATTCACTTCCATTCATTTTCTTGACCGCGCGACTTGGGGCATCTTGGGGCAACTTGGGGCGACTTGAAGTCAGATCCCAGGTTGCCCCAGTGTGAACCGGCTCTAAGGGGTCTATTTATAAAAAATTTATTGGGCGAATGTCACATGCATTAGTGCAGGCTGGATAAATTTCCCCATATGTTTCTGTAATAAATTAATTGCTATGATTTTCAGCTCCATCTAGTCACTAAAATACAATACAAAATAGTTTTCCAGACAACCTAAATAAGAAAAGATACCACATTTTTGGCCACTACACTAATACTGGGAAAATAAGTCCATCCTGCTTGAATGTGTGTGAAATTTGTCCAACAAATTTTTATAAATAGAACTTTAAAGTGTACATCTAACAATACATATTTCTTATTTACCTTATTAAATATACCATTGAAAGTTATTTGGTCTGTATGAGAACTGCAAAAATATGTATATTGTATATTCATCCAGCCAGAAATCTTGAAAGCTTGTAACTTCCTGTGCTCTATAGCTCTGAACTGTTAGGCCCCGTACACACGACCGAGTTTCTCGGCAGAATTCAGCCAGAAACTCATTCGGAGCTGAATTCTGCCGAGAAACCCGGGCGGGTGTACACTTTTGGCCGAGGAAGCCGACGAGGATCTCGGCGAGGAAATAGAGAACATGTCTCTATTTCCTCATTGTTCAATGGGAAATTTCGGCTCGC
Organism: Rana temporaria; assembly: GCF_905171775.1. Taxonomy (NCBI): domain Eukaryota; kingdom Metazoa; phylum Chordata; class Amphibia; order Anura; family Ranidae; genus Rana; species Rana temporaria. The sequence continues at coordinate 592,890,550 of NC_053489.1, forward strand.
CGAGATCCTCGGCGGCTTCACAAGGAATTCGACGAGCAAAACGATGTGTTTTGCCCGTCGAGTTCCTCGGACGTGTGTACGGGACCTCATAAGTTAGCTAGGAGAGAAGGGTTTGTGGGACTTTAAATGTGGGAACACCATGTCAAGAGAGAATAATAACATAACAATGAAGTTACAGTACATGATTTATTACAATCTTGAATACATATCAGATTTTTTGTATCAAATAGATAGGTAGTCACAAGACTTACTCTAAATATGCTGCTCATAGCATGCAATACAAATACAAATTAGACATGGCAGATATACAGTACATGGTAAAATAAATCAATTGAAGAACATAGGTAGTAGAGACAAGTAACTGTTGGCATCTAGTGGCTATGTGCTTCCTGGAATTTCAGCCATTCACCAGGAGTGTTATAAATATACTAGAAAGAAAAATAGACAAGGGTTTGTGATAATGCCTTTGGAATAGGGAAGGACAAGGACTATGTCCCAACAAGGTGGAGACAACTGGGAGACTTACTGTACAGCCTCAAGGTCAAGTTCGGTATCTGCCAAGGTAGACGGTGGTACGGGCATGGTGTCTCCCCCGGGGTTGAGATGGGGGAACTCTCCAAGGATGGGGAACAGCGCCCAGAGCATAACACGATGGTAACAGCTTGATCCAAAATGCTATGTGTGCACAATAAGTGCATAGTGTTCCTAAAATAAGTGTGTCAAAAAATAGATTAATCAAAAAGTGTAAAAAAGTGTAGAAAAATATCCCCCCATAAGGGGACTGCATAGGGGAATGTGTATGGAACAGAACCAAACAAAGGGAGGAAAAAACATACCAAGAGATTGTGGCTGAGCTCCCAGCGAAAAGGGTGACCTGTGTGTAGGATCGGTGTGTGGTTCCTTGTGATTGAGTCAAGCAAATTAACCATCGGCTGCTCCAAGGCTACTATATACCCCCATTCCCAGGCGGGGCCAGTCAACGTCATGCCTGATAAAGACATTTATATTAATTTTACTTCAAGGCTTTTGCATTTTGGAGGGCAAGAAGCAAATGTTTAGAAGTAATAACGTAATAGATGACTTGCAGTGACTTAAAAATAACAATGTGCGGCTTTGAACACGATATTTTTACCATTTGTTATTTGATAAGTTTCTTTGTTACTGGGTAACGCATTAATAATTTCACAGACCATCTGTGTACTGTATGACTGACAGACTGAAAAAAATGCAAAGGCTGAGTATATTATTTCAGATTTAAAAGGACTGCCATGTATGACTGTAAACCAACCTGAATATTGTCTTGTTAAACTGTAATTGAAAAAGAGGATTTGAGAGCGGCTAAAGTGGTAAAGCATTTATTGAAAGTGTATCTTAAAGTCTTTATTAAATGCCGTTCTTGGTATGCTTTTTCTCTTATGGGATAGATTTCTCTGTATTCATTTCACTTGTGCCTACAGCTCATTCTTACGCATAGATCAATAACATCCAAGAGGCTTTGACAATTACGTAAGAACCATGATATATTAAGGCCTGACAGAGACCTAGCAGGCCCAAAGGACAAGTAAAGTCCACAGTTCTACTCGTAGTACAGATATTATGTTAAGGCCCCCTTTTGAAAATTCTATTTATTAGGGTTTATATTTAATGTACAAAAAGTAGTAAATAGACATGACAAATTTGCCATAACCATTCACATATCATTAAAATGTTCCTTTTGAAAGCATGAATACTGACTAATGTATGTTTTCCTACAAATGCAAGCTATAGATAATTCACAGTACAGACACAACAGAACGTTATGTGAACTTGCAAACTGAGAGTAAAGGAGAATTATGACCAATGCTATTTTGGCCCTACTTCTCCTATGGCTCACAGGAGTGCACTTCGTTCTTCACTCCTGTGACCCATTTTCAGACAACAGTGGGCTTTGGTCCAGGCTCTGGAAAGATCCTGACATTACAGTCAGGATCCACCTGGGTGCCTGGACCTCCACCTGACTCAGTCTTTCAGCGAGCCTCTCGAAGACTGAGCCAGCCACTCGCCCCTTCCAAAGTCCAGCGCTCAAGTGAGCCCTGGAGGGGCAGAGAAAAGAGCAGATGACTGACAGTCACTGGCTCTCTACTCACCGAAGACAGATAACTGAGCGATTAGTGGTCTTTGATCATTTAGTTCTTGGTGTAGAGCCGGCAGGTGACAGCTGCATCTGGGATCAGTGCTACAGTGATCTAGGTGAGTATGAATGTTTATTTTTTTTGATTCTCGAGTTTCTCTTTTAACTTTAAAAGTAGTGTTACGGCCATAAAGAAGACACCATAAAGTGCACCTGCAAGTGCTTTCTCACATCCTCATGTTTCCTTCAGAGTTCTTTTTAAGCTTCTCCAGGCCCCAGGATTTACTGCTGGTCAGTTATGCCTTGTACACACCCCAGAGTACCCTGTCCCCATGTTGATAAGGACAGGGCCTCTTCCCGACAACCCTGGCCGTTGGTTGTCGGGGTCTGCGGGCGTGGGTCTTATCGGAATCTGGGAGCCCCCTCAAATAACGGGGCCCCCAGATACCGGCCCCCCACCCTAAGTGAATGGATATGGGGTACATCGTACCCCTACCCATTCACCTGGAGGCAAAGTGTTAAAGTTAATAAACACACGACACAGGGTTTTTAAAATAATTTATTAGTCTGCTCCGGGGGCCCCCTGTCTTCTTTAGCTCTTTTAGCAGGGGGGGCTTCTTCTTCCGCTCTCCGGGGGGTCTTCTGCTCTCCGGGGGGTCTTCTCCGCTCTCGGGGGTCTTCTCCGCTCTCCGGGGTTGTCTTCTCCTCTCTCGGGGGTCTTCTTCCATCTTCACCGCTCTCCGCTGTTGATTTGGCGCACCCCGGTTCTTCTCCCGATGTCCGGTGCCTTCTCCTTCAGGGCTGGCTGCCGCTATCTTTGTGTGTTAGCTCAATTACTAGCAGGCGGCCAGCCCGCTCTTCTGTGACGTCGTCTTCTTCTCTTCTCTTCTTCTCCCTTCTTCCGATGTTGACCCGACGCCTCTTCTCGCTGCAATGACAGGTGCGCGGTTTGCATCCGATGTATATAGGCCTCACAGTCCCATCATGCTCCGGTACCTACCCACGTGGGTAGGTACCACATGGGTAGGTACCCGAGCATGATGGGACTGTGACATCATAAGAGAGGCCTATATTAATCGGATGCAAACCGCACACCCGTCATTGCAGCGAGAAGAGGCGTCGGGTCAACATCGGAAGAAGGGAAGAGAAGAAAAAGACGGGCATTTGCAAATACATGTGTAAGCTGCAGACCCTGTCAAGGCTGTCTGTGTACTGCAGTCCTAACTATAAAATTTAAAGTCTCCTCAATGGAAGCACATGAATGCTGATGGATAGATGAAGGGCAGATGACTGACATGATCTACAGCCTAGGCAGGCTAAGATTATTTGATGACGATTGTGAGTGTTTTAAGTCATTAGAGACTGCAGAAAGTTTGCTGATTTCCATGAGGGGGACAAATTATGAGATAAGAGTAAACAACAACCAGGAAGTACACTATGGGCCAAATCCACAAAGCAGATGCGCCGACTTAGATTTCTAATTTTACTCCACGCGTATCTTTGCGCCCGATCCTCAAAACGAGTTACGCCTTAAAATACAGATTTTCCGTCCTACCTAAAATGATTACACCGGCGCATCCTCGGACGCAAATTACGCTAGTCACGCCGCTGTTTTTGATAGGCAAAGATGCAAATGAGGGAGATAGGGCGATCCACATAATTAAGTGTGTGCGCCGTAGATTACGCCCTGTGCGCACCTGTTAGTTTCCCTGCGCAAATTTACATGTTATAAAAGCAGCCCTAATTTTACACCTGCCGTGTAAAGGTCTGCTGAAGCAACAGCATTGAGGAAGAGCTGAGCACACATATTTTCTGAACTTCAATCTGTCTGCCAACATGCCCGGGCCATCCATGATCCTAACGGCACTCGCTACTTTAGAGGCGCAAAGAAGGAGGAGGGCACAGAGGAGGAGGAGGAGGGCACAGGAGAGGGTATACCGCCCACGCCGAGATCTCTTTGGCATGCCTGCTTCTGAGGTCTATGGCAACTTCCGTTTTAACCGGGAAGCCATCCTTGAATTAACCCGAATCCTGCAGGATGATCTCACCACCCCAACCCAACGATCCCATGCCCTGCCACCTCTCATCAAAGTAATGGCAACACTCCATTTCCTTGCCACTGGGTCTTTCCAACGCACATGTGGAGGTCTGGCTGGGATGGCACAATCCTCCATGAGCAGGTGTGTCCATCAAGTAGTCCCTGCAATACTGAGACGCATGGCCAATCAATTTCAAAAACCCACCTAGGAGGACCAGCGATTGCAAACCATGACGGACTTGTACTACATTGCCCGATTCCGACGGACCATTGATTGTACCCATGTGGCACTACAGCCCCCCATGAGACAGAGCACCTGTTCCGGAATCGGAAGCACTGGCATTCCATAAATGTCCAGGTAATCGTAGATGCCCATGGCCTCATCTGGCACGTCTGTGCAAAATTCCCTGGATCCTGCCATGACAGCTATATATTCCGGCAGACCAAAATCTCCAAAGATTTGGTACTGAACATGTATGGAGACAGCTGGCTGATTGGTGAGTGACATGGGTGTCAGGTATGTCCCCCCCCCATGATGCAGACATCACGAGGGGCACATGCATGACTAACATCCTCCTGTCTTTTCCCTTCCAGGTGACTCTGGATATGCCCTGGGACCACATATGATGACCCCATTCAGGAACCCCCAAACCCCAGGAGAGCAACGCTACAACGAGGCTCGCATACGCACCCGGGCAGTTGTGGAATGCACATTTGGGCTGCTGAAGTCCTGCTTCAGATGTCTGGATAAGTCTGGGGGTACATTGTTAAATTCCCCAGACTTTGTGTGCCAGATCATCGGTAGTGTTGAGCAGAATATGCCATATTCGATTTCGCGATATATCTCGAATATATATTCGAATATTCGAGATATATTCGCTAAATTCGAATATTCGTGATATTTTATCGAAATTAAATGATTGCGATTTTTCGCTATTGCGAATGCGAAAATAATTGCGATTTTTTGATAACTGCGGTAGGAGCACTCTGATTGGCTCAGAATATTCGTGATATTTTATCGAAATATCGCAACATGCGAATGCGATATTTATTGCGCAATTTCGAGAAATGCTGGAGGAGCGCTCTGATTGGCTCAGAATATTCGTGATATTTTATCGAAATATCGCAACATGCGAATGCGATATTTACTGCGCAATTTCGACAAATGCTGTAGGAGCACTCTGATTGGCTCAGAATATTCGTGATATTTTACAATACAAAATAATTGCGAATATTCGGCAAATGCGGAAGGAGCACTCTGATTGGCTCAGAATATTCTTGATATTTTACAATACAAAATAATTGCGAATATTCGGCAAATGCAGAAGGAGCACTCTGATTGGCTCAGAATATTCTTGATATTTTACAATACAAAATAATTGCGAATATTCGGCAAATGCAGAAGGAGCACTCTGATTGGCTCAGAATATTCTTGATATTTTACAATACAAAATAATTGCGAATATTCGGCAAATGCGGAAGGAGCACTCTGATTGGCTCAGAATATTCTTGATATTTTACAATAGAAAATAAAAAGTGTTTTGCATTGGTGGTGATTCTTTACTCTATCCATCTGTCACAGCCGTTTGTCAATCAAACACCTTGAAGATTGAACACGTTCATGCTGCATGCTTTGGACTTTTTTTCACTTCACATATCAAAGACATTTTTATGAAAGATTATTTTTCTATTATTGGGACTATATTTCTTTATATATTTGTTTCACTGTGTATTTCACAAGTTATTTGCGCTTGCTTATTTTATAATTTGCCCACATGTCTTGTCACTAGACATATTTTTTATTCTTGTAGAGCGACTCCATTTTCTGTCTTGTATTAATTTATGTTGTATAACATTTTTGAGTTGCTGCTGTATTCTCCCCTTTTTTTAAGGTATGCGCAATTTTTTACTTCTTACAAAAAAAAATAATATCAAACATACAAATATTCATAACAGAAACATACACAAAGCCCCCCCCTTTTGCATCAGAGACAATCAGAGTTCTCCTACCACAGTTATCGAAAATTCGCAATAATTTTCGCATTCGCAATAGCGAAAAATCGCAATTTTTTTTTTTTCAATTTGGCAACATAAAAGGATCGCCTCAGCTTAGCTACTCGGCCCAGGGTCTCTAATCATACCAGCAATGCTTTTAGACGTCGATAGGATGTGATCTGTTTTAAAAATCAAATTGAAAAAATGCGAATATTCGGAATTGCGAATATTCACCGCGAAATTCGAAATATAGCGCGATTTCTCGAATATGCTATATTCGAGTCGAATATTCGCAATGCGAATATTCGTGAGCAACACTAATCATCGGTGCATGTTGTATTCTGCACAACTTTGCCATGAGAAGGGGACTGGAGATTGACATACGTGCTGACCTGACCCCCGACCCAGGCAATCCCCCCCAACCCACTCTACCCGGTCTGCTGAGGGCACAGCAGCCAGGAGACGCCTCGCAGAAGGCATTTTTCACAGTAAACGCACATGAATAATGTCACAATGAGAATGTTTCTTTTCACAGTAAACGCACATGAATAATGGCACAATGAGAATGCATGAATGCACACCACTGTGGTCCCTAGCACAGACACATAACATGCACATCGAATTGGATTAGATCCAAGTACCCCCCCCCCTTTGGTACTTGGGAGCAGTAACACCACGCCACGGCTCCAATTATGTTACTGTGCATTCATACACCATTCAGGAACCTGGGATCACTTCTCCCTGGTCCTGGGGATCCCTTCTCCACCAAAACTGAGGGTGACACCCTTATTTTATCAGGAATGCCACCCCCCCACATTCACACACCATTCACACACATAAACCAAATCATAAGTACAGTATAATAAACAAAATCATAAAAAAATAAATAATAAAAAAAAAATATCAAAAGTACCCCTGCTAATTAATTCCAGCGGCGAGTGCTCCGTCTGGGCTGCCCAAGGGCACGGGCACGGGCACGGCCAACTGGAGGATCTTCACGGGGGGGGTGTTAGCAGGGGAGGGAGTATCTTCATGGGGGGGTGAGTGAGCAGGGGAAGAAGGAGCCTCCCCTGGTGTCTGTCTTCCTGCTGGCCTGCCCTCCAAGGCCACTGCTATCCTGTTCAGACAGCCAGTGATGGCAGCCGTATTGGCCTGGCCAGCCCGGTTATTGTCCTGCACAATATGGAAGGGGATTTCTCTGTGTAAACAGAAAAAAACACTGCGTGTAAAATCAATTAAATAACAGTGAAAAATTGAATATAAAATATAAAAATATCTGTGAAAAGCTGCCAGTATTAATTACTAAAATACCATAGTAAACAAAGAAACAAAAAACAAGATAATACAGCGCTAGTAACTTGTGAGAAATAAATATGAAATATATAACCAAAAAATATGAATGAACATAATAGGTGAATTGACGGTATGATAATCAATATAACAAATCCATCCAAATGAATAAATAAAGTGAAAAAAAGGTAGTCCATAAAAAATCAGTGCAATTGAGTCCAATTAAGGTGAGCATCAATAATTAATCATGAAAAGATCCTCCACCAGAAATGAAGTGAAAAGTCACCCAATGTGTGGGAAATGAAATCTCCTTACCAGAGAAAAAGACCGGGCTTTCAACGGTCTAATACAGCATAAGGATGTTTAAAGTCTTCCTTGAAAAGACTATTCCGGACACTGCTATAAATCACCAGCATGAAAAGCTCCAAGGGACAAGATCCTATTCAAATCCGCTCCAGTTTAGCAATTGGTGTTCATAAAAATAAAGAATGGTGGGAAACCACATAGTGCATTACTGTGTAAACATTTAGTTTTTAATAGAAACAGATGTGCACTTACAGCAAAGACTTGTAAAACTCGCGTATGGGATATGGTGTGGAGAGGATGGCGTTTCCTCGATCCTCCGTTTGCTTCGTACCTCCGTCCGTCACGTGTCTCTCCCTCTAACGTGATGACGTCACTGTGGCTAAGCTCCTCCTACGCGTTTCGTCGCAATACGGACGTCTACGGGGATAGGCTGCCTGAGAGAACGTCATCACAGAGCTCAATATATATAGCCTCATCCGCCATGATGGAAGAGGGAAAAAACAATGAGAGCTATGGGAAAGAGAAGACGGAGCGTGCACGTATTAATGTGCGATGCACAAACGAAGCTATTTGTGGAAGAGAATAATAATAATAAGATGAATGCCATCTTGTGGACAAAAGGGAGTAAGACACATGGACAGATTAAGTGCAGCAAAGGATAATCCAGGCAACACCATCGCGATTTCACATAACTTAAAGTCTCTTAATGAAAATACAACATATGAAGCCTGTACAACCCATATCACATATAAACATACATAAATACATATATATCCTAAGTCATGTATATTATTACAAAGTCTTTAAAAAAGAAGAAAGTTATCAATATATTTGAATTATATGTTTACATTAAAAAACGTTAAAAAATGATAAAAAATACATTAAAAAATACATTAAAAATCATTGATAAAAAAGGGGGTCAAATGGAAAGGTGAAATAAGAAATGTGGACAGGATAAAAACAAATTATGCATTATTTAAAAAACAATTAATGTCCCAGTCCACATTTAACCCATGAGGCCTATAAGATCGCATGTTAAAAATCCAGCGAGTCTCAAGCTGGGAGATTGTACGCACTTTATTTGTACCCCTCCAGTGTGGACATAATTTTTCCATGGGTAAAAACAATGTACCATCAATGCTTTGGGTATGATGCTTCGCATAGTGTTTGGATAAATTATGTTTAGAAAATCCTCTACCAATATTACCTACATGTTCATTTAGTCTGATGTTAACAGCTCGTTTGGTTCGACCGATGTATTGTTTTTTACAGGGACACTGTATTAAGTAAACCACATGATCACTCGTACAGGTGATAAATGTCTCAATATCATATACCTTAAGGGTCTGAGTGGATTGAAAAGATGTAAGTTTGCGTCCCTGGAATGCATTAATTTTGCAAATATTGCACTTTCGACATGGATAAAAACCCTTCATTTCCTGAAAAAAGTGCACCACCTTAGGGGGGTCAATGATATTTGGGGCAACTTTTAAACGTAATGACGGTGCTCCTCTGAAAATTACTATGGGTTTCTCTGGGATAATCGATCCCAGTATCTGGTCATTCTTCAAAACACCCCAATGTTTTCTTAAGATCTTTTTTACAGAGAAGTGTTGGTCAGAGAACCCAGTAATTAAAGCAAAGCTGAAAAAATCTTTATTGTTAGTAACAGTCTTTTTTGAGGTTAAAAGCTGATCTCTATTTAAAGTACTGATAGCCAAAATAGTTTCATCAATACTGTCTTCTTTATAGCCTTTATCTATGAATTTCTTCTTTAGAATTTGGGCCTGTTGTTGAAAATCATATAAAGAGGTGCAATTGCGTCTAATTCTCTGAAATTGTCCCTTTGGGACAGCCTTAAGCCACTGTGAGTGATGGCAGCTCGTAGTGGGGATATATGCATTGCGATCAGTTTCTTTAAAATGGGTCATGGTGGTTATTGTCTCATCTTTAACCGTGATAATAAGATCCAAGAAATTAATCGTAGATTCACTAATATCATATTTCAAAAAAATTCCTCGGTCATTAATATTTAGACCAGATAAAAAACTATCGAGGGATAGGGTATCACCCTCCCAGATCACCAAGATGTCATCAATATAACGTTTCCATAATTTGAGTTGACTTGGAGGGTTAACATCAATGACTTCTCTTTCCCAGAAAGACATGAACAAGTTCGCCACACTAGGGGCAAACTTGGCGCCCATCGCTACTCCGCATTTCTGTAAATAATAATCACCACCAAACCAGAAATAATTATGGCTGGTTGCAAACACTAAAAGGTTAGCAATGAAATCTCTTTGAATAACCGAAAGTGAGATGTCTTGCTGTAAATAAAAACGGACCGCCTCTAGGCCATGATGGTGTGAGATGACCGTGTACAATGAATTTACATCAGCAGTAGCTAATACAAATCCATTCTTCCATTCACAATCCTTCAGTAAATTAATAACCTGGGTGGTATCACGTAAATAAGATGGAGTGGAGATAACCAATGGCTGCAAGAACTCATCTATATATTTGCCAATACGCACCGTTATAGAATCTAGCCCACTTATGATCGGACGACCAGGTGGGTTGGTGGTACTTTTATGCACCTTAGGCAGGTGGTCTTGGATAAAAGCGATTATATAGCAGAAATGCACAGGCTTGTGTCTGACACCACCACTTACAGCCTTTTAGCCAATAACCCAACAGTAAAATACAAGAAAGAACTTCAGGCCTTAATAAATGAAGGTTTCTCATTGGGTGTTCTAAATAAAAAAGAAAGAGCTCACTTAATTCCATCAGCACCGAGAGTGCCAGTGATATATTATCTGCCTAAGGTGCATAAAAGTACCACCAACCCACCTGGTCGTCCGATCATAAGTGGGCTAGATTCTATAACGGCGCGTATTGGCAAATATATAGATGAGTTCTTGCAGCCATTGGTTATCTCCACTCCATCTTATTTACGTGATACCACCCAGGTTATTAATTTACTGAAGGATTGTGAATGGAAGAATGGATTTGTATTAGCTACTGCTGATGTAAATTCATTGTACACGGTCATCTCACACCATCATGGCCTAGAGGCGGTCCGTTTTTATTTACAGCAAGACATCTCACTTTCGGTTATTCAAAGAGATTTCATTGCTAACCTTTTAGTGTTTGCAACCAGCCATAATTATTTCTGGTTTGGTGGTGATTATTATTTACAGAAATGCGGAGTAGCGATGGGCGCCAAGTTTGCCCCTAGTGTGGCGAACTTGTTCATGTCTTTCTGGGAAAGAGAAGTCATTGATGTTAACCCTCCAAGTCAACTCAAATTATGGAAACGTTATATTGATGACATCTTGGTGATCTGGGAGGGTGATACCCTATCCCTCGATAGTTTTTTATCTGGTCTAAATATTAATGACCAAGGAATTTTTTTGAAATATGATATTAGTGAATCTACGATTAATTTCTTGGATCTTATTATCACGGTTAAAGATGAGACAATAACCACCATGACCCATTTTAAAGAAACTGATCGCAATGCATATATCCCCACTACGAGCTGCCATCACTCACAATGGCTTAAGGCTGTCCCAAAGGGACAATTTCAGAGAATTAGACGCAATTGCACCTCTTTATATGATTTTCAACAACAGGCCCAAATTCTAAAGAAGAAATTCATAGATAAAGGCTATAAAGAAGACAGTATTGATGAAACTATTTTGGCTATCAGTACTTTAAATAGAGATCAGCTTTTAACCTCAAAAAAGACTGTTACTAACAATAAAGATTTTTTCAGCTTTGCTTTAATTACTGGGTTCTCTGACCAACACTTCTCTGTAAAAAAGATCTTAAGAAAACATTGGGGTGTTTTGAAGAATGACCAGATACTGGGATCGATTATCCCAGAGAAACCCATAGTAATTTTCAGAGGAGCACCGTCATTACGTTTAAAAGTTGCCCCAAATATCATTGACCCCCCTAAGGTGGTGCACTTTTTTCAGGAAATGAAGGGTTTTTATCCATGTCGAAAGTGCAATATTTGCAAAATTAATGCATTCCAGGGACGCAAACTTACATCTTTTCAATCCACTCAGACCCTTAAGGTATATGATATTGAGACATTTATCACCTGTACGAGTGATCATGTGGTTTACTTAATACAGTGTCCCTGTAAAAAACAATACATCGGTCGAACCAAACGAGCTGTTAACATCAGACTAAATGAACATGTAGGTAATATTGGTAGAGGATTTTCTAAACATAATTTATCCAAACACTATGCGAAGCATCATACCCAAAGCATTGATGGTACATTGTTTTTACCCATGGAAAAATTATGTCCACACTGGAGGGGTACAAATAAAGTGCGTACAATCTCCCAGCTTGAGACTCGCTGGATTTTTAACATGCGATCTTATAGGCCTCATGGGTTAAATGTGGACTGGGACATTAATTGTTTTTTAAATAATGCATAATTTGTTTTTATCCTGTCCACATTTCTTATTTCACCTTTCCATTTGACCCCCTTTTTTATCAATGATTTTTAATGTATTTTTTAATGTATTTTTTATCATTTTTTAACGTTTTTTAATGTAAACATATAATTCAAATATATTGATAACTTTTCTCTTTTTTAAAGACTTTGTAATAATATACATGACTTAGGATATATATGTATTTATGTATGTTTATATGTGATATGGGTTGTACAGGCTTCATATGTTGTATTTTCATTAAGAGACTTTAAGTTATGTGAAATCGCGATGGTGTTGCCTGGATTATCCTTTGCTGCACTTAATCCGTCCATGTGTCTTACTCCCTTTTGTCCACAAGATGGCATTCATCTTATTATTATTATTCTCTTCCACAAATAGCTTCGTTTGTGTGTTGCACATTAATACGTGCACGCTCCGTCTTCTCTTTCCCATAGCTCTCATTGTTTTTTCCCTCTTCCATCATGGCGGATGAGGCTATATATATTGAGCTCTGTGATGACGTTCTCTCAGGCAGCCTAACCCCGTAGACGTCCGTATTGCGACGAAACACGTAGGAGGAGCTTAGCCACAGTGACGTCATCACGTTAGAGGGAGAGACACGTGACGGACGGAGGTACGAAGCAAACGGAGGATCGAGGAAACGCCATCCTCTCCACACCATATCCCATACGCGAGTTTTACAAGTCTTTGCTGTAAGTGCACATCTGTTTCTATTAAAAACTAAATGTTTACACAGTAATGCACTATGTGGTTTCCCACCATTCTTTATTTTTATGAACACCAATTGCTAAACTGGAGCGGATTTGAATAGGATCTTGTCCCTTGGAGCTTTTCATGCTGGTGATTTATAGCAGTGTCCGGAATAGTCTTTTCAAGGAAGACTTTAAACATCCTTATGCTGTATTAAACCGTTGAAAGCCCGGTCTTTTTCTCTGGTAAGGAGATTTCATTTCCCACACATTGGGTGACTTTTCACTTCATTTCTGGTGGAGGATCTTTTCATGATTAATTATTGATGCTCACCTTAATTGGACTCAATTGCACTGATTTTTTATGGACTACCTTTTTTTCACTTTATTTATTCATTTGGATGGATTTGTTATATTGATTATCATACCGTCAATTCACCTATTGTGTTCATTCATATTTTTTGGTTATATATTTCATATTTATTTCTCACAAGTTACTAGCGCTGTATTATCTTGTTTTTTATTGTCCTGCACAGCCCGGGTATTGTCCTGCACAGCCCGGGTATTGTCCTGCACAGCCTGGGTCAGGGCAGTCACCTCCTGGGCCACGCCTGTTGTGGCGGTCTTCAGGTCCCACAAACATGTGATGACCCCCAAAGAGTTTGTGGCCACATCACCGAGTGACTCCCTCATTGCACCCAGGCTGTGCTCCATTTTGGTAAGAGTTTTTTTAATCTCACCCAGAGTGCGGGTCTGCCGGGCATTGTCCTTCTGCAGACTGGCCGGCAGACGCTCAAACACCCCCCTGGTCTCCTGGGTCGCCATCCTGCCTGCCCCTGAGGCTTGTGGCTCTGGAGGAGGGGAGAGAGTGACCCTTGTGGTTTGCAGCCTGTTGGGGGAGGAGTGGGAGGGGCTACCCCTGATGGTGGCCTGACTGCTGCCAGCCTCTGGGGTAGCCTCTGGGGTAGGCTCTGGGGTAGCCTCAAGGGTATCCTCAAATGTCATTAGATCAAAGGCCAGAAGGATTTCCCTGCCAAGCTGCAGATTTTCTTCTTCTACCCCCTCATCCTCCTCCCCCTCATCCTCCTCATGAGGGGAGGTTTGGCCACTCCCCTCCCCTGGGGACTCCTCAGCAGCCTCCTGTCCTTGGGGTGGTGCAGCAGCCTGGCCTGATGGCCCAGCATCCTCCTGGCCTGATGGGCCAGCAATCTCCTGGTCATCTGTGGAGGACACCAAACAATCACAGGTTTGAGGATCCACACACTTGGCACATCTTCCCTTCCCCCACCCACACATGCTAATCACCAGATAGAAAAACAAAAAAAACTTACCTGGCCTCACAGGAACATCAGAGTCAAAGCCACGCAGGCCCACCACCTGCTCTGGCTGGAAACACTGGGCCACTGCCCATTCCTCCTCAGTCAGCCGGATGGGGCATGGTTCCCCTCCTCCAGTGCCCCTCCTATGGGCAGTGAGCTTTGCCACCTTATTGCGGACCACGCTCCTCAGATCATTGATCTTTTTCTGGATGCCAGCGGGGGTCCTCGTCTCCCCCCCCCCGCCGCATTTATCTGATCTGTAATTTTTTGGTAAATCTTCCTTTGGGCCGGGGAGGTGTTCCGGCTCTCAGGCCCATGTAAATATCGCCCATATTGGATGATATACCTGGCAAGGATTTGCTTCTCCACATGTGTAAAATTAAGCTTCCTGCGCTTGGGTGCCATCACAGACACCACTCAGCAACAAGAAAACTCACAGGACAAACAAACAAAAATACACACACAACAAACAAACAAAAATACACACACAACAAACAAACAAAAATCAAAACACACAAGCAGACAGCTACTACAAAGTCAAAAACAAACACACAAAAAACAAGATATTCACTTAGCTCTGAATATCTGGGAATTATTCCCCCCCTTTTTTTTTTTTTTTCCCCCCCTCCTTCCCTCTTCCTAAAAACTTATACGACTACATGCATATGCCTGTTCCTCGTTCTAGTTTAGAAAAAAATATATATATGTTACGGTGATAGTAAAACGATCTGTGCTCTATCTCCATTGAAACTGTATGGTTTTATATTATTTTTTACCAAAATTGTCTTCTGCTTTCATTACCTACTGGGTGTATTATATACATTGTTGTATGCACTATTATTCATTCAATAAAGACTTTGTGAAATAAAAAAACAAAAAAAACAAACACAAAATCCAAGCAGAAAAAAAAAAAAAACACTTAGCAGAAACAATCAAACAAAAAATACACTTATCAGAAACAAACAACAACTACAATCTAATACTCCTCCAAAACTTCTCTATCACACACAACTCACCAACAAACACTGACAAACGTTCAGAGCAGAAGCAACTTTCTCTAGGAAGGGAACACAGGGAAATACTTTTGCAAGGGAAGAGTGTTTGACTGGGGCTATTTACACACAGGGCGATCCTCAAACTAATTATGCTTGGCCTTTTACCTATCTCACTGATTGCACCGAGCAAAGTTCTGCACATTCCCAGTGAGCAGCAGATTCGTGCGCGCATGCGCAGTACGGCCGGCCCTTCATTTGCATGGGGTCACGGCTCATTACAATGAAGCATGCCCACTTCCTTCCCACTTGCAAAAAACCCTGCCTTACGCCTTGGAATTTAAGTTACGTAAGCGCTATTTTGTGTGCAAATGCGCTGTGGATACGGCACTTACGACACCAACTTAGGGCGCCGTAACTTAAATGACATAAGTTTTGAAAAACGTAATTTCCGCCGCTGGCTGTGGATTTGGCCCTATATTTCCAAAAGTATTGGAACAACTGCCTTTACGCGCACATGAACTTCAATGGCATCCCACTCTTAATCCGTAGGGTTCAATATTGAGTTGGCCCACCCTTTGCAGCCATAATAGATTAAACTCTTCTGGGAAGGCTGTCCACAAGGTTCAGGTGTGTGTCTATGGGAATGTTTGACCATTCTTCCAGAAGCGCATTTGTGAGGTCAGTCACTGATGTGGACGAGAAGGCCTGACTCGCAGTGTTCACTCTAACTCATACCAAAGGTGTTCTATCGGGTTGAGGTCAGGGCTCTGTGCAGGCCAGTCAAGTTCATCCACCCCAAACTCACTCATCCATGTCTTTATGCTTTGTACACTGGTTTAAATCATTGGGTGGAGGGGGGATTATGGTGTGGCATTGTTTTTCAGGGGCTTGGCCCCTTAGTTCCAGTGAAGGGAACTCTTAAGGCATCAGTATACCAATACATTTTGGACAATTTCATGCTCCCAACTTTGTGGGAACAGTTTGGGATGGCCCCTTTCTGTTTCAACATGACTGCAAACCAGTGCACACAACAAGGTCCATAAAGAATCTGATGAGCAAGTTTTGGGTGGAGGAACTAGACAGTCCTGATCTCAACCTGATAGAACACCTTCCAAGCCAGACCTTCTTGTCCGCCATCAGTGCCTGACCTCACAAATGCTCTTCTGGAAGAATGATCAAACATTCACCTAGACACACTCCTAAACCTTGTGGACAGTCTTCCCAGAAGAGTTGAAGTTGTTATAGCTGCAAAGGGTTGGCCAACTCAATATTGAACCCTAAGGACTAAAACGCCATTAAAGTTCATGTGCGTGTAAAGGCAGGCGTCTTAATACTGTTGGTAATATAGGGGGGTTATTTACATCCACTTTGCACTAAAAGTGCAAACTACAAGTGCAAAGTACACTCTCTGTAAATCTGAGGGGAAGATCTGAAATGAGGGGAAGCTCTGCTGATTTTTTCATCCAATCATATGCAAGCTAAAATGCTGTTTTTTATTTTCCTTGCATGTCCCCCTCAGATCTACAGTGATTGCACTTCCAAGTGCACTTTCAGTGCAATTTCCGGTGCACTTTGCACTTGTAGTTTGCACTTGTAGTGCAAAGTGGATTTGCCTTTCGTAATTAACCCCCATAGTGTATCAACTATATACAGGTGTCTACGCCCTCAGCAAGCCATGTGATAAGGAGGCACCCATGCGGATTGGTTTCCGAGCCAGGCTGTGTGCATCCAAAGACACACACAGTGCAGCTCAGCTATGGTCCATGCTCCCTCCTCCCAGTATTTGAGTGAGAGCATTGGTAGCCAATGGGTCTGGCTGCTCTCACTGTGTCCTGTACGGGCAGGGAAAGAGACCAACTCTGCTGCAGATGGAACAATGCTGAATCATGACAGGACTCAGGTAAGTATTTAGGGATGGCAGGGGGAGGGGGGACAGGCAGTGGGAGTTTTTTTTTTACCTTAAAGTGGATGTAAACCCACTCTCATCCTTTCTAAACTACTGCCATAGTGCTTATCTATAAGGATATAGATGCCTCCTGCATGTATCCTTACCGGTCAAATGTCTCCCCTCTGTCTGTTATGAGACCTGAAAAACTGCAGATTCTGTGGGTGGGTCTGTTGTCTGGAGCTCTGTGGGTGGAGTCGTGATGTCAGTAGACTCTCCACCCTCCTCAACACTACCCTTGTCAATATACATTTTTTCCTATGTATTCCTGCTATGATCACTAACATCCAGTCAAAATCCAGAAAAGGAACCACATGACTTCAGAAAAGGACTGGGGGGTGGGAATTAAAAAATAATGCCTGTCTCCAGGCTATTGCATGAGATATGTAAATAATTTGTCACTCACAGCAATGTAAGTCTGTTTTATTTCACTGAACAATAAAAGAGGATTGCTCAGAGCTGGATTAACTCTGTGTGGCAAGACTGGGCACAGATGATAGGAAATATTGTACTGTACATTGGGACATCAAAAAAATAAATACACATTTTCGGGTTTACATCCACTTTAATGCAAACAATGCATTAAGATAAATAACCTTTTTTTGTTACAGACACTGTTTACTCTTAGTGCCGGTTCACACAGCGGCAACCCGACTTACAGCGCGGCCAGGCTCGGATTTACTCCCTTTGCCACCCCAAGGCTGGGTCCTTCAATGCCGCCCCCCACTAGATTTAGCAGTGCTTTACCGTCATTTTAGCAACACTTTTCAGCCGCTAGCGGGGCGCTTTTAACCACCGCTAGCAGACAAAAAAGGGTTTAAAAGTGTCTCTGCTGAATAGATTTGCAGGCGCTTTGGCAGCGCTGCCCATTGTTTTCAATGGCAGAGATGGTTTAGGAGCACTGTATTCGCCACTCCTGCACCGCCCCAAAGATGCTGCTTGCAGGATTTTTTTTTCCTGTCCTGCAAGCGCACCCCCCAGTGTGAAAGCACTCGGGCTTTCACACTGGGGCTGCAGAAAAGGCAGTTTACAGGCGCTATTTTTAGCACACAAAAAGCCTGTAAAACGCCTCAGTGTGAAAGTAGTATAGATTCTATTATTAGCAGACCCACATGAAAAGTTACCTGGGGGGGGGGGGGGATACATAAATTGTGAGATCAAAGTAATTCAGACACTACCTGCAACGTTAACATTCCAGTAAGACCCCTTTCACACTGAGGCGCTTTGCAGGCTCTATAACGCTAAAAATAGAGCCTGCAAAGCGCCCTGAAAGAGCCGTGCCTCACACTCCAGTGTGAAAGCCCCAAGGGCTTTCACACTGGAGTGGTGCGCCGGCAGAATGCTAAAAAAAAGTCCTACTGGCCGCCTCTTTTGAGCGCTGAAGGAGTGTTGTCTACACTGCTCTTCCACTGCTCCTGCCCATTTAAATGAATGGGCACCACAGCTATACTGCCGGCAAAGCGGCGCTGTATCGACGCTTTTCAGGTGGTTTTAACCCTTTTTCGGGCGATAGCAGGGTTAAAATCGCCCCACTAGCGGACGAATAGCGCTGCAAAATTGACGGTAAAGCGCCGCTAAAAATAGCAGCGCTTTATCGCCGACGCGCCTATCACCCCAGTGGGAAAGGGGCTAAGTAGTACATGTGTGTACAGACACAACTATTCACCAGCATCTGTAGGGGGAGGAGACAGTACATTGATGCAGAAAGGGGTAGAAAGGAGCCCTGTCATTGCATGTTGATAACTAGAGTCTGGAGGGGTGTGTCAGGAAGAGCTCTTCCTGCCAATCAGCTCTGATCCCTCCTCAGCACTCTGTTCCCCATCTCTGTTCCCCATCTCCTTCATCTGCTGCAGGGATGAGCTCTGTGAAATGTAATCTCTGTCTTCTCATGCTGCTCGATCTCCTCTGCAGCTCTTCTACCACTTGTGATGTGAATGAAATCAGGCACTGGGGGGAGTGGCAGGAGGAGAATATCAGATGAGACCAGCAGGAGCCCCCCCCCACTTTCAGTTCTGTTCTGTGAGACCCTCCATACTTTCCATACACTCCGGCACACTTCCTGGTTGCTGGGGCAACGCCAAGCTCACTCCTCACAGGCACCACACATTAGAAGCATCCGAATGCACTTCTTCTGCGATTGGTAGAGGGGAGGTGGGCGGAAACCTTGTGCTGACGGAAAAAAGTGTCATATCTTTTGTTTTCTCTCCTCCTGCCGCAGGATGATAAGCGGTGGGGGGCGGCGCTGCCCCTGCACTCACTGCCGCCCCGAGGCCTGGCCTCTGTGGCCTTGTCTGTAATCTGGCCCTGAGCGCGACTTTGCAAGGCAACTTCAGCGTGACTTGGAGCAACTTACAACGCAACTTAAAGTTGCCTCCAGGACAGAATAATCAGCTCTGTGGGAGGGAGGGGTTTGCCTGAGAAATGTATTTTCTTTTCCTGTAAAGTTGCTTCAGTTAAGACAGCGATCCGACTTTGGAGGCAACTTCCATTGAAATCAATGGGTACAAGTTGCCTACAAGTTGCCTAGAAGTCGCCTTGAAGTAGTACAGGAACCATTTCTAAAGCCGGAGCGACTTCAGTAGTGTACATTAAGACGGCTCTCATTCACTTCAATGGAATTTCTCATGTTGCGCTGATTGGAGCGACACAATTTGGATCCCAAGTCGCTGTAGTGTGAACCGGCACTTGGGAACACATGTTGGTGAATGTTATATTTGCTCTGTGAAAGAAAAAAAAATGGCATTTCTCACATTTTACAAACAATATGGGGACTATTTGTGTCTTCCGTGTGAATGCTAAAATATTTGCACGGCAAATATTTTTTTTTTTTTTTTTTTCATTCAAATTTAGTTTATTTTCAATAAAAGAAGATACAATCGAATAAAATAGTGGAATATATATCATTGATACATATAATATCGACAAAGAACATTTCATATTATATAATCCCTAACTATCTTCCCTTGTCACAATATCCAACAAGCACATAGGCTTGATATCATGTTAAAAAGGGTAAATAACAAAACTATCTAAAATAACGATTCATGGAAAATAAAAATAAAAAATAAAAAAAATAAAAAGTGATCTCATATACCAAGGATTTCATACGGTAAATCCCCAATACCATTTAATATAAAAAAAAAAAAAGTATATCGCATATACCAGATCAGAATTATGAATCCACTAAAATGGTAGATGCCTATAACATTCCCATCTCTCAGACACCCCTAACGGGATCAACCTGTGTCTAAGAGGTAGAGCTATCCAGCCAACCTAACTAGCATCTCTAAATCAATTTTGGATTAAATTGGTATCCGAAAACACTTTTATAAAACCCTCAATTAACTTAAATTCCCGAGAGGAAAGAGGGAATACTACAACCATATATGCATAAACATATCCTTCCAAAGTAGATCGGATTAAGGATGTATTAAACAAAGGACAACACCCTCATACATAAAAAAATAATAATAGAGAAATAAGAAAAGAAACAAAAATAGGGGTAAAGAAAAGCGAAAAGGAAAGAAGGAAAAAAGAAGAGTAAGAGAAATAGGTAGCCTGCCTGCCAATGGTCGATCTCAATTCGAAGTCGCATGAAAAATCTTTAGTTTCAAGGAGTGTAAGTTATTCCCATGTATTTTAACCAAGGTTCCCATATTTCATAAAAAAGAATAGATTTATCCAACATGGAACAGATCCTCTTTTCCTGTTCCATGATCCATGTAACCTTTCTCTTCATGTATAAGATGGAAACAGTCGATTTCTTCCATGCCGCTGCGACAGTGATTCTAGCACCTGTCAAAATGAATAGGATGAGTTGTCTGGTAACTTTCGAAATCTGAGGTAACATTCCATTAAGTAAAGCTATAGCCGGTGACTGATGTAAGTTACAGCCCGTGACTCGTCTGATAATATTAAACACCTTGGGCCAGATCCACAAAAGAGATACGACGGAGTAACTGCTGTTACTCCATCGTATCCCTTGTCCTAACTTTGGAACTGATCCACAGAAGCAGTTTTCCAAAGTTAGGCAGAAGATCCGGCATGTGTAATTGAATTACACTGCCGAATCTTAGGATGCAGTACCGCATCCGCCGCTGGGGGCATTTCGAGTCGAAATGCCGCTTCTAGTATGCAAATTAGCACTTAAGGCGATCCACAAAGCTTTTCAGCCTCGTTTTTTCGCCGTAAGTTTTAGTTTGCAAGTGTAAAACTAGGGCTGGTGTTACAAAGTGTAAACTAGTAACACCATGTAAAAGCCCATTCAAGCGACGGCATTTGGTATGCATTCCCGAGGGAGAACTCCACGGCAATTTGTAAAAACAAAACCGGCATTGGGTTCCCCCCCCAGGAGCATACCAGGCCCTTAGGTCTGGTATGGGTTGTAAGGAGACCCCCCTACGGCGAAAAATCGACGTAGGGGGTCCCCCTACAATCCATACCAGACCCGTATCCAAAGAACGCTACCCGGCCGGTCAGGAAAGGGAGTGGGGACGAGCGAGCGCCCCCCCCTCCTGAGCCGTGCCAGGCCGCATGCCCTCAACATGGGGGGGTTGGGTGCTCTGGGGCAGGGGGGCGCACTGCGGGGCCCCCCACCCCAGAGCACCCTGTCCCCATGTTGATGAGGACAGGACCTCTTCCCGACAACCCTTGCCGTTGGTTGTCGGGGTCTGCGGGCGGGGGCTTATCGGAATCTGGGAGTCCCCTTTAATAAGGGGGCCCCCAGATACCGGCCCCCCACCCTAAGTGAATGGATATGGGGTACATCGTACCCCTACCCATTCACCTGGAGGCAAAAAGTTAAAGTTATTAAACACACAACACAAGGGTTTTTAAAATAATTTATTATTCTGCTCCGGAGGCACCCCCCTGTCTTCTTTATTAGCTCTAATACCAGGGGGGGCTTCTTCTTCCGCTCTCCGGGGGTCTTCTCCGCTCTCCGGGGGGGGGTTTCTTCTTCCGTCCCATCATGCTCCAGTAGGTACCCACGTGGTGGGTGCACGTGGGTAGGCACCCACCACGTGGGTACCTGCCGGAGCATGATGGGACGGTGATGCCTATATAAATGGGATGCAAGGCGCGCTTCCATCATTACAGTGACAAGAGGCGACGAGTCAACATCGGAAGAAGGGAGAAGAAGAACCTGACGTCACAGAAGACCGCGATGGCTGCCTGCTAGTAATTGAGCTAACACACGAAGATAGCAGGCAGCCAGCGCTGAAGGAGAAGGCACCGGACAGCTGCAGAAGAACCGGGGTTCGCCGAGTCAACAGCGGAGAGCGGCGAAGATAGAAGAAGACCCCCGGAGAGCGGAGAAGCCCCCCCCGGAGAGCGGAAGAAGAAACCCCCCCCGGAGAGCGGAGAAGACCCCCGGAGAGCGGAAGAAGAAGCCCCCCCTGGTATTAGAGCTAATAAAGAAGACAGGGGGGTGCCTCCGGAGCAGAATAATAAATTATTTTAAAAACCCTTGTGTTGTGTGTTTATTAACTTTAACTTTTTGCCTCCAGGTGAATGGGCATGCGGCCTGGCACGGCTCAGGAGGGGGGGGGCGCTCGCTCGTCCCCACTCCCTTTCCTGACCGGCCGGGTAGCGTGCTTTGGATACGGGTCTGGTATGGATTGTAGGGGGACCCCCTACGTCGATTTTTCGCCGTAGGGGGGTCTCCTTACAACCCATACCAGACCTAAAGGCCTGGTATGCTCCTGGGGGGTGAACCCATGCCGGTTTTTTCTTTGAAAATTGGCATGGAGTTCTCCCTCAGGAATGCATGCCGAGCGACGCTGTCAATTTTTTTTTTTCCCGACGCAACTTTTTTAAGCCGGCGCGATCCACAAAACTCGGCGTAACGTAACTTTGCGCATGCGCAGTACGGCCGGCGCGGGAGCGCGCCTCATTTAAATGGGACTCGCCCCATTTGAATAGGAACGCCTTGCGCCGGCGGAATTTTAGTTACACGGCCTGAAATTTCTAGATAAGTGCTTTGTGGATCGGGCACTTAGGTAGAAATTTTAAGGCAGTGTAACTTAAATGGGATTTTTTAAGTTGCGCCAGGTTTTTGTGGATCTGGCCCCTTATTCCAGTATCCCCGTATCCTGGGACATTCCCACCATATATGTATCATAGATCCTAATCCCTGGCAATTTCTAAAGCATAGTGGTGAAGAAGATGGATACATTGAGACCAATTTAAGAGGGACTAGATACCATCTAGTATACATTTTTATATTAGCTTCTATAAGAGACATACTCATGAAGCCTTTAATGGACCTGCGATAATTATTATACCAGTCTGTCAAATCCCAATCCATCTGGATTTCCCTCTCCCAAGCCAGCATATGAGGTAATTTTGTGTCATTAGTAGCAAGCGATTTATAAATAACTGTAATATAACCTTTTCTGATCAAGGTCTGGTCGCATTTACTTTCATAAGGTGTTAAAATTCCTGAAATCGACTCACTATCCCATAGACTTTTAGCATGGTCATGTATTTGCGAAAACCTCATTCCTTCCGAAGGAGGAAGACCAACATTATCTATAAAATGTTGTTCAGGAAGAGGTCTCAAACGCGAGAAAAAGCGTCCTATACGGTACAACCCCTTATCATGCCACCATTTGAAGGAATCAATGTCAATATTAGAAATAAAAGATGGGTCTTGAAACATATTCGATAAAGGTCGGCCTTTAGAGATTAGTGAAGGATTGTTTTTAAGTGAATCCCATAAAACCAAAGCTTGAGATAAAGTTGGTGATAAAATAGGAGGCCTATTTTTAGTGGAATTCCACATTAAATTCTCTATCGTAAAAGTCGGGGAAGCCTGTTCTTCTATGTCGATCCAATCAGGACGATCATTTTCGAGATAAATTTCAGATAATTGTGCCAATCTAGCTGATTGATAATACCATAATAAATTTGGAACCCCCAGACCACCTTGATCAGGTAAATTAAAAAGGTGTTGCTTTTAGTAATTGTATATTTAAGAATTAATATCTCGCATATATGATATATGGTTAAAAATATGAGAGTTCAATTGTCAGAGTGAAAGTTTCAACATAACACATTTATTAGAGCTTATACAAAGTCTAATCTAACACACAGAACCTATCTATAGTCTCAAAACTCAGATCGTAGGTTAAAATACATACATTTACATGAAGGAATACAGAGTATATTCCTCTAAAACCTTAGATTACCAGCATGGGCAGTTGCTACAAGTAATTATCACATAGTTACCGTTTTAAGACCCAGGCCTGTAGGCCAGCTCTCTATCAAGACATCCTTCCATCAAGTGATGGTTCCATAAAAAGTGACCCCATCAATCTGTGCCGTGGAGTATATCTTTCTAAGCTGATGTCCCATTGGTTGGCCTAGCTAGCATCACGATTGGAGGACTGACTACATAAGTCAGCCCCCTTTCATGCAAATCCTGATGACTATAATTTTCCCAAGGTTAACAGGGTGTGGCTATCTTGATTGAACATCCCAGCATGGGGTCCATCACATACGGTAGTTTAATTCACTGGCTCCACAATGTCTGTTAACAAACAATGAACTTTGCTATACGCTAAATGCCATTAATTAGCATGCTAAATGAACCATATACTCTGTACTCTGACTGAAATGTCTTCAGCTCTACTTAGAGAAATATATTCATAATTAGAATATATATATATCTTTATATTCATACACAGACACAGCCATACATATATCTATACATATATATATATATATATATATATATATATATATATATATATATATATACCCACATATCTCTATTTAATTTAGATTACCCAAAAACCATATGGCAACAGATGGCCCCTTGTGGCCAGTTGAGAATATGAGACTCGGCCACACCTACAATAATGGTTTTATGTGTAATCTTTCATTTAAAACTTTTTGGCCTTGCCCTCTGAAATGATATACACCTCTGTGGAAAAAAAAAAAAAACGTTTTAAACTTTCCGTCTCTACAGTTCATATTTTTGGATCCCAGTACATGTAGTCATCACTTGTTCTGGATGTAATAAGTCCATAATAAAAATCATAAGATACCAAACATACAAAAAAAAATTAAGGGGGGAAGAAAACTGGAGGATCCTTGTTCTCAACCGTCCAATAATAATAGTGCGAAAGTCCATAATGTCAATCGGGTCCTGTTTGCCTTGCTTCTGGGACAGCCTTCCATGGCGATTCCAATTGGATACATCATACAGTAATGGCCTTTGGACCACCTTTTTTGGCTTTCTGTGCTTGTACTTTATTAGTGTGGGCAAAGTTAGAGAAGGAAAAACACGAGTACTTTTACGACATATGCCTTCCAATGAATGCTTATCTTGTCATTCTGAGTATTAAGGACCTTTGATTAAAATTGTTATAGATATACTGTGACCTAATCTGAGGCCCTATACCATTGTCATGTGTAACAATTTAACCTTTAGCCCGTCAGCCAGGTAGTCTGATTGCCATCCCCCATCTTTCTTCCTCCATTGTCATATGCCTGCAAGTAACTCTGCCCCGCCTTCTGCGGATTGCCCCTGTGTGTGTGTGTGTGACCCTTCCAGTTTCCAGGGGAATCTTGTTGCCATCGCAACTCACCACAAACTCCTTTTACTGACGCTGTGTTCAGTTATCCCAACCCTGATGGGTTGAAGCCTGGGGGGTGCCCCACTTTGGTGCATATAGCTCCGTCCTTGGCTACCATGTGTAGCTGCTGTATGAGTCCTGCCTTTAGCAGACTAGGGAAGAGGTCATCACTTTAAGAGGTCTCCGTGCAGATTTAGGCAGTGTCATGTAAGCAGACAAAAAATAACTTGATTTCAGAATGTGGATAGGTGTGATGTTACCAGTTACTTGTGGCTTCAGGAATGATTAGACTAAATTACTTAAGTACAATTGTACTATACTCTGTTATTTGCCAATCACTATGAGTCTCACCAGTCCCAGTATATCTATATGATCTTTAAGCATTGCTTTTTGAACTTAGTTATGGCACAAAAAGAAAACTGACCAACATAAAAAAAAATTACCCATGACCACATACATATGATGACTGTCCAATATTAGAACTGTAGAGAGGATACAATGTCACCTATACCAGGAAACTAGTCACATGACTGTTGCTGACTATTGTCATAGTTGGTAATAGCTACAATGTCACACGTTTATATAAAACATTTATCCAGTGTCAAAAGAGAAGAAAAAACTGTTGGAACTTGGTCCCATCCCCAAAATGATATAGGGAAGCTTTAATATTCTATATCAACATTTTTGTTTTGTTTTAACTGTTCTAAATGTTGTCCATATAATGTTACCCCTACTCCCCTCTTTTTTTTTTTTTATTTCACCATAGCAACCTCCAGAATCACCAAAAATAAAGTGATATAGGAAATGAAGAGAAATAGTTTTCCTTAGAAGAAAAAGGAGGAAACAAAAAGTACACCCAAAAGGGTATATACCAAAAAAAGCAAAAACAAAAACAAAAAAAAATTCAGATTCAATGCTGCCCCAACCTTTGTATTGTCAAAGAGCATTGAATATGTATTTTGTTAAACCAAAAAAACAAAATAATTAAAAAAAATAAAAATAAACACAAGTAAACACTAAAAAAAAATAAAAATTGCATTGCTGTTATACAAAAGGCAATGTCCTCTCTGTAGTGATTACCATATTAATTGATTCTCAGTGAAAATTAATTTTCCAGCCCAACAGGCCACAGGAAGTGGTATCAGAGAGAGAAAGAGACCCGGCCCTGTTTAATGAAACAGACCACTAAAAAAAATTTAAATATATTTTAGAATTTAGTTGGGCCTGACTCTAATTAATTCTATTCAAGGATTGTCCTTAAAACAAACATTAAAAAAAAACCGATGTTTTAAGGTCCTCTGTGTTTCACAGTATTTTGATCAGTCTTGGTTTCGATCCTCTGTCCATGTGTGTATTTCTTCCTAAAATACAAAAGTCCAAACCATTAATAACATCTTACTGTACCTCTTCTGAGGAGGTTTATGGGCTAACTGACAGTATATGCTTGCCAGCGGAGGTAATGAGTCTATCACCGTAAGTACAGTGACCCATGTAACTGACTCCCTCCTATATCTGTATGTTAACAAACTAGTTAACAAATTATAGGAAAAACATGGTGGGATTTGTAAGTAGTTGTAAGTACTTACCGTCTAAGAAGACCTCCTGCTGACCTACCCCCTTTACGCATATTACCAGCACATGCGTCAATTTTGGAAGGAGAAAAACAGAGAAATATAGGACCTACTGGATCCATAATATGCCACAAGGTGCAGCATAATGTTTTATGTAGTTTCCAAGTGTCAGAGTGAATGACACTTCACTCTAACCCCAGGAAAGGAGAGAGAAAAACAAAATAAACTTATCTTGTACCTGTGCACAGGGTTTTTATTCGCGAATACATTTAAGTTATAGAAAAAGTATAAATTTAAACTGGTACCAGTATTGAGCTCATTACAAACAAGAGATTGGGGAAGAGAGAGAGAAAACAATTATGAATTCCATAAAAACAGAAAAAAAATCAAAACAAACAAAAAGAAAAAGTCTTGTTTACACATGGACCATTCATACCCTTTCATTCCATGACCCACACAAACACACCTTCGTTTATCTTGAATCCCCTAGCTTTGGTAATTTGCAAATGAATTGCTAGGTGTTTCTGGCCATTGGGAGAATACAAAGGGACCGAATAAGAGAAAAACAAAACCCTATACTTGACCTTTTGTTACGCATATGTACAGCTTTCTGTGATTCACCCTGAAAAAAAAAAACTTGCAGCAAAACAATTATTACTTATCCCACTTTTTTCTTATTTAAAGCCAACAATACAACATTCTTACATGTACCTTGGTAAACTTTGATCTAGTGAAACTAAATGTCCTAGACATCTAGAACCCTTCTAAATTTACTCCATCCATTTTTCAAATTCAAGCCAATAATGTTTCTTTTAAAGGACTGGAATTCTTTCACAAACTCATCCCTTTCCTGTTTCATTTGCCTAATCTCATACTGTAAAGCCTCATTTTGGGCCTTAATATTTGAGGAAGGGATGTATGGATTTGTATTTTCATATTTCTTAGGCTTTTCACCCCAGCGAGGTGAGTACACTTCTACGTCACGCCTCTTTGTTGTATACTGATTTGGTTTTAATATCTTTTCACCAGAAGCTAAACAAAACTGGGAAATGTGTCCGAATAAACCACACGAGAAGCATTTTATCTTTTGTAAAGTATTAAAGCGTCTTTTAACAACTGGTGTGGTTTTAGGCTGAGAACATTCAATGGCTACAACCTGATTAACACCGTTTGCTGTAAGAGAAATGGAGGTTCTTTCAAAAGAGCTCCCATCTTTCAATGAGCTGTTGGCATTATCACCTACTCCAGATGCAGGTACTTTCCTGTTGCAACTAGAAATACTGAAACTTGTTGCATTACAATCTATGGTATGTGTAGATTGTACCGTCTGCACTGTGCTGGAAGATGCAGATAATTGTTCACATTTACTGTCTTCAGCATTCAGCCCCTGTATTGTTGGCTGCTGGTGGCTAGAATTGGTATTTGTCATAGAAACTCTTGGAGTACTGATTTTACTTTTGGCAATTTCTAGATCTTGCTTGAGAGAAATGGTCTGCAATAATAATGACCTACAATTGTTGGCTAACCAAAATGCAGCAAAAATTAGTGCGGTCTTACCCTCACGTTTGCTGTATTTTCTCTCTGTAAGTTTTATATTTACATACTCTTGTGCATGGTGCCATGGGCTTTTGGATTCCTCCATTGTCCTTATTATCTCTGCGCTATTTTTAACTTTAGCCATCCTGGCCATCAATTTCTCCATGATTAAAAGTTCAGTGGTGATACAATAATACACCACAGAGCCGACTATCAAAGTCTAGAACTTAGAATTTGCCCCAGAGTGCAGATACCAGTTTTAACATAACACTACTATCTTCACAGAATGAAGTCTACACCGAAACAAAAGGGCTAAGATCCACACCCACGGAACAATAGGTTTGCTTTAGGTGCACAATGGGAATGTAAACACAGCTATGTTTACCCCAATATTTGCTACACCCAATTCAGTTTAAAAAAAAACCAAAAACAAATCTCCCACCAACTTAGATTATTAAATTATTAGTACTTGGTAGGGTTTATCCTTAAAAAAAAAAAAAAATTCAAGGTATAAAATACAGTATGCTAAATGCACCTTATTTTATCCTAATAATCTTTTGCAGAAATTAGTTTCAGTTGCAAGCCTTCCACAGTCTTGTACTTTAACTAACAACAATGAGAATATTACTACTTGTAACTTTACACCGTTAGCAATAACACCTAAGTAAAAAAAAAAATCTTTTGTAGATTTCCAATGTCCTCCAAATTCAAATTTTAGTGGACATACGATTTAAATAAAACAAAAACTTGTTGGATTCTTTGAACAACAAACGTCCAGACCACTATTTCAGTGTCTTTCTACAGACAACAGACAACCAGCACGTTTCTGTGTCTTAAACAAAATTGTATAAATTGCGAAAAAATAATAATCATTTATTTTTTTCCACAAACCCAATGACCCACTCTTTCAGTGTGTCAAAGCTGTTTCTATCCCGGTATCTCCTCCCCAATTAAATGGTACATCCAAGATACATTATGATTTTGGGATATTAATGAAACACAAAAAAAAAAAAAATCAAATAACCTTAGAAAATATTAACATATATTTTCCCTAGCTAGGATAGGATAAACTGACTCAGTTTGAACTCCTACTAACCTTAAAAATAACTCGTGGGTAAGCTGACTCAGCTTGAATCCCTTAGTAAAAAAAACTTGTGGTGTATATTGTCTCCTAATACCCACTAAAAAAAACTAAAATATTTACTTATATGTTCCCTAGATAGGATTGGATAAGTTGACTCAACTTGAATTCCTCCTACTAAGCTTTAATCTCTAATACACAATATTCTGCTATTATATTAAATACTTCCAGTCTGTACATATTTCTGTGGTCGCCACTGTTGCTTTTAGTAATTGTATATTTAAGAATTAATATCTCGCATATATGATATATGGTTAAAAATATGAGAGTTCAATTGTCAGAGTGAAAGTTTCAACATAACACATTTATTAGAGCTTATACAAAGTCTAATCTAACACACAGAACCTATCTATAGTCTCAAAACTCAGATCGTAGGTTAAAATACATACATTTACATGAAGGAATACAGAGTATATTCCTCTAAAACCTTAGATTACCAGCATGGGCAGTTGCTACAAGTAATTATCACATAGTTACCGTTTTAAGACCCAGGCCTGTAGGCCAGCTCTCTATCAAGACATCCTTCCATCAAGTGATGGTTCCATAAAAAGTGACCCCATCAATCTGTGCCGTGGAGTATATCTTTCTAAGCTGATGTCCCATTGGTTGGCCTAGCTAGCATCACGATTGGAGGACTGACTACATAAGTCAGCCCCCTTTCATGCAAATCCTGATGACTATAATTTTCCCAAGGTTAACAGGGTGTGGCTATCTTGATTGAACATCCCAGCATGGGGTCCATCACATACGGTAGTTTAATTCACTGGCTCCACAATGTCTGTTAACAAACAATGAACTTTGCTATACGCTAAATGCCATTAATTAGCATGCTAAATGAACCATATACTCTGTACTCTGACTGAAATGTCTTCAGCTCTACTTAGAGAAATATATTCATAATTAGAATATATATATATCTTTATATTCATACACAGACACAGCCATACATATATCTATACATATATATATATATATATATATATATATATATATATATATATATACCCACATATCTCTATTTAATTTAGATTACCCAAAAACCATATGGCAACAAAGGGTACGGGATGGTAGGCGTGGACCCTTCCTGTTCCAAATAAATTGGGTAATCTTACCCTGAAAAGACTTCAAATGACTCTTTTTTATCGGTATAGGTAATGACCGAAAAAGATACAAAAGTTTAGGAAGAAGAGTCATCTTGACAGAATTAATTCTGCCAATCCAGCCAATATCTTGAGTGCCCCAGTCATTTAAATCCTTCTCAAGTTTCCTAAACATAGGGGGGTAATTGGCTGAATACAAATCTTGAATATCACGTCCAACTTTTCTGTACTTGACTTTGTTCCAAGGATTCTGATTCGGACTAGTAGGTGTGTTTCTTTTGGTAGATAGTTGTTGATGTGGAGTAGTGTCCATATCTGGTCCGAGAGAGATAATTTTCAGATCCATTAAAAGTTTTTCTCCTTCTTGGAAATTACGTACAACATGATGTCTGCCATTATAATAAAATTTCAAGGCGAATGGAAAGGCCCACTTATATTTGATGTCATTGTTAATGAGGGCAGATAACAATGGTTTCATCGCTCTCCTTCTCTGAATGGTGTAAGGTGAGATGTCGGAGAATATTTGTATTTTAGCACCTTGGTATAGAAGATTCTCCTGTTGTCTAGATTTTTTCATAACGATTTTGGAGACGGGTATAGATGGAAGTAGAATTTTTATAATGTCCTGTATTGCTGAGTGTACGTCTATAATGGATTCAGGAAGACCTCTGACCCTGAAGTTATCTCTCCTCGAACGGTTTTCCAAAGCATCTATTCTATCCTGAGCAGCTTCAAGTTGTTCTTGCATGAATTGTAGGTGGTCAGCATTTTGCTCAATTCTTGAAGCATTAATATCCAGTTTACGTTCTATAGATTCGATCCTGTTGCCAAAACATTGAAAGTCAGCTTTAATGTCCTTAGTGATTTTCTCAGCGGTTTGAGTCAAACCCCTGTCCAACATTTCAGAAATTCTGTTATACATATCGGCAACATTGAAGGAAGCTTCATGAGCATGTTCAGTGTTTGCACCCGTATGTAAAGGGTTCAGAGAGGGGGCCACAATAGGAGGTAAGTGGTCAGCCATTGTAGGTACTATTCCTTCCCTAGCCACAGAAGAATATAAAGCAGTATGTGCAGCAGAGTCCAAGGAAAGTGGCGATGAGGTGAACAGCAATTGAGATGATGTTTGTATGCCAGAGACAGAATCTCCAACTAGTGCCAGTTCGTTTACATGAGAAGGAGTGTCCATATCATAAAAAGACTTGTCGATGACTATTCTTATTATTTTTTTTGCCTTGTTTCCCCTTCATGTATTCGGATGTGCAATAAAGCTTTCACACCCACAGGTGTTAAATCGTTATATACTGTAGAAGTAGCAGTCCTTCAACACTTCAATATCATTTATCAACCAGGGTGTCTCATTTTAAAGGTCAATCCAAATCCAGGCTACAGTATCTATGTTCAGTTAAAAAAAATTAAAAAGTTCAGCTGTAGGTGAATTCCTCATATATCATGTAGTATGTATGTGTCATACATGTGGATAGGAATATCAAAAACTGTATCTGTCATCGACAACCATCAGACGGTGATTCGGAAGACCTCTTTAAGTCGCCATCATATAAAAAGCCTGAATGTCAGTCTCCAGAGGATGATTTAATGAGTCAAGAAAGTCAATCTCAGTTGTATATGCCACACTATAAGATATCTGCGGTAATATACTTGTTGGCCACAAGATGGCGGTGTTACATTCGCAGTTGTATTTCATATGAAATCTGTGGTAATAAACTCGCAGGCCACAAGATGGCGGCGTCACCTCCGCAGTTGAATTATATATGAAGATTGTGGTAATAAACTTGCAGGCCACAAGATGGCGGTATCACCTCCGCAGTTGAATTACATATGAAGTCTGTGGCAATATACTTACAGGCCACAAGATGGCGGTGTCACCTCTGCAGTTTAATTATAAAATGAAGTCCGTGGTAATAAATTGGCAGGCCACAAGATGGCGATGTCACTCCGGCAGTTATATCATAAACTGCGTCAGAGGGTCCGGTAACGAAAGCGGGCGCCTCCTCAAGACACCGGTCGGGTGATTGCTCTGGGTATCCCTCGCAGAGCGGAGCGTCATAGGTGGGAGTGAGTTGGCAACCGATCTATCCGCCGTCCCCGCACTTCTCGAGCGCGGTGTTGTCCTCGGTGATCAAGGCCCCAAGATGGCGGCAGAGCCCCAGTGCAGGATTAGGCCCCGGTTCACACCGCAAGGTATGTAGACTCCCCGGACACTCAAAAAGAGTACCGTGCCGTACAGGTAGAGTTCCGGGCACAGGATGAGGTATTTGGGGTGCTGTAATTACAAAGCAGGCGTTAGATGGCTACCGATCCTATCAGTTCAGACGGAGCTCATCTAAAGAACGTCCAGCGCCATCCTCGTCCAGCCACGCCCCCTCGCACAGCAAATATTTTAATAAATAGACCCTCAAGTGTCGATTTCTTGGTGCCAAAAACTGCTAATGCATTATAAAGAGATACACATATACAAATATTTGACTTTACTGACAGATATTGTGCAGCATTCTTATAGAAATTGGCAGTTTAGAGTAGGAAAGACAAATTGGGGAGTCATGAAGTAGCAATATTTCCCAGTAAAACTGAATAAATAATAATGCAGAATAAAAGTGATGAGCCAATGGCTGAAAAGTGGTTATTGGTCCCAGAAAGCCTGTATTACATAAGCCCCCTAGTTGCTACTGTTACATGCACCAAATATCCAGGATGCACATTCCCTGCATTCATTTAAAAGTCACATGTTTATGTAAAAACGTTGTACCTGACAGTAAAAAAGACCATATAAGATTCAATTATAAACTCAGCGATGATTTAATAGGTCTTAGTCCTTGAAACATTTCCACTGTGACTGCCTAGAATATATCAGCATTTCAGGCACGTAAAGATCAATGAATATAACACAGGCCCGCTTAAACGTTCTTTCTGGGATTATTAAAAACTTCAAGCTGTTTGAAGAACAAAAATCCATTGTTACTATAATGTCCGTCAAGATGTGATATCATCTTTTAAATGAATTTGTGATGACAGATACAGGAAAAGCTGCACGTCTAACAGAGATAAGTCATATACAGTATATTTCACACGGAGACACATGGGACTATGTCAATTATTGTGGACACGCGAAGCATAGTAAATTGATCTGGAGAGAAATCCAATAGCTTTTTATGTCCAGGAAGGTGTATATTTTTGCCTGTATGTGACTATAAATTGGATTTGTTCCACTTAAGGTCTTGTGCCTTCCATTAGATCAATTGGGAGTGATCAGAAGATATACTGTCCAACTGGAGTGTTAATAATCTGAGAAATAGAATGTAACATATGTAGAGAACGATGCTGAAAAATGTTTAAGCGAGAAACTGCTCATTATAACGTGTTGTTAGAGCTGGTGTAAGTGTGCAGTAGATTGTGTACAAAGCATAATTAGCACTTTATTCCTGTGTATGAATTGTTTTGCAGTGTTATTCTATAAATATGAGTATGGCTGGTGATAGGTTTCTGATCTGTTTCAGTGAGAGATGACAGCTTTCTAATTTGGCCTTCTGGACTCAGTATGGGGAGGAATGGTGTTTTTTTATATACTGTATGTATACAAAGATACTTGATTTGCATAATATCACTAATGTAAGCTATTGATTAAAAATACAACTTTTTCATCTATATATGTACATGAGGGCAATTTATATGTTACCGGCCACTCACAATACAAGTCTATTAGTCAGATGAATAACTAATTAGTGTTGAGTAAAGCTTTAAAACTTAAAGGCCTCATACACACGACCAAGGAACTCGTCGGAAAAGACACATCGTTTTCCTCGACGAGTTCCTTATCAGGCTTGTTGAGAAACTCGACAAGCTTTCTTTGCGTACACACTGTCAAGACCAAATCTCGTCGTTCAGGGGAAGTTCGATTCCACTGGCACAACCCTTGGGGCTGCTTTTGCCAATCTCATGTTACTGCGTGTTAAGTAAAAGTTTGGTAAGAGACGATTTGCACTTTTCAGTCTGTTACAGCGTGACAAATGTGCTATCTCCATTATAAACGCTACTTTTACCGAAGGTGCGCTCCCGTCTCATACTTTATTCTGAGCATGCGCGGGTTTCTTAGCATACACACGATCATGTTTCTCGTTGAAAACCAGCCCGACGAGGAACACGACAAGGAAATTGACACTCCCGTTGAGGAAAAAGAGAACTTGTTCTCTTTTTTCCTCATCGAGTTCCTTGACAGTTTTCTCAATGAAAAACATACACACGACCGTTTTCCTCGGCAAAAAAGCTCTGCCACCAAGTTTCTTAATGGATTCTGTCGAGGAAAACGGTTGTGTGTACGAGGCAAAGAGTTATACGCTAAACTAAAGCTATACTGCAAAAATAACTTTTCAAATTTTTCATCCTTATGGAGACCTTGCATCAAACACTATTTACCCCCTGGTTTGGACTGTTCACTAATAGGTTATAATATCTACCCTGCTACTATGATTACCTTCACCTGATTCTCTAACCATTGGTCCCCCTGGACATTTCTTTCTCTCTTCCCTCTGTTCCCTATCCCCTCTACTAGGTTTATTTGTGTTAAAAGGGTTGTAAAGGTAAACATTTTTCTTCCTAAATAGCTTCCTTTACCTTAGTGCAGTCCTCCTTCACTTACCTCATCCTTCAATTTTGCTTTTAAATGTCCTTATTTCTTCTGAGAAATCATCACTTCCTGTTCTTCTGTCTGTAACTCCACATAGTAATGCAAGGCTTTCTCCCTGGTGTGGAGTGTCGTGCTCGCCCCCTCTCTTGGACTACAGGAGAGTCAGGACGCTCTCTAAGTTGCAGATACAGAAAGGAGCTGTGTGTTAATGGGCATCCTGACTCTCCTGTATTCCAGGGGAGGGGTCGAGCACGACACTCCACACGAGGGAGAAAGCCTCGCATTACGGTGTGTAGTTACAGACAGAAGAACAGGAAGTGAGGATTTCTCAGAAGAAATAAGGACATTTAAAAGCAAAATCGAAGGATGAGGTAAGTGAAGGAGGACTGCACTAAGGTGAAGGAAGCTATTTAGGAAAAAAAATTACCTTTACAACCCCTTTAATTATCTTATATACCAACTGTAATAGAAGATGTTGATATAAGGAAAGATGGGATGGACAGCCGCACTCCAAAAAAAACATAAGGTTGTCTTTATTGTAAAAAATTTATAAAAAATGCACTACAAAACAAGCAGAACACAGGGAAAACAGCCTACACGTTTCACACTCCGATTAGTGCTTATTCATGGCTAGAAGATGCTTTGAGTGGTTGGGATTTTTGACCTTTGCACCAGATAAAGCCAAGCCAAGAGAAGGAACTTGGCCCTGGTTTAGCCTAATTTATTCCCCCAGCTATTCTACAACACATTGAGGTTGATTTACTAAAGGCAAATCCACTTTGCACTTCAAGTGCACTGAAAGTGCACTTGGAAGTGCAGTTGCCGTAGATCTGAGGGGAAGATCTGAAATGAGGGGAAGCTCTGCTGATTTTTTCATCCAATCATGTGCAAGCTAAAATGCTGTTTTTTATTTTCCTTGCATGTCCCCCTCGCATCTACAGTGACTGCATTTGCAAGGGCACGTGCAGTGCTCTTGTAGTGCAAAGTGGATTTGCCTTTCTTAAATAACCCACATTAACTTTATATTTATTTATAGGTTCATTCAATTATATTCTCTTCATAGATCAAATAATTATATTGTATTATTTCAATCAACTTAATTTCTCAATTACTTGTCGTCAAATAGCTGCCATGAAGCTATAATTATGACACTTGGGGGGTTATTTACACATATTTACACATATTTGCAAAGTGCACTTGAAATTGCACTGAAAGTGCACTTGGAAGTGCAGTCTCTGTAGATCCAAGGGGGATATGCAAGGGCAATAA
This sequence comes from Rana temporaria, assembly GCF_905171775.1. Classification (NCBI taxonomy): domain Eukaryota; kingdom Metazoa; phylum Chordata; class Amphibia; order Anura; family Ranidae; genus Rana; species Rana temporaria. The sequence continues at coordinate 592,927,556 of NC_053489.1, forward strand.
AAAACAGCATTTTAGCTTGCACATGCTTGGATGATAAAATCATTTCAGATCTACTCTTCAAATTTACAGCGACTTTCAGTGCAATTTCAAATGCACTTAGCACTTGTAGTGCAAGGTGGATTTGCCTTTAGTAAATAACCCTGATTGAGTCTTCAATATAATATATTACAAGCAGAGCACTAAGCAGATTTCAAAAGCACAAATAACTTACAGTACTTGGTTTTAGTCATACCATTTGTTCTTAAGTATTTTGCCAGCATATTTTTCACTGATAAAGTACAGTTTAAAGTTAATGCAGCAAATGTTCTTGCGTTTAGCAGTATAACAGCAATTAAAGAAAAATGTCAGTTGAGTGAGCTTTAACCTGCAAAGTCTTGAGGTCGCCTCTAATTATGCCTTTGTGCTTTTGTCGCTGTTTAAATGCACTTTCTGAAGCAATAGTTTTTACTTAAAAATCTGAAAGTCTACTCTCAATTTATCCTATTTTAGATCTACCAAATTTATAAGGTAGATGCTTTTCTTTAGCGATCTGCTCACTTTATATACAGAAAAGTAGCTTTTTTGCTACTTAATTGTTTGTAAAGTTAAAGAAGATTGTTCAATCAGATTGTAAGCTATAACGCCAGCAGTCCTAACTGGACTCTTCTGACTTTAGCAATGAGTTTCCTAGATAGCATTAGTAGTTTGCTGAATGAATTGACTTGTTGCCTAAAGCTGTTTAATAAATTGATATTGTAATTCAGCTCTTTTTTTTTATCTTTGTAGATAAAAATCCTTCTCGGCACATTCAGTCAGGGAACATGAAATACAAAGAAGATTCATCCAAACTTCTCTCCGGAAATAAGTTTCAAGAGAGATATTTTGTTTTGAGAGAAAGGAAGCTTCTTATCTACAAAGACATAAAGGTAGAATTATTTCAACAATTTGGGTTGTGCTGGAAATACTTTATTCATTTTTAACACCCATCTAAGCTCTCTCTAAGTACATTTGTTATGCTCTGTGGACAGGTTTTATATACAATATATATAGCTGCATCTGTAAATGGTACTAAAGTGTTTTAGCAATTGAACTGATGTACTATAGAAATGGTATAGTTTTTTTTTTATTGTCATAGTGGTAAACATATTCATTATACAATCATGTTTTTATATAGCATTATGACATGCAGTCACTGATTATATAACACTAGAGTTAAATTGGACCTCGTAATATAATATATATATACAGTACAGACCAAAAGTTTGGACACACCTTCTCATTCAAAGAGTTTTCTTTATTTTCATGACTATGAAAATTGTAGATTCACACTGAAGGCATCAAAACTATGAATTAACACATGTGGAATTATACATAACAAAAAAGTGTGAAACAACTGAAAATATATTTCATATTCTAGGTTCTTCAAAGTAGCCACCTTTTGCAGCAGACACATCTCTAGAACTGTTAAGAGGAGACTGTGTGAATCAGGCCTTCATGGTAGAATATCTGCTAGGAAACCACTGCTAAAGAAAGGCAACAAGCAGAAGAGACTTGTTTGGGCTAAAGAACACAAGGAATGGACATTAGACCAGTGGAAATCTGTGCTTTGGTCTGATGAGTCCAAACTTGAGATCTTTGGTTCCAACCCCTGTGTCTTTGTGCGACGCAGTAAAGGTGAACGGATGGACTCATGCTTGGTTCCCACCGTGAAGCATGGAGGAGGAGGTGTGATGGTGTGGGGGTGCTTTGCTGGTGACACTTTTGGGGATTTATTCAAAATTGAAGGCATACTGAACCAGCATGGCTACCACAGCATCTTGCAGCGGCATGCTATTCCATCCGGTTTGCGTTTAGTTGGACCATCATTTATTTTTCAACAGGACAATGACCCCAAACACACCTCCAGGCTGTGTAAGGGCTATTTGACCAAGAAGGAGAGTGATGGGGTGCTACCTCTTGAAGCTCATCAAGAGAATGCCAAGAGTGTGCAAAGCAGTAATCAAAGCAAAAGGTGGCTACTTTGAAGAACCTAGAATATGAAATATATTTTCAGTTGTTTCACACTTTTTTGTTATGTATAATTCCACATGTGTTAAATCATAGTTTTGATGCCTTTAGTGTGAATCTACAATTTTCATCCAATTAATCTATACCAGACATATATCCTAGAGTATATGAGGGTCTACTGTAGATGTCAATGGAGGAACCCCATGCAAAAATAAAATGTAATTTGGTTCCTTTCCCCCTCCTTTTGGTATGAGTTTAATGGTAACCCCACTCAAAAAGCAAGAGGTCCCCCAAAATATCCATATCAGACCCTTATCCAAGCATGCAACCTGGAATACACTCAATTTGCAATAGAAAAACTTGGCCAGGTACTGTGACTGCGATGTTCTCTCCAAAGTGTGATATGATAAGCCAGTGTGTGACTTATTTCATCAGGCTCCATTTATAACTGAACTTTCATTTCTGGGTGACCTGATGCTTTATATTATGCACTATAGTTGTAAAAAGAAAAAAAAAAAAACATTCATGATTTTTATTAAGATCCTTATGAAGCCCTCAGTATTAACAGGTTATTTTGCAATTATAAAGCAGATGTTTTGGTTTTGCCCCTTTCAGTCCCATACATTAAAAAGTGCATCATTGGTCCTTTTTCATAATTTCTGGAGACAGTGGTGGTCAATCCATATTGAAGCACAGAATAAACTCTGGTAATGAGAACTGTTCTTTTTTATTGTGAGCCCAGGCCAGCATAAAAATGCACCCTCAGGTGGTGTGTCCATGACAGCCTAGGCTCACAGAAACTAGGTTGAATGATGCATTGCTGGGCATCATTCAATCCTAAAGAATGGTGGCAGGAGGAGGATAGAGCAAACATTTTGTGGGGAGGTGGACAACAAAGAGCAGGTGAGGATTGCAGTGAAAGTTGCTTTTTGCTTTCATATGCCACAGCCTAAAATGTTTTATTAGAAGTTTAAAAGCTGACGTTTGGCTTTAAAGAATAAATACACACTTACCACACCTAGGTCCTTTAACCACTTCCCTACCCGCCCACTGTCAAATGACGTCTTCCGCAGGAGGGATCTCCCATCCTGGGCGGGTGTTATATGATGTTCTTTGCTTCCTGGCCGCCTAGGGGGTGTGCGTACATGCCCACCGCATCACTCGGGGAGCTGGTGCACGTGCCCACATCCTGTCAGGTGAGACGAGACCGATGGTGTGCTCCCAGTACAGAGGAACACCGATCAGTCTCCTCCCCTTTTGAGTCCTCTCCCCCTTCAGTGAGAATCACTCCTTAGATAACACATTTAACCCCTTTATCATCCCCTAGTGTTAACCTCTTCCCTGCCAGTGATATTTACACGGTAATCAGTTCATTTTTATAGCACTGATCGCTGTATAAATGTGAATGGTCCCAAAATAGTGTCAAATGTGTCCGATATGTCCGTCGCAACATCACAGTTACAATAAAAATCTCAGATCTCCGCCATTACTAGTAAAAAAATAAAAAAAAATGCCATAAATCTATTCACTATTTTGTAGACGCTATAACTTTTGCGCAAACCAATCAATATACACGTATCTGAATTTTTTAAAACCAAAAATATGTAGAAGAATACATATCGGCCTAAACTGAGGAAATTTTTTTTAAATTGGGAAAAGTAAAAAATATTTTTTTTTCAAACTTATCAGATTCTTTTGTCTATAGCGCCAAAAATAAGAACCACATAGGTGATCAAATACCACCAAAAGAAAGCTCTATTTGTGGGAAAAAAATCATAACAATTTAATTTGGGTACAGTGTTGCATGACTGCGCAATTTTAATTCTAAGTGCGACGGCGCTAAAAACTAAAGATTGGCCTGGGCAGGAAGGGGATGAAAGTGCCCTTTATTGAAGTGGTTAAAGCATTCAAGTAAAGCAAACAAGTTGTAAATACTGTATGTCATTTTTTATTCTTTCTTTATTCTGCTGTTGACTCAGAGGAATGCTGCAAACTCAATGGTCCTTCTTGATAAAGAAAAAATTGTCTTATGGCTAATAGTGACTTAAGATGTCTAGAAAAAACAGGAATAATTAGAAAGAAGCCTTATTCTTCCAGCCTCGAATGTCCCACAGAGATGAGTAACAAGCAAACAAGGGTTTACAAGGATCCCCATCCTTCATAAAGCAACAGAATTATATGCTGACTGACTTTCCTCTCCCTCACATCATGACTTCTTTCTGATTAACTGTACCAACCACTGCTCTGTCTAGGGAGTTGAACTATAAAAATTACTAATTTAGGACTCAAAGTGCTGAGAACGTGAGATTTGAAAACAATATAACAGCTAAATTTTTTATTTTATCACAAGGGTGTGCATATTTTTGAAGAAGAATTTGGGAGGCTAGCCTACAATGGATCTTGACTTCGATCTTTAGTGTAAAACACATTCTCTCCACTTTTCCATCAGTGCAAATATACAGCATACATTATATGCATTCTTTGTCTGATATTTTGCCTTATGGGCCGAAGAACACAATTAGCTTATATGAAAAGTATAAATAGGTGTTTCCCTGCATGCGCTTATGCTCGTACTGTACTTAAACAACATGCCAGAAGCAAACATATTTTTAATATTTTATGCTGGCATACCATATGGCATTACTTTATAATACTAAAATCAGCCTCTTTGTGTATTACTTTATACAGCCTTAACAGCTGTTACAATAGTTATTAAAATGCAATGTTCTGAAATTAGTAGTTCTTACCAGGGGTTTCATTAGCAGAATGTGACAAAGTAGCTGTTTACGGTCTCCCATTCTTCTCAATATCAATTTAGCATACAGAAGAATTATAAATGAATTAGTAAACAAATATACTGTGTCCATTCTAGAACATCATAATTTGTGAAACATGAATACATTACACATTATCATTTTGAAGCAACTCTTTCTTTACCAAGAAACAACTTACAAATATGAACAATACAGTTTACAAGTAACCTACCCATGCAAAATCAGTGTATAGAAACTCTGGTTTGTCCACAGAGACCCAGTTATTTTCTATCTTGTTATGTAAAGCATAAGGAAGGTAAAACTTTGTTGTCAATCAGAGCTGACACATAAAAGACATCTCTATCTTTTCTGCATATGTCAGCAGCCAGGTGATTAGACATAAATACTGTCTATGGGCTTTGCTGTTGACTTTTGAAAGTCAACTTTAATGTGACCATTAAAATTAGCGATTAACCTGCCTGGCGGTATTCCCGAGTGTGACTCGGGGTGAGATTTTCAAGCTGCGATCGGTAACCCCGAGTCACACTCGGGCTTGCCTCGCTGGATGCAGAAAGAAGGTTTCTTACCTTTTCTCCGCGATCCAGCGTTGAATCCCCGCAGTGTACGGCGGGCGGATGTCCGCCCGATGCTGTGTGTTCCCCTGATTCCCTTCCCTGAGAGCGTTGCGACGCAGGGGGGCGGAAGGAGGGGGGGCGGCGCGAAATTCAAATCCTATAAGTAGAAACAATGTAATACACAGTAAAACACACTGATATTATTGGATAAAATTAAAAAAAAAATACAGTGACCTTTGATTGCCCCCCCCCCGTGCTTTCCAGTGCCCTGTCTGCAGAATTACTGTACCAGTGTCTGTATACTGCACAGCAATAATGGCAAAGCGCGCCTCTACATCAAAATCATTATGCGACCTGCTGCCAAACAGCGACAGCGATGCCGAATCCATTGCGGAGGAGCTGAGCGACAGCGACGTGTGGGAAAGTTTGTCGTTGGATGCAGAAAGCGATGTGAGTGACGATCCTGCACCTGTGCCCAGCGATGTGCGGACCTGGTGCGCAATTGATTGCGCTACGGAGCACATAGCGCCCCCAAGGTTTCCGTTCACAGGATCACTTGGGATAAAAGTGGACATAGAGGATGACAATCCCTTAGAATACCTCCGACTTTTTTTGACGGATGAGGTGATCGACAAAATCGTTTTGGAGACAAATCGGTATCAAGAACAGCAATCTGCTACCCACCAGCTATTTTCAAGGCGCAGAAAATGGGAGCCTGTGACCAGCGACGATATATGGAAATTCCTTGGCCTCCTAATTTTACAGGGAGTGGTGGGGAAACCACTCCAAAAGTGATACTGGACCACAAATAAATTATTGGCAACACCTTTTTTTGGAACTGTAATGTCCGAATATAGGTTTTCATTGATAATGAAATATTTGCACTTTGCAAATAACGAGGAATTTGACGAACGTTCTCATCCAGCTCCAAAGCTTAAAAAAATTTGGGATATTTACCAAATGATTCTGCAGAACTTCCAGCGGACCTATATACCTGAGAGGGACATTACAATTGACGAAAGTCTCATGGCCTACAAAGGTCGCCTAAGCTGGATTCAGTTCATTGCGTCTAAGCGCGCTCGCTTTGGGATAAAATCCTTTATGCTATGTGAGTCCAGCTCTGGCTATATCTGGAACTCAGTACTGTATACTGGCAAAGGGACCACATTCTGCCAGAGATTCAGTGATTATGGAATGGCAACCACTTCAGTCCTTTCATTGATAGAGCCCTTGCTCAACCAGGGCTACTGTATCACTACGGACAATTTCTATACGTCCCCAGAACTATACGAGTTCCTTCTTCTGAATAGGACGGACGTTTATGGGACTGTGAGGCCTAACCGGCGTGACATGCCGTCAGCATTTCCAAATAAGAAACTCGGGAAAGGAGAAGTGGCTGCATGGCAAAAGGGGAAAATGTTGGCTCTGAAGTGGCTGGACAAAAAGGACGTTTCCCTTTTGAGTACGGTCCATAACACCTCGACCGCCATGGTCCATACCAAAGGTGGAAAAGATGTTCGAAAGCCACAGGTGGTGTTGGACTACAACCACACGATGGGAGGTGTGGACAGGCCTGACCAGGCAATGACTTTTTACCCCGCAATGAGAAAGCAGCAGAAAAAATATTATAAAAAGATTTTCCGACATCTTTTGGAGCAATGTCTTTGGAACTCTTTCATCCTGCTGAAAAAAAAAATGTCAGGTCTATGGTCCATGCAGACTTTATGTGGAAGGTGGCTGAACAAATTTTCCTCAAACACCAAACGCCAACGGCGGTAAACCGTTCTGGACGACAGGCTTCTGGGGTTGTAAATCCTGAGCGACTGACTGGTCGTCATTTTTTGTACCACGTACCACCCACTCCAAAAAAAACAGCACCCACACGGATGTGTGTGGTTTGCTGCTCCAAGCGCGACGCCAGCGGAAGGAAAATACGCAAAGAAACGCGCTACTGTTGTCTGGACTGCGATGTTGGACTTTGCGCCATACCGTGCTTTAAAGATTTTCACACCCGAGACATTTACTGAATTATGATTTTGCACCCCTGTTTGACCCCCCAAAAAATCAGAGTATCTGAATATATTATTTGTTAAAATGTATTGAATAAAAAGTATTGTTATTATTAAATTATTATTTGTTATTATTTATTATATTATAATTTATGATTTTGTGTTTCAAACTTTGTCATAGTCTATTAGAGACTCTGGTTTGGACAGATTTAGGTGAGTTATTCCTAAGAATTGCAGGCCTGCAATCTAAAACGCCAAATTTCCATGCAATATAATGGTACCGCTTTCAGCACCTTTTTTCTGAAAGAATCATACCGCCATGGAGGTTAATACCTAAAGTATTCCCAAAACCAAAAAAAACATTTTTATTTGCACAGAATAGGTAAAATCCTTTTAGTTATTTTCCTTTTTTTGCCATCTGTCTCCACCTCAAGATATTTCACTTCACTTTCTGTCCTGTAAATTCATCAGTAAATGATAGCCAATCTCTCAAAGTGAGGCAATGCTCCTCCTAGACAGTTATCATCAGGGCAGATGTACCTAGATTTTCCCACTGTTCCTGTTCTGGTTGGAAATCTAAATTTTACACTTTCCCTACTTTAACCTGATGCTTAATAATCCTTGAAAACTAAAGCCTGCTACTGGTGCCCAAAGCATTTGCACATGATTGCAAACTTAGCTGCCAAACTGCCCAGCGATACAACAGTTGTTGACATCATCATCCAGTCTTTTGGTTTCAGTGTCTTTGGCCATCTTCATTAATCAGTCCAATCAAAATGACCAAATGCTCAGTGTCCAGTCATATGAAGCATTCCTGGCAGGTAAGGTAGATGTTTTGAAAGAAACAGACATGCAGAATATTTTCTGCAAAAAAAAGCCTACCTGCTGGCAATGTTTTAGTGCAAGGCTTTAAAAGAGAAGTTGGGCTTTTTTTTTGTTGTTAATAATATTTACCTAGGTGGATGCAGCATCAGTCTAAGTCCTTGTACACACGATAGGATCGCCAGAGGACAACGGTCTGAAGGACCGTTTTCATCAGTCCAAACCGATCGTGTGTAGGCCCCATAGGTTATTTAACCTTCGATCAAAAAAATGAGAGCTTGCTTTAAAATTGAACCGATTGACGCCTAACCGATAGGTCAAAACCGATCATTACTATGCAAAAGCGTCGGTTAAAAACCCGCGCATGCTCAGAATCAAGTCGACGCATGCCTGGAAGCATTGAAGTTCGTTTTTTTCAGAACGTTGTTGTGTCATACGTCACCGCGTTCTGACACAATCGGTTTTTGTACTGATGGTGTGTACGCACGATGGACCATCAGTCAGCTTCATTGGTTAACCGATGACAACGGTCCTTCAGACCGTTCTCATCGGATGGACTGATCATGTGTACGAGGCTTTAGACACAGCTGAATACTGGGAATTCAGAGCTCCATGAGCAGAGAGCTGATGACTATTAGTCTGCAGCTCTCTGCTCTGCCCCCCCCCCCTCCTCACTCACTGTAGTGTTGGGCTATGGAGGGGGTGATAGCAGCCAGCTCAAGCTCTCAACGGCTCGCTGAGAGGCTGAGCCAGGTGCCAATCCAGCCATGTGGGTGGATCCTGACTTTTATTGTGATCTTTCCCGATCCAGGACTTGCTCTGTTACATCAGTCAAAAGCAGGCTTCAGCCCACTATCTGCTGAAAATGGGTCACAGGAGTGCAGAACAAACTGCACTCCTGTGATCCACAGAAGTACAGCCAAACAAGCTTTGGCTGTACTTCTTCTTTAAGTTTTGCCTTGATGAAACCTTTAACCTATCTGTTAAAATTAACACTTAGGGCCAGATTCATGTACATTTGCGGCGGCGTAACATATAGCATTTACGTTACACCGCCGCAAGTTTTACGGGCAAGTATTTGATTCACAAAACACTTGCCTGTAAAGTTGCGGTGGCGTAGCATAAATCCCTCCGGCGCAAGCCCGCCTAATTCAAATGGGGCGTGGATCATTTAAATTAGGCCGACTGCGCATGCTCCGTTTTGAAATTTCCCGCCGTGCTTTGCGCGAAATGACGTCGCACTGACGTGATTTTTTGAACGTCGATGTGAGTTACGTCCTTTCCTATTCACGGACGACTTACGAATTTTTTTTTTTTAAATTCGACGTGGGAACGTCGGCCATACTTTAACATGGCAAGTCTAAAGATAGGCCACAAAATAGCAGCACTAACTATACGCCGGGAAAAGCCGACTAGCGACGACGTAAGACAATGCGACGGCCGCGCGTACCTTCGTGAATCGCCGTAAACAGCTAATTAGCATACCCGACGCGGAAAACGACGCAAACTCCACCCAGCGGGCGCCAAAGTATTGCACCTACGATACGAAGGCGTACGAAGCCGTACGCCTGCCGAATCGAAGCAAGAAGCCGTCGTATCTTGGTTTGAGGATTCAAACTAAAGATACGACGCGGAAAATTTGAAAATACGCCGGAGTATCAGTAGATACTCCGGCGTATTTCTTCTGTGAATCTGGCCCTTATATCTTAATCCATTGGTGAGGTTCACACTTGTTCATTGTTGGTGCCTTTACTTTAAAAAAGAGCTTAGTACACCGTTTGCCAGACTTTTGCTAAAAAGTAGTAAATGCAGCATTATTAATCCATTTTTTTTTTTATATTACATTTTTATTGAGGTTTTCACACACACATAGACAGGAAAAAGAAAACAAGTCAACATGTTTGGGTTGTACATAAAGATACAAGATGAAAATTTACATCAAAAGACAGGAATATCCAATACATAGAATGACATCCAGCAATCCATCGAAGAAAAACCAAACAAAAACTACGTAGACATTCCTCTTATCGAATTGGCAACCCTTAACACATGGTGACAATATTGGAAATAGGGTAAAATTAAATTCTACGAACAAAAAGAAAAGCATAAAGAAAAATACTCCAGAAGGGGTAGATTAAACATGAGAGGGGGGGGGGGGGGTTGAGATGGGGAATTCCTTAGTGAACAAATACCTGCAATGTAATGGGCTGAGAGAAGTTGTCTGAGAGTAATAGTAATCACTAATTATTGATTCAGTCTTGAATCTGGTAGCAGTGAAACTGCGCATATATCAAGGAGGGAGAAGAACATAGTAAATAGGAACTGGTAGTGAAAAGCCGCTCTGTGGCCGAGGTATTTAAGAGGCACGCTTCTTGCCCTTCTTCTTATGTGACACCAATTGCCACGAGTCCTGAGTGTCCAGTTTGGCCATAGAAGGGAGATCTTCCCTCGTTTTTTTTCCGGAACAATGTCCCAGGTCCGCAGCAGTGCAAGGCCTTCATCTAAGTTGTTGATCACAGAAGTGCGGTCATCACGTGTGACAGTAAGTTTAGCTGGGTATTCCCACCGGTAAACTATGTCATGGTTGCGTAAGGCCTTGGTAATTGGTAGCAGGGACCTGCGCTTCTGCATGGTAAATTGCGAAAGAATCGCAAAGAGCTGAATGGAGAAATACTGCTCAGGCGGGTGCTTATTCTTCCTAAAGGCTATCATAAAGCGCTCTTTAACCTGAAAAAAATGTACCCACAGTAAAACATCTCTAGGGATGTTATCCGGTAGGTGAGATGGCTTGGGGAGACGATGGATCCTGTCTATACTCAGGTCCGAGTCAGACATGTCAGGAACGTAGGATTTCATAAGATCTTGTGCAAACTGTTAAAGTTGCGCAGGAGGAACAGATTCAGGAACACCACGGATCTTAATGTTATTCCTCCTGGACTTGTCCTCCAGGTCTGCCACCTTTGCCTTCAGCCATGGTCATTATGAGAATCAACAAGTGAATTCTAAGAAGAGGCAAACTCCCCCATTTTCTGCTCCACATGATCCACTCTGTCCCCCAGCTCTTGTACATCAGCTTTGAAACCTCTCATGCACTCCATCATGTCCGCATGAAGGGAGCTGCACAGAGAAACCAGCATGTCGTTTAACATGGTATCTGAAATAGGCTTGCCAGCTGTAGGGAAGGAGTTAATGGCCTCCACAATTTCCCTGGTGTCATTCAATGAGTCCCGGGTCTTGCTCACCTTATCACCGGCGATTTCAGGTGACAAGCGGGGCTTTGATTTCACTGGGCTCCACGACAGTGGTGTGGAGGCATCCAGGGAGCCATGGACGGCACTGACCTGTATGCCCGGGCTCGTCAGAGCAGAACTGGAGCCGTTGGAGGAGGCCAGAGAATCGCCGCCAACGCCATCTTGGACAGGGCCGCGAGCCGTCGGCGGGAAGAAATGTGACAGTTTCTGGACCTGCAGCGAACCCTTACGTTTTTGGGCCATCCCGGAACGTTGACCGATCCTGTGGGGGAATGGACGGTTGTTGTGACCTCGGCACGCCATTGTTCCTATATCAGGCACGGAGCTCACTGCTCAGGCATCCATGCAGGAGCTCGGTAGCCACGCCCTCTATTGATCACATTTTTAATGTGTATTTACTAATTTTTGCTGTGAAGCCTGTACAACATTGTACAAATTAGAAAATCAAGCTCTGGCAAAAAAAATTTCCTAGTCTCAGTCTCAGACCTGTACAGGGTTTTGGACCTGCTAGAGGAAGTTCAGGGTTTGGTTCCTGCTCAAAACTGAAAAGCGCAATTCACACTCGTTTCAGCATCTCACGAATAGAGCACCCCATTTACTCAAATGGACTGTCCTATGCACATTTTCACATCTAAGAAGCTCAGGGAACAATTTTTGTTTCTGAGCCAGGTGTGTTTTGCTTTGCAACAATCATGGCAAAATCATATTGCATTCGAGGTGCCATTCAGGAGGAGTTTAGGTGTGTCAATCAATTTTAAATGTACATGTATTTTTTCTTGTTTTTTGGTAAAAATGCTTATTTACACAAACGTGCATAAATGCATCTAAACGCATGAACAATATGCTCCATGGGAGCGTTTTTCATGCTGCTTTTTTTCTGCCAGAAGTTCCACCATTTTTGCTGCTGCCTAGTGTGCATAGACCCTTAAAGTTTCTGTCATTGTTTCTACCTAAAAAAACTGTAAAGGTTTTACTATGAATAAACAGCTTATATAGTACATCCTTTTAGTGTTATTAGTTCAATATATAATAGAATGCAGGAAGAAGAGGTAATCTACAAATGATTGTCTCCCAAGGTAGCAATTAATATTTCACCAAAATGTTTAATAAGCAGAAGAGATTCTCTATGCCGCTTTGAGGAGATAAAAATATTGAAATCACAGCTATAAAGCAATGAAAATATTTATAAGGAAACAGTTGGATGCATAAGGAAAGCATTAGAAACAAGTAAAATGGATACCCAATTAAATACCCTGAAAATGGTTATTTATTAAGCGAAAAAACACATATACAATCCATAGTATCCAACATATATACATGTTTTATCAGATACTGAAACACATGCTTTTATTTATTAATGGATAAGATATATGAGCCAAATCTACTGCTCAGGAATAAAAGGAAATCTTTGAGAATTCCCTCTTGTTGTATCCCAAGAGACTTCCTAAAATAATCAGTAGTAGGTATAAAAAGCTGCTTGCTTCACATGTAATGCATCTTAATCCAGATGTGATTTTTCAAAGAAATATAATAAAGAGCCTGTTAAATATGCGGATGTGATTTTGCTGTCATATGGATAGGTATTTCTGACATTAGATGCACCTGTTCATCAAAATAATTATGGGTGAATACAGTATTGATCATGAACAGTTTTGCTGAATTAGTATGATAATGATTCTAGATTATTTTGTAAGCACTTTGAGATATCAAATGTAATTTCTTTAAAATATTTGCAAAGTATTTGCAAAGAAATTGGAGCAAAGGAAACCTATCCCCAACAGCTCACAACTATCTTCATACCAGCTTGGACAGAATACACAACATTTTTTTATTAAAGATAGTATTATGGCATGCATCTGTATAATTGTTCATGATATTTTGGGATACCCATTTTATATTTTAATCTTTGTATAAATAAAGCATTTTATATTTTTATAAAAGAAATTGTGTATTCTGTCCAAGTTGGTATCGAGATAGTCCTACCCCCCCCCCCCCCCCGGTGACCTGTTGGGGACAGGTTTCCTTTGCTCCAATATCTTCAATAATTTTTGGATGATGGTACCTTTAAATACTCTTATAGAATTACACTGTATATGAGGCCAAAACTCCTTTAAAATATTTGAGAAGAGGAAGCAACTAATTTAAAAAGCCTAATTTGTTGAATAAGGGGACACATAAAGGAGAATTTTGCAATACTAAAAAATTATTGTCACACTGCCAAATGATGGAAAAACACAAGTCCACGTGGGAAAACAACATATCCTTAGACTGTCACCAGTTGAAAATTTCAGGCGAGACTCGCCATCCTGACACTAATTAGAAAGCTCTCCAGCAGATAAAAGACTAGTACACCACACACTGCACTTTCTGTAGCAGATTAAAGCTTAGCTGAACCAATCACATTACCTTTTTAATATACCAAAAGTACAGTACTGCATATAAGCAAAAATTCCAAAAAGTTACAAAAAACTTGCATAAAGAAAAGCAGTAGAACATCCGCACACAGATCTTCATCCATTTTAAAAGCTCTTTAGCTTTATTACAAAAGCATAGCAGTACAAACCAGTCAAACTCCCTTTTTGCACAGCAACATTTCAGACAAGTATAGCCCTTTGTCAAGCTATCAAGCTTGCAGTTGCTCAAGGGGGTTTCATCCTGGCACCGAGCACTGGATAAGGTGTGCGCTCTTGAAGTATAAATACTTTTGTATTAATGTTTAAATTAAAAGGGATAACAAATACAGAAAGATCACCTGAAGCCCTGTACACACGCTCGGTTTTCACAGCGGTAAAAAGTCTGCAGTGAAAACCGAGGGGAAAGCCGAGAACCCAAAAGGAAAACTGCCATGCCTCACAGTGTTTCCCATAAGTATTAGTAAATCCATTTCCCGTCAGGATTCCTGTCTTTTTTCCTGACGGGAAAACTGCGAGGAAGCATACACACGTCCGGTTTTTCCAGCCAAAAGCTCTCCTGACAGTTTTCCCCTGACAGGAAAAACGGTCGTGTGTACGAGGCTTAAGAGTTTTTCTTCTGCTGGGGCTATTAGAGCAAAATGCGAAGCATACCCCCAGTTAGCAACTGTTCCCCCGAGAAGTTATTACATTTTGGTAATATCTGCTGACACCAGCCTCTTTCTAATCAGATGTGAGGGGTAGTTGGTTAAACGTTTAGCTAATATGCACAAGGGCCCAGATTCTCAGAGGGCTTACGGCGGCGCAACGCCATTTGCGCCGTCGTAAGTCCTAATCTGGGCCATCGTATCTATGCGACTGATTCTTAGAATCAGTTACGCATAGATATCCATTAGATCTGACAGGCGTAAGGCTCTTACGCTGTCAGATCTTAAATGCAATTTTTTCTCCGTCGCTAGGTGTCGCCTCTTCGTTTTCCCCGTCGTCTATGCAAATTAGCTATTTACGCGACATTCCCGAACGTACGCACGGTCAACGCAGTGAATTTACGACGTTTCCATAAGCGTAAACTTACCCCTGCTATATGAGGGGTAAGTTTACGAAGGTCCGTCGTATGCCATGTTAAGTATGGCCTCGGGACAGCGTCGTCTTTTTCCGTCGGTTACGTCGTTTTACTAAGTCGTTCGCGAATACGACTTTACGTCAATGACGCTCATGTCGGCGTCATTGACGTTTTCCGTCGTGAGCTGGAGCATGCGCACTGGGCTATTTTTCCGCCCGGTGCATGCGCGGTTCGATCGGCGCGGGGTGCGCTTAATTTGAATACAAGCCGCCCCTTTGAATTACGCTGCCATACGCCGGGCCATTTACACTACGCCGCCGCAAATTACGGAGCAAGTGCTTGGAGAATACGGCACTTGCTCCAGTAAGTTGCGGTGGCGTGGTGTAAATGGCTTACACTATGCCGCCGGCGATTCTATGAGAATCTGGCCCTATATGTTTAGACTTAGCAAAAGCCTTAAACTGGTAGAAGTGCTCAGAATTATATTATAAAATATGTAGCCATGTTTAGCAACTGTAGAAGAATATCAGAATGGACTGCTCAGAATTGTGGAGAAATCGGAGCACAAAGGGGTTGGTTTACTAAAGGCAAATAGAAAGTGCAGCTGCTCCAGAGCTTGGTAAATGAGCAGAAGCTCTGCTGACTTCCATCATCCAATCATGTGCAAGTAAAAATGCTGTTTTCTTTTGACATGATTGGGTACTCTTTACAAAATAAAGCTTCACCTCATTTACTGAGTTCTGAAGCAACTGCACTTTTTAAAGTGCACAGTCTATTTGCCTTTAGTAAATCAACCCAATAGTGTTGCAGTAGCCAGAATTCTCTACCAATAGGAACAAACGTATGCAGCTGTCGATGAAGAATGTTTGGCTATAAAAGGCTACAGAAGCCTTAAAGTACTACATAATGTGTAGGAGTTATATGCGCCTCGAGTCCACCCTTTTTTTAAGTCAATTAGAGCCTCTTACAAAAAAAAAACATTTGAATTCATGCGTCCGGTGCCCTGTATGCAGATTAGGGGTCGGGTTCAGAAAGCTTGTCCATAAATTTTGTTATTACAAATGATTAGGGGTGAGCTTTGGTTTGGCTTTGGTGTTGTTCTAGTCTATGTTTAACTGAAACCAAAAGTAACTGGTCAGTGCCAGCTTAGTCAGCTACAGGTAAGGCACAACCCAATCCCAAGCTTCATGTACACAAAGGGGCAGGGATGCCTTACATGGCCATATTAGGCACATTTAATTCTCTAACAATGTCGGATTAGAAACATCTGTTGTTTTTTTGTTTTCCATTAGAGAGCTGGTGGGCTGCTTGGAACTGAAAAAAGCTGAGATTTCAGTGCCAATGTTGTGACAAATTATTTCTCTACAATACTTATACACGCTATTGTCAAAAGTATTGGCTTGCCTGCCTTTACACCCACTTGAACTTTAATGGCATCCCCATCTTAATCCTTAGGCCCCATACTCACGACCAAACATGTTTGCTGAAAGTGGCCCGCGGACCAGTTTCAGCAGACATGTTTGGTCGTGTGTAGTTACGAGCGTACAGAATTTCACCGTACATTTGCCCGCCGGGCCGTTTTTCAGCAGACATTTATTTCCAAACTTGTTTTAAAACCGTCCGCTCAAATCCTGTCCGAACGTACATGTTTGGTGGTGAGTACACAAAACCAACGTACAAAAACCCCGCGCATGCTCAGACTAAATGAGGCCACGGGAGCGCTCGTTCAGGTAAAACTCACGTTTGTTTGGGATATGGCACATTCGTCAATAGAAAGATTAATTCTAGCAATAGAACACTGAAGCAAAACACACAATAACCAACGCTTGATGCCATCGTTTTATTCATTCTTCTCTTGCTATAACTAATCAGTTATTTAGCTCATGTTATTTCAACTGAGTTGTTCCATACTGAAAAGTGACATTTGTTAGCTGTGATGTAGTAAGATTTTTGCAAACTTTTATTGGCCCGACGTATCATATTTTTAGTGGTCCTCCACATTTCAAATTTTTTGCTTTTAATGTTTAATGGTTATCTTTCCCACTTTCTTTAGGTGTTTATAGTTATGTCACCATTTAGAATATTTTAATAGGAAATAGTTTTGATTTAGCTTTTGTTTGTATATTTAACAGGAATTTTTTGAAGGTTGTTTAAATTGTCTACCATGTTGGCACACCAAATGACCCCCCCCCCCCCCCCATGTGTTAGTGAATATTTTAGATTAAACATTTTATTTGTTTGTAATGTTTGATGCCTAAAATAATACCCACAGTATTACAAACAATAGGCACGTTTTTCAAATCAACAAAAAGGCTTTTATTTGAGCAAATTATAAAAAGGATCAAAAACAGAATGGCAGCACTTGAACAGCTAGCAACATACATGCAAACTTGCATTTGAAACATGGTGAAGGATAAACTAGCCAACCTCAGGAAGCACACAAAATAAAATCTGAAGCAGCAGCACATAACCAAAGGAACCCAAGCTGTGGTAGTCCAAACAAGATGCCATTTGTGGGGGATCAAATGGAAGGCAGGGCATCAACGTCTCCTCTTCCTTGCAACCTTCCTTCCAGGCTGCCTTCCAGCGGGTCTTCCCTGGGCCCTTGCAGGTGGGGATGATGTGGCAGCAGGAGAATGGTGTTCAGCAAGCCGGGCCGGGTCACATAGCCCAGTGTCTGGGGTCAGCAGCTCCCTCTGCATCCACCAAAGGGCCTGGTTGATGATGCCCTTGGCCAATTGCCTCTGCTCCTCCGTGCCTTTATTGAGGTCATGTGCCACGGAGGCACTGTAGGCCTCAGTGGGGTTGAGGGGGGCCCTCATGATGGCACTCGCCTCCTGAATCATTTTCAGGCTGGCTTCCTCCACTGCCCCCAATTTCTTCTTACGGCCTGGTGGCCTAATATAAAGGGGAGGAGCCTGGCTGGTGGTGCTTGTCCTGGGGAGCTGCTGAACGCCACTGGGCCCGGCCTCCTCCTGGCTGCCACTGACCCCTTCGTCCTGGCTGACAGTGAGGAGAGGATCTGCCACCTCCTGGCTGGTCTCTTCTTCCTGTGTAAAAAAAAGGGACATGTTGTAATATATTTAGGAATATACTCACTCACATTTTCATGCTTGAATCTTATTTTTTGCCTTGAATTTAAACTTGAAAACAGACTCACCCTCTGACCCCTGCAGTTGTCATCCCTGACACCTATTTGTTTGCCCACGATTTTAGATTTTTACTTCCCAGCTTGTATTTTATTAACCAATATCAAGTCAAGAATCAAACAATAATTAAGATTATTACATAAATAGTTATGAAACTACTATACCTCATCATCGTAGAGGCGCAGATCTGCCTCTCTGTCAGCCAGGCCCTCTTCATCTGACTCTGCAGGGCTGTGGTGATCTGGGGAAGTCCCGCTGGGAGGTAGCGTGGAGGAAAGGTTGGGATTCAGACTTGACATTGATGGCCTGCCTTCCAGTTGATCCCGCAAAAATGACATCTGGTTGTAATACCACAGCTTGGGTTCCTTTGGTGGTCTTGCTGCTGCTCCAGATCTTAGCTGCTTTTGGTGAGCTTTGTACGCTCTCCTATATGTGCCCCTGAGGTTGGCAAGTTTATCCTTCACCATGTTGGCACTGCATTCTGGCACCCATGTCCTCATGTATGCTGCTAGCTGTTCAAGTGCTGCCGCTCGTATGTCCTTGTTATGATAATGGTCCTGCTTTGAATCCCACAGGATGGGCATTTCCCTAAATTTATCCAGCAAATGCTGGATAATGTCTTGACTCTGCAGGAGATCCATTGTGAAGTTATGATTTACTTTTTTTTATTCTAGATTGAAAAAATGAAAAGAAACCAAAAACACAATTAAAAAAAGCCTCAGCATTTACATTGATAGAATATGTTGTTTAAAAAGTAGTACCTATATAGAAATACAAACACAGTGTCTCTTGTTTAGAAAATGCTGGCCAGCTCTGCCCCATTGGTTGGTTTTAGCTAACATTTTTTTTATACATGCCGCCCCTTTGGTTACATTGCAGGAAATAATATAAATCTACAACCATACACAATTATTACAAATGACAGCATTCATCAAGGCACTATTGCATGTGTAGATATCCTGCCCCTCAGCATTGATTACATGAAAGAAACTTCCTAATGACCTCTGTCCAACCAACACAGAACAATACTTGGCCTGATCTGAATACACCCTACATAATTGATAATGAGTCACAGCATTTTTGACCTCTCTATTTTGTGATGTCTACAAAAGCATTTGGGTACGAAAATCACATTCTGGTATCCAAGAGACATAATAGCTTAATAAAACTGTGCAACCAACAGACCAAACCCCCATCCCATTGCTCTACATTTTAGAGCCCGCTGCTGATCCCATGTTTAAATTTCTTACCTGCCTCTCTCACAATCCTCGTTTCTTCCGCTCGCTGAATTAACACGTAACCTACGTAATCACGTCAAGCGCCTTTTATCCACTCCGCGTATGTATGAAACGCCGCCCTCGTCACCTTTGCCATGCCCCTAATCAATTGAAAAAGTAAATATGGCGTTAACTGTGTAGGTTCTGGAATCGCGCGAATATTCTCAGCGTAACCTACGTCAATACGTTGTTGGCATTCGCGACACTCCGCATATGCAAGAATCCCCGCCCTCATCTCCGCCCCTGACGGGACATTTCCTCGTTTCCACGCCCCTAATCTCTGTGGGAAGGAAAGATGGCGATGTCACACGAGCGGGCACGGAGCTCTCATGGCGCAAGTGAAGGGACAGAGGCAGGACCGTCCCGATCCAGGCCTAAAAGATATAAAGCCACTAATATGGCGTTCGAAGAAATGGTGGAGTTGGTTTACATCATGAGGAGGAAGGATTATGATGGTGAATGTGGGCCCTACAAAACACCGAACCGTAGGAAGTCACACATAATGGACAAGGTGGCAAGGAGAATGAGGAGAATGTTTGGTGTCACCAGGTCAAAGGAGCAACTACGGAAGCGTTGGTCCGATTTAAAATTGAGGGAGCCACATCACATGAAGAAGATACTCAAAATTCTGCGTAAAAGTAAGTCCATATTATTTAAGGGGGGGGGGAATGTCTGCAATAATGTGTTGACATGTATTTTTTCACATCTGCCTCCTTGGCCTGCTTGTACTTTTGAACACGTGTAGATACTGTATTGTGTTTATGTCAAATAACAACCTTAAACAAATTTTGTGAAATAGTAAACACGCGTAATATGACATTGTTTAGCAAAAATGTGACGTTACTCCAGGAACAACACACCTGGACATGGCTGACTGGCCCCAAACTTGGTTTTCCAACATTGTTGAATAGCAAAATCACAGAAATTAAATTGAGTGAATGTGACAGGCAAACAAGATTCATTCTCCAAAATGCAAATAAAGCTGATGTTTTAACATCTTGAAATGCAAAGCACCTGTGTCTCAAAAATCAAACTATATTTATTTGGAGGGTCGACGAGAATTAATGTTTTGGGGGGACATCCATTTGTGTCACTTCTTTGCAAAAAAGGGGCAGGATCAGAGCTTGGCCTAGAACTACGCCAAAAATGGAGGATTGCTGAAAGAATAAACAACCAAAAATCATCATAAATGTATCGTCTATGCAATGTGTGCGATTTATGATATACAATATCTGTGTGCTGATGAGTATACCTTTTCTTTTTTATTATTTCTTATAGGGGAAAGAAGACGCCAGCAATTGGAGGAGGCAGAGAGGGCCAGACACCCGGAAAATCAAACACCTCCACATGTTGAGCAGGAGGAGGCTGGGGAAGGAAGAGAGGAGGCTGGGGAAGGAAGAGAGGAGGATGTGGAAGGAGAAGAGGATGTGGAAGGAGAAGAGGATGTGGAAGGAGAAGAGGATGTGGAAGGAGAAGAGGATGTGGAAGGAGAAGAGGATGTGGAAGGAGAAGAGGAAGGAAGAAAGGAGGAAGGAAGAGAGGAGGAAGAAGTTATTTTGGACTTAGAATTTATATCAGATGAAGGGCAAGTGGCGGAAGAACAATTTGGCGAATTGCAAGAAGGTGGATTGATGGATGAAGGAGGAGTCGAAGATGATGGGGAGGTGGTGGAAGAAGGAGGAGTGATAGAAGATGATGGGGAGGTGGTGGAAGAAGGAGGAGTGATAGAAGATGAAGAAATTGGGGATGTGGAAATTATCAGGCCATCAGGTCAGTGTCACCCCTATATTAATAGGGCCAAACATATGCAGATAGGCTGGAAATTATTTACATATTTTGAATGCCAATTTGTTTATTTTTAGGGGATGAAGATGGAGTAGCACATTTTTCACGTGCAAGTGCTTCTATAATTGTACAGCAACTAATGGAGTGCAGCACGGAAATGGACATTATGCGGGAAAGGATGCTAGTCATGGAGCAGAATGTGCGAAATGTCATTTCAGAGTGTAGCACGGAAATGGAGAACATGCGACAAAGGATGCTAGTCATCGAACAAAATTACAAAAATATCATTGACATGATGGGCCGTGTCAAAGACTGAACCACAGAAGCCCATCCCCCGCCCATCCCCCGCCCACAAAACCCTTTTTAATTTTTGTACTTTATAATACGCCAAAATTTCTAAATGCACACACAGTGTGCCAATATGTGCTATCTGCCATCACAGACTATCTATTGTCTGTGCTTTGTGGGTACAAACCCCTCCTCGATCCTCAAGTAGTTGAGAGGAAGGGTTTGCTCCCACAAAACACAGACATTGATCACCCATGATGTCAGATAGCACATGTGGCCATTTGTCTGTTTAACCAATGACATTTGGCGAGTTTTCACTGAATGTGTGCATTTAGAAATTTTGGCGTGTTCCAGTGTGAAAGCACACCATCCATATGACTGACTGCTGTTCTTTTTTTAAATTTTTGTTTGGTGTTGATCTTTTTTGGTTTGTAAATGTTTCCAGTTTCAGATCACAAAACGAACAAGAAATCTCACCTAAAGAAAGAAGTTAACTAATTTTTGTAAAAAAACTAAAAATTTTTGTGTTGTGTTAAAATCTTGTAGAAAAAATTAGACACAAACAAATACAAAGCCAAAAAATTTTTGGTATAAAAAAAATACACAACAATTTATAAATGTAAATAAATGTCTTAGAAACAAATACCCCAAAAAAAATTAGAAAATAAAAAATAAGCAAAAAAATGTCTACATAAATTAGTCTGGGTTATTGGAAACCAAACTAAATAAGAACTTAAATTTTTAACCAAAGTCAAAAAAAATTCTGTTTAGAAGTGTGTATATATATATATATATATATATATATATATATATATATATATATATATATATATATATATATTATATATCTAGAGATAGATATATAGGAGACAAGCCCAAAAATTCTTGCGTATAGTTTCAGTGAAATTATTCTTACATT